>NC_089649.1:13075120-13675120 GCF_037042795.1 Molothrus aeneus
GGGCCGAAGAACCAGCTGTTCTTACTGATGGAGTAACACTCAATGCTGCGGAAGGGGTCACCTGATCCACCTCTGCCACCGACACAGAACAGCACACCTGGAGAACACAAAACAGGTTTACAGAGAACTAGCAGCAGGAGGATGGGCAAAAACAGTTGTATAGCACAGCAAACTGAAAATTATGTAGTTTGGAGGAAGCTGTATTTCATTTCAAGGAGCACAGCCATTGCCCTTCACAACTGGGTACTGGATTTTGGCCTTTGCTTGACATACTGCTATGGCAATTAGCTATCTATGCTCTTGTAAAAAGAATGCCTATTTTAAATATGCATTTTGTGGTTTGGCTTAGGGAGATAAATCCACTGTTTGTTAAATATAATGATATAGAAATTATGATCTGCAGTCAATATTCATCACTCACTTTTGGTGTAGGTTAGTCAAAGAAGTTAGCTCAACCTTCAACACCAAAAGATAACTGTCCACTGTTTTCGGTACAGTTTTCAACAGATTCCCTGGTCATAACATACATAACAGCTCTAGCTTTAATAAAGATAGAGCTAATCCAGATAGATTATTAATGCTTTAAAGAAAAAATAACTGCTAAAGTTCTGCTAGGAAAATGCAGCACATTACCGAAATACCAGAGAGGTACATAATGGCTTTCCCAATTTCGCATTAAGTCATTAACAACCCTCGTTATCAAGCTAAACCTGCTTTGATATCAAGACACCTGCACAGATGTGCTGCTTTTTCTCCACACCACTCCCTACTGGATAACCAGACACACATTTAATTACCAGCAGTCTGCTTCCTTGGTGTTGTGCGAATGGAGTACTCAAAGTCAGGCACTGCCCTGCTGCTCAGGTGAAGGTGGTAGTTCCTTGCTTCATCCAGCAAATCCCTACATTTTAGATTCTGCTTGACAATCTCTTCCTTTGCCACAACACCCATAAGGAAACAAATGGGCAAGAGAGGCAGCCGTACCTGACATAAAAATGAACACAGTTGGAGAAAATGGCTGAACTGCTGAGTGTCACCATGCAGTGCTGCACATGCAGCAGCTGGCAACTCCGAAGCCAGTGGGCCAGTCGGCAGCCCCATGCTTCTCAATAAGGAGAGCAGCTCTCAGAGTTGTTCCAGACAACAGTGACATGAACAGTTCTTTTTGGTGATAATGTTTGCTACAACCATTTGCATTTCAGCCACAGTGGAGAAGTGTCCCTTGGCCCAGGCTGTGCTGCGGAAAGAGCCGAGCTGCTGCCCATGCTGCACCTGCACCTGCCCAGTGTGATGCAGGCAGCACCTACAGCTTTACCAGGTCTTTGTCAGATTAATCTGCTGTTGGGTATGAATCTTCAGCTCACTGCCATGCCAGTATAAGAGAGCTTGTTCATTGGAAAATGGCTCATTTTCTTTGGGTGGCAAGTCAAAAAGGAAACAGTCACCATGAACTAAGTGTCTATAAAGGAGGTATTGCTAGTGCAGTAACACCTTTCTTTAAGGCAGACTTGGCAGACTTCAAGCTTAAAAAAAAGTAATAAATATTGAGAGAGTAATAATTGAGAGTAATAAATGTACTTTAAAAAGTAATAATTGTTTCCTTCTCTAAATCCTTCCTGCCATTTATTTTAGCAAACCTTTCATCCTTCTTTTTAAGACAAACAGTGCAGAATACAAAGTACAATCAGAAGCAAAGGTGGGACAGATGTTAGTGGGGGGAACTGAAGCAAATCTCCACCTGACTTCCTAAGGTTTGGAGTCAACACTGTCAAGCAGCTCTCAGCTGACTCAACAGCAATGGTGCAGAAGCCCAGTACCTCCAGTGCTTCTCAGAGCAGCAGGATGGGGCTGTTATAGCACTGACAAGCATCTTTGTCTTGAAGCAAGCATGTGTCTCTACCTGTTCTTCCTCACCTCCTTGCTTTCAGTCCCACTTTTTCCTTTATTTTGGCCCAGCTTATTTGAGGCTACTTTAAAGCACCACTGTAGCCCTGCTGACAGGCTCCTAAGGTTTGTGATATGGTAAGAACTCCAGGCTGTTAAACTCAGAACCTCATTATAACAGTGAAACCCAAGGCTGAATATGACATAGATAATCATTGTCTAGAAGCCCAGGCATGTCATCTGCTAGCAGTAATATCCAAGTCAACCAATGTCTCCATATGCTCTGGCAAACAGCCCATATTTACAAGAAGGGGTTTACTTTTTCTTTGCTTGAATCTAGTCTCTGGTTTCCATCAACAGAATACAACTGTTAATCTCATCTGCTAGCATAACTGGGCAATAAATATAAATTTATTTTAAAAAATCTTTAATTATATTGCCTGTAAGTTTAAGTATAGCATAATAAAGAAGGGGGTTTTGTACCAAAAACCTTATGCTAGTCTAGATGAAACTGAAGGATTTTGGAAGACAGCTAATAGACCATTGTGATCTTTTCCTAGGAAATGTGAAAAATGATTCATGAAGACAATGACAGCAGCATCTCAGTGGACCTCTCCTTTCTCACATAATGCCAATATTATCAATTCAGCCAAATGCAAAATAATCAAGTTAGAGTTCAGTGACAACTAAAACTGCCCAGCCAATCCTACCTGCTAAGACACATGGAATGTTTTGCAGCACATGGTACGCAAATTCTTCCCAGTACAGGCTCTCCACATCTGTCTCAAATACTGTGACACAACTTGATGTGACACATCTCTCTTAGTTTCCTTTCCTAGCCATGTAAGAAAACCCAAAAGCTTTGCCTCCTTTCTTAAGTACAAATACATAACAGCAAGGACAGCGAGCATATCAGGCTGTAGGAGTGGCAAGCCAAGTGAAGTGATGGATTTATATTCTCTCTGTTTTGTGTCAGTATAAAACATTTCTGCTCAACCACAGATGTAGCTTTTTGTTGGTTTCCCGCCTCCCAGCCATGAGCATAAACTGAGTACTCTTCTCTCTACAGAAACGGGAGAATATCACTTCCCTCCAGTATTCAAGAACTCTAACTTGCTTCCACTGTCAACTCCCAACCCTGAATACCGGATGAGGCACCAATACCTAAGAACATTTTTCACCTTGAGATCTACCCAATTACAAAAAGGTGATTACACAACTAAACCAGTGATGAGACAGGGACTTGGTGCCTTGGTCTGCCCTACCTGTGCAAGGATCTCATCCAGCCACGTAGCATGATGCTGTGGATTGGCCAGCAGCCACTTGATAGCAGCATTGTAAACTTGCTTTTCATTTTCAATATTCAGGTCACTGGAGGACAGGAGTTTATGGAGGTGCTGTGGTGACACACTCACAAAGTCCTCGCACTCCATCACTTCTGTGAAATGTTCACAAGCAAACTGATCAGCCATGTTCATCAGGTCGACACGGTTGTGGCTCTCGGCAAACGCCCTGACTGCTAGGCAGTTGGAGGGGTGGAAGTGCAGCTTCATGTACTCACAGCAGGCCTTTGCCACCAGCTCTACCTGCAGGATGCAGGCGGCGTACAGGAGGGGCTGCACGTTATCCACCGTCAGCGTGAGCCGTGAGGAGTACGCGAACTTCACCAGGTCCTCGATAGCATCGCCGTCAAAGTCCCTGATCTCAATCAGCTTCTGCTTGGCTTCTGCCATTTCCGAAAGAAACATGGCTCGGAAGTACGGGATAACGCAAGCTAGCACTAGTTTGTGGCAGGAGATTAGCTTTGAACCAACCTGAAAGAGAAAAGAACAAAAAACCCTCAATGTTTTACTGGAAAGTCAGTTTTGGTTGTGAAAGCAGGAACAGTGAAACTGAAATAAGAATTCTGGACTCCATGTATTTTGTCCACTCAAATTAACCCAATTTGTGCTGTATTTCTGACATTACATCCAAGTATCCCAAGAAATTCTAAGTTGTAGCTTGGCCATGAGAGTAGAGCAAAGCTGTAACACAGGTAAGCAATAGCAGTGATGCCTTTCTTTAAAGGCCTTATGAAATATCCTTAGAAATATTCTAGATGCATCTTGGAGACAGGAGAAGATTGCTAGACACTTATTTTATATGTACTCAGAGACTTTAAGGGGGGCAAATTGGAAAGGGACATTTTTAGATTACTTAATTTTGATTTCTGGACTTCGGGATTTCAACTACTGTTGAAGAACTGATGTTTATAGAGGCAAATTCATGTAAAAACACAGGAATAACAGCTATTTCAGGGGTTATTAGAAGTTACCAATCACTTAAATGTTTTTAGAATGTTTACCCACAAAAGACAGTGTACTCCCCATAAAGAAAAGGTATTTCTCAAAATTCTGATCAGAAAATGTAAAATAAGCTGTTTGTGTACAAAATTCTATAATTCCACTACATTAAAAAAGAATCTAAGTATTGAAAATAAATGAACAATCTACTTCTTATATGTGTTCCAGGAGTGCTTTCTTACAGCCTTTGTCACTCCACACTAACATAAAGGGATAGCTGGCTGACATAAGCAACCAGTTTCCCTGACGGACTCAAATTACATGTTCACTTTCAGATGAAGATGTTACAGAGAGCTGTTGTGCATTTGAGAAAAGATACTAAATTATAGAGGATATTTTGGTTTTTTTCTAGCTGTGATTTAATACTCACTTGCTCTTACATTTTTAAAGAGTATGATCAACACAAGTGAAACCTACCTGGTGAGCAGTGAGCAGATTAAAAAAGAGGAAAAGATGGGTTCTTCAGTGTGAGATCACCCCAGAAAGAACAATTCAGACCTACCAAATGAACAAAAAGCAAACCACCAGGAGAAAAGCAGATGGTATTCATCTGCCACTCTTCACCTTCTAACAGCCTTCTAAGACTGTTCATATGACAGCAGCAGGAGAGTAGGTGAAATTCCAGAGTTTAACTTTTGGAGCAGAGGGAGTCTTCCTGTGTGCTCCCACAGCTTATCATTGTTACACCATCAGCACTCCAACTAACTACCATATTGATATAGAAAGATGCTACTAGTGGTCTGCTGTAGCAGGGAAAGTTCTCAGGCCATTCTTACCTTCAGACACTTTAATTCTGCCCATCATCCCACTCTCTAAACCTTTCTTCTGAATTAAGTGGCTTTACTATGTTACCCAAATCTGCTTAATTTTAAATTACAGAATGGTTTGGGTTGAAAGAGACCTTAAAGGTTATCTCATTCTACCCCCTGCCATGGGCAGGGAGATCTTATATAGCATGTTCTTGCTATTTTGAAATCAGAGTTCCCCTCCAGTTACTATCGTATTTTAAGAGCAGCAGTTAAAACAATAATTGGTCTGACAAAAGCAAGGCTAGAATTGCTCACTAACTCAGGTCACACACAAAAGCAGAAAGTTCAGTAGAGATCTGATTATTCTTACAACATGAGTGAGACCTGAGCACTACAGGAAGAAAAATTGAGCCCCCCTGAAAATTCTAATTCAAGATCACAGTTGCTTGAAAATCCCTCATGTAGGAAGCCATACAGTAAGATGTATGTCCACAGGTTGCTCCAGCCTTCACTGGAAGCCAAGTCATGTCATCTAACATTCTTAAGTTACCAAAGTAGCTCCACACAGATCATAAAGGTGAACATTAATACAAGCCTAACTTAGGGAAAGTTAAACTGCAGCCCCAGTAAAGTGTTTTTTCCAAGGCAAGTTTCCATAGCAGGAACATACATTGAACTACACTTATAAAATAAGACTTTCTGCCTTTTCTATTTTGCAAGGGTAGGTGGAAAGGAACAAAGGTAAGAATGAGGTCAACAAGAAAAGGGATGAGGAGGGTTGGTAACACCAGGGACATGCATCTGTCAAAGATTATCCCTGTTCATATCTAACAGTCTAAGTAGCAGGCTAACAACTTCTCCTAAAGGCATCTGTCATTTGTTCTTGGCTTAGGAACTGTGCTTCATTGCTATTCCTTAAATAATTATCTTGAACTAGTAAGTTGCTTAGCTAAGCAATACTTAATATTCAAAGGTGCTGGCACCCACTTCTATGCATGCTAAATACAAGTTTATTGTAATCAATATAAGTAATATACAGCTGTGTTACAAATAATGCCTTAAAGCAAAGCTATGCAAGAATCATAAAATTTGCTTCATCCCTCTCTTTCTTTACTCTTTGATCAGCTGTAGAACACAACCATCTGGGTTTTTTTTTTCCTTCTTTTTTGAAGAATGATGGAAGTTAGATTTCTTCCAGAAATCCTGTTTGCTGAGAAGAATCTAGCAAAACAACACAAAATGCAGACAAGGAGGTAAAATTGGAGATGAAAGTAGCTGGAACTGCACAGTAATTAGTACCAACTGTGGGAACTTCTGAGAAGGCAAGCTGGATAAGCTCTAAGTCATGTACTTCCACTCTCAGATTGTCAATATTTTAGGTGGTTTCATTTTAGCTGTAAACTTCCTAAATAAGGAAAAAAAACCCTAGCATCTCTAATGATGTCACAGATCCAAGAGGTATTCTATTCTGTGGTTTCCACACCCTTGCTAATATTCACAGCCAACTCCCAACACACTTATCTGCAGCTGAATCTTCAGACTGATACACGCAACGTATATGTGGCAAGTATCACCTTCAGTGTAACATCACAGAGCTCTCCAGCTTCAAAGAAGTGAAGAAGAGAGCTGTGAAAATCCTTCCAAGCCTCATTTGCCTCAAACACGAAGACATCCTCATCACTGATGGAAGGCTGAGTTTGCTGCTGCTGCCGCCTTTTTCCCTTTATCAGATGTTGTTTTGCCTGCTCAGGAAGCATGGATTCTGAAGCCATTGGCTGTTGCTTCTCTCACTGCATCAGTCTTCAAAAACTCCTGCCAAGATAAAGTCCAGCTCATCAGGAGTTAGGTCCTAAAATTCAGTTCTGTTCATCTTCCTGTTTAAAAACACACACAAAAAAAAGAAAGCGAGACATTAGGTAATGCTAGTACGCAACACTTCAATTACATTATAATACTACCTATGATCTTGGGGAAGGTTAGAGGTGAAGGGACCAAAAAAGAGACCCACAGCTAAGAATCCTATGTAGGTACCTTTAGGAAAAGCCATTATTTATGAACTTGTTGTCCACACTTCTTGATAAAGACATGAAAAAAAAGGTAAATATGTACCACAGAATCATACAATTGTTTGGGTTGGAAAGGAACTTAAAATGTTATACAGTTCCAACCTTCCATTAGACCAGGTTGCTCAGAGCCCCATCCACCCTGGCCTTGAACACTTCCAGGGATGGGGCATCTGCAGCGTCTTTGGAAAGCATTTTCCAGTGTCTCACCACCCTCACAGCAAAGAACTTCCTCCTAACATCTAATCTAAATCTCTCCCCTTTTCATTGGAACTGTTCCCACTTGTCCTATGACCACCTGCCTGTGTAAAAAGTAACTCTCCCAGTCTTTCATAAGCCACCTTTAAGTGCTGAAAGGTGATCCAGAGTATACTGAGAAGCATGTTCCTCTTACACTGACCACCTTTGGTTTCATGGCTTCCTAGTTAATTTATGATGCATTCATTCTTCAATCTATGCTAAGAGTTGACTGTTATAATTCAGGGATTTCTGCTCATGGACTCTGGTGTTGGAGGAAGTGGACTGGCCAAAAGAACAAAAAATTCTTCTGCAATAAAAATTTAAGTCACATGTCTGGGAGCAGAACTGATCTTCCTTTGTGAGATTTTGGAAGTGTCCATGTCTCTTACTAAATTTATAGCTCTTCATGCATCAGTACTGGAGAAAAAGCAGGAAGTGACCTGAGACAACCATACTTGTTCCTGCTGTAGGTCACAGGGTTGCTGCTAGCAACATCCTGTGGGGTGACAGAGCTGGTGGCTGCACTGGGCCAGGCAGGTTCAAGTGAGATCAAACATGCAATATTTGCCTGTGGTGCTTTAAGTGAGGTAAGTATTCTTCCTTTAAAAGATACGTAAGAGAAAGATCTTACTTCTTCCAAAACTACAAATTAGCTCAAAGATATTATTGGTCATGGGATCTTTACACATTTTATAGCAATGAATACTTTTTTCTGCTGAAAACTTAGCTTTATTATACCAGATTTGACAAATTACTAAGGTATTTTTCTAGTTCATTGTGATATTTTGGTTCTCAAATTAATTCTTCCTGACTGGTACTCATGTTTAAAATGCCCTTCAAAGAGGTCACTACAGCACTGAGATCTGAAGCTGACACAGAGCTTCAGACACAATCTCCTGAGGTTATAAAAATTAACATGAACAAACAAGAGGGAAAAGACTGACGTTGAAATGCTGTACAGAGATGCTGGAAGGCATCATTATTCATTCAACATGATAATGTAGGTAAAATACAGCACCTCTAGCCAACACTTGTAGGGAACTCATACTTATTTTGGTCTTTGACGGACACTTTTGCTTCACACTCCCTGCTTACTCACATCCAACCATTGCTATAGCGACTACAGACACTGCTTTTAGACAGATCTGCCACTGACTGCTAAATGAGAGTTCACAGCTCCCAAGTCATAAGGTTTTTCCATCTGACACATATGCTACATTTATCTTCCTGCTTTAACTGCAGCTGCACACAGACTTTTTTCACCTGTTCTCTGTCTCAAGGTAAAAAAGGCTGATGTGTACATTTTACCTATTCTGGATATGCCACTGTAAACACCAACATAAAACCCATGAGTCTTAAGAAAAAAATCAGTGCTGTTGGGGTGAATTTTTTATGCTACAAATGAACTAAGCAATAGTACAAAAGCCAGACATAACTGATTTTAAGCAATGCTCTTCATCCATATCTCTTGTTCATAGCAAAAAAAAAGGTCTTGGAGATGCTCTGAGCTTTTGCCTGTAAAAAAAAGAACTTCAGTGCATACTTGGATTTATATATTTGACACATACTAAGTACCCACTTGATATCATAGGGGAAGAAACTAGAAATTACCCTAGAGGAAACCAATGGCATTACTCAGGCACACAGCCATAGATAAGAAAATCACATCTATGAGAGAGTGCCCAGGACTATGATATCAAATATGTGTATGGGAACATGAGAACAAGTCAGTTACTGTTCCTCAGGTAAAGAGAAGTTTCTGCAACATGTTAAAAATTAACATGTGTAATATAACCTTCAGAAATATTCAGACAGCAATCAACTGACATACTGCAGCTTTTTTCTGATGAGACTTGGTGGCAGGTAGATTCTTATTCTTCCCCCAAGTCACCAATTCAGCATCTTGTTTCTGTCATACACCTACGTCATGCAAATCTTTTTAGACATCTATCCCCAAATCTTCCACTGGTCTTAATTACAGAAGCTCACAATTTGAGTGTTCAAACAAATCATCTGCTATGGAAAGTACCAGCTGTAGCCATATTTCATTTGCAAGAAAATACTGGCTTGGGCTCATCTTTAGCCATAAGCCTTTTCTGTTCTCAGATTTCCAACAAAAAAAATTAATTTTAGTAGCACTCAAGATACTAAATTCTGAAAATCTGAAGATCACACCAAATTTATGAAGGTTAGTATATTTCAACTCCACAAACTAAGAGAAGAGCTTTTACAGATTTACTCCCCAAACCAACAGTAATTCAACAATAACATCCAACTACTTGAGGTTAGTTTCATCCTGGGTGAATGCCACACACACACAGAGTCTTTCCTTTCTAGAACGAAACACTGCCATGGCCATTCAGAACTTCAAAATCACGTCCCCTTTTTCACCTTGACAATTAAGTCTTCCAGCCTGTATACATATTTTGATGACATTAAGGGCATAAGTGACCATCACAGCAAGTGACTGACTCTAAAGAAACTAAAGGAAGTGCCTCATTCATAACATCATCTATCAATCCTTGTAAACAGCTACTTGACACTTTCCATGAAGAAGTAGCTGTCTGAATAAAAAAAACCCAACAAACAAAACAAGCAAATCCCACACATCTTTACAGCTCACCATCATTTGCTGAGAGCCAGTCAGCAATTTCCTTGTTCAAGTTAAATATTTAGAAATACTGATGATGTCTGCTATTCTCAAGAGGGCAGCTGTTCCAGACCCGAAAGTCTGAGTGCTGGCCCTCAGGCAAGGGACCGAGGATCTCCTCCTAGCTGTTCCTCAAACTTATGAAAGCAAGAAAGGATGGGAGGTCAGAGCACAAAAAGCTATCTTACAACTGCTCTAATTCAGATAACATCTGAATTCACTAACATCTGAAAGTGATATGCTTTTGATTCAGACATTCTAGCTAAATCTTAAACTGAAGTGTAAAATTTCCCAAGTCACGTTGAGTACTTGTGTTCAGTAGAGATAAAATACCTCCATTTTGAAGCAAAAAGAAATTAAAACAATAGGCGGTGATAGGACATGAATAACATCACTCTGTTTTCCCCCATTATGAATTAAATCCCAGGAATCCTGGTGGACAAGCCCATTGTGATAGATGAGTAATGTGATGACTGACTCTCACAATTAACAGACAAATATCATGTATACAGGTTAAAAAAGTTTTATAGATTTATAGTTATATTTTACCCCCTCACGTGGTTATCAAGGGACAGCTGGATTTGGGACATCTGGGAGGGCTGGCTTGTCACTATGGTGACATCTGACCTCCAATCAGGATTTGAGGAAGAGATCTTCACCACTGGACAGTGAAGAAGGGGTTGATGGACAGAACTTCAAGAGGGGTTGAAGGGTTAAAAAGGGGAAACCTCCATTGTGTGGGGGCTGAGCACATGGCAGGGAAAATCTTTTGCTCCTGGTGTCGTAACCTTTTTTCTCTATTCAGTCTTTTGTTGTATTTTTGATAAGGTTTAATAAACCTTCCTAAACAATGAAAAGGGAGTAGCTATTTCTCACACAATCTAGACAGTGGAGTACATGGCCTCCTTTCCCCTGTGGAGCACCTCAAGAGGCAGTGTCCCAGAAAGAAGGGATCATCCTTATTCTTTGTCAGACACATGGGAGGAAGATACTTCAGTGATATAAAACAAACAAAACCATGACTGCCGCTGTAACAAAAACTAGGCAGTGTTCAGATAAGAGGTATTATGATTCCTGTAAATCCAACAGTCCTTATGATCAGTGGTACAGAAGCTGAAAAAAAGGTGGCAGAAGTGCAGGAAAAATAAAGATACAGATGAAGTTCCCCCAAGTATCCTGTATGTAATTTTGACTACCTACCCCCAAGATGAACTAAAATCACATCATGAACTGTGCAAAGAAGGGTGGTGAGCCTCCCTCAAAAACCAAAAAGGCCTTTTAATTGAAGGAAACAAGAAATTTGCCTTTGTACGTGTGGCTGTGTAAAACTAACTTGTCTAAGACAGAGCCTGCTGAGTCTCTGTGGGTAAGGAAATGCTCTCACTGCTGCCCACAAAATCAGAACAGCAGAGGCAGCAACAAGATCTCCTCCAGTTTAATCCAGCTAACAAAGAAATTTGAGTTGTTGTCTTGTGTTGGGCTAAGAAAACTTGAACGTTTGGAGAGAGGACAGCTGGCAGAGCTAAGGAAGACCCCTTAGGGAGGGAGAGAAGTGGGAAGGGCAGGAGACAGCTGCAGTGCAAACTGCAGACAAGCAGCAGCTTTGGCAGGGATTGTGCTAGCAGCTGTTTCACTGCTCAGTCTGGCTACAGCTGCACCATCAAGAAGAAACATGGGGGAAAAAGCTGATAAGACAAAATAGTGTAGAAAATCCTCAGTTCTCTCCCATTCTCCCTTCTCATCTTTAATTCTATTAAAGATGGTGTGGAAACATTATGCAAAACTGTTCAGATGCCCACACTAATTAGGTCAAATTAAACAAGGCTGGAAAACATGGGAACATTCAAATTACACACTGTACTACAACCCTAAGCCTACTGCACTTTTCAGCAGAAAGTTATTTAACAGAAAGAAAAAAAAAGTCAGAAACCACCCATCTAACTGGTTTAGCTTCTTTAAAACCACCAGGATTGCTTTTGTAGAAACACACAGAAAAGTTTCTTAGACAACACTAATTTACAGTTCCTAATCCTTTCAGCATTTCAACGATTCTTTGCAGCAAAAAGTGACATTATTGTTTTGTTTTACTTTTGTTTCACACAGATAGCTCAGCAACAGTGAAATGGGTACAGCTAGCACCATCTCTCATAAGTTTGTATAATGAAAATCCCATCAGTGCTGCAGACACACAAGCCATGAATGAGGACTGCCCTTCCTTGGAAAAATGCAACAAAAAAGGTGTTTTGTATAGCATGAAAAACCTAGTCAGATAAAATTTCATTTTGGAAATAATTCTTCCTGGCAGTCTCTTCATGCTGTTTTGAGACAGCTTCTTCCCAGCTCGCTTTGATTCAGTGCTCAGTGAAGTTCTCCTGAGGTTTAATCCCGGCTTTCATGAAACACCAGAAAGGCCACCTGTCTCCTGGGATTTATAGAATGACAGGTTGACAATTTTGTTCAGTTTTGCATCATAAAAAAACAAACAAAACCCTCATATGCCATAATTTATTTATGCTTCACTTTTACTTCTGAACAACCAGCAAAATCGCTCACAAGTCACAAAACAGCAAAGCAGGACTCTGCTTTGCAGATACAGGGGTAACTAAGGCATGGATTATTTACACAATGTAAAACTTGGGGAGGCCCAAAAAGTAGAACACAAAATAAAAACCACTGAAAATCAGTGCAATGGAAGCATAGTGAAGTGCTGATGGATAGATACAAAATTTAACTAGCCTACTACATTCACAAGAACACAAAACAGTCCCTTACCAAGGAGAGGCACTATGATAGACCATATTAAAATAGTTTAATAGTCTCCACAGCAGCATTTAGTTCAGCCATTCCCAGGAAGTATTAACAGAGAGTAAAATTATTTCTAAGTCGTTCGGCAACTTCCTTTGAATTACGATTTTAAAAATTTAAGATTTTAGCTGAGGGTTAGAACCAATTCATATTGATGATGTTAGATACACTAACGATAAGTTAATGATTATTAACTAGATGCTTAAGCTAAAGCTAATTGTTACATTATGAGCTTATTTACAGAAGGAAGTGGAGCAAGTGAACCATTATGGAACATAATGAAACCAGTAGAACAATGCCCAGCACTTGGACTCTATGTTAATCCATCATGAAGCAGGGGGCCTTGGATCATGCCAGAGGGTCACAGAGACCTGATGAAGACCTTCTGGACTTCATCACTGGGACCACTGACCCAATTTGAGACCACCGACCCAATTCAAGAGAAGAACTGCACACACATGAAGCACTAATAACCTCATTTTAATACAAAGTGGGTATGGGAGGTGCTGGGGTTATGCATATGTATTATTTTGGGAAATAAACAGAAGGCAAAATTCCTTGTGCGGTGTGGTCACGCATTTCAGGGATGATCCCACCCATGCCACCTGCCCAGTGTAATAAACATACCACTTTCTAACTTTAACTAGTTATAGTCTTTGTCTGTGATTTTTGGTTTTAATGATTCACCTTTATTCTCAACATGTAAATCAAGGCATGGTATCCACTAGAGCATTCCAGAAATGTTGCCAAACAATACTTCCCATGCACACACCAGTCCCTTCCTCCCAGGACTCTCTGCCTTAGCTGCCAACCATCATCACATGCTCTCATTTAGAGCTGAGATTCCTAAGATAAACAGCTCAAACCATAAAGCAGTATCACTTTCCTTTTGTCCCAGAGCTGCAAGGCTCCTTCAAAATCTGAACTCAAGAGGTGGCAGAGGTAATACAAGACAAACGGCTTCACAACCCAAGATGCTACAACCATTGTAGGAAATTATTATTACAAAAATCTGTTTGGTGAAACATGCTGGGGAAGAACTAAAGCACTGGCTAACGTGGTGCTGTGCTGCCTTGCATCAAATTACTGGCAGCCATTACACAATGATCCTGTCTTTGTGTGACCACACTGATTACATTTGCCTCTACAAATAAACAGCCAACTAGAAAACTGGATGCCAGGCTACTGGCATTCCACTAACAATTAAAAAAATAAATGAGGTTATGAGCACACTGCACAGAAACCCCATGCACAACCTTGCCGAGTAACAATGCAGTCACATTTCTTTCACAGCACAAGAGTTTGCACAGATTACAGGGGACTCAGCCCAAACTAACTCAAAAAATTCAGACTACATTGCTTGAAGGTGGCTGAACCTTTCGCAACTTAACCTCCATTTCCAGCAAAGGCGTATGAGACACGTCTGTTGTGGTTTTCACCTGACAACACTTGATGAGCTATTTTACTTGTTGTGGTACTTCTCCATAGTGTGATTTGTTTCTTGATTATCCTTGCAGAAGCCTTTGCAAACATTGCAGAAAGCCGGGTTTCTCTGAGTTTTGTAACTCTGACAAGTGTAGGACACAAAGGAATGACTAAGGCAAAGAGGAAACACAGATACACTTCCCAGGGGCCAGTAAGCAATTGTCTTGAGTGGAGATGAAAAGGGGAACCTACCAAAGGAGGAAGCCAAGAAGCAGGCAGTTCCAAGAGCTGGGGGAGCTGTGACATCTTAAATTCTTATTTATTTGAGAAGGGAGAAGAAGCTAGGAACTCCTGAGGCCCTCCCCAGTAACAATGGGCAATTTCTTGCTGTTTTTTTGTTTTGTTTTTAACAAAAATATTTGTTGAGGGTTAAGCTAAGTGACTACTCTTTATCCTTTAGGAAATGCCAATAGTGAGCTGACTAAGGCACTACCTTTGGCAGTCGTCTCCACATGGAGCAGCTTGAAACGCGGGGAATCCCGGCTCAGTTAATTTTTAATTAACATTTACCTCCTTCTCGGACGGTATGGTTGCCGGGGCTCTCTCTGTGAATGCCCCCGCAGCACAAGCCCCCCGATGCCGAGCCCGGGCACGGCGCTGTCTCGGCGCTCTCTAAGCACAGTCCCGCCCTGGTAACCATTTGCACCGATTCCACCTTAATTCCCCCCACACGGGCGCTCGATCCAGCTCCCTGGCTCCGATCGCCGCGATCCCCGTGGGCGAGGACGGAGCCGGGCCGGCCCCGCGGCCCTCCCGGGAACGGCTCCGGGCCGTCCCGCCCTAGCGGGGGTGCCCCGAGGGTCGGAGCCCTCGGCGCTGCTGCGAGGAGGGGGAGATCACGGCACCGCCCGCCACGCCGAGCCCGCTCCCGGGACCACTGAGAGGAACCTGAGGGCACCGCCCGCCACGCCGAGCCCGCTCCCGGGACCACTGAGAGGAACCTGAGGGCAGGGGGCGCGTTACATAAGGGCGGGGGAGCCGCCATGCCGGTACGAGCGCGGTACGAGGGCGTGGGACGGCGGGGGAAGGGCGCGGGGTGGGATGGAGCCCTCCGGGTGCGGGGGAAGGGGAGGCGTGAGGTGAGAGCCGGGGTGAGCCCCGCGGTACCCGCCCGGTGCCCACCCCGCTCACCTGCGCTGCCTCTGCCGCCGCGGCGGGTCCGGCGGAGCACCCGCCGCCCGCCAAGGGGCGCCCCGTGCGCATGCGTCGCGGGGTGGGGGCAAGGCCGGAGCCTGGCGGCGCTTCCCGCGCTCCCGCCCCCTCAGATTCGCGGGGGAAGACTGGTCTGTCTTTTCCCTCGGCGGGGTGTGTGGGAAATAGGCTTTCCCGGTTCTTGGCGCAAAAAAGGGTTGCTCTTCAGCGGGAAGCAGAACCAGGCAGAGCAGCTCCTGAGAAATACCATGACCCTGTCGCTCTAGTTAGTGCAATCTCCACCGGAATAATCTACCCCCTTCTTGAGGGGAAGCCGTGAGGAGTGGCTGAGGTCACCTGGTCTGTTCAGCCTGGAAAAGAGGAAACTGAGGGGAGACCCTATTGCAGTTACAGCTTCCTCGGGAAGGGGAGCGAGGGGCCAGGCACTGAGCTCTTCACTCTCCTGACCAGTGACAGGACCCGAGGAAACAGCCTGAAGCTGTCAGGGGAGGTTTAGGTTGGATATCAGGAAAAGGGGTGGTAGAGGGGTGGTTGGTCAACCATCCACAGGGTGTTTGGGCACTGGAACAGGCTCCCTAGAAAACTGGTCACAGCACCAAGCCCGACAAAGTTCCAAGAAGCCTTTGGACAATGCTGTAAGGCGCAGGGTGTGACTCTTGGGGATGTCCTGTGCAGGGCCAGGATTTGGACTCAATGATCCTTGTGGGTCCCTTCCACATCAGCATGTTCTGTGATTCTTTGATTCTTTAATAAGATCAGAGTGATCCTGCTTCAGATTTTGAAGGAACTGCTCTCCATGAGTTCAGCAAGAGAAGGATGTAATACAGAGAAGGAAAGGCTGTAGCATCTCCTTTCTCTTCACCTGTCCACCAGCTCTGGTTTCTACAAGTGTATATTATATCTATAGCTATATGCATATATCTACATCTATATACACATCATGCAGAGAGATACATACAGCCCCTCCAGTACAGGAGTACATTTCCCCAATACACACTTTTCCCCTGGTTTGATTTAGTCTCTTTTTTAGTAGTATCTTTCTCTGCCTGTGGAATAATAAGTGTAAGCCTTCATCCCATTTGGTCAAAGCTTGACTTCAGAACTTGAAAAGAATTGGCCAGGAAGGTTTTGCAGGCTGTTAGAACCAAAGAAAGACCTTATGAAAGAAATAGATGCCTGGGGAGTATGGAGTCTTCCTTGCATTAAAGCAAGCACAGCTTGCCAAGTGAAAGTGCCAGTCACCTCCTGCCCCATGGATCAAGAGCCCAATAGATTTCCCAATTCCATACTGAAGACCTGAAAGCTGGACTCCAACTGGATGTCAAATGTGCATAATAATTCTAGGATTTCCTTTTTTCCTGAATCCAACACAATTCTGCTGAAAGGCAGGAAGGTGTTTTATAAATTCCTATTTATCTGAGAATGAATGGCTGGAGGTTTGCAGTTCCACACAGAGAACACATATACTGTTTTTAGGAGGAGATGCACATCTATTTAGGAATCTTTAAAGGCAAAAATGTCCAACTAAATAACACTTCTGTTTGAGGTGGTCTGTTTGACAAAGAGACAGAACACCGTCCATGAAAATATGGTGATCATTGGTATTATCTCAAATATATCTGATGGGCTTGGGTTGTTGTTCCACACCCCTGTGTCTTTTATTCCATAAAGGTCAGAGGCAGTGAAAATTCAGTAGCAAACAGCTGAATTGATTATATGACGTGCTTATCAAAAAATTGCACTAGTTGTGATCAACCCAGCACATTTAGGTTTTGCATAAATCTCAGAAAATTCCTGTTCAGCGATGTATTTTTTATGGTTTGTTGGTTTGTTTTTTGGTTGGTTTTTTTCTGAACATAAAAATCTCAAGCAATCCTCCTTAAGTTCATCCATGTTTTTGAAAGGTACTAACCTGAATGTATGTGGCAGAGAGGTTGCTGTCCATGTAGAGTTTCCAGAAGGCTGGAATCAGACAAAGTGACCTGTACAGACTTGGGTTTTGCAGATTTCTCCTCCCCTTCTATCACAGTGTACGCTTATATTCCCTATTGGCCTCAGAGTTTCTACATCATATACCCACAGTGTCCAGCCTGGCAGCTGCTTTACTTCCCCAGACTGGCTCTCTTCAAGATGAAAGCCTGACATCTAAGAAGTGCCAAGGGAGGAAATATTATCTTCCAGCTTTCTCAGACAAGTGTTGGGGATTGAAGCAAGGTCTGTGAAAAGGTAGAAGTCATCAGTGGGCAGACTGCTGTTCTAAATGAGGAACTTTGCTCTTATTTCTGGCTTTGAGAGTTAGTGATACTGCTTCTAATATATTGTGTCTCTCATCCAATGCTCCTGGAAACCACCAAAAAGGCTCCAATTGACTTCAGTCATAGTTTGATCAGGCCTTCAACCCACAAAGATGCCATTGTTTGGTTTTAGTGCCATTGTGCTGTTTGGCATAGTGCTGCTCCTGCTCACACATACATTCAGATACATACATCCACTAACTCCTCACAAGCAGTGCTTTATAGGGGCAAGATTTAATCCCTGATGACAGAAATAGGTTATATTTTCCTGGATGTCAGCAGACTTTGAGGCTGAAATTCTGGTGATCTATTGTGAGTGTTCTGGTAAATGCTTTACCTCTGTTCTCTTAGAAAATGTAAAATAAGTATTTGTCTGGATTCTGTTAAAGCCTTGAGTTTAAAATTGTAGAAGCTTTTTGCAATTGTAGAGACCTGTAAAACTTCAGTAGTTTGTCTTCCTGTTCTAAAGGCAGTAAATTTTAAAATATTGCTATTCCCTGATAGTAACAATTCTCAAAAGAAAAAAAAAATATACAACTTAAATAGCTGGATTTTTATGTGTGTGGTTTTGTTTTGTTTTTTTCAGCTGTTTCAGAGGGAAAAAAAGGAAGTTCACTTGGTCCAAAAGACAAGTCATGACTTGACAGCTGAGGAACAGGACATACCCTTGAGTGAAAAAGATCTTTGGGTGTTGAGTGACTGTGGCTTTGTGTGCTAATATCAGCTACATCAGCATGAGACAGATATGTCTACAAGGTGAAAACCCACAGGAGCATCAACACCTTCCTTGAGGAAGCTTTGAAGAGAAAATGAGTGCCAGGTAGCTGTGTCTTGCCAAGAAGGTGTCATGCACTGGGTATAGCTTTGCGCCATGTTACTTGATCTTCCAGAGATCCTGTGTTAGCTGCAGGATGAAGAATAATCCTTTCCCCAAACTTCTTAGTCCACAACTGCACTAACACAGCCATACCCACTTCCAGGCTCCAAGGTAGCAGGTAATCATGGGGCTACACATACAAGCAAACCATCTCTTTCTTAGTGCCTTTGAGCTAGCGCTGAGGTAGCTCAGCACTGCACAGCACAGGCATTATCTAAAATGGCCTTTAGAGTATTGAGGATCATGCTTTAGGATCTGTCTGCCTGTGATCCATATTATGTTTGTAAGCACTTGGGAAGGTCAGTGTTTAATGTAACTGTGCATGGAGAGTCTCAAGTGTCATGACCTCCAAGGCATCAGATGTGTTGTGTGTGACAGGGCAAAACTGAAATAACCCATATCTTGAAAAACAACTATCTGAAAAATCTGTGCTGCTGCTTCCTTATCTATAGGCCCGTGGCTTACATCAAATTTTGTTATCCTGCTGAAGGAGAGTACACCTCTGTCTAGCATGTTTCTTCCCTTTTATCTCTTCCCTGCTCCTAAGGAGAGAGAGCATGAAATGAGCTACAAACTCTCCTGCCCCTAAATTGGTTACTGATTAACCATATGGATTAAGCAAAAATCCTTGTGAGTCAGGACTTCTTTATCTAGAAAATGAACATGTGAACAGTGAGTATAAACTGTGTTCATAAAATGATGCATTTTAATGATTCTCAGTCACTCATTCCTAGTGTCATGTCCATTACAACTGACCCATGTAAAAGGAGTCTCCTTTCCAAGGTGTCTCTGTAGTCCTGTGCAGAAAATCTCAGTATCTCAGAAGCTGTTAGCTGTAACTGTGTCTCTGTTAATCAGTATCCTGATTGATTTTGGTTGGTTTGGTTTGGTTTTTTTTGCACAAGAACTGACCATAGCTCTGAGTGACCTAAAAGGGTACTTCTAAGGAAATAACTGATATAATATTTCAATAGCCAAACTGAATTTTATTTCTATATCTTTTATTTTAAAGCAAGCAAGCAAGCAGCACTGGGTGTGCTGTGAGTGGAGTGGAGCGGTGACTCCCTGGCCACACAGCGCTGCTTGCTTGCTTTCTTTAAAATAAAAAATATAGAAATAAAATTTGGTTTGGCAACAAAATTTTATATCATAATTAATTAATCTAACTTTTTTTGCTTGCTCTAAATCATGGTGAAGCCTCCTCCAAGACAAGTTCATTAAAATCCCCTTAAAATTGTACTTGTGTTTAAAAGGGCTTTTGGTACAATTTAATGTCTAAGAGAGAGAGGAGGATGGAAGTGGAAATGTGCCACATGAGCATATGTTCAGCTGGGAAGGTAACATTAATGATTAGGCTGTGCAGCCAGAACTGGTGTTAACAGCACATGCATACTTTAAGGATTTAGAGAACTGAACTACACATAAATACTTGCTTTTTCCCCTTCCTTGTTTTTCATACCAGAGAAACTTAAATCTTGTCTTTTGCCAGTATAATTCCAGAGTAACTACACAGAAATCACTGAAAGAAAATAAATGCAGACCACCACATCTGCATAATATTAAAGCCAGCTATTACACAATTTTCAATTTTTCACCTCTCTCAGAATGCAGGTATCAGTTCTATAAGGCTCCAAAAAGTCCTTATGTACTGTATTCTGGGTCAGCACTGCAGAGGGAAGCAGCAGCACCTCATTATGGAAAAGCAATGTGACCATCAAAAGATTAGTGCAAGCTCCTGCTCAGGTTTTGAGTTTTTCTCCCATTAGAGATTGACTACCTCATTATTAGCAAGCTGGGAGGCACTGGTGAACATGAGTGTCTGGAATTCCTTTATATAAAAATACTGCCACTATTTGGCAGTGTTTGGGGGGGACAAAAGACAGATGATGGACTTTGGACCTGGTTAACATAAGAGATTTGATAACAGGATGCCCTGGCAAAAGCAAACAGAACTTAGAAAATGAGACGTAGATTGCAAGAAGATTAAATCAGACAGGTTAACCAGAAAAAGAAAATCTCATTAAACTCTGCAAGCAAGAGATATTGCTATATGCATAAATTTCTGTATGTGATTTCAACCTAATCATTGTAGTACACATTACTAGTCTCCCTAAAATAGTATATAAGCATATATATCCCACAATAAAATCAGATTCTGATCACTGAATCAGTCTGCCTATCTCTCTCCATCGCCGACAACTATTGTCACCAGATTATTTTTGAGCATTGAGTGTATCTTCCTGTTGCAGCACCAGTTTAACTAGAATGTTTCTTGAAAATCATTTTGAATGTGATGATTTAGAAAATGATCAGCTACCAGCTATGAACATTAAAAGGCTGAGAACACAGAGAGGAAATAGTTTGCACAAGAACAAGTTGCATCCTAGAAGCACCTGTCTTCTTGGATAAATGTAAGCTTATTCATACTCTGGTAGAAGTTTTGCAGTAAAGCTACAATCCTACAATTCTCTTGATGATGAGCTCAAACAAAGCAAGGGACCTGCTTGGAAAAAGGAAAAAATGCATGGTCGGATAATAGATGCGGAATGAAAGAATCTGAGAGATTGAAGGTACCAAAAAGTTGAGTCAGAATTTTTGCAGACAGTTTTGAAACACTCTCAACCACCAGTGATCTCAGATGCTTAATTTCAGTGGTAAAGTGTAAAAAACCACAAAACAATACAAAAACCCATCCTGAACTGCTGGGTTCAGGAGATTCTGTGCATTTAGAAATCCATGTTCTGAATTGCTGCCTAAAATTGCCTGGATTTTTATGCATACTGGTACTACCTGCAAGCATTAAAAAGTAGTGTCCTAGTCATGACACTGGAGCATTGGTGCTAGCAGACAGTACAGCCTGTAGAAATACAGCCCTGATTTTCTCTTTTAAGTGGCCTAGGTTTGTGCCAAGAAACACAGGTTGAGCTGATTCTCCTAACATTCTGAGTAGGATTCAAGGACTTTGGAAAAATGTGGCAGAGCCAGTCTCC
This sequence comes from Molothrus aeneus, assembly GCF_037042795.1. Classification (NCBI taxonomy): domain Eukaryota; kingdom Metazoa; phylum Chordata; class Aves; order Passeriformes; family Icteridae; genus Molothrus; species Molothrus aeneus. Next base: position 13,096,652 of record NC_089649.1, read on the forward strand.
AAAGAAGTACCCTCAGACTTTGCTGAAGAGACAGTCCAGGTGGCAGTGCTGTGGGGACTTTTAGTCCATGCCATTAGAAATTCTGTAAGTAGTTCACCTTTATGCCTCTTGCTTTGGGGACCAGAGCCCCTGTCACCTGGCAGGGCAGTCCCAACCCTGCTGGCAGCAGCCCCTCAGGGAGTACACAGTGCACCTGGCACATGAAATCCCTCTGGGGCCCTCCCTCTCCTGTGCTTTTTAAAAGCAGAACAGCTGGAAGAGCTGAGGAAGGTGCTCCATAGACCTCTAGCCAACATCATGGGGCTTTTAACTGAGCTGTTGCTCATCATGTCTGAGGGAGACTACGCTGACTCCAGCACAAAGATTAAGAACTAGGCGCTTCCTATTTTTCTCTTGGAACCTAGTTCTCTGCTGAATTAACACATCAGTATTTGGGCCAGGCCCCAATTGCACAGCTCAGTGGTGCTGTCCTTTTCCTGGCACAGGGCTCCAGTCAGTGCTGGGGCCAAGGAAGAGGAGGCAGGGAGGACATGGAAGCACAAGAGACATCTCAGCAGGAGGCAAAGCACAAGGCCAGAGTCACTAACCTGACCCATAAGGAGTCCTTAGGCCAGGGTGTGAGGTACCATTCTTCAAATTTGGGACTTAGCTGTAGGTGGCTGCATGAAACCTACTCACATGGACTCCTGCTGGGCACCCATGCATGACCAGAGTTTGGGCTAAGCTTCAGTTGAGTGTTGTGGCCAGAAAGAGAACTGAGGAGCTTGGGAGGCTTGGTGCCTCAATTCTGTCCCTGGTGTTCAGGAGATGAAGGCTGAAATCCTTGGTTTTTGTCTGGTTTTTATGCCAAGCAGAAGACTTGGAAACTCAAGCAACATGGAGAAGAGCAAGTAGCTCTCATTTGTGACAGGCCTGTCCTCTCAGAAAGAGTATGTAGTTCAAATAGAAGGAAGGAAAAACAGCTTATTTCAGAGTAGACAAAAGTCACTAAGTTACTCTACGCAGATTTGGGGGATGCCACTGAGGCAGGGAAAAAAGACTTACAAAATAGCTTACTGAAAATGCATGCAAATTGTACAAATGCTTTGGGGGTTGGAGGGTCTTGGTTTTAAATACTTTTAAATACATCTAACACTCTTGGAAATTTGCTTACCTTTTCTTTCTTTTCTTTTTGCTTTCTCTATGAGGCAAAATATCCAAAGCTGGGAACTTGAGCTTCACTCACCCTAAGTGTCCTGTTACATGAATGTTCCATGAGCAAAAAGGAAACTATTTTTGTGTCATTTAGCTCATCTAGCAACTATTTGTGCTGATGGCAGCAAAGCATTTACCCGTTGCCTGCTAAGAGCAGGAGGGGCTGGGTGGTGAGGGCTCTCCCTTTTCTGAAGAAAAAGAACCTTGGTTTACAGAACAGCTTGAAAGGCTCAGGTGAACAGGACAGATTCCAACTGTGCCGAAGGTGGCAGTGCGTTCAGGCCTGCCTGGGATGGCTGTGGGCCAGCAGTGCCTGCAGCAGGAATTGCACAAGTGGTGCACAGATCCTCTGTGCTCTGGAGGGGTCTTTGACCTGTGTGTCAGCAGCTGCTGCTCTCTTGGACCCCAGGCCAAAGACCTTCAGGGATTTCACCTCCTGTGCCATCAGAGCAGGCCCCTGGCTTGTGATGAGGAGCTGTGTGAAGGCTCGTCTGGAGCCTTCCCCTGCAGCCCCTGGCCTAGCCTTGGCCCTGGTACCTGTGTGGGCTGCAATTGTGGCACCCAGTCATTTGTAGAGAAATAATGCACTGTTTTCACGAGGAGGTGTTTTAAAGATGTCTGGAAAGTGCAAAGGAGCAATGTGAGCAATGATACAGGGAAAGGTGTATTCCTTGATACTGTATCTTAAATGCATCTCTAGGACACGATTATGACTTTCACTGCCAAGAGACACTGTGGTCCTTGTGTTAAAGAACTTATATGCATTTATTCATATAAGGGCATATTGATGGTGCAAAAGCGTGATTGATAATCAATGTAATTAGGTATATTACATATAGACCTGTATTATTTCAGGTATTTTCTACAAAAATATGGGAAATTCAATGTTCTTTAGAGCATTTTATAATTCAACAATATAAATTGAGGTGAAAACAGACTACCCACCTTTGTGGGAATTCCTGCCTTCCTCAGCAATATGAGACAAATGCAATGGGATGTACATTCAAAGCAGCCCTTCTAGAGCTGCATCACTGCTTTGCTAACACTCCCTGTTATGCAGCTGTGTTCCAGCTGCAGGTGTGGGATAAGCCCTTAGGTATGCCTGGGAATGGTGGCCTGGAAGCACCTGCCTGAGCTCTGTTTTGAATCAAGGCAGCTGAACTACACTCAGCACCTGTTCTCTTTTCACTGGTGCTTCTGGGAAATGAGAATCAATTCTTGCTTTTCACTGTGTGCTTCTCTGCCCAATGACTGCATCAAACTTAACTTCAGCCATCTTCTTCAGAAGGTTCAGGGCACGTTCTGGGAACACCCTGGAAGAGACAATAACATGAAATTAAAAGTGAGATAGAAACTTAAATTATGGGAAAAAGTGTCACTGCAGGTGAGAGAAGAGCTGGTCTGGCAGCAGAATGCATGCACACATATGAACTGAGACTATGTATTATACTGGGTATTATTTCCTAAGGACATGTAGGCCTTGTCAATCTCTGACAAGTTTTAACTCAAATCCCACTCATCTTTTTTACGACAATTCCAGGACAGGTATGTACCAACCATGATTTAGGCTACAATATTGCTGCAGAATCCAGAAAGTTTTCATACTGAACATAGACACAAGTATTTCCTTTCTCTTTGCAACAGAGCCCTTTAAAAGCAAATTTTCCAGCCTCAATGGCCTGAATTTTTGGTGTTGACATGGAGAAACAAACACTCAGGTCCTGATCTCATTCTGGGGCTATGCTGGGGCTGCTGTTTCAGAGAATGTAGTGGCCTGTAGAGCAGTGAAGCTCTGCACTGACACCAGTCAGCTGCAGCAAATGGTTCAATGCAAAGGCCTGTGAGAGGGCTCAACAAAATCTCAAGATGGTGTCTGCTGCTGTCACTGGAAAGAACCACTGCATTATTAACTACCCTGTGATATGTTCTAAAATACAACTTTATCTTGAATCAGATTTTACAAGTTTGAGGGTACACTCAGCAGGTTACAGTTGATACATTTTTAGCCCTACTCACCTTTCAAGCAGTAAAGCTATGCTCTGATTTGATGGAACAAAAACCATTTTCTGGTTGGTCACTATTCCTTCCATCAAAGCCTGTACAACTTCTTCAATCTCCAAAATCTTTCCAAGCCTACACAGGAAAGCAAACACATAAGAGCTGCAGTGATAAAAAGGAGTGGTACCAGGTGATCTAGGAGGCTTCACAAATGTACAAACTCAGGTAACTCAAATGCAACAATTACATGGGTTAAAGGACATTGCAGATTTTCTTTAGTTAATGATACAAGCTGTTGTTATACAGCCAGCTGGAACAGAGGCCTAAAGCTGGGGATAATATGCAGTGTCTTACTGCAAAGAAGGAAACCCAGGAATGCAGAATATTGAGAGTTACCTTGTAGTGGGGTTTTTGACAAATCCAGTGTTTATAAAAACCGGACAAAGGCACGTTGTTTTTATTCCATCCTTTCCAAGGACAGACAGCTCCTCTGTCAGAGCTTTATGAAATCCAACTGCAGCAAACTTGCTTGAGCTGCAGGAAGGGAGAAAGTACAAATGAGAAGGCAGAAATCCTATTTCCACCTTTCTACCAATGCAAATGGCCTAAACAATCATACACAAACGATACAGGGTAGGATGCAAAACCCTCCAAATAATATAATCCAGCTGAGAGGCAGAGCAAGGATTATATTAACTTTCCGTGTGCCAGATTGTAGTGCTGGATAAGATATTGAAACTTGTGGAGTAATTGTGGAAAGCAGACAGGATATGAACAGGCAAACAAAGCAGAGATGAAAACATCAGGAGATCGTAGAAAACATTAACTAGTGTGTGTCAATTGATGCACATCCAATTTTTCCGATGAGAGAAGATTCTTGGAAGGAATGCATAATGAATGTCTGAAATTAGGAAGGATGGGCCGGGTAGAAATGGAGATTAACCTCTGACTACTTATTGTATCACACAGGAGCATCTCAAATCAACTGTGCGTGTTTTGAAATAGTGGGATATTATGCAAGCAAAATGTAGAGGAGGAACGACCTGCCACAGAAATAGGTGTGGGCCATAAGTTTTAATGAATTCCAAAAGAAATAGATATCACATAACTATTCTTTCCTACAAACATTGCTCACAATTCAGAGCTAATTACTTGGTACTTGCTGATGGAAAAGATGCAATTAAAATTTTTAAAAGTTAAGCAAGCTGATTTCAAAATGACTTACCAATATGCCACCATGAAAGGAATCACAAAATGACCTGCTGCTGAAGCCACCGTGACAATGTGCCCATAGTTGTTGTTCATCATGACTGGCAGGAAAGCTCTTGTGGTCTTGGAAGTCATTTAAACCAAGAGGCAAAATGCAGGGGACAGGAAGGAGGAAAAGAACATGGTTTTCTTAGGCATACTCAGCGCTGACTCTCAGTGTTATTCACCAGGTGGCCAAAGCTATCCCTAAAGCTATGAGCTGCACAGCACCTCAGATTCCCAGAGCCACAGGGATACCTGCTCTCTGACCAGTGGTGCAGCTGGCAACCTGCTTTCCAAAGGCTGCAGCAGTTGGCCATAAACAGGAAATGGTTTTCACATCTTTCCTTTGCTGCTTTTAAGGTTTCAGGTGTCAGCAGAAATGCTGGCAGGGTCTCAGCCCCAGCACACACAATGAACCACTTGTCAATCTATGGCTTCTCTTTTCTTCTGCCACAAGCAAGTACTGCTGAAGCCCTCCCACCCTGTCAGCCGCACGGCACCTCTGACAGAGCCTTCTGTGCGTGCTGCAGATGAGGCTGTCACCAGCCAGCTCACATCAGCAAGAAGCCATTCCAGTTTCCCAGCACACAGTCTGCTTGGGTGCCCCTGTGCTGTAACAGTTCATTTGGTAATTTCACTGCTAATCATGGCTGGTCTAGATATGCATCCTCACTGACACTCCCAAACAACTGCATCTATAGATGGTGGTGGCCCTTACCCACATGTGACCCAGAATGTTGACTTCAAACATCCTTTCTATCTGGTGGTCCTGAGTCGAGAGAAAGTCGGCAGCTGTAATCACACCAACATTGTTCACCAGGACAGTCACATCTCCAATATCCTTCTTCACCTTTTACAGAGAAAACAAAAGCCCAAAATTGTGTCTGTCACTCAGTAGGAGGAAAAAAAAAGTAAGGGTGGGGAAGATGAACCATAATTAAATTCTTAAGATTGCATCTTCAAGGGAGAAGGAGATCATGCCACATTTCCAAATGTGGCAGGAACTTTGCAGTAGAGCCATGGAATCTGCTTTAGATCTGATTCTTCCCCATTCATTAATGTCAGTATTTATTGTGTTCCACAAACTGTGCACAGTTTGGACCATGTAGTCACAATTGGTGTGGGAAATGGATTTGTAGAGAGTTCTCAGGGCCTGACAGAAGGTCCTCACAGTATGCATCCATATGCAAACCGAGACAAGAAATGCTGACTTAGAAATGCCATGGAATAGGACAGATATTGTTGAGAGAGAAATGGAGCTAGAGAAAAGTTTCAAAAGATGGCCTTGCAAATAAGACTAGATACTTTGGAGAAATAGAACTATGAATCGTGCATTGTATTGGGACCCACGAGGGGTAGTTTTACATGATGGACTTTAAGCATCTACAGCATGGTGTGGCAAAAAGCTGATAGGTCAAGAAACGCTTCTAGTGTATTGTAATTAGGAAATAGTTGGCTTCTGATTGTGATGCTGTGAATTATAACATCTGTATTGTCTCACCCTTCTCATAAGACTGAAAACGGAAAAAAAGTTTTTAAAACGCCTCTCAGTTGCCCCATCTCTGGGTCAGGAAAAGGGTATTGTCCAACACTTGGGACCACAGAGGTACAGACTGTTTTGAGGCAGCTGGGCCACAGCCATTACAATAAAATGTTTCATATGTTCTCAGTGCTATGTTCCTTCAGAGGCTGCAACCCTAGAGAGCAAACTTGGCAAGAGGATGTGATATGCTGGAGCCTCCCAAATAGGATGAGACTGGCTGTGATCTTGGAAATGCTACAGCACTCTGTGTCCAGAGAGCAGTGAGGAATGGAGAACTTCCAGGGGCTTGCAGGATTCATGTGCAACACGTCTTGTCTAGTTTTCCTGCCTTCTCTGGAAATCAAGCATGGTTGGGAAAGCCTTTGGCCATACCCCTGCTGCCCCACCTTGTCTGCAGCGCTGTAGATCTCCTCCCGTTTGCTGCAGTCCACCACGAAGGTTTGAACAGTGGCTCCCAGCTTCTGGCATTCTGCTGCCGTCTCCTCAATGCCGTGCTGGAAGAGGCAAAGAGAAAGACACTGTGCACAGCTGTCCCCTCACCACAGCTGAGCAGCAGAGGCTGAAGATGTTCCTGGATTGAGCAACCACTGCCCGGCCCCTGAACAGTTCATAGCTACCCAGGGAAAGATCTACAGGTGGGGTTGTTGAAAGAATAGGCATTCCATTTGGCAATTTTGGACCTTTGTAGAGTGACTACCGGAAAGGGAAATCACAGAATCTTGAAATGGTTTGTGTTGGAAAGGATCTTAAAGACGATATAGTTCCAACCTGCCCTTGCAATGGGCAGGACACTAGATCAAGTTCTCTATTCAATCTGGCCATTAATATTTCAAGGGATGAGGCATCTCTAAGTTCTCTGGGCAACTTGTTTTAGTACCTTACCATCCTCAAAGTAAAGAATTTTTTCCTAATATCCAATCTATCATCATCTCATTCAGTTTGAAGCCGTTTCTCTCTGTCCTGTCACTACATGCTCTTGGATATACTCTCTATTCATCTTTTTGTAAGCCTCCTTCACATGCTGGAAGGTTGCAATTAAGTCACTCCAAAGCCATCTGTTTTCCAGGCTGAACAATCCCAATTCTCCTAGTCTTAGGAATGTGGCAACAAGAGTGAATTTGGCTTGGTAAGGCACACGTAGCAGCAAAAAGAGGACATGCAGTTCCTATCACAGCACAGTGAGTATAAACAGGCAGCACTGTGAGTATAAACAGAGCTCGTGCAACAGAGGCCTGGCTGACACCCTGAGGTGGCTCTATGCATTTCTGTATTCACATGCTGGGTGTGAGAAGAGCCACACTTTTATTGGATCTGGCTGAGATAGAATTAATTTCCCCACAGCATCCTCACAGTGCTGTACTCTGCACTAGTTCCTAGGAAGGGGTTGACAACACACCCGTTTTTCGGTTGCTGCTGAGCAGTGCTGATGTAGCATCATGGCAGTGTTCCCAACATTCCCCGCCCCATCAGTAGAGCCTGGGAGGGGACAAGTAGGAAAGCAGAGCAAAACTGACCAAAGAGATATTCCATATCATATGACAGCTCAGATATAAAAGCTAAGGAAAGGAGGAAGAGGAGGGGCATCTGGTATTTACAATGTTTGCCTTCCGGAGTAAGCACTCACCAGGATGTGGGTGATCATCTCTTGCTGATGGGAAGTAGAGAATAAAATTTTTTTTTCTCTTTGCTTCTGTGCACACAACCTTTCAGCTTTGCTTTAGCAAACTGCCTTATTTCATCCGACAAGTCATCATTTCCCATGTTATTTCCTCTGCCCAGTCCAGCTGAGAAGAGGGGATGATAGAGCAGCTTGGTGGGCACCTGGCATGCAGCCAAGGTCAATCCACGGCAACTGTTCACAGTGCAAAGAGACTTTCCTTACAGGATTGCACTTGACACACACAGAACAGAAGCTTCTGTTACTGTATCAGCTCACTAAGCCAGGGCAGAAATTATTTTGCTGTTGTCTTGTCCCCAGGTGCCAGAAGGCCGTGCCAGTGGGGCCCTGTGCTGGGGTCTGTTTTGCAGCTTCAGGATAACACAATTAGCTTCTTTGCTGACCCAATGTGTCAGAAACAGAAAGCCCAGCCTTTCACCCACCCTGCTGCACCTACACCCAGCAGTTTACCTTGATCCCTTCTGAATACCATGCTGCATGTTTGTATCTGCCCATCCTCCACTTGCCAAGGTCCTTTACGCGTGCTGCTGCCCAGAGGGCAGCCAGGCTCATGTACAGCCCAGCACAGGGATGCTGCTGGTGAGAGTGCAGAGAAAACACACCTCCCAGCATTGCACAGAAAACACCCGAGGCTACGGAGAGAACAATGAAGGCAGACCTGCTGCTCTTTGCAAACAGCCTTCTGGTATCAGCGGGCTTTCTCTGCCAGCCCAGGCAGCAGCTCCACCAGCAGCTTCCCGAGCACTTCTTTCCCTGTCGCAGGTGCTCTGCCGGGTGTTGCCTGCTCCCTGCCGAGTAGCACCGAGTGACTGTGGGACCAGAGCCCCACATCCTCTGCTGCACGTGGGGCCAAATCCTCTCCTGGCGCTCAGCATCCCAGCCGCAGGAGCCAAGCGGGAGCCGATAGGAGCGGGCTGGAAGGGGCTGGGCGATGAGGGTGCAAAGTGGTGCTGCCCTTCTTACGCCCCTAAATGCCGCGTGGACTCGGAGGTCACACGGAGTGAGCACATGAGTGTGTCCATTACCTTATTGATGTCCCACAGGACCAGCCTGCTCTGGCGCTTGGCGAACTCCAAGGCGGTCGCTCGCCCGACGCCATGGCCAGCGCCCGTGATGAGCACCAGCTCCCCGGCGAGAGACTTTCTCCTCACAGGCACGAACAGCTTCACAAAAGCCTCCAGGTAGGAATAGAGAAGCGTGGCCAGGAACAGGAGAAGCTCCAGAAACAGATTCATTGTTTTCCTGGAGCTCTTTCGAGGACCAAACTGAACTTTAATCTCTTTTGTAGGGACCCGCGAGTTGTTGATTTACCCGCTGCCGTCTCAGTGCGCGCCGCGGGTCCCGTCAGCGCCCGCAGGATCCACCCCAGCACCGGCGGCTGCTCCGCCCAGCTTTCCCACGCTGACCTCCCGGTGTCCCCGTGCTGGTGGCCCTGTGGTGGCCCTGGGTGAGCGGTGCAGAGGAGCGGCAGTCTGCACTCCAACCTGCCCTCGCAGAACCCTGATCGCCCTGCAGCTAAAAGGACGTACCGGACGTGGATAAAGAAACGTGCCTTATAGGGCGTTTTCTGCCCTCTTGGCTAAGGAAAACAGAGACGATAGAGGAGTGCGAACCTCTCTGTGTTCTGCCCTTGGTTTTGATCTGTCAGTTGTCCCAACTGTTCATTCTCTGCTTTGTTTGTCCCCACACAGGTGGCAGGCCTTCCTGTTCCTCTCTCAGGCCCCTGTATCAGGAAGCAGAAAAACGTGTTCTTGTTTGTTATTTGCTGCAGGTGGAAAATGGACGGAAGGGGCAATAAAATTGCTCATCCAGTTTACTGACAGAAGCATCTTGAAGGTCCATTCTACTCTGTATTGTAATTCTTTTCAATTTTTGTGCTTTGCACCTGTCAAGTCGCTCAGTGCCATAAGGTCCTTGAGCAGTTTTCTTCATGGTCCTTCTTTCCATTGCATCTCTGCAAAGCCTGCCTGGTCAGCAGGCTTTGTTCCCCACCATCCTCTTCCAGGTCCCTTAAGGAAAGCTGAATGAGACAAGTCCTTTCAACTTCTGGAACTCCACAGGTGAGCTCTTGCCTAGCTGTTTGTCTTATGTCTTTTATTTAGTTATCCATACTGAGACCTTCCATCATGCTGCTGCTGCTTAGTTTCCATAACTCCTTTGAAAAACAGCATTAAATTGCATGGATTGGAATATTTTTATTTAATTTAGTCTAAATCACACAACTCATGCTTGGACTCAATTGTATATAATGGAGTATCCAGAGCCTTAAGCAGAACAGGAATGCTTATAGGAAATAGGAGAAAAGTACTTTCAGGTGTTTCTTCCAGCTCTATCAATGTAACTCATGGCCTTTCCTGGAAAGGATTGCTGACCTTACTCCTTTACTTTTCAGTTAGAAAATCTGATGTATCGCAGTCATGTTCATCATTTTGTTTAAGGATGTTTTTGAGCTGCCTGGGGAAGAGTGAAGTGTTCACAAACATCTAACAACTGACAAAAATCACGTCCAGTTAATACTACAGTTTTTAAAAAGTATTATTTTTGCCCTGGTGGTTTGGCTGCAGCTCTCCTTATCTGTGGGAGACTGGGTCTGTTCCAGCAGAGAGATTTTGAACTAGGTGCATCCTATTTTTCTCTTGGAACCTAGTTCTCTGCTGAATTAACACATCAGCATTTGGGCCAGACCCCAATTACACAGCTCAGTGGTGCTGTCCTTTTCCTGGCACAGGGCTCCAGTCAGTGCTGGGGCCAAGGAAGAGGAGGCAGGGAGGACATGGAAGCACAAGAGACATCTCAGCAGGAGACAAAGCACAGGGCCAGTCACTAACCTGACTCATAAGGAGTCCTTAGGCCAGGGTGTGAGGTACCACTCTTCAAATTTGGGACTTAGCTGTAGGTGGCTGCATGAAACCTACTCACATGGACTCCTGCTGGGCACCCATGCATGACCAGAGTTTGGGCTAAGCTTCAGTTGAGTGTTGTGGCCAGAAAGAGAACTGAGGAGCCTGGGAGGCTTGGTGCCTCAATTCTGTCCCTGGTGTTCAGGAGATGAAGGCTGAAATCCTTGCTTTTGCATATGTTTCTTTATGCCAAGCAGAAGATTTGCAGCCATAGAAGACATAGAACAGAACCACAGCCACACATGGAGTACTGCACAAGTTGCCTTGCCCAGTAATTCCTCTGGGCTCTGAGACCCTGGACTAGCTCTGGCAAAGCAGGAATCACTACAGTCTCCCCTTCCTTAGAAGCAAGTGTACTAAGAAATAGGCTGCAGAAAAACACTGTCATCCCCTGGACAGACTTTTGTTCCAATTTTTGGCTTCTAGGAGAAGACAAGCATCTTGTCTGATGTCTCCTACTGAAGCCAGTCCTTCCCTAGTCTAAGAAAAGGGCCAAGTCATCCAATGTTGACTTTTCTCCAGGGTATTTTTAAGCTTTTTTCTGTGGAGTCACTGGACTGTGACTCCTTTGAGCAAGAATTCAAGTCATGAAACAGAAGAAATGTGGAAGGTGGGTAGAAAGAGAGACTGAGCTGGGTGGGAAGTTAAGAATGCTTGCCAGCCATACAAGAGACAACTGGTAAGTACCTGCAAATTTGTAAAGTACTGATCTAGTGAGTAGTGAGTGCAAACATTTTGGCTGGTATGCTGCTTGCTCTGACAGATCTTTTGAACTTTTCAAGTATCTGTATTTTTAGACTTTTGGACTCCTCACTAGGTAAGAATAGGCAAAAATGAACATAATCAAAAAGCTACACAGATGTGGCTTCAAGTGTCTCACATGCTACAGGACTGTCACAGTAGCAAGAGGGCAATATACACCTCAAAAAGAAGCAGGGATGCAACCCTGCTTCTTTTTGACTTGGTTTTTAAATGGAAACCATGCCTAAGTATTCTTTGAATGGCTTATAACCTTTTTTTTTATGTCTTGAATTTTTTGAACCCCCTTTTTTTCCATTCCTGTCTCAGCTACAGGAGTCTTGCACTGTGAATCACAAGAACTGAAGCTGGGAAGTGTCCTGTTACATGAATATTCCATGAGCAAAAAGGAAAACAGTTGTGTGTTATTTAAGCTGTCAACAGTGCTTCTACCTGTTGCACGCTAAGAGCAGGAGGGGCTGGGTGGTGAGGGCTCTCCCTTTTCTGAAGAACCTGTTTACAGAACAACTTGAAAGGCTCAGGTGAACAGATTCCAACTGTGCCAAAGGTGGCAGTGTGTTCAGGCCTGCCTGGGATGGCTGTGGGCCAGCAGTGCCTGCAGCAGGAATTGCACAAGTGGTGCACAGATCCTCTGTGCTCTGGAGGGGTCTTTGACCCATGTGTCAGCAGCTGCTGCTCTCTTGGACCCCAGGCCAAAGACCTTCAGGTATTTCACCTCCTGTGCCAGCAGAGCAGGCCCCTGGCTTGTGATGAGGAGCTGTGTGAAGGCTCGTCTGGAGCCTTCCCCTGCAGCCCCTGCCCTGGCACCACCTTTAAGCCCTGGCCCCTGCATGGGTTTCACTGCCTGGCCCTGTACCTCACTGATCCTGATGTGGCTTCCCCATGTGGCTGGGGACTGCCTCATCCCTGCAGTCTGGGCTGGTGTTTGGCAGACTCTGGCTGATCCTTTCAGCATTGCAGCACGTACTCCACTGGTACTGGACCTGGATACCACTCTCATTGCTGAGAGACACCTTTGGGTTAGAAAAACGTATTTATTTGTAATATGGAGTTTTGATGGTGCTAATGCATAATTGATAAATGTTGTAATTAGGCATTACATTACAAATAAGGCTGTATTATTTCAGTAATACAAATAATTAATTCAACAATGCTCATTATAAATGCACACAAAACTCTAAGTGTTCATTAGAGCACATTTTTTAAACTTAAAATTATTAAGTGAGATGAAACAGGCCACCCACCTCCTCTATAAATTGCTTCTTGCAAGATGCTTTTGCTCAGGGATGAGTCCAGATTAACATGTTCTCAGGCAATCCCTTTGCACTCAACTAAGGAGCTGTGTTGTCCCAAACACAGGCTTTGTGGGCATCCTGCCTGCCCCAGCACAATGAGACAAAGGTGATGGGATATACATTCAAAGCAGCCCTTCTGGAGCTGCATCATTTCTTTGCTCTTATGCAGCCTGCTATTATTACACCCTGTTATTCAGCTGTGTTCCAGCTGCAGGTGTGGGATAAGCCCTTAGGTGTGCCTGGGAATGGTGGCCTGGAAGCACCTGCCTGAGCTCTGTTTTGAATCAAGGCAGCTGAACTACGCTCAGCACATGTTCTCTTTTCACTGGTGCCTCTGGGAAATGAGAATCAATTCTTGCTTTTCACTGTGTGCTTCTCTGCCCAATGACTGCATCAAACTTTGGAGTGGTCATCTTCTTCAGAAGGTTCAGGGCACGTTCTGGAAACACCCTGGAAGAGACAGTAACATGAAATTAAAAGTGAGATAGAAACTTAAATTATGGGAAAAAGTGTCACTGCAGGTGAGGGAAGAGCTGGTCTGGCAGCAGAATGCATGCACACATATGAACTGAGACTATGTACTAAACTGGGCATTATTTCCATAGCTCTCACCAATCTCTGACTAATTAAAGTCCATTCTCAGCCTTTTAGGACAGTTCCAATGCCAGGTATCTGTGGGCAGTATGTGAACTGCAGTATTGCTGCAGGATCCAGGAAGTTTTAATATTGTACAGATGTAGGTGAGTATTACATGTCATACTCTGAAAAGCAGTAGGCATGTGGAAGGATGAGATTTTAAAACTGAAGTGCAGTTTTCACTCCTAAGATTCCTCCTTTTAAAGAGCTTTGTCTCTTTATCCCCCTGTCCTAAATTATGACCAAAAAAGCGAAGTTATTCTAAGTGCTTTGACAGCATCAGTTTTGACTTGCCTATGCCTCTGCAGACCTGCACTCTCAACAAGCAGTTCTTGGAGTTGCAAAAGGATTTAAAATATTTTTACCGCTGTCTGGTGCTTGGTTTAGCAAACAAGAAACTACCAAGTGTTTCATGAGATATTATAGGATTTAACTGAGAATCTAACTTAGTTGTTAGGATGTAAATTCCAGATTTGGAACTGGAGCTCTGGTAAAAACACCTCCTCAACAGAGCAGCTGCACTGAATAATTAAGTTGTGTGGGAGGATTAATCTTGCTTTACATACAGAGAGCAGTACAGTTCTTTTGAAGCAATGTTCTCAGCCTCTGTGTCCTCAGTGCTGACATAAAGAAACAAACACTAATAAGCAGCAGGTCCTCAGCTCTTTCTGGAACTTCTGCTGACTCAGAGGTTACAAGTTTGAACCTTGTATACTCAGGTAGTATTTTTGTTTCCACATCCATTGCTTTGTACTTACATTTCAGAAAGCAAAGCAATGTTTAGCTGTGGTGGAACAAAAACCATTTTCTGGTTGGTCACTATTCCTTCCATCAAAGCCTGTACAACTTCTTCAATCTCCAAAATCTTTCCAAGCCTACACAGGAAAGCAAACATATAAGAGCTGCAGTGATAAAAAGGAGTGGTACCAGGTGATCTAGGAGGCTTCACAAATGTACAAACTCAGGTAATTCAAATGCAACAATTACATGGGTTAAAGGACATTGCAGATTTTCTTTAGTTAATGATACAAGCTGTTGTTATACAGCCAGCTGGAACAGAGGCCTAAAGATGGGGATAATATGCAGTGTCTTACTGCAAAGAAGGAAACCCAGGAATGCAGAATATTGAGAGTTACCTTGTAGTGGGGTTTTTGACAAATCCAGTGTTTATAAAAACCGGACAAAGGCACGTTGTTTTTATTCCATCCTTTCCAAGGACAGACAGCTCCTCTGTCAGAGCTTTATGAAATCCAACTGTAGCAAACTTGCTTGAGCTGCAGGAAGGGAGAAAGTACAAATGAGAAGGCAGAAATCCTATTTCCACCTTTCTACCAATGCAAATGGCCTAAACCATCATCTGCCTCTTAGTTGCTTGGGTGCTGTTTAAGGTAACGGCTAGGGGATGGGTGAAGGCTGGTGCACCTCTGCTCTACCTTGTATCCTAACCCATACCCCTTATTTTCACTATGTGGTCTCTATCCCTCTATCCCTTTACCCCTCTTTCTGCTCCTTGCTATGTGAAGACAAAACCCTCCAAATAATATAATCCATCTGAGAGACAGGGCAGGGACTATTCTAACTTTGCCTGTGCCAGAGTGTAGTGGTGGATTAGATATTGAAACTTGTGGATTAATTGTGCAATGTATAGCAGGTATCTCAAAAAAGGGCACTTTAGTTGCAAACAGACAGACAAATATTAGGAATTCTTAGAAAACTGCAACTGAAGCACATCAATCCATGGACATCTTGTTCTTTTGCATGAGAGAAGATTCCTAAAAGGAATGTAGCCTGAATCTCTAAAATTAGGAAGAATGAGCAGGGTAGAAATGGAGATTAACCTGCTACTGTTTATTATACCACACAGGAGCATCTTGTAACAGTTTTGTGTGAGTTTTGAAATAGAGAAGCATTATGCAAGCAGAACTGAGGAACAACTTGCCATGGAAATAGGTATGGGCCTGAGGTTTAAATCAACTTCAAAAAAGGAAAACCACAGAATCAGTTTATTGATTGCTATGGATTTGGCAGCATAATCCCAGTAAAATCCCTGGCTGAAGAGTTCTCACATTGCTGAGAGTGAGTGACTCTCTAAGAAGGAGTATTCGCGGGAGAAGATTGTTCTAAGAAGGAGTGTTCCTGGGGAAGACTGCTGCAGCTGGAGCTGCCATTATAGAAGGCTGCATGTGATGCAGGATGGCAACACAGAGTCTAACAGGTTTTTGGTGCCTGCACCGTGATTTTCCTGGCACCCTTCAAGTAGAAAAGTAATCTGATGTCAAGATGGCAGAAGGTCCAGGGGAAGGTCAGCAGGGAGGACCTCATGGTGGGAGGCTGTTATAGGATACCCAGCCAGGACAAACAGGCAGATGAGGTGCTCTCCAAGCAGCCACTAGAAGCCTCATGGTTTCCAGCCCTTCAACTTGCCAAATGTCTATTGGAAATACAACACAGCAGAGACGAAGCAGCCTAGGAGGTTCCTGGAGTGTTTGGAAGACAGCCTCCTAACATAGCTGGTAAGAGAACCTACTGGAAGAGGTGCCCTGCTAGACCTGTTGTTTGTGAACAAAGGACTAGTGGGTGATGTGGTGGTTGGTGGCAGTCTTGGGCAAAGGGACCACGAAATGTCAGTTTTAAATAGTGGGGTGAAGTAAAGAGGGGCACCAGAACTTCCACCTTGGATTCTGGTGGGCAGATCTTGGCCTTGGTTAGGACACTGATTGAGAGTCAGTCCTGAAGGGTAAAGGGGTCCAGGAAGACTGGACACAGTCTTTAAAAAGGAATTATGAAATATTCAAGAGCAGCCCATCCCCATATATTTGAAAGACAAGTGGTCAGGGAAAAAGACCAGCCTGGTTAAACAGAGAACTTAGGCTGGAACTCTGGGGAAAAAAAACAATGTATTCTTTCCAGATGGAGGGTCAGATAACTTGGGAGGACTATAAAGATGTTGCAGGGAGATCAGAAGGACCAAAGCCCAACTAGAACTTGGCCTTAGAGACAACAAAAAAGTTTTCTACAAATACAGCAAAAGGAGGGTCAAGGAATGTCTCCATCATTTGTTGAATGCAGAAGGTAGTGTAATGACAGCGGATGAGGAAAAGGCAGAGGAACTTAATACGTTCTTTGTCTCAGTCTTTAATATTGTCCAGTTGTCCCTCAGGATTCTCAGCTCCCAGAGCTGGAAGTTAGTGACAGAGAGCTGAGGGAAGGGCCCGTAACCCAGGAGGAGATGGTTAGTGATCTGCTGTGCCAATTCAACACTCAAAAATCTATGACCTTTGATGGGATCCATGTCAGAGTAATGAGGGAACTGTTGAAAGAACTTGCCAAACCACTTTCAATCACCTACCAGCAGTCCTACTTAACTGGACAAGTTTCATCTGTCTAGCAATTAGCAAATGTAACACCCATCTACAAAAAAGTTTGGAAGGATTATCCAGAAAATTGCAGGCTTGTAAGCTTAACCTTGGTTGTGGAAGAGATCATCCTGCGTACCATTACAAGGCACATACAGGACAACCAGGGGATCAAGCCCAGCCAACATGGATTTTTGAAAGGAAGGCCCTGCTTGACCAGCCTGATCTCCTTGTATGACAAAGTGGCCCACCTAGTAGATGAGGGGAAGGCTGTGGATGTGTCTGTCCAGGGTCTATCTAGACTTCAGTAAAGTGTTTGACATCATCTGCCACAGCATCCTCCTAGAAAAACTGAGTGCTTGCAGCTTGGGTGGGTGGACTCTTCAATGGGTAAAAATCTGGCTGGATGGCTGGGCCCAGAGTGCTGTGGTGGATGGAGATAAATCCATTTGGCAGTTGGTTACTAGAGGTGCTCCCCAGGGCTCCACCCAGGGCTGGTCCTGTTTAACATCTTCGTGGATGATCTGGACACAGGGATCGAGTGCACCCTCAGTAATTGTGCAGAAGACACTGAGTTGATGTGCTCAGGGCATGGAAGGCTCTGCTGGAGACCTGGACAGACTCCATCAGTGGGCTGAGGACACAGCTGCAGGAAGCTCAAGAAGGTGAAGTGTCAGGTTCTGCACCTGAGCCATGCAATGAGACAGGCTGGGTGAAGAATGGCTTGGGACAGAAAGGGACACCTGGGGTGCTGGTTGACAGCAGCTGAACCTGAGCCAGTGTGCCCATGTGGCCAAGAGGGCTGATGGCACCCTGGCCTGGATCAGCCAGCAGGACAGAGAAGTGGCTGTTCCCCTGTACTGGGCACTGGTGAGGCCACACCTCGAGTGCTGTGTCCAGTTCTGGGCCTCTCACTTTAAAAAGGACATTGAGGAGCTGCAGTGTGTCCAAAGAAGAGAAACAAGGCTCATGAAGGGTCTGTAAAACATGTCTTATGGGGAATGGCTGAGGGAGCTGGGTTTGTTTAGTCAGGAGAAGAGCAGGCTCAGGCCTCATGGCTGTCTGCAACTCCCTGAAAGAAGGTTGGATGGAGGTGGGGTCAGTCTCTTCTGCCATGCCCCCAGTAAGAAGAATACAGGAAATGGCCTCAGGCTGAGACAGGAGAAATTCAGATGAGATGTTAGAAAAAAATCTTCTCACTATTAGGGTGATGAGGCATTGGAATAGGTTCCTCATGCAGGTGGGGCAGTCACCATCCTGCAGGTGTTTAAGAGGCATTTGGATCTAGCACTGGGTTGTAGCATCCCATGAACTCTCTCCCCTCAGTCAATTCCCAAGTCCTCTGCCCTGGCAACGGCAGTGACTAACAACCATAGAGTCATCCTCCTGCTGGGAAAAGACAGACTCCCACATGGACTTTCCCTGGTTTTTCCTTTCCCTGTCCCCTCACTGGCTTGCTACCATGGCTGGCTGCCCCCCCCTCCTCTAGAGACCAATGCCCTTTGCCCTGCCTTTAGCTATGCCCCCCACCCCCTTCCCTTCTTAAGCTGCCTGCACCAGGTGGAGAAAGGGCGCGTGGTTGTGCTCTTTCTTACTGGGTCCCCTTTGGCCATACTCCACTGGAATACAACCTTGCAAAAAAGAGCCTTTCTTGCCTCTCTCACTGAGCCAGCTGTGGTGAGTGTTGTGTAGGGATCTGACTGCATTGCCCGAATGTTAACCCAACCTGCTTTTCTACAGGAGAGGTTTGTTGGGGACAGATAATAGGCAGCAGCACCCACCATTCAACACCTGCATTTTTACTGGATGATGAGGTTTAGGGGTTACAGTGGCAGTACTGGCTGGATGGTTGGACTGGATGATCTTAAAGGTCTCTTCCAACCCTGATGATTCTATGATTCTATTTTTACACTCTACGGTCAATGCCACAGTGGTAAAAAGATCAAAAGCTCCTCAGTACAGGTTTACTTGACAACACTACAAGAAATCACAGAATAAATAAATTCTAAGAAGGAGAAGGGAAGAGGATACCTTTTTCACTAAGCAAAATCTGCATTGGTGGGGAGAGAAAACAGGAGAGTCTTTCATTAGTAGATGTGTTAGGTGACTATTCTTTCATACAAACAATGCTCACGATTCAGTCAGAGCTAATTACTTGGTACTTGCCGATGGAAAAGATGCAATTAAAATTTTTAAAAGTTAAGCAAGCTGATTTCAAAATGACTTACCAATATGCCACCATGAAAGGAGTCACAAAATGACCTGCTGCTGAAGCCACCGTGACAATGTGCCCATAGTTGTTGTTCATCATGACTGGCAGGAAAGCTCTCGTGGTCTTGGTAGTCATTTAAACCAAGAGGCAAAATGCAGGGGACAGGAAGGAGGAAAAGAACATGGTTTTCTAGGCATACTCAGCGCTGACTCTCAGTGTTATTCACCAGGTGGCCAAAGCTATCCCTAAAGCTATGAGCTGCACAGCACCTCAGATTCCCAGAGCCACAGGGATACCTGCTCTCTGACCAGTGGTGCAGCTGGCAACCTGCTTTCCAAAGGCTGCAGCAGTTGGCCATAAACAGGAAATGGTTTTCACATCTTTCCTTTGCTGCTTTTAAGGTTTCAGGTGTCAGCAGAAATGCTGGCAGGGTCTCAGCCCCAGCACACACAATGAACCACTTGTCAATCTATGGCTTCTCTTTTCTTCTGCCACAAGCAAGTACTGCTGAAGCCCTCCCACCCTGTCAGCCGCACGGCACCTCTGACAGAGCCTTCTGTGCGTGCTGCAGATGAGGCTGTCACCAGCCAGCTCACATCAGCAAGAAGCCATTCCAGTTTCCCAGCACACAGTCTGCTTGGGTGCCCCTGTGCTGTAACAGTTCATTTGGTAATTTCACTGCTAATCATGGCTGGTCTAGATATGCATCCTCACTGACACTCCCAAACAACTGCATCTATAGATGGTGGTGGCCCTTACCCACATGTGACCCAGAATGTTGACTTCAAACATCCTTTCTATCTGGTGGTCCTGAGTCGAGAGAAAGTCGGCAGCTGTAATCACACCAACATTGTTCACCAGGACAGTCACATCTCCAATATCCTTCTTCACCTTTTACAGAGAAAACAAAAGCCCAAAATTGTGTCTGTCACTCAGTAGGAGGAAAAAAAAGTAAGGGTGGGGAAGATGAACCATAATTAAATTCTTAAGATTGCATCTTCAAGAGAGAAGGAGATCATGCCACATTTCCAGATGTGGCAGGAACTTTGCAGTAGAGCCATGGAATCTGCTTTAGATCTGATTCTTCCCCATTCATTAATGTCAGTATTTATTGTGTTCCACAAACTGTGCACAGTTTGGACCATGTAGTCACAATTGGTGTGGGAAATGGATTTGTAGAGAGTGCTCAGGGCCTGACAGAAGGTCCTCACAGTATGCATCCATATGCAAACCGAGACAAGAAATGCTGACTTAGAAATGCCATGGAATAGGACAGATATTGTTGAGAGAGAAATGGAGCTAGAGAAAAGTTTCAAAAGATGGCCTTGCAAATAAGACTAGATACTTTGGAGAAATAGAACTATGAATCGTGCATTGTATTGGGACCCACGAGGGGTAGTTTTACATGATGGACTTTAAGCATCTACAGCATGGTGTGGCAAAAAGCTGATAGGTCAAGAAACGCTTCTAGTGTATTGTAATTAGGAAATAGTTGGCTTCTGATTGTGATGCTGTGAATTATAACATCTGTATTGTCTCACCCTTCTCATAAGACTGAAAACGGAAAAAAAGTTTTTAAAACGCCTCTCAGTTGCCCCATCTCTGGGTCAGGAAAAGGGTATTGTCCAACACTTGGGACCACAGAGGTACAGACTGTTTTGAGGCAGCTGGGCCACAGCCATTACAATAAAATGTTTCATATGTTCTCAGTGCTATGTTCCTTCAGAGGCTGCAACCCTAGAGAGCAAACTTGGCAAGAGGATGTGATATGCTGGAGCCTCCCAAATAGGATGAGACTGGCTGTGATCTTGGAAATGCTACAGCACTCTGTGTCCAGAGAGCAGTGAGGAATGGAGAGCTTCCAGGGGCTTGCAGGATTCATGTGCAACACGTCTTGTCTAGTTTTCCTGCCTTCTCTGGAAATCAAGCATGGTTGAGAAAGCCTTTGGCCATGCCCCTGCTGCCCTGTGGCAGCAGCTCTCTGGCCACAGAGAGCAACAAATAACTTTCCCAGGCCTTTCTGGAGAAGATTGTGAGAAGATGAGAGAAAAGAATGAGAAACAATTCTTATCTTCACTTGCTGGACCTGCTATTGTGAACATGTGGAATGTGTTACTGAGATTTGTTTACCAAAGGGTGGTTTCTTAATTAGCCAATAGCGATGGTGTTTGGATTGGAGGACCAGATAGGTCTAACTGTATCATAACTGTCTATAAAAGCAATGGTTTTCTTAATAATTATAATAATATAATAAAGAGATTGATCTGCCTTCTGTGAATCATGGAGTCAATGCTAATTATTACCCTGCTGGGGGCCTGTTGCAACGAGACTGCCCCACCTTGTCTGCAGCGCTGTAGATCTCCTCCCGTTTGCTGCAGTCCACCATGAAGGTTTGAACAGTGGCTCCCAGCTTCTGGCATTCTGCTGCCGTCTCCTCAATGCCGTGCTGGAAGAGGCAAAGAGAAAGACACTGTGCACAGCTGTCCCCTCACCACAGCTGAGCAGCAGAGGCTGAAGATGTTCCTGGATTGAGCAACCACTGCCCAGCCCCTGAACAGTTCATAGCTACCCAGGGAAAGAGCTGTAGATGGTTTTGCTGAGAGGACAGGCATTTCAGCCTTAAATTTAGGATCTGCATGTAGTGACAGGCAGAAAGGTAGGGTGGGCAACAAGAGTGGGTTTGGCTTGGTAAGGCAGACAGAGCAAGGCTGCAGAAAGGGGGCACATGCTGCCTATCACAGCCCAGCAGACAGCACTGTGAATGTAAACAGCTCGTAAAATACAGGCCTGGCTGACACCCTGAGATACAGAAACTGGCTCTATGTGTTTCTGTATTTACATGCTGGGTGTGAGAAGAGAGGTGCCCTCCACAGTTCACAATGTACAAAGATTTTAATTTCAGAATGACCTTTGATACAAACAGGTCAGAAGCTCCCTGAAGTCATTACTTCAACTCGTTAAGCCAGAGCAGAAGTGACTTTGTTGCATCCCTGTTCCCAGGTGCCAGAAGGCCATGCCAGTGGAACCTGTGCAGTGAAAAGCTCTAGGTCATAAATAGCATGGGTCAGCAGTCCCTCTGTTGGGTGACTGGGCAGCTGTCCTCAACACCAGCTGCTGTTTAATGCTGAGAGCCCCCAAGAAGGAGCCCTTGTCAAGGCACTTGGGTTGGAGGAGCATACTCCTAAATCCTCTGGAATCCACAGCCTCCCTTGATACTGTATTTCAGTTCGTGCTGACACCCACGCTTACAATCTACTTCCCAGCTCTAAAGCCAGGTGTCGCTCGCTACTAAATTCATACCTAAATCTCCCCATTCCATCCAGTGAACATGAACAATTTTCTGTTTCATTGCAGCCCTGCATGCACTGCAGCCGTGCCATGCCTCTTCCCACCCCTCCAAAGTCTGGTCTTAGGCATAATGGGTACCATTAATAGACACTGAAAATGTTCAACATTATCTTCCCTGTTTATCCATCCTCTCACTCAGCTTGCCTCAGGTTTGATGTATTTTTTTTTGTGGAGGGCTGAATTCTGTTTTGCAGCTTCATGATGAACTCCTTTGCTAACCCAGCGTGTCAGAAACAGAAAACACAGCCTCTCACCCACCCTGCTGCACCCACACCAGCACTTGGCCTGGATTCCTTCAGAATACTATGCTCCATGTTTGTATCTGCCCATCTTCCACTTGCCACGGCGTTTTTCCAGTCCATTTAAATAATCTGAAATAAAGAGCTTGGGCCGGTGTAAACATTTAGAAAGATGCCACCTACGCGTGCTGCTGCCCAGAGGGCAGCCAGGCTCATGTACAGCCCAGCACAGGGATGCTGCTGGTGAGAGTGCAGAGAAAACACACCTCCCAGCATTGCACAGAAAACACCCGAGGCTACGGAGAGAACAATGAAGGCAGACCTGCTGCTCTTTGCAAACAGCCTTCTGGTATCAGCGGGCTTTCTCTGCCAGCCCAGGCAGCAGCTCCACCAGCAGCTTCCCGAGCACTTCTTTCCCTGTCGCAGGTGCTCTGCCGGGTGTTGCCTGCTCCCTGCCAAGTAGCACCGAGTGACTGTGGGACCAGAGCCCCACATCCTCTGCTGCACGTGGGGCCAAATCCTCTCCTGGCGCTCAGCATCCCAGCCGCAGGAGCCAAGCGGGAGCCGATAGGAGCGGGCTGGAAGGGGCTGGGCGATGAGGGTGCAAAGTGGTGCTGCCCTTCTTACGCCCCTAAATGCCGCGTGGACTCGGAGGTCACACGGAGTGAGCACATGAGTGTGTCCATTACCTTATTGATGTCCCACAGGACCAGCCTGCTCTGGCGCTTGGCGAACTCCAAGGCGGTCGCTCGCCCGACGCCATGGCCAGCGCCCGTGATGAGCACCAGCTCCCCGGCGAGAGACTTTCTCCTCACAGGCACGAACAGCTTCACAAAAGCCTCCAGGTAGGAATAGAGAAGCGTGGCCAGGAACAGGAGAAGCTCCAGAAACAGATTCATTGTTTTCCTGGAGCTCTTTCGAGGACCGAACTGCGCTGGAGCCGTCAGCGCCGTCCGCCCCACAGCCTGCCGAGGCCACGCCCCGGCCTTCGGCGCCCAATCAGAGCGTGGCTGAGCGCGGGGGCGTGTCTGTGGGCGGTGCAAGGCCGTGGGCGTGTGGGGGCCCGGCCGCGCGGGGCTGGGTGCGCCCCGAACCGCGCTGTCGGTTCCTCTTCCGGGTTCCACAGGGGAGGGACAGTAACATGGAAATGGATACTCCTAGCTTGGGATAAGGTAGTTGATTAAAGTAAAAGATATAAAAGAGGAAAGGTTATTTTCTACTTCCCCGCGGGAAGCAGGGCTTCCGCACGCACATCGGTCGCTCCGGAAGCCAAACACTGTAAATAACGAATGCCCTCCGTTCCCTTCCTTATGTTTTATGTCTGAGCTGACGTCATGCGGCATAGAATAACCCTTTGGTCGGTTTGGGTCAGCTGGCCTGGTTCTGTTCCCGTCCAGGATCTTGCTCACTGGTATGGCTGGGAATGCTGGGACACAGCAGTGATGCTGTGGGAGCGCTGCCCAGCGGCAGCCAAACACGGGTGTGTCACCAACCCTTTCCTGAGTGCCAGTGCACGTCCTGGCACTGCGGGGCTGCCCTGGGGACGGAGCTCCGCCCCAGCCAGAGCCGCAGCGGGCGCTGCCCTTGATGCCGCTCCCGCCAATGCGGAGCTAGCTTGTAGCAGCGCGGGGCGGCAAGAAGCGGGATCAAGGGGCGGGATCAAGAAGCGGCATTCTGCAGCGGGCTGCCTCGCATCGCAGGGCAAAACCCTAGCCCGGCCCGGGCCCCGGGGCCGAGGCGGAGGCGGGATCGCTCGCGGTGCGGGCGCGGCGGCGCCGATGCCGCTGCCGGCCGGAGCTCTGCCTCGGGTGGTGGTAGTGCTCTCGTTCTCTGTCCTGCTGAGGGCCCGGGGCGCTGCCCAGCGCCGCCCCGCCCACAGGTACGGCGGGCTGTGGCGGTGGCGGAGCCGTGGGAGCCCGGATCGCGTCCCGGTGTCGCTGCCAACGGTCGGCGGCCTGTTCCGCCGGGAGCAGCCGCTCATGGCTCGGCCGAGATCCCGGGGCTGCCGCACACCCTCCTGCCCACCGAGGGGGAGCTGGGCCGGAGGGTGCGGTGTCCCTCAGGGTGTCCCTTTGGGGGAAAGGCAAGGGGAGCTGTCCCTTAAAGTGACGGCATTATTGGAAAGTACAAGAGCGGGTTTGCCCTTTCCCACGTCTCTTTTAAAGGTTTTTGTTGTGAACTTCAGGCATTTCGTGAGTTGAATGTTAGGAGGAATTTCTTCTAATTTCTTTAGACGTTGGAATGGGCTGCGCAGGGAGGTGGTGGAATCACCATCCCCAGAGGTGTTCAAGGAAAGCCTGGACGTGGCGCGTGTCACCACTACCATGGTCGAGGCGACACGACGGTACTTGTTCACAGTTTGGCCGTAATGATCTCAAGGGTCTTTTCCAACCTAGTTGATTCTGTGAAAGAGCTGAGTCTATTCCATTTGCTGTAT
Organism: Molothrus aeneus; assembly: GCF_037042795.1. NCBI lineage: Eukaryota > Metazoa > Chordata > Aves > Passeriformes > Icteridae > Molothrus > Molothrus aeneus. The sequence continues at coordinate 13,121,498 of NC_089649.1, forward strand.
TGTACTTTAATGACTGGGGATTAAAGAGCATGTTATATTAAAGAGCATGAATGAGATGTTTGGTTTTTTTTCTTTTAGTAATTTATCTGCAAGCTGTTGGTCCCGTCTTCATCCTGTAAACATGTTCAACAGTTATAATGTGAAGTTCCACCACAGAAAAGCTCTCACCTCCCCATATCCAGGATCACACATTGAGCGTAGCCAAGTTCCTGAAGATAAAGTGGGCTGGCTGACTGATTGGGAAGATTATAATCCTGTGGAGTACACTGCAAAGTCTGTTTTGGCCAGACCCAATTGGGCAGATCCCCAAATCAAGTGAGTAGAAATGGTGGCTCTTTTCCCCTGAGAACATGAAAGCAGGAAATAATAATGAATTGAGTTAACAAGATCATCTTAAGTGATGTGTAATTCTACAGTGATGTGTGAAAATTAAGATTAAGGAAAGTGGTAGTTAGAGAACTGAGTACTTTGGATTGTTGTGAAGGTCTTTGATACATGATTTTACTGAGCTGATGATTGAGACTGGAATAATGGACAGCTGTTGATGCTGTGCATATGTTTCTCTGTGTTGTGAGCTAAATAAAAATCTAATTCTTCTTAAGAATTTGGAAGAACATTTTAGTGATACACTTGTTTGTTTATTCATGGTTGGGATGCAACATGAAAAAAGAAAGTGTAATTGTAGTTTTTGAAGGGAGCGCTCTGACTCAGGAAGTGTGAAAGGTTGTGATACACAGATTTTTTTTGTGACTGTGTAACAATGTGGGTGTCAGTTCTTCTGTCTTGAGTAACAAGGGATAAGACAAGAGGAAATAGCCTCATGTTGTGCTAGGGGATGTTTGGATTTGATATTATGAAAAATTTCTTCACCAAAAACTTTATCAGGCACTGGAACACGTTGCCTAGGGAACTGGTGGAATCACTTTCCCTGGAGGCGTTTAAAAGATATTTGGATGTGGCACATGGGGGCATGATTTAGTAGTGGGCTTGGCAGTGCTGCATTGAACTTGGTGATCTTAGGTGTCTTTTCCAACCAAAATGATTCTGTGATTCTACACCTCTGATCTTAAACAAAAATACTTTTGAAACACTTTGTCTAAGTGAAGATTGAGAGAGATGCAATATTAAATACTTTAGTTCTGCACTTTTCCCTGCAGACCTAAATACAGAGGGACTGTAATCAGAAAAGCTTAGGACTTCATAGCCTCCTTTAGAAAAGGGAGGGCCTGCAACTCCAGTTCTAGTAAAAACTGCTCATCAACACACAAAGGGGTGCTGCTGGTCTGATGGCTGGCATACAAGCTTTTGTGTTTTGTAATTTGTCTCTGTTAAATTCTTATTTGCCGCACAGTGATGAAGGTTTTTCTCCCAAATTCAATGAGAGAGATGGAGAAGTGGAGAGGAAGAGTCTGAATGGTTTGTATGTGGTCGAAAATGGGAGACCCCGGTGAGTGTGGAGCTTTTGTTTGTATATTCATTTCAGTGGTGTAGTTTCAGTGCTCTTACAGGTCCATCAGTTCCAATACATGGTACCTACTAGGGCAAAGCCAAGAGAGAAAAATGGAATTTAGTTTGAAGAATCTAAGTTGGTGAATGAGAAAAATGTGTTGTGTCTCTTGCCCTTTAAAGCATGCATGTGCTTTAACACAAAATATGTGTTGCTGTCCTTCCCTTTTTTGTTATTTAATCTTGATCTGTGTTTTTTTGAGTTTGTTTTGGTTGGGGTTTTTTGTTTGTTTTTTTCTTTTTTTTTTGGTAGAATGTTTTGAATGTGGGGAAATAAATACATTTAATGTGTTAAGGGTTTGAAAATTTAGCAGAAAATAAATTCCAGCTGGTCTTCAGAGATCAGAGGAGCTGGGTATGGCTGGGCTTAATTTCCAGTTGGAACCAGTTCAGGACTACATGAGTCATGTACTGTGGCATTTATTTCAGCAATCCAGTGGGAAGGACTGGCCTCACTGGCCGAGGATTGTTAGGGCGCTGGGGACCAAACCACGCTGCTGATCCTGTTGTTACCAGGTAAGGGGCAGGTAACTGCAAGGTACCCTGCAGTAGAGAAAAAAACATGCATTTTGCTTCTTTTCTGCTTCTCTGGGCAGGATATTACTTTTCATGGCCCTTTTCTCTGTTTGTTTTCTGTTTGTAAGCCCATTCTGCTTTTGTTAATGCAAGAAACACTAACTTGACTTAGTCTATGACAGGAGGAGGTAGGATTAGGATGCTCTTTTTGTTACTGTATGCTTTGTTTTGATGTGCTTTTCCAGAAGGATGTGTGGGTACGTGCTAACCATTTTACACAAAGTATTCAGAAAAGATTGTGTGGTTAACAGAAGTGTGAGTTAGAAAGTGCCATGCTGAAGACAGAAACATTGTGGAAAATCATCCTGATGCATTTCACTTCTTCCCCTTTCCTGAAGGATGCCAATGCTACTGAATTGCTTCCTTGAAAGTGAATGCTGGAATTTTTTAAAAATTTATTTATTTCTTTTAATTTTTTTTTAGACAGATTTTTGCTCTGCCTATTGGTAGTTCTTAGTTCTTTACTCAAGGCAATGGTGACTGCTTGTGGCTTTGTCCTGGTGCTGCTGCAGCTTGTGTGACCATTCTGTTCCAGCAGAAACATTCTCATCCTCTTAGTATGAATTAGCACAAGTGCAGCTTGGACAGCTTTCAGAGGAGCTGCTGCTACCAGCTTGGCTGCAGAAACATGCCTCATGGGCATTTTCTGCCCTTTTGGCTGAGGAAAACCCTCATTGTTCCGTCCTTGGTTGCAATTCTGCTGGATGGGTAAGACCAGCCTTCGTTCTTTATTGGACAAGGGAGGGAACTACAGATGAGGAGAAGGCAGAAGTGCTTAATGCCTACTTTGCCTCAGTTTTTAGTGGGAAGACGACTTGCCCTCAAGACACCTGCCCACCTGGAATGGTTGATGGTGTCAGGGAGCAGAATGGTCCCCCCCATTATCCAAGAGGAGGCAGTCAAAGAAGTACTGAAATGCTTGGATGTTCATAAATCTATGGGACCAGATGGGACCCACCCCAGGGTAATGAGAGAGCTGGCAGATGAGCTTGCAAAGCCACTCTCCATCATTTACCAACAGTCCCGGCTCACTGGTGAGGTTCCGGATGACTGGAAGCTTGCCAATGTGATAACCATTCACAAAAAGGTTGCAAAGGAGGATCCTGGTAATTATAGACCAGTCAGCCTGACCTCAGTACCTGGCAAGATAATGGAACAGTTTACATTAAGTGCCATCACACAGAATTTACAGGATGGCCAGGGTATCAGACCCAGTCAGCATGGGTTTAGGAGGGGTAGGTCATGTTTAACCAACCTGGTCACCTTTTATGACCAGGTAACCTGCCTAGTGGATGCAGGGAAGGCTGTAGCTGTTGTTTATTTGGATTTCAGCAAGGCCTTTGACACTGTCTCCCACAGCATACTCCTAGACAAGCTGGCAGGCCGTGGCTTGGACAGGAGCACTCTTTGCTGGGTTAGGAACTGGCTGGATGGCCGGGCCCAGAGAGTGCTGGTGAATGGCGCTGCATCCAGCTGGAGGCCAGTCACCAGTGGTGTCCCTCAGGGGCCTGTGCTGGGGCCAGTTCTGTTTAATATTTTTATTGATGACATGGATGAGGGTTTAGAGTCTTTCATTAGCAAATTTGCAGATGACACTAAGCTGGGAGTGTGTGTCGATCTGTTAGAGGGACGGAGGGCTTTGCAGAGGGACTTGGAACGGTTGGATGGATGGGCAGAATCCAATGGGATGAAGTTCAGTAAGTCCAAGTGCTGAGTCCTGCACTTCGGCTGCAATAACCCCCTGCAGCATTATAGGCTGGGGATGGTGTGGCTGGACAGTGCTCAGGAGCAAAGGGACCTGGGCGTGCTGGTTGACAGTCGGCTGAACATGAGCCAGCAGTGTGCCCAGGTGGCCAAGAAGGCCAATGGCATCCTGGCCTGTATCAGGAATAGTGTGGCCAGCAGCAGCAATGAGGTCATTCTTCCCCTGTACTTGGCACTGGTGAGGCCACACCTTGAGTGCTGTGTCCAGTTCTGGGCCCCTCAGTTGAGGAGGGACGTTGAGATGCTTGAGCGTGTCCAAAGGAGAGCAACGAGGCTGGTGAGGGGCTTGGAACACAAGCCGTATGAAGAACGACTGAGGGAGCTGGGGTTGTTCAGCCTGGAGAAAAGGAGACTCAGAGGTGACCTTATCACTCTCTTCAACTTCCTGAAGGGTGGCTGTGGTGAACTGGGGGTCGGTCACTTTCTCCGGGCAACAACAGACAGAACAAGAGGACACAGTCTCAAGCTGCGCCAAGGGAGATACAGGCAAGAATTAAGGAGGAGTTTTTCACAGAAAGAGTGGTCAAATACTGGAATCATCTACCCAGGAAGGTGGTGGAGTCACCATCCCTCGATGTATTTAAAAAAGACTGGATGTGGCACTTGGTGCCATGATCTAGTTGAGGTGTTAGAACATGGGTTGGACTCAATGATCTTAAAGGTCTCTTCCAACCTAGAAATTCTGTGATTCTATGATTCTGTGATGGCATTTGTTGGTTGCCTCAGCTGTTCATTCTCTGCTTTGTTTGTCTCCACACAGGTTGCAGTGTCTTGCTCTTCCTCTCTCAGGCCCAGGTGTCAAGAAGCAGCAAAACATGTTCTTGTTTATCATTTTCTGCAGGTGGAAAAGGGATGGAAGTGGCAATAAAGTTGCTCATCCAGTTTCTGGCAAGAACATCTTGCAGTTTGTAGCCATCAAGAGGAGAGACTGTGGGGAGTGGGCCATTCCAGGGGTAAGGGCAAAGCTTCAGAGGCAGCTGGCATTTCCCTGCTGGTGAAGCCATGAGACAGATATGGCACACGTGTGATGCAAGTGCATGTAATATACTAAGAGCTAGGAGTTAAAATGTGTAGAATCTAAGGGATGGCATTTTTTTTTTGTTTGTTTGTTTGTTTCCCCCCCTCCAAGGGAATGGTGGACCCAGGGGAAAAAATCACTGCTACTTTGAAGAGAGAATTTGAGGAGGAGGCCTTGAACTCTCTGCAGAAATCCCCTGAGGAGAAAGCAAAATTGGAGAAGCAGCTCCAGAAGCTGTTCAGCCAGGAACACTTTGTGGTGAGCTCTGTGTCTCTCGTGGTAGCCTTTTGAGCTGTGCATGTAACTCATAGCTGTATAAAACCTGAAGAAGTGCAGGTGAAATGAAAGTGTGTTGTGATGCTCATCTTCTTGGGGTGTAGGAAATTGAAGGGACTGTCGAAAACTCTGTAAGGGCAAATGTCTCAGAAGGAAAGAAAAAAAGGATGACTGATTCCACCTTGTTTGTTTTGACACTGAGCTTGTTCTGGTTTGTTTGGGGCCTTATAGGTGTACAGAGGATATGTGGATGACCCTCGTAACACTGATAATGCCTGGATGGAGACAGAGGCTGTGAACTATCATGATGAAACAGGTAAATATCTCCAGGCATGCTCTTCGTTGCCTTTTACTCCATATGTTGGTTTGAAATTGGGGCTGTTGTTGAGCTGAGAATGGCAGTGAAATCAGGGGAGCATGAAAGTCAGGTGTAAAATATGGGACTAGATTCTTAAATTGATCTGTTACCTTGGACTCCCATTTTTCACCTGTAAGATAAATCAGTCTACCTAGATGTTTCTGATGTGTTCAAGCCAGAGACTTCATGCAATGACATTTCCACTGAATTTGGGATAGTAGGTGCCAGTTGTGAAGTTTCACATGTCACTGGTCCTAGATTTATTTGTCCCCAGAAGTAGTGAAGATAGTGTATCTTTGGCCTCTGTTTCCAATACAGAAGAGAAAAGCATTTCCTTGGTTGTAGTTTATGAAGTCCTGAGATCCTTTTTAAAAACAGAGTGAAAACTTAGAGAAAAAAAGCAATTCAGAAGCAAAGGCATCCCCTTTTAAAAACTAGTTTTTTTATTTTGGAGCCTTCGGTAAAATTTTAATTTTTTTTCATAAGTGTATATAAGTTTCAGAATTCAGTTTGTCCTGTGGAATAGTATGTGAGAAAAGGAGCAGTCAAATATTAGGCAAACAAGCAAAAACCCAGGCAGATGTATTGGCTAAACTTGGGTTAATAAGTACACATTGTCATGATGGTTTCCAGTAACTTTTCATGCTGCTGGTGATATCCTAGGAACAATGACAGGGTGTTAACACCATTTCTGCCATTCAGATTTGCCTTAAAATAGTGCAAGTCTGAAAAAGGTTTCTGGCAGAGATTCAGTGAGAGATTTAGTTGTTTTTTGTCTGAGAAGCCTTTGAAGGTTGCTGCCTGTGAAGGAGCATTGTGGAAAGGCAGAACTAATAGGATGTGAGAGGGGAAAAAGCAGGAAGAAAAGATGCAATAGTGTGTTCTAACTCTTGTTTTGTGAACAGGTGAGACAATGGATAACTTGCCTCTGGAAGCAGGTGATGATGCTGGAGTGGTGAAGTGGGTTGACATCAGTGAGAAGCTTGAGCTGTATGCGAGTCACAGCTACTTCATCAAGCTGGTGACTGAGAAACAGGGAGCCCACTGGAGTGAGGATCCTGGCTCTGAGTGCCACAAGTGATGGAAACTGGGAACTGACAGAGTCTGAGAGGAGAATGTTTTCCAGCCTTGAAACAGATGTCCTTGTCACCCTCAGTGAAAATTCTGTGAAATTCAGCTGGGAGAAACACCGGACAGTGATAAACAGAGGCTTTTTCAGAGACTTCAGACTGCTTCTTTTGATTTCTTAGCTAGTGTGAAATGAGAAGAATGTGGAGCTCTTGCTTTGCTTTCTTGGCTTCATTATTTGCAGCTTTTTCATAATGTCTGCAGATCTGCATGGCAGCACTGGCATTCTGACTGGTGGTAGTTCACAGGCTCTTTATTTTTGCAATGATTCCTTTCCAGGAATATGAATCCCTCAGGAATGAGAGACTTGTAGGATAACCTGAATAATGACTTAAGTGCTGCATAATAAAGTGAAATTTCTTTTCTGAGTCATTTCACTTAACATATCTTTGCAGGGATTTTCTACTTTGAGTGATTAGTTTTCACATTCAATTACTTTTAATTTACAGTATGGCTGGGATTCACATCTGAATGTGTGACTGTGCCTCTGTGTCAAAAGAAGTTGTGACTGATTTGAGGAGCTGAATTTTGTGGTTCCTTCTCTTCCCACGGCTTGCGGGGTACAGTACAGCTGTTGTGGAGACTGCATCATAAACAGAATCACTGGAAAGAGCAGCCTTGAAATATAATCTTGTAAATTGTGCTGGTTTCTTACCCTACAGGTGATGTGAATAACTTGCAGTCAGGAGGCTGATGGGGGCTTTCTGTGGCATTTGTGCTGCTAACAGGGGCTGCACAACAGTTGCTGACATTTCTCTCTGTGTTTTTAATCAATTGCTGTTAATTGTGTACTGGTGTCAGGAGTTGGTGACAGTGACAGCTGAAAGTTGATGTTGAGACCTGAGGACTTCAGGAATTTTGATCCATGTGTTGAAGTAAGTTGATGATTCTTGTGTAACAGTACTGTGACACACTCATGCACTATTGAGACTTTATCCACATCCTGCTTAACTAATTAATGGGTTTAGGACTTTCTCCTTTTCAACCCTACCTCTGCCTCCCAATTAGCCAGTGAAACCTGGAGGAGTTATGGGTGTTTATGCAGAAAACCTTGGGAATCTTGTGGAGTTATTGGTGTTCTTTTCAAAGGAAAAGGTAGTGTCAAAAGGTATGAATTTTTCTTTCAATCCTTGCTCACCTCTTCCTCCGCGTCTGTTTTCTTCCATGATGTGCTTCGTTATGCAGAGTAGACTCCCAGCAGTGTAGCTGGGTTTTGAAAGCATGATCCATAAGAGCAGACCCTTCTTAGAGAGTTAGGGGATGTGGATCTGCAGTCTCTATATACAGTTTTTAATACTCTGTCTTGCATCAGAAAACCACAAAATTTTATGAATCATCACTTCTTCAGATGTTTTGTGTTATTAGTTTACTTCTCAGCTGATAAAAACTGCAGGTTTTTTTTGTAACAACCACTACTAATCCTTAGAGGATTGACAGGCTTGGTAGTGGAAATGTGTTATGAAAAGAGTATTTTTTGTTTATTTTATCACTGTAGATATTCTGACTGTAGCGATGCTGGAGGAGTACTCGGGTGATAATACTGAGAGTACTGAAGCTGCAAACTAGAGACAGCATAAATTCTTTTTCCTGAGGAAATGGGAATTTGTGGGTTAGAGTCATTACCTTTTGAGGCCAGCTGTGTACTGGCAGTGTACTTGCAGTTTGAGAGCTGTGCTTTTGCCACCCAACTCTGTGTGGGTTAAAGAAAAGACAGAGCAAATAAGCAATAGCCTGCAGCCGGGCTGGAAAAGTGCTGTCAAAATTACTTTCTCTCCCAAGATATTTGAAGTCCCAGAGAAAGGATCTTTTCCAAATGGAACTAGCATAGAGAATGTGCTTTTGTTCATGCCATCCAGGGTGAGTTATTTACGCACTGCTGTGTAATGTTGCAGAATGTGAAGTGAGCAACAAGTCAGGATTATGGAAAAAAACTGGCAGTGCTAGGAAGTAATCTCTGGTTTGTGTAAGAAGTCCTTGTGTTGAAAATAATCACAGCTTAATTCATTGTATCCAAGGGCATCAGCCTGGCATTGGACTACAATTATCAGCCTTTGCTGGTTCAAGAGGAAATTAGCAGAGGGGGATGGGACTTCCACTATTTAAGCTACCAAAATAGCATTTCTCACTCCCATCTTCTTTTCTTTGGAGAGGTGACGTGGTTCAGGTGAAAGGTGTTTGCTGATCATCCTTTGTGGGAATATTTGGGGCTTTTTCCTTAAAGCAGAATATGCCTGGAATGTTTTCAGTGAAGTGCTTACCTTAAAATCACAAATTTATGGGGATTCAGGAATAATCTCATCCTGTCCTGGGTTTTTTTATGCTTAAATTGTGCCTCTCTTGAGGAGAGCAAAAGATGGGCAAAGGTGAAAGAAGCACAATTTTCTTCAACAAAGTTGTGACGAAACCCATATCTCTAACAGACTTCTATTTTATTTGAGACTTCTATGCAGCGTGTTAAGCTGACAATACAGTAAATAAAGGAAACAGATCCCATTTCAGTGGGTGATAACATCTACATTCTATAATTCTACTGGAGAGTTTTGTGAACAGCTTAATCATTAGGTTAGTAGTATTTATTGGTTCAGAAAGATCATGGATACATGTGGTGGGCAACACTGGTTTTTTAGCTATGAAGTAGTTAAATTTTTCTGCTGTTAATGAATATATAAATTTTCTGCACTTGGGTTGTTTGATAAGAATTCAGTGAACCTCATTCCACCATTTTCTTGAAGGCTGTTAAGCTGTTAATTACAAAAGTAAGCAGGATTCATCGATTTTAGTGCAGTAGTGGGAGTCTGTTCAGCTGGGCTCAGAAAAGGAGATTTTCATTTATGTCCTCTGCAACAAAGAAGACGAAAACATTATTAACATTTTATGCCGAAGAGACACTTGTGCTGTATCACTATTAATAAAGTGACTGATGCTATGAATGAGCAATCGCTGGCAGAAGTATACATGTACTGAGATAACTCCTTGCAGCTTTTGTCTTTCATGGCTGTTGAAATGTCATCAGAAGAGCTGGAAAAATTCTGAGAAGAGCAAAGGTTCCACGTGTCTGACTTCTGGCCAGAATCAGCCTCCACTTAAATTAGGGACTTGCTAGTAGGATTTTAAACACATTTCTTCCATCTGCTTGTTTGGCCAAATGCCTTCTGTCCCATAACTCTTCTCGGATTAACCTGTGCTATGTTGTTAACTTTCTTGACCTTTTGCAGTCTTGTTATTAGTGTTCTGTTTTCCTCTCGGCACTGTAGCCATGGGCTTCTGCTTACAATTTCTTTGCCTTACTTTGAGGTCTTACTCTTACTTCCTGTTCTTGGCAGGAACATTCTGTCAGATACATTTGCCTATTCTTTTAGGTTTACCTTCCTTAATCCCAAAGCAGTGGCACCATTCCTTCAAAGCAATGAGTTTGTCCTGGTCTCCATCGCACTCTTGGAAGAAACGGGTTATGCAGTGTTCCATGGGAACAAGGGAGGCTCTCAAGGGTGCAAGCTCCGAGTGTGTTAATAATCTGAAAGAAAGGGCAGGTATGGAGAGCTGCATTTCCTTAATAAATCAGCAGAATTATCAAAGCTGATCTAAGATGGTACAAGACAGCAATGATGGCTTATCAGAGATGCCCCAGTGTATTTTGTTGCAGTGCTTCTGTAGTGAATATGTCCCAGGTCATGATAAAGATGTCTAATATCTGATGAGCTAAAATGCTTTTGCTGAATATTTGTTTGCCAGCATCTTTTTTCCTACAACAAGTATTATTTTTGTAGTAATTACAGGTACTGAAAAGAGCAATTTGCTCACAACTCATCGCTTGTGGAATTTTGCTGTTAATCCTCAGGATATCAAGCTTGCAAATTGCTTAACTATGTTCTAAAACAGTAACTCTGATTGTCCTGAGATATTGAAGGTCTGAACTTGGAAATACAGATTCCACCACTGGTTGATATGACCAAAACCTTGAAATCTTAGTTATGTTCTCAGAAGGTGGGAGCTTCCTCTGAACTGTGACTATATTTGCTCCTTAAACTGAGAGACCTCTGTGATGTTAGTTGAAAATTATGGATACCTCACTAGTGGATTTTTGCTGCCAGGGCTCTGTCCTTTGTACTTAGCCTGTTTCTCTTAGCTTCAGTATAACAGGACTTCTTCCTGGCTGAGAGCATTAGTAGGTATTAAGACACTGTAGAGCTTACAGTGTAATACTTGATTGTGCAAGGCAAGAGGATAGCAGATTCTGACCTAGGATATGATCAGGAAAACAATGAGAGAAAAAGTTCTGTGTTAGAGAGGGGGTGATAATAGCTTCTAACAGCTAAGGGACTGGTTCTGTATGTAGAGAATCCCTTGAGGTGTGTAGAAAAGTAAACTAGCTTGAGTTTAATCAGCAAATCAGAACTGAACCACATATATTTTTTTACCTGTCAACAGGATGCTGATCAAGCTGGTGAAACTGCCAGTGCACAGGATACACATACATGTGGTAATTTTTCTCAAAGTCATGCAGGAGCAGCTCAACTGGGTGGTCACCAGCCACAAGGCGCTTGTCATTCTGATAGATCTTTTTTACCTGAGCTCAACACAGAAATTGTTATTTTTTGTTTCAGGTTGAAGATCTGTCTTGATGAGAACTATCTGGCAAGAAGGTGTTTTGGAGAAGTGAAACTTGATAATAAAATACCCTTAGGGAAATGTGTTTTAGTGTTGGTGACCATATGCAGCATGAAAAGCTTGCCTTAGTAGTCCACGACATTTTTGCTGCTGTCTCTGTCACCTTTGGCAGTAACTAGAAAGGAAGTGAAATTCTTGTGGTTTAATTGTCAGACTCAGCTAAGGGGGGCCTCATCTTGTTAGGAAATTAAACCAGTTTTATCCCATCTTCTGTCCTGAGGCAAGCAACGCATGTTTTGGGGGGAAATAAACCATCTTAGAAGTTGTCTAATTCATGCCATTTTGTATGAGATGTTCTGGGCTAGTCCCTATAACTGCATGGTCTTATTTGAAAAGGATTGCTGACCTTATTCCTTTGCTTTTCAGTTAGAATCCCAGAAGTGTTCAGATCACGCTCATAAAATTGGATAAGGATGTTCTTAAGCCAGTCTCGCATCCGGAGGGGAAACTGATCCACTTCATGATCAGTACAGGGGGGGATGTCTGTGCCAAAGAGAAAAGCTTTTGTTAAGAAGTCATCTGTTAAGTCTCCATTCAAGCATTTCTGAGATTTGAGATCTACTTCCAGTAAAAATTAGAATTGATGGAGCTGTTAATATATAAAATTTTGAATGTACCTAATGTGTTCAATTATAAATCTACAATTTTTTTAGTGCATGTGCTTAACCAGTTGTGCAAGCCACAACCCTTATATATCCATGCAGCTTTTGAGCATAATTGTGCAGTAAAGCTCTAATCAGTCAGTTGCATGAAAGTAGAGTTTTTGATGGCAAAGGAATATTCTGGCTGGGAATGCACTTTCCTCCTACCATATGCAGCAGTCGAAGTTCTGGCTTTTAGATTCTGACTTCTGCATTTTGCATCTAAGTTTGATTGATTTTTTTAATTTTTTGTTTTTCATGGGGGTTTGAGAGTTAATAAATTTTCATTTATTACCTCTCTTTAAACACTGTTTTTCTGGTCAAGGATTTACAAAAATCTTCAAAGGCTATAGCAATAGGAACATATAAGGCAGTGCAGGGGGAAGATAAGGTCAACAAAAAATTGGTGTAAGCACAGGAGAGATGTCTAGGTTTCAGATAATTTTTAAACATTGAAGGCCTTAATTAGCAAATAATTGATGCACAAGTGGCAGATTACAGGAAGAAGGGCAATTTAGGGCTGGCAGATGTGTTAAAGCTATTGGCTCTCTATACTGAGCTGAATTCTTCAAAGGAAAAGAAGCTTACATTTGCAGGAGCCCATATAGTCTAGATGCAGCTGGCGTCCTATTTTTGTCCCTTCCAGTTGACATTTGGTGCCAAAGAGTTGACATGTGCCATCATAAGTCTTGTTATCCGTACCACAAACCTAGAGGAAGGAAAACCACCACCCCACCATTGTGTTGACAAAAATCCTTGTCACTCAGAGGCATTACAGTAATGAAAGCATCAATAACATGTGGTGAATACCACAGGGAGTACATGTGATCAGAAGTATTGGAATTAGTAGTTGTTGTATGCCCTCATGAGGACTAGTTGTCTGTACTTGTATGCCCAGTTATGCAACACTTCAGTTTAATTCTATGGTTATAATATAGCCTATGAGATGCTGTGGGATTATTTCACTGGATGTGTACTAAGCATGTCCTCTAAAATACCAAATGGATACATAGAATTTTTAGTGAGAGGGAAAAGGTAGAATCCCTGAGACTGAGTGAAGCAAGTCAGTTACTCTGTAGTTACATGGGTTCGTACTGCTCTCAAACCACACTCAATGAGTTTGTGTGCTTTATACTTAATTTTTCGATTACTGGAATCACTCAAACTCACTTGCATGCTTTTTAGGGTAGAACCATGCTAAATAATAGCAGGGGAATATGTTATCTTGTGAACACTTTAGGTGGCTTTTCCCAGTCCTGTGCACTGGGTGAAATACTCACATGCTCATAGTCTTTGGTGGGAGGGCAAGAAGCAGGATCTTGGCAAATGCAGTGGGGTTTCCCTTGTTTGTCTGCATGACAGACTTTGCCTCTTTTGCAGTGGAAGTTCCGACATGTGTCTGGCAGTCCTAGCAGGAAAGAGGGACTATTAAAGATGATGGGATAAAGCCAAGTGTTTGTCAGATACTACTGAGAGCAAAAGCAAAACAGTCCAGTATTCATCAAGAAGTTCAAATTCATTTTTAAGTTTGCATTTTTAAGTTTGTTATGAAGCTGGATCTTGTATTGAAAAAAACAAACCAAACTTTAAATGAGAATTTTTTGTGAGACTTCTAGCAGTCCCAGATTTGAATTGGATGGGGAAATAATTTTATTTTTTTTTAGAAAAAGCTGTTTGTTCTGTAGGGGCTGACATTCAGACATTCACTTTCGGACTACCAGCTTCCTTTGGTGAAACATACCCGATCTGTCTTTGCTGAATCAAGCACTGGCCTTTGTCCCACTCCTACTTGAATTCAAGCTACTGTTCTGAAACTGAAAGCTCTCAGTGCAAGGTAAGCCCCATTTCTGTATAACTGACACAAAAATTTGTGCACTGCCTGCAAATGTTTTTCACTAACAAATTACTAAATCCAAGGGAGTGTGGAAGGGACTCTCTGGGAACACAGGATTAGGCACAAGCACAGTTCAGTCATGTGAAATCCTGTGCTGCAAAATACAGAAAAGAGAAGAAATACAGACCAGCAGGTTCCCCAGCGGCAGAGAGTTGGGAGTTACAAGACAGCTTTGCTTGGGGCTTACCAAGGAGAGCCTCCTCATTCCTGCTGCTGGCACTTTCCATCTCACCATGGGAACTGTCTGTAGTCTTGACCTGCACAGTCACAGAGGGATAAGCAGAAAGTTGTGGTAAATCTTGAGAAGATAAAAAATACTTGGCCTAATTTTTTTTCAGGTCTGAATACAGAGCTGACTGAGGCACAGTTTGCCAGTTTGCTCTGTTTTTCTATGCAAAATCTGTGAGAAGAGCATGAAGCCTCTGGTAGTATTACCATGCTCTTGTTATGTGGGGGAAAAAATAGAGTAGGAGGTGGAGAGAGAGAGAGAGGGAGAGAGAGAGAGAGAAATGGGAGCTCAGTAAGGCCTGAGTTTCTTATAACTATTCTATTGACTCTACTCCTGCCTTTCCAAGCCATTCATTTTTGTGTAGTAGCATTTAAAATCTTTGTGAGAGATGAGTGAACAGACTGGCCTAGTAAGCTGGAGACTGGGTTTCAGGTTTTTCATCTGTGTATCTGTGTTTATTTGTGTGTTTCATTACACACCCCACTGGGTCTGGAGCTCTTATGTGAATGGTGTTCACTTCCTTTCTAGTCCAATTCACCTAAGCGCTCTGGGTGCAGTGACACAGCATGAACCAGAGGAACAGTGAGTATAAGGGGAGATGAGACTTCTGCATATTAAGAAGTCACCTGTTTTTCTCCAAAAAGTAATTTCAATCATCAGGAATTTAAATTTAGTACTCGTCCCTCTCTCCCTTTTTGTAGTACTCAAGTTTTATTTTAATGATAATTTACCTTATCTTCACTGTCCATTGAATTCATATTCTGAATGGAGCTACTCATTTTCAGTTGCTGCTTGTTGTCAGAATTGGGTGGCTCATGATCATAATAATCTTGTTCAGAGTGAGCAAGGTCTTTAATCTTGACAATTTGGTAATCCTCAGTCTCTCTGTGAACTGCAGTGTCATCTTCAGTGGTTCCTTCCCCTGCAGGCTCGGTACTGGTGCTCTCCTGGTCATTACTCTGGATTCTCTCCTCTTCCTCATAGGCTGTTTCTTTCCAGGTATTGCTGAGATATTCCTCACTACCAATGTCACCACTGTCATGACTGTCATCATCATTACTGTCTTCCCTACCTTGTATTTTCACCACTGTGTCAGGATCACTCTGATAGTTCACTTGAATATGGTATTTTCTCTCTTGACTTTGCTGTTTGCCATCCTGATATTCATTATGGGTTTTTTGAGAGAGGGGGATTTCTTCTTTATAGGACTTCTTCCTGTTTTCCCTCTCTTCTTCCTCTAGGTCAAATTTCTTGCTGTGTCTCTTGGTTTTCCAGGTTAGTTTTCTGGAATCTCTCAGGAGTTCATCTAATTGCATGCTGTTCTCATGTTGCTGTCTTTTGTATTGGTCACCTTGACGTGTCTGATGGTCTTTGTGCTTTGTGTCTCTGTAATCAGTTTCTTCACCCCATTTCTCATCCTCTTCTTCCATGCTTTCCTCATCATTGCTTTCACTGGTTTTTTCAGACAGGCTAACAGCATTTTTGTTATATTTCCACATGTTACTCTCATGATGAAGGCTGAAAGCACCCACTGGGTGGTCTGTGTGACCTGGAAGGTGTCGGTTTGCCGTGTTCCCATGTTTCTCATGTTTCCTGAGCTGGTCGTGCTCAGAGCTGGACTGTTCTCTGCCGCTGCTCCCAGAGTCACTGTCCTGGTTATCAGAAGCCAAACCTAGTTTATTGTGCAGTGCAAGGAAATCAATGCTTTTCAGGCTGTTTTTCACTTGATGCTTGCTCCCAGTTCTTTCTTGTTTCCTCATGGTCTGGGGCCCATCCCTGTCTTCAGAGCTTGGTTTTAAGTTTCTGGGAGTGGGCAGCAAATCACCCTCGTCTACATACCCTGTGTTCTCTTCCTTTGAAGCTTCTGGATGAATATTTTCACTCTTAAAAAAATTTAAAATAGCAGATTAATAAATCTTAGGATTTATTTGAAGCTGATGCAGTGTTATTTTTGTCTTGTATTGCAAAGCATGGCACTGGCTTTATTTGTTTTCTTTGTATGTGCTCCTCTGAAACTAGCCTAGGGCATGACATTCACAGCTGATGTGCCTTCTCTTTCTCAGAAAATCTGTTTATCTGTCCCTTCTTTTATTGATGGAGTTTCTGGAGAGGTCTATGCAACTCTGTTTCAGAGAGAGATGCATATGGGTGTCTTGTGAAATCTCAGAATGCTTAATTAGTATTTTAGTCATAACCATAGGCACTTGTAGGCTGCAGTAATTATCACTTAGCTCAGAGAAGGGGGATGTGAAACATAACTTCCTGCACAGATAAGGGAAAAATAAGGGACCTGGGAAAGAGGAGCAAGTGAAGAAAGAGTACCTTTCACAAGGTGTCATGGTAGTAATTCCTGAGAAGTGCCCTGCATTGATTTTATAAGCCATATATAAATCTGCTTTGAGTCCAATATATCATTACTTCCTGGCTGAGGTCACCAGGAACTATTGTGTGTGGTGACAATTATAAGATCAATAGATGTTTGAGTGCCTTTTTTTTTCTTAATCTGTCAAGACAATAGCAAAAGTGATACCTTCAGTGGAAATGGTTCAAATGCTTGAGGAGAAAGCAGGTACTGAAATGACTGTCAGGTCTTGCTGAAGCAATTACTTTTCTGCTGCTGTGTGTGTTTCTGAACAACACCTATGGATGTTCAGTGTTGCTTATTGCTTACAACAATATAGCACCTGATGCTGATATTTCTTAAAGCTTTTGGGGGGTTTAATTTGGGAAGAATGGTCCTTCTCACTTGGTCTACCCAAGTTGCTGGAATAGCTTTTTTCCTTTAGTTTGACTGCTTGGAAACAAGCACTCTACTCACAAACACTTATATTTATTTTATTTTTAAAGGTAGGATTGAAAATATTAATTTGATTCTTGTAGATCAGCTATATCCTATTTCCTAATGTCAAAGTGGTATCTTAATGTTTTACAATCTTGTCTTTTGCCTGGTGTCCTTGCTGATGTGGAAATAGTACTGGGAACTATATTCACTGTATCAATTCCAACTCTAACTTTTTCAGGGGAAGATTGTCTAACAGAATCTAACAGAGTCTAACAGAATGCAACAGAAATTCACTGTGGAGTTTTTCCAAAGTTCTACAGGTTCAGAAAACACTAGGCCAAACAATCTTTAAGATTTTCTGTTGTGGCTACCTGTGCTTGAAGTAGCAGTTTGAGAAAGATTTGGCTCGTGTCTTGACAGGAAGCCTTGTCCTGCACCAATTCTGCAGAGATGTGCCTGGATACAGCTTCCAGATGCTGCTTTCTGTTATACCTTTGTCCCCTGGGTAAAATCAGCTCTTAGAACTCAAGTGCTCGTGAAGGAACTTGGGCAAATTTTAGTCACTATCTGTGATTAGATACTGTGGGGGAGAGCTGGCTTTTGATAGATGATGCACACACTTGGAACTGATGATTCATTGGCTATTGTGAGGTTTTGTTTTGATGCAAGTGTCTTATGTGTGTTATTTCTGGTAGACAGCTGTAGGCTGCAAACTAATCTTTATACCATTTCCTCTGCTGGATACTTCATTAGGAAAAATTAATTTTTTGTTTTCATAGTGCAGAGCATGATCCAGATTGACATGAAATGTATCTGGAAAGCTGTATAGAGTGGGATATAGTTTATAATTTAAAAAATTTAAAATGGTTAGCATAAGAGTTGGGATTTTGAATCTCTTACTACAGAGCATGATATGAGTTTAGTAGCTCTGAAACCCCCAGTGGCTTGGAGATAAGATCCATTGTGTCTGAGTCACAAAGGCTCAGTGCAATAAACAGGAATTTTTATTTGGGTCAGCCATTAATGCAAAACTATGGGCTTCATCATTAGCACACATATGTGGCATCGGGAGGGCTGGTGCAATCCTCTGTCTCATTGCCATCAGGGCATCTGGCCAGTCAGCCACAGATTACTCTGCCAGGATAAGCTGTGTCTAATGCTCTGCACCATGAATAATGAAACATTTGGTGGCTAAAATTCTTACATATTTGAGACTGCACATGATCCCCTGGTGTGATAAATTGAGGATTTCATCCTCCTCCTATACTGGAGCTGTGATAACAACAATTTTATTGCTGGAGCTTATTACTTGTGCAAATGTGGGTAATGATGATATGTGGGGATTCATTTAAGGTAATTTTCTCAATAAGTGAAACTTCCATTTTGAGCTTTAGATTTTATTCTGTTTGCAATTGTTAATATACAAGGCATGAGATACTTGGCACTAATTCTTGAGGTGAGAGGGCCTAAAGTTTTTTAACATAAATCAATTTGCCAAGCAGTATGTAGGTGGTAATGTGTTTTTATATTTAAGATTAATAATGTAAGTTACTTCCTATTGTTTAAAGAACAAGAAGAGTACCTTTTCTGGAGTTTTCTGTCTGTGAGTTCTAAGATTGTGGTTTACAGGATGGGTCTAAAAAAGACAAATATATGAATATCTGCACATCCATAAGCATAGAATATTCTCAGAATAGGAAATTAAGTGCCTGATAATAATAGCATGGTGAGGACTTACTGAAATAGCAAAAACTGGTCCTACAAGACAAATGAAGAGGGCTACAGCCTTCATGTTTTCCAGATCTTGTAGAGGACAATAGTTAATGGTACAGGGGTAGAGCTTAGAGGTTTCCTTTCTGCAAGAAACATGAAAACAAAACAAGTTAGGGTTTGGGTATAATGACCTAGAAATGTCTGATGGAAGCAATGTAGTGGTTCCTGTAAATTGTTAAGGCTAGAGACCCACAAAATTGTTATGGAGTGTCCTGTAAACTCAGATGTGAGACCAGCTTAACTAGAGGACACTTTAGTCTCAGTTCTTTGACAGTGATTAAGCTATAGGCTGTGTTCACAAACACCAGGTGGGTGTTACTGAAGGGCAGAGCTGTGAATGGACATAGGTTAAGTATTTAAATACTTACAAATAGTTGTAAGTATTTATCCACCCCTATGAGATACCACTTCATGAAAAATGCCTCTTTTTATTGAAGGCAATAAAGTGAGGCAGTGCCTGATTGTGGCACCTCTACAGCTGAGGTGTCTCTTGGCTGCTCCCCTCTGTGTCTGGTAGGAAGAATTAAGTGGTGAAATTCTGCTCAGCAGGTCTCCAAGCTCAGAAGTGCTGCCCAGGCTGCTTGAAGAAGGGGCACAGTCCTGCTTCGGATGCAGTCCTGCTTTTCTTGGAAATTGTCACCCAAAGTGTACACTTTTGGAAGATCCCTCTGTTAAATTGTTTAATGTCCCTCTGTTAAATTGTTTAATGTCATTATCTTTCCTTAATGAAGATCAAAATACTCATTAGTGGGGCATATCTTGTATGCAGTCCATTTTTCCTTGCAGTTAGTCTCCAAATTACCTCCTGACTAATTATCTATTATCTCTTTGGCATTCACAGTTAGTTGTCTAAGATGTTTTCAGAGGGAAAGGCAGAGTACAACAAAAGCCAATAATGAGCACATGCAAAATGCCTCACTGGGCTGGATATGGGCAGTCACTTCAGATCAAGGCAAGTGTGGTTAGACTGAAGATTATGCAGGCAACTTATCAGAAATGCAGGGCAATAATCCAATTTCATGTAAAGCCCTAAAAACTGCATACTGTGCTTTTTGAAAGCCTTGCAAGTGACTGAGGAAAGAAGGATTTGAATGTCAGGTAGGCTTGATTTCCATTTCTTTCTGTTGCTGGTGAGCAACACAGACCTGGGCATGTCACTTAACTGAGCTTCCTTTTTTAAAACTCTCATTTGTCATATTTGTTTTGATAAACTAGTTTGAGAGTTATAAATGAAAAGTTCTCCATGTTGTGTTTTATTTATAATTGCAATTTTATAATTTGGCTTGTCTCTATCTGTAAAAGTTGCCTCTACTACCTTTGCTCAAATAATCAAAAACTAGTAGGAATAAATCTGAGTTAAGGTGACTGGACAGGGCTTTTGTATTTTCTTTTTAGCAGCAAGCCCGCAGCAGCCCATAGGAAGTATAAGACTTGAATTAAGTATTTGGTCTTGAATAAGTATTAAATTATTAGGGAAGCCTGACCACACTGATTGGAGTGTCCTATGATGGATTGTGAGATGATATTTTTTTACACTAAGTGGGAAGACACTTCATTCTTGCTTTAATTTCCAAATATGTCCTCAAAAAGAGAATTTTTAAAAGCAAGCTTTTGTAACACGTAAGTTTAATAGAACTGTCAGAAAGGAACGATTACACAAGAAACTTTTTTTAAAAATATAAGCAGGGAGACATCTCTCTGGGAAAATGAAATCATTATACTCTGCAGGAGAATATGTAGCAAGACCTAGCCAAAAGGTGAATAGGAAAATTTCTTGTGTACAATGGGGTTTTTGACCAAGAAATGAGTAATTTCACAATACTTCATCTTGGGTTATTGAGCAAGCAATGCTAACAAGGGGTACTGGGTTTGCATGGCATGGAGGCTACAGGCTGCCATTCTAATAGAGTCAGCAGTCACTTGAAATGCTAGTCAATTACATGAATTTTTAATAAAAGCATAAGTGTGATACTTTTAAATTACAACTGATATAGCACATTCCTGTTTCCAGATCTGTTTCAGAAGACCCTTGTGAGAGCATGAGCACATTATACATGTAGAAGCTGGTTCATGTGTGCACACACATAAAACTCAAAGGCAGATTTTGAGGCAGATTTCTGATCTAAGTAAAAGAAGAGATCACAAAAAGGAAAAAAAATTAAAGCATTAAAACTATTTCACTCATTCTGTACCAGTAAATAGCTGATAATGAGAATTGATTGCTCTGGTACTGCCAGTTTTACAGCTGCAAAAGCCATCGGACATAAGTCCTTGATGGCTGACTGCAGTAAGATCAAAACCAAACCAAAAGTATTTCAGGACAAGTTAAAACAATTTTTAACAAACCATTCACATAAACTTACTGTAATTGTTTAATCTCTTATGATTCCTTTCTACCATTTCATTTTATTTTATACTTGTGTAGATTTTTGTTAGATCTTTAGTTTTTACAGTTTTGGTTTTTTGGGTTGTTTTTTTTTTTTGGTTTTTTTTTTTTTGGTTTTTCTTTTCTTGGTTTTTTTTTTTGTTTTGTTTTGTTTTTTAACCAGAGCTTTCTGTAATTTAAGACCAGATCAAGTCACAATGAGCTGCTTTGATTTAATTTGAGGAGGATCAAAATGAGACTTACTTATTATGCAGAATTATTTTGATAATAGTTGGTGGGTTTGGTCTCCTCCCAGATCCTACATTTCTTTCAAGGGCTCCCTGTTTGGTACATGTTTTCACTAGGTCTACCAACACGTTTTTGAAAGGTTCCTCCAACACCAGCCAGCATTTCTCTCTCTTTCTTTTCCAATATGAGAAAAGAAGGTGAATCTGTTTTTTTGGCCTTGTCTATTGGACTAAGGTTCCTAAACTGATATTTCAAGAGACTGTTGAAGTGTTGGGAAATTAGGTTGCACCGTGGCTTTCAGCTGGACCACTGTACTGTTCCAAAGGAGGTGTGTGCTTGTCTTGGTTCTTGTTGGCCATAATGCTTTATTGTTTTGCAGGATCACTGGCAAAATAATTATTCCAGTGGTAAGATAAGGGTTGTATTCCTAAACACAGAAACTACACATTATTTTCTCTTACAAAGGTAATTTTCTGTTGTAGACATAAACATCTGAAATGTGTTATCCTTAAAACAGATGACACTCTATGAAAGCTTCAGCTATTTTGTAGTCAGTGGAAAAAAATTGCAGAGGGTTAGATATAAAGCATTCTAAAGTTTTAATTAGGAATAAAGAAGAAACAGTACCATAGCAGTAGAAGAGGTGCTCCTTCTTGGCCTGCCACTGATGTACCAGAAATCCTTGAGCCTTGCAAAATGTTGCTGCTTTTCCTGAGATGTGTTTTGGTGTCTGGAACAGACCTTCTCAGCATGTGCCTTGTGCTGCAAATAGTCAGTGAAGGAGGATGGTACTCTTTGGGTCTTGGTTGAACAAGGAATCCTAGGCTTCCATGGGATGAGGTGGGGGGCAGTGGGCTGGTGGAATTCTGGTGGATTAGTTGAATCAGAAAGACAATTTAGTGCTCACGGGCTCTGGGCCAGTGGAGCTCAACGGCTGTGTGGGAAGGACATATTTAGTGATTTGCAGGGAGGGGAGCCAAAGGGAGTGGGTGCAAGAGTTTCTGCTGCATCAGCTGCTCCCAGAAGCGCTGAACCAAGGGATCTGCTGGGGCAGCCACACTGTTGGCTGGAAAAGTGGAACACAGGGGATGCCAATCCCTGCTGAACTGCCCAGTGTTGTTTCAGTATGCTGCACATGGTGCGTGTGAGCCTGCAAAAAGGTAGAAATTCTAAATTAGGTGTGTAAAACCCAGTATTGGTTGGAGGCTCTTGCATAACTCTGAGGAGTTTGCTGCTTGGAAGCTGTTGCTATGGCTGTGCTGCCTGTCTGCCGTAGTGACAATGCAGAGCAAGCTGGTGAGGAGTCTGGTTCTGCAAGCATTAATAAGTTTGGGGTTTTTTTTGTTTTTTTCTTTGGTCATCTCATTATTCTATAAAATGCTTCACCTGAACTGCTATGCTTTCTGGGAAGTTGTCCAGAAATAGTGGAGGGCATGCACCAATGTAAGAGCAAAAGCACTTTCAGTGATAAAGGCAGCAATCCAGTCTCAAATTCCACATTCTGCCAATATCCTCTCTTCCTAGGGAGCACACTTTACATATTGTGTTGACATGATTGCAAGAGAAGTTGAAGCAAAATGAAATGAAGTGTGCGAATGGTAAGAACTGTAATGCAAATGCTGAAAATTCAGTCCCTTCAGATAATATTTTAATTGGTTTTTTTAAAGTTACAGTTTTACTGGCTTCTCTTCTGTTCACCCAAAATGGCAATAGACAATGGGTGTTGATTAGAAAAAATACAGTGAGAAATGTACAAAGATTTACTATGTTTTATGTGGCCAACTGTGAAGTTTATCGTTAATAAAAAAAAATTTTAAAAAACCAAAAGAGCCTGAAATCAGAGCTGAGCCCTCACTCTGTAGACCAAGCAGAAAAAAAACCCTTTGACAAAAGTCCATGAGAAATTCTTTAAATCCTTTTCCCTTTTATCTCTGCTTCTCTGCCTGGAAACTAATCCATGCCTATTGGAGTTGAAATTCTGCTTGTCTGTCAGCCAGTCGGTGCCTGAAAGGAGTGGGCATTATTTCAGAACTTCCTGTTTGTTTTTTCTTTTGTTGTGCATGCTGAAAAGATGATTGGTTTTATCTATTCAAAACTCTTTGTGCTGTACCATCAGATTAGCTTTACGGGGTTATCAAAGATAAGTGGCTTTGCTGTGATTTTTCAATGTTTGAGATGTGGATGGACTCTCAGCCGATAAAAGAAAACTGTTCAGGTGGCAACCCAGAAATTAGGACAAGTACAGCAATGCTAATTTTATGGTAACTAAATATATTAACTCTTTTTGTCATAAGATTTTCTGATAATGGCTATTAACCTTGCTTTGAAGTTCTTAATTCACAGAAAAAAAGTGCTGGACTCTGAAGAACTGTGCAGAAACTTGAAGTGGAAATTTGTAGGAGTTTGAAGGTTATTATTGGAAAACTGTATGTGATTTGTAGGCTTTGCCTGATTCTGCATTTAAACAGCTTTCTTGGGACTTGCAGGACAATGGGGAGGAAACATTTTGGTTTTGAGGATATTGAGAAATTATTGCTTATCAGAGCTGTTACATATTTACAACATACTTCATTAAGCAAAATTTTCAATCTTTGCTTTTGATGACAAAATACTTCAGTTGAGAACATCTCTGGTTGTTTTCTGATGTCACTGAGAGGTCTGGGCTTGTCTTGGAGCCATCAGTCCTAGTGCTCCAGTCCTCAGCCAGTCCCACTGTGTCAGGCAGTGTGCTTTTTGGAAACCTTTTCAGTGGTGGATTAGTAATTCTCTAACCAGAAAGAGATGCTGTGCTATTGAGGTGAAGTATGGGAGGAAGAGGAGAGGCAAGCAGTTGCTGAGCTAAGTGAAAGGGAGGATATATAGCAAACAATAAAGATTAAACATAGAAGAAAGAAAACAGAGGAGTACAGGGAGGTGAAAAAATTTGATTTATCTGTCTCACTGTGGCAGCTGCTAGACAGACACTTTAAACAAGGGAAGAAGACCAAAACCTCAGAGGATTTTGTGTTATATTTATTAATGTGCCTGTCTCTGGCAGCAATGATCTGTGGGTCAAACTGACTGTGGATTAGGCTCAAGAGGCATTTGTTTTTATTGGAGCTGTCTGCACTATGCATGCTCAGTCCTGCCAGAGGGTTCATATTTCTGCCCACAAGAGAGTGGTGTTGAGCCATTGGCTTCCAGACCACGTACCAGGCTTCAACTTCCAGGTTTTTAAAATGAAAAGTAAATTTTAACATCAGTGCTCGTTCTGATTTACAAATAAAGTTTGGCTGTTCCATCAAATATGCTTTACCCCAAAATGAAAAGGTGTAAGCAAGGTGGAACTCAAGTGTTTTAGTGTAGATAAAGAAACTGTCCACATATACTGGCACAGTATACCAACGATATAATACCTAGCTGTGTGTCTATGTGTTTTCTCTTTTTACTACAGAGGAAAAAACAACAAAATGAACCAAAATACAACAGTCAGACATGAAACAGTTGAGTGTGATTGCAGTCAGTGCTGATGTGTGTGTACTGTGGAGTTCCAGGTGGCGAAGATCACAGTCTGCCAGGTGGTGTTGAGAGGGCTCTAAGCACATCCCTGGTTGCCTCTTAGCCATTAAATAAGTGATCAGGAAATTTAGGGAAATCTTGGTGTAACTTCCTTAACAAAAGGTGCATCTGAAGCCTTTCATGAACTGATGAAATGGCCTTCATTTAAATAACCATAGGAATTATTTAGATTCTCAAAAGATCACAGCCTGTAGCAAATCCCATTGGAAATGTTGGCAAGTACTGCTTGTCCTTTCCTACTGGAAATAATTGATAGGGTTCATGTGGACCATAGAGGCATTTCATGGGGAGTTTAGTTTTCTTGAGAAAGGCAGAAAAATTGATTGGGGACAGTGCTGAGGGTAGGAGGGAGTTGATGCCTCTGACCAGTTCTGTTCAGTTGTGCCACACCAAAGGAATACTGGAGGTGGGGGCCTTCTATGCCTTATTTTTGGGGAGGCAGGAGAATATCAATTGTGGCTCTTTAGATATCTTATAATGGTGATTCTGCCCAGGAAGTTTGCCCAAGTATTTTTGCATGCATTTCTTTCTAAATTAACTTATCTACCAAAAATAAATCACTGATAATTATGGTAAATATAATATATAGATGTGTACATAGACAAATATAAGTTATAACCCCTGGACTAAGTAATATTAGTATATTACTCCTTTTCTCTTTCCTCAGAAGAAAGAAAGCTTGACTTCCTTCTGGAGGCTTCTTGTGCTGAATTTGGAATTAAGTTTTTTATATTCTGGGAAATGAATTTTTGGCACAGTTTTTTTTACTCTAAAGGCTGCCCTTCTCTACCATCTTTTTTGACTCCAAAGGCAGTGCCTGGAGTCCTTTCAAGATTAGCAAGCATCTCTGGAGCATAATAATAATTATATTATTGAAACTTAGAGTATATTGAAACTTAGTTATCTCCCAAGAGCTTTACAGTGAAAAATCTCACAAGGTGTGGCTTATCATTAAAAACTTTTAAAAAATCACAGAGATGTGAAGTTAAAGGTCTTCCTATTTGTTCTTTTTGTGGCCTGCTACTTGGTCAGTTCTGCATCTAAAATCAGGTTCTCTTGAATACAGATGATGTGGTTGCAATTTATCTTTTGCTCTAATCCAGGAGCCCTCCATCACCACCAGTGTTTTATTCCATACAGCAGTAGTTCTGCCTACTTTCACATTACAATTTCTTTACTTTATTGCACTGAGTTTTCCAACCCTTCAGCAATCTCAGTTAGTCAA
Source organism: Molothrus aeneus (assembly GCF_037042795.1). Taxonomy (NCBI): domain Eukaryota; kingdom Metazoa; phylum Chordata; class Aves; order Passeriformes; family Icteridae; genus Molothrus; species Molothrus aeneus. Next base: position 13,147,508 of record NC_089649.1, read on the forward strand.
AACCCTGTTGTGGCTTTTTATTTCTTATTCTACCTGTGTTAAATGCTGTATGGGATGCAATTCTGTCTGTGATTTTCATGATGCTTGGGAAGACAAGAAGTGCCAGGCAGAGCTCCTATTCCCTGGATGTATGGAATGAGTCATGCTTCCTGGTGTGCGGAAAGCAACTCCAAACAGGGCCCAGGCTCCAGCACGGCTGCCCCTGTGCTGCTGCTATATCAGGCTTTGTCTGTGATGCAGTCAGGGTGTTAGAGACTCTCATCCCTCTCTCCTGAGAGCTGCTGCTCTGGACTGTGTCATGCTTGACCACAGTGCCTGCATAGGTTGAAATTATATGTTTAAAAAGGAGGGAGAGAAATAAACATCTTGCCCAGCCGGGGAACATGTGAGTCCCATTGGGGAGGAGCTATTTTAAAGCTCAGACAGAAAGATGTCTATTTTTGCCCTTCAGCCAGACAGACTCAGCTAATGGTCTAAATTGTTCAAACCATTTTTTTGACCAAATTCTTAAAAAGAGGAACGAAAATGAGCAGGAAGAGTCCTTAAGCCAGCAAGAGGTAGACAGGGCTTAAACCTGGAAAGATCTTATCTATACCCTTCTGTTCTTTGGGGCTGTAGAGATGTGCTTTATTTTTATAGTTGTAGTGTGCGTTTGCTTTAATAATGAGCCAGAGAGATTAAGTTCAATGTGAGGATTTTAAGAGCAATACTGCTGAAAACACATTGTGGAGGTTGTGCAATCTCCACGTGTGTCTCATGAGCAGGTTGTTATTTCACTTAATCATTTCAGATGCACAGCATGGCTGGAGGCTTTCAGGGAAGTGTAACACAGCTAGGACTGCTCATTGTGGCTCATCTTCCTTGTTTCTGGTGTTCTGCTGAGCACTTTCCTTAAAACTGCCTGTGTAGATGGGTTTAAATCTTAGGATAGGGGAAAAACAAGTGTTATATTATGCACGGGTGCCATTTAATTGGATTTCCAACCTGACTGCCCTGTGAAGCAATTCTGCAGCTGTTTGGGAGAACCACGAAGCAAATACAAGTGGAGGAAAAAGCCAAGTCCACTGTGACGGGGAATCTGATGTAAAAAGTGTGTCAATACACACAAAGGAGTTTGTCAAGGTTGTTTATTTAGTGAGTGCTGTGATTTTTGGTGATGACAGAAAGGCAATGAAGCTGGTGAAGGGTCTGGAGCACAAGTCTGTTGAGGAATGGCTGAGGTAGCTGGGGGTGTTTAGCCTGGAAAAAAGGAGGCTCAAGGGAAACCTTATCAGTCTCTTGAACTGCCTGAAAGGAGGGTATAGCCAGGTGGGGGTCAGTCTCTTCTCCCCAGCAACCAGTGACAGGACCAGAAGACTGCCTCCAGCTGTGCCAGGGGAGGTTTAGGTTGTAAATTAGGAAGAATTTATTCACAATAAAGGGTGATTGGACATTGGAGTGGGCTGCCCAGGGACATGGTGGAGTCACCACCACTGGAGCTGTTTATGGAAAAATTGGGTGTGGCACTTGATGCCATGGTCTGGTTGGCATGGTGGTACTTGGTCATGGGTTGGACTTGATGATTGCTGAGGTCTTTTCCAGCCTGAGTGATTCTATGACAAGCAGAAAGCCTTGGTCCATAAGAAGACAAGGATTGTGAAAGACTGCAATTAATCTGTTCCTTGTTATTTCAGGAACAGCATGGTCTTAGCATGGAGTGTCACCCTCTCCTGTCATGGTCCTGGTTCTGCTGATACTCATTATCAGTGTGTGACTTGTTTCAGCTCTAATGCTGGGCCTGTCTTCCTCAGGAATCAGAAAAACCCAAGTGTGATTTTGTACAGCTAAATGAGCCTTTCCTGCTCCTTGGCCTTTCTTACCCTACTTCCAAGTCAGCATTTCAGAGAGCTTCCCTCACTCCTGGGAGCTTGGGGACAGCAGCTCTTGGGGCATTTTGGCTTGGCTATGGGCAGCTAGGCATTTCCCTGAATCAGAAAGCTGCTTTTGGGGCTTTCAGGGCACAGGAGAGTTTTGGTATCCTCCCCATGGCATTGTGTCCCCAGTTTCTGGGTGATTGCCCCCCTCTTCCCTCAGGTTTTTCACCTTGCTTCATGCATCCTCAACTCCATGCAACTGCCTGTTCCTCAAATAGAAATAAGTACTGAGGAGAGTGTGTTATTCATGCCAGCACTAAGGTCAGGCTACTATCAAACCTGCCATCTGCGTGTGTGATGTCTCAGCCTCTCGAAAGACAAAAACGGGGCTGTGGGTGAGTGGGTGTAATGTCTGTAATGTCTGTTGTTCAGCCAGCCAGGGGTTTAAAAATACCACTTGTGAATGACTTGATGAGAGTAGTTTTAGAAGGCAATCCACAACCAGCACGTTTCAGTTTTCTGATGGGAAAGGTATTTGAAGAGGTGTTTATATCAAAACAAAATTTACTAAACATGAAGGGAACAGGACACTGAGGGGAGATAAATATCCGTGGTGGAGTGGCTGGTGGCTTTCACGGCAGTTCTAATGCCTGTTTGGGGTCACTCAGGGCACTGGATTTGTACTGGGGAGAGGGGAGCAAAGGGGCAATGAGATGGGTGATCAAAGACTGGTTTTCATTTCCAAGCACCCTTCTCTAGTGCTGTAGCAACAACTTCCTGTCTGTATGAGTTATGCTAATTTCAGTGCTGAAAAATCCAAAAATAGCTGAGGAGAGAGAAATCAAATTATAGTTTTGTCATGGGATGAGGTAGTGGGAAGGAAAAGTATGCTGTACCTTCTCCCTGTGTGGGCATGAGTGCCTGTCTCCCTGTGCTCAGAAGGAAGCAGGACCCAAACTGGGAGCAAGCCAAGCACTTGTGTGGAAGTATCACCTTGTAGAGATCCCTGGCTGTTGCCTGCTTTGCCCCAGAAATTCATCTCCTGAGGTCCACAGCCATTAAAGAACAGCCTGTCAGCAGCACCCCACATTGTGTAGAGCAAGATCTCCATGGCAACCCCTTCAGGATCTAATCATTACAGAAAAGGAAAGAAAGGATAATAGTTTGGAATGTTTCTACATTTAAAATTCTCCATACTACTACATATTTTCTAGTTTCTTTGTTATCCCCTAAAGGCAGAGGTTTCAGCCCAAGTTCTGGTGAGCTGTGCATCACTCTGGGGTCTGCGGTGCCTAGCCCATGCCCAGCTCTTGCTCCCACAGGTCAGCCCCTCTGTGCTGCATCCCACAGCTCCATCATGGAGCATTTCCCTGGGCTGCACCACTGTGATGGAATCAAGACTATTAGCCCCTTGCTGGCAGTGGGGCTGTCCTGGTACAGCACAACGAGGGCTGGGTTTGTTAATGGGAAATGGCTTTTCTGGAAAATATCACAACCTGAGTGGGGTTTGATGATGCCTCTTTGAGTGCACTAATGCTCAGCTAGCTCACACTGGCTTTGTTTTGGGTTTTGGTTTCATTGAAAGGAAAAAAAAAAGGGGAAGTGAATCAAACTGAAACCTCCCTTTATTCCATTTATTTTTCAGTTGGAGGGAATGGAAAGATTTGAGCTTACCTGCTGGAGCACATTAGTCATATGAAGAGATGATGGCTGTGGGCATGGACAAGATTTGAACATGAGCTGGGTAATGAAGTGCTTAAGCCCACAGTGCTGAGAGGATTATGGGTGAGATCGATCAGCTTTTGTGATTCTGGCCTGATTTCTTCAATATGGAGTGCCAAGACCCTGCTGAAGGTAAAAGGATGCCCTGGCACATAAGCTGGGGTGACACTTCCAGCAATCCTATGTGGTTGGGCAGACAAAGGAAGTCCTTTCATGGCTTTGCATTCCCATTTGGGTTGGTTCTGGAGAGGAGCCTGGTGGAAGACAGAGGTGGTGATGCTACTTCCTCGTAGAAAGCCACAAAGTGTACCATGTAATTACATCTGGACAGAGCAGGGCTGCCCCCACAGCACAGTTACGTACGTGACTGGAGCAGACAGTGCTGGAATTTGCAGATATGTCAGGAGTCAGAAATACTAGAAACCCTCAGGAAAGGTATTGTCAATAACTGAAGCCCTGAAGTTACTAAAAAAAGTTGGAGGGGAGCTTTGTGTTCCTGCTCCTGCTGTGGGACCATGCAGGCAGGTAAGAGGCAGCACATGTTCTCAACCATGCTTCCCCAGACAGCACCTTGCTCTCACTTGTTTGCATCAGTCTTCCCTGCTTGCATATCAAACATATTTTCACATCTTTTTGTTTGTGACTGGTTATGCAAAATCAAATTCTGTGCACGAAAGTCAATGCTTACCCTGTATTCATTTCTTATAAGCTTTTTTTTTAAGATTCCTGCTTCTAATCTCCTGTGCAATAATCTTTTGTGCATTCAGCATTCAGAAAAAAACCACCAGTAATGAGAGAGTATTCCAGCAGAAATAGTGAAGAGGAACCAGACTGAGTCAAAAGGCATTGATTGTCATGTGCAATCACACATATGCAGCTGCTTTGAGGTACACCATTGAATTCTACTGGAGGTTTAACAGTGTGAATGAGTTGTGTAAGAATTCATCTGTCATTTACAGCTGCTCATTTAAGGTGATTGGTATGAAATTACAAAGAACAACCTGGGGGGGCAGGGAGAATGGTTAGGAAGTTTTATTTATCGATAAATCAAAAAATGAAGAGTGTTAAAGTCATCATGGAAGAGTGAAGGCTGGATCCAGCCTTTATGACTGGTATCTAAATTGGATGAATTGACTACTGAGGGAATAAGTTGAAGATCTCATAAATGTAGGTCTTAAAAGCAATCAGCTTCAATTCCTACTGCAGTCCCTGTGAAAATGGAGCAGAAACGCAGATCCCTGCCTCAGGATCAGAGGTGGTCAGTTGCCATAGTGATGTTCCTGTGCTGTATTTTAAGATGCTGGAGTCAGCTGTGCACAGCTTCCCTGGGAAGTGCACACCAGCATTTTGGCTGCTGGCTGAATGCTTATACAGGTTTGTCACCAACAATCCCACATACTGTTTTCAGGAAAACAACATCCAGTAAGCAATTCCAGATTTTTCTTTGTTGCTCTGATATTCAGAACACACTTATACTGCTTAAGCTTGGCCTGCCCCTCCCCCCAGTATTTAATGACCTCTTTAGGAACCACGGAAAACCAAGAAACATCTCCTTGTATTTAATACTTGTTTCTTGCTGAAAAGAAGTTTATCATAAGCATGTAGATTCCTGTATAGAGTAGCTTCTATGGGATTTTTGTTGTGTAGACCTTTGTGCAATATGGAATATTGTGGAAGATGTGGGTACAACACTCACATAATAATAGTTAATAGAAAGTTAGATTGTGAACCAAATGAAAGTCACCAGATGTGTGATGTGCTATGCTTTTATTTTCTGAGGCTGTATTAGTTGAGACTTCTCTGGCTTTGTGAGTTGTTTGGCATTGCTTGGGTTTTGGTAGTGAGGGGTTTCAGGTGGTGGTGTTTTGGTTTTTTTTTTTGGTTCCTTATATTATTTTTTTAAAGTTATTAGGATTTTGAGGATTCAAATGTCCTTGGAGGCATGAGCCAAATTGCTGATGATCTCTTGCTCAGAGCTGCACTGATGGTGTCAGTTTTTCCAGGCTCCCAGGGGACTGTGGTAGTGCTTCCTGTCCAGCTACACCGAGCAGCAATAAATTTAGCCCAAGGGAGCCATAATGACAGTACAGGAATCAGAGGACTCCTGACCACTCTCCAAGAGGGTCTGGCTCTCCATACAGACATCTTCATCCCTCGAGCTGCCAGCCCTGTCCTGACTTCTCTGCTCCCTCTGGGAGCACTCCTGCACCCGTTTGCACTCCTGCAGTGCCTACAATCATACAATCATTTCCACCAGTCGTTTCCTTCTGATGTTTTTTTCCCCTCCAACAAGAAATCAGGGTGCTGTGACTCAGGAGACAGACACACACCTGACCTGCACAAACAGCACAACTGCCCCTATGTCACCCTGAGCAGTTCACTGATGTGATCAGGGGCAAGGCTGGCCCCTGATCGCTGCTATATTTTCCTTCCTGAGAGCACTGACACTATGCTGCTTTCCAGATCTTTGCAATTCCAGTTGGATGGGAGCAAGCACAGGGTGAAAGCTGCAGAAAGCTTTTCATATTAAGGCTGCATTATTGTTCCACTTCCAGCTTGTGATGGACAAATACTTACTGCTCTGACCTCCCAAGGGGTTGAATTGTGAGCAGGAAGTGATTGTAAAAGATATTGTACTCTGAGTGAGATGTTAGGAGCTGTAATTACCCTCCAGTGTCTCTATGATTACTGCTGTCAGTGCTGACCTATTGACAGCCCAGTGTCACTGGAGCTACCTGGTAGCTGTGCCAGCACTGTCAAAACAGGTCCCTGCTGTGAGGCAGAGCTGAGCATCTGTCCCTGCCCTTACTTTGACTGAGGGCAGCAAGATGCAGCAGTGCCTGTGTGCGGGAAGGTGTGTTGGATCTGAAAGTGGCCAGGCAGAAATGAGACATCCTTATCTACATCTGATGAAGTCACAGCCTCAAATTAGTGAATTCAGCCAAGTTGATGGATGAATATAGATTTATAGAACCTGACAAGCCAGTCACACACATCTGGGAGGGATGGCACAAAGCACTTGTCCAGCTATGAGCTCCAGCTGCAGTGGGCATGATGTGGATAGCAGTTATTCCTCCATGTGTTTTGCTTTGGCAAAAGTGGCACAGAGCAGGTACAACACCTGTGAGACTTTGTCCCAACAGACCATTGGGGCTATATGCTGGTTTTGCTGGAGGTCATTGCTCAGAGTAGGATGGTAGAAAAATGCTATAAATAGATATATATAGAGTGTGAGGCTGGCACAGGAGGTGGGAAGTGAGGGATTTGGGGAGCTTGCCTTGCATAGGTTTTGAGAAAGGGCATGGTTCAACTTGTGAGTAGGATAAGGTTGGCAGCTCCCTTTGACAGTGTCACAGAGACTTTAAACAATCTGTGATGTCTGAAATAGGTGCCTGAAATAGAGCAAATGACTGGTGCCTTTAAAGTGCCTTTTTTCTCTGGCTGTAGAGGAAACTCCATGGTGGACATGGAGTAGGGTTAATGATCCTACCCCTGTGCTGACAGGATGCCAGGGGAGAGGGCTGTTGGTCTTATGCAGAGGTCTAGCATTAGCAGGTGCCTTGTGTGTGTCTGTATTTCAGGGCCCCTGGACTCAGGCTCCTGTGAGATGTTCTTTTCCAGCAAGAGAAGTAGCAAATTTTAGAGGCTTAGAAGAAATCAAGCCTGTGTATGGTTCTGTGCTGTGACAAGCATGCTGGTAGTTCCAAATCCACAGCATTTGCAGCTATGGGGCTTGCTCCCAGAAGGAGTTGCTCTTCAAACACCTAAAATGTCATCATTAGCTACTGGGCTCTGTGTCATGTTAATGCTGTGAATAGCAGACAATGTTTACTCAGGTAACAAAATGAAACTGTGTTATAACACCTGTCACCAGAAAGTGTGGGGGAAAGGGATTTGGATTTGGATCTGACCATAAGGTAGGAGCTGGTGCTGAGTGTTTGGTTGAGTGCTGAAGACATCCTGCTCTCATCCTAGTCTTCCCTACTCCCCTCATTCATTGATCCTTTTCCTTTTGATGCTGCTGTCAAAATCCTTAAGTCTACTCAGGAGAGAAGTGCACCAGCAACATTAATATTATTAAAATACCCTGGACTGGAAAAAAAAAGAGGAAACAGTGGTTTTTTTTCAACACTATTTAGTTCTTGAGTTTTTGATGCCGAGCTGATCAGTGGAGGAGAGCAGCTGTTATGTTCTTCTTCCCCCAGCTGGCTGGCTGTAGTGCCAGCTAGTCTTTTGGCTTTGGTGTCTCTTATCCCTCCTGCTGTCTGCACTCATTTCTTTCCTCTGTTCTCATGAACACTACACAGTCCAGACTGTCAAACAGAGGAGTGATATTCCTGCATCTTCTTACCAGCCTTGCCAGTTTTCTAGTTTCTGACTTGGCCACATACTCCCTGGTAGTCCAAGGGTGCCAACTTTAGCCTGGCCAGGCTTCCCCCACCTTCCTTCCAGGGACTGAGCATCTTGGTAGGGTAGGACTTGTGGAAATGCCCAGTGGCATTTAAAACACCCAACAGATAGCTGCTGCTCCCCCCCTCAATCCCTTTCTCACCTTTGATGTAACAACAATAATCCTTAATATTATTTTTTCTTTATAAGGTTAAATGTAAGGTTGCAGTATGTGGGCTGGGGTTTCCTTTCCTTGAAAAACACAGGCAGGTCTGCCTGGGCAATCTGGCTAATGCTGTAGGATGATCTCTGGAAGGGATTTGGGGTGCAGACCTCATTGATGAACCCGGGGCTATTGGAGATTACAGGGATGTGGGTCAGGTCAGTGTGCTGTGAGTGAGCATTGTGGGATGTGCTGGTGCTGCGGGTGTTTCAGGGCCATTGCAAAGGAGGGAAGTGACCTTGGGGTAGTGGCTGGTGGGGCAATGAGTGATGTGTTATACAAGAGCCGGGCATGCAGAGCTTGGTGTTTATCTCTTTCTTGCACCACAGCACCTGGACATGAGGCACCACCAGATCTTTGGGGGCTAAGTTAAATGCAGGTTTGACATTAAAAAAAAAAGAAAAAAAAAGACAAAACATGGTAATTGTTGGAGGTGCTTAAAAAAGGTTGGTAATATGAACTCATAACTGGCTGGGGACAGGGGTATAATTTTGACACAGGTCAAAAGGAAAATACATCCCATGGTATCTGCAGCAGGAGTCAGGTGGGGAAGAAGAGGGAAAACATCTGCTGAAGGTATGGGCACAGGAATGAGCAGCTTGATGGTGACCATCTTGAGGACAAGGGGCTGTGGGGAAAGCAGGGGGGCCACAGTGGCACTGGGGCCTCCCTGCATGGGGAGCAGGAGGAAGGAGAAAAATTATACTCATCACATTCAGCACCTTGTAGTCCTTGCAGGACAGACACACATGGACTGTGGGCTGGTAATGAGGGGGGGAACAGCAGGAGATTGTGAGGATGAAATTACACCCAGCAGCAGACTGACATGTCTGGTTTCACAAGATGCTCTGTCCAGCACGAGGCATGCCATCTGGATGCTGTTTTCTACAGCCTGAGCTAATTCAGATAACCTGCAGTTTACAGAGCCCTGGCTCAATCCTGACCCTGCCCAAGTTTCCTTCAGTAATTTATTTCACAGTGCCAGCATCTCATGTGAATGTCAGCAAAGCTGCAACCCTGTCCATGTCCCCATGGCATATATTGTGGTCTGAGTTTTCCAGAGCAGAGGTAGCATCCCCTCCCTGTCCAGCAGCTGGAAGGAGCACTGCAATGCTACACTCAGTGCAGAGTGTGTGATGCTCCCTATACACTTCCATTTAGTATTTCCCTTCTTCCTGGTACCTGTGTGGGCATGAAAGTAAGATGAGTACTCTCTTTCTAGGGTGGTTTTGTGCTCCTGCCCCAAGGTACAGAATAGGGCTGAGAGCTGGCAGGGAAATGGTCCCTGTGTGTTTCAGCACCCTGGCCCATGGCACAGGGAAAACTCTGCTCCCAAGGTTATGTTGCACGGGTTAGGAGGACATCATCCCTGGGATGGGGTCCAATGCTTGGCGTGGGTGACGCTGTAGTTGTTTGCGTGTGTCATGGAGGGAAGTGTGTGAATGGGATAAATTTAGCAGTCAAAACACAGGGCCAGCACAGTCTGTCATTAAGTGCCCTCCCATCTCATCATCCTGCAACCACAAGGAGCTTTTTTAGGGCCGGCGTCATGACAGAGGCCAGAGGAAGTGTGGGAGGCCAATTCCTGGTGACACCTCCAGGCACAGCAGCGCTGCCCAGTGGTGCCATTGGCTGCCCCCGCCCGGGGCTGGCACTGACCAGCAGTTAAATGCCTGCCCGGGCACCCTGGGACACACAGCCTGGAGCATTCCTACACAGAGAGCCAGCTCATCCCTTCCCCGGCACCATAGGAGACGGAGGCTTGCATCACACCTTGAGGTAAAGGTCTTGGTTTCTTTGGGTTGATCTGGCATTGCCTGGAGGGAAAACAACAACGTTTGGAAAAAGGAGTTGAAGATTTCCTCACAAGTTTTGGTTGAAAGCAGGAGGCTTATCATCTGGGATGATAAGGTGTTGCTTTGTCAGGGAAGATGTAGGTGTTGCTTTGTCAGGGAAGAAATCAGAAGTGTGCTCATTCCAGCACGTTTTGGGTGCAGGGTGATGTTCAGTGTGGTTAGTGTATCCCATAGGGAAGAGGTGCTGGGCTGGGCTTAAAGAAAATGCTTGGAAAATGAGAACAGAGCTGGAGGAAAGCCCCCACTGCTTTATCTGCCTGCCAGGGAGCAGTGCTGCTGGGGTGGCCACCCAGAGGGCTCTGGAGATGCAGCTCTCTGTGGCGTTATCTCATTGGGATGCTCCACTTTGGAATGCTAGGAGATTTTATGAGGCTGTGGGGACCACTCCAGGTGGGAGGTGCAGCTCTGCAGCCCATGGTCTCACAGTGCTGCCCATCTGAGGTGTAGGCTCCTGTCACAACCACTGAGTTCAGCTGAGTGGTGACATTACTTTGGGAACAGGAAACTCAGGAGAGCTTTCCTGCTCCTTAATGATGCTCAGACAAAAAGTCTGCCAGTACATGGCTGGGTATTTCAAATCCCAAACTAAAGGGAGGTTTCTGCACAGGAGGTGCCAGGAGGTGGCACAAGGACAAATCCCTGGCTTGTTTGATGACGCACCAGGCTGAGCATTGTGATTTGGGAGGGCTTTGTGGGACAAAATTCCAGCCAGAGGCACATGCAAAGGCTTTGCTCTAGCCTGCAAATATTTCATTCCTTGTTGCAGCCACAGGGACCATGACTGACATGAGGACTGCATTCCTGGTGCTGCTTCTATGGGCTGTGGCCTGTGCTCACCCTGTAAGTACCCCCTGGACTGACACTCCCACCCCAAACCCCTTGGTTTTGCCCAGCCAAGGCACACTGATCACTGATCAAATGTCTCCTGGATGTGTTTAGGTGCCTGGCCATGAACCCCCCCACCCCAGCGCCCTGCAGGAGGTAAGCCACAGGTGCTGCTGTGCCACAGGGAGCAGCCCCTCAGGGAGCAAGTCTGGGATGGGGAGCCAGCTCTGGACAGGCATCCTTGGACCAGGAGCCTAGGAGGGATCTGCTGCTTCCATGGGTCTTTGAGCTTTGTCTGTCTGCTCAGTCTTTTCAAGCTGGGTTGGTTTCACCCTGTTCTGACTTGCCTCCCTGAAAAAGTTCCCAGTTCACCTGACACCTTTTGCTGTGCTGGCCCTGAGATAGCCCAACTTGGGCTTTTCTGGGCTGCCCTTTTGTTGGTGGCTACCATTTTATTTTGTAACTGCAGAAATAACTAAAGGGCTGAGGTGCAAGTATTAGAAAAGACTTGAGCTCTTGCATGGCTTGGGAGTGAGGTCCTGCAGCAGCAACAGTAAAAGTACTGTGGTTGGTGTTTAATAAACCAAAAGTACCATGTAATGTTTTGCCTCCAGGATACTGCAAATGAAGATTACATTGACAAGCTGGGCAACCACCTGGATGGTGGGGATGGCAGACATCATCCTGCCAGTCCAGAGACAGGGGAAAATGCACTTGCCAGGGACCTGGCAGGTGGGAATGCCGTGGATAAGGAGCTGGGTGAGCTCAGTGGCCAAGATGTGGGAGACCAAGTTGGGCAGGCTCAGCACGTGAACCAGGTGGACCATGAAGACATGAGCGCCCGCAATGGGAATGACCTTGGTTTCCTGGTGAGTGAGTGGAGAGGAATGTTTTGTTCTGCCAGGAAAGCTCCCTTGGCCCCAAAGCTGGCATTGGTCAAGGCTGTGCTTGGCTTTGCATTCATCTGTTTGTCACCTCCATAGGAGGTGGATGCCCGTGACACTGATGATGCTGACGATGGAGACCACTACGGCACCAGAGCCAACGCGTTTCCCTCCCATGGTGGTGGGTTCCTGGATGAGGAGGATGACAGTGGGGATGACACCTTCGATGCCAATGGGAAAGAAGAGAGGGGTGAAGGCCCTACCTACGGGGCTGGTGCTGATGGGGCAGGGGAACACAAGCATGATGCTGGCCTTGGGGATGATGGGGCTGGAGTGGGGCACAGCAGCAGCAGCAGCAGCAGTGAGAGCATTGGGGCAGACCACCGACGCTACAGGAACTATGGCTTTGGGCACACCTACAGGCACAGAGGGGCCAGCAGCAGCAGCCAGGAGGAGAGCTATGACTTCCAGGACGAAGCCATGCAGGGGGATGATCCCTCTGTCTTTGACGGCCCAGGCAGCAGCTACAGGATGCGCCACACTGGCCCCCATGCTCTGGGGAACAGTGGGGAGAGTGCCCAGGGGGCTGGCTCCCACCGCTGGGAGGAGGGTGACAGCAGGTCCCCCGAGGTGGAGGACGGTGACTCTGGAGAAGACAGCCCATCTGTGGAGAACAGTCAGTCAGAAGAGCCTGTTGACAGCCAGTCAGAGGAAAAAAGCTCCAGCCACTCCAGGGAGGATGGGGATGGGGATGGGGATGGGGATGGGGATGGGGATGGGGATGGGGATGGGGATGGGGATGGGGATGGGGATGGGGAGGACAGCCCCTCCAGGGAAGATGAGGACAGTGAGTCCAGGGAGGCCACTGATGAGCAGTCAGATGAAGAGCCAGGGGAGACCCCAGAGGTGGTGAGAACCTTGAATGAGCACAGCAACAGTCAAACCTGGGAAGGTCAGGAGGACTGGGATTCTGCTGAGGACAGGAGTGTGCTGTCCACACCTGACAGTGAGTCCAGGGAAGAAGAGAATGAACTGAGCAAGTCCAGGGAAGATGATGATGACCGGAGCCATTCCACAGAGGAAACTGTGGAGGAGTCAGAGGAGGATGAGAATGACTCTGTGCCAAGCACATCAGCTGAGAGCCCAGAGGTGCCAGAGGATGACAGCAGCCCAGAGGACAACACAGGTGAGGACAGCAGGTCCGCAGAGAGCGACAACAGCGAGTCCCAGGAAGATGAGGATGATGTGGAGAGCCACTCCCAGGAGGATGCCACTCACGAGTCCAGCAGCCACGGGGACGACAGCTCCCTGCAGAGCCTGGAGAGTGGGGTCCACAAGCAGCAGCTGGGCACCCTGCGCCACAGACCTGCTGCTGACTATGATGACAATGACTGCCAGGATGGGTACTGACCTGTGCCCCGGGACCTCAGTGGCATGAAGGGTGTGGGGGGAGGAGGGGTTAATTTATTTGCCATATAGCCTGGTTGACTTCTTCTCAAGAAGTGGTTAAAATGGAGTGGTTAAAATGGCGTGGTTAAAATGGCGTGGTTAATGCTGTGGTTAAAGTGGAGTCGGGTTTGCCAGAGCTAGGCCTGGGCATGCTACACAGGGAATGAAAGGCTTGCCAGGCAAAGGGAAAACACCAAACCACAGCAAGAAAGGGTATTTTCTGTATCAAACTGGAGAGCAGCTGAGAGCTGTGAGGGCCATCAGGGTGATGCTGCCCACTTGCCCCAGGAGAACAGTGGTGGCTTGGCACTTCTGGGCATGCTGGGCAAGTCCCTGTGTTCACTCCTTGTGTTTGCCTACCCAGACTCCAGTTGGCACTTTCATTAACTCTATGTCCAGCACATAAAAAGGAAAAGCTACAGCTGGTGTGCACATGTGGTGCATGGGTACAGCAGGGTGTGAAGTACCACTTCAGGATGGGATGTATGTAATATTTTTATTATTTTGTAAGAAATGTACAGAAAACATTATACTGTATCCTTTTTGCACTTGTATTTCAAAGCTGAAATATACCCTGTTGATTTCTTTAATCACCATTAAAACCACCAAACTCCACTAGTGTGGTTTGAGGTGTTGCTGTTTTTTTTTCTTCTGGCTGTGTCAGGGTCTGCAGTTTGGGGCTGGACCAGAAGGAGCGGGAAGCAAAGGGCAGGATATTTGTGTGGAGAGCCACAGCATACTGGGAGGAGGGGGAAAGCAAAAGCTGAGGGTGTTCCCACTCCCTCTATTTCCAGGTGCCCCAAAGGCCACCCCTGCCCCTTGGTGAGCCCACAGTGCAGTGGAAAATCTGGCTGATGACCCCAGTGAGCTGGGCCTGAGGCTTTGCTATATTAGGGCCATCACCTCCTGCAATGTGAGCAAGAGTTGTGCTGCTCTTCCTGAGGTGCTGGAAAGGTGTCCCTGGGCATGAGGACTCTTCTGGTCCACTGGCTTTGTGTGCCCATGGTGGCGCCTGCTACCAAGTTCCCTGCAGCAGAGATGCAGGTGAGCAAGGTAAAAGTGTTACCATGCATAAAGCCTGTTTTACTCTATGTGACATTTGGTTGGTTTTTTCCTTCTATCAGCAAATAAACAACATGTTATTTAAAATCACATTATTTTAAATTCCACCCAGGCCTTTCTTCCTTGTTCCCATGTGCAAGACAAGCAGTACAATGTGGGTTTCGATGATGAAGGTGAAGCCTTGGGCTGTTGTGTCACTGTGCAGTTTTACAGCATGGAGTTGTGGCTCTGCAGGGGACAGTCCCCAAGGGGCCAGGGTGAGTGGGTACATTCCCTTCAGCTGTCAAGTCTCAGGGCTGAGCATTGCAGTACCAAATTCAAGAACCAGTAAAAAAAATGAAATCTTTTCCTGCTACTTTTAGCAGAACCGCACTTAATTTTTAGCCTGTTTTCACCACTTGAAGGCTGGGAGCTGAACAACTAGTGGTTTTTATGGAAATTGTGTTTTAATTTTCACCCTGTGAAAACCTTTTTCTGCTTCTGTATGAGATCAGCTCTGAAACTTGTGGCTTCCCCATGCTGCTGTCTTGGGAATGAGCCTCTTTCCTGACCCTTCATCCCACTAGTCCCCACTTCACTGTGAATACCTCAGCTGTGACCTGGCCCTTATTTTTTGGACCTCTCACATCGGTTGTGTGAATAGCTGGGGATACTGTGATGGCAGTGATGCCTGTCAGGGTCATGAGCACCAAAATTCTAGAGCGCAGCTCCACCACTGGGGTGAAAGACAGCAAGCGTGGCTATCTTGTGTTTGTCTGCAGCCAAAAGGTCTGGGTCACATCCCTGTCGCTGTAGTTTACAGTTGTAGTAAGGACGTGTTTGCTGCTGTGGGGCAGGCAGGGCTGGGAGCCCTCCCGCGGCCAGCAAGCGGTGCTGCTGTCCAGGCAGCGGCGACGTTCTGGGGCCGCCTCTGTCACACGGCTGGGTCACATCCCGGGGGCCACTGGAGGTCATGTTCACGTAGCGACAGCTGGTGGGGGCGGGGATGGAGCAGTTTTTTTCGGATCCCTCCAGGAATAGGCGTGCAGCTCTGCAGTGAGCCCAGCCTGCGAGAAGGACAGTGGAAACGATTCTGTCCATGACCCTGTGTCCATCTTCATCCTTGGGGGAGTGGTGCTGGGGTGCACAGTGGCCTGGCACAGCGGGGCAGGGGACTGCATGTCCCTGTCCTCCTCATTTCATGCATGGAGAGAAAAACTGGATTGATTTGGGTTTAGTGTGAGCGGGAGGCACGAGTGCCTTGCAAACAGGGCTGAGGTTATCCGGCTGTGTGCTCCTGGGGACATGCTGCCACTACAGTTGTGTCCTGGCCAGCAACGCCCAAAACTTGCCTCCCGCTGGCTGGCTGCTCCCCAAAAGCCAGGGAGCCGGTGCCAGAGCTGACTGCTGCTTGCTGGTCCTGCCAGGACAGCTTCCCACGGGACCATCCCTCCTGGGCATTGCCCTTCTCTGGGAAAACCTCCTGCTTGGCCTCAGGGAGGGAGCGGCTCATGTTGGGCTCACGCAGGGATTTGCCCAAAACCTGCCAAGGACATCTGCAAGGTTTTGGGGGACACTGGTGTTATTGGACTATCCCTATCAAATGCTGTTCATCTGCGTATAAGCAGGACCACCCTGCTTGACATCTGGAAGGGCTCGATGATGGGCAGGATTTCACAGAGTGAGGTTTTGGATGGGCAGAGGGAGTGAGACCAAAAGATGCTCTTTGGGAGGATTTAAAGGCATTTTTAGGAGTTTATGTATTCGGTTTTTGTGCCATGTGTCTGTGCACTGTGAGCATTGGAGGGGGAAATTCCTGCTCTTTGCTGTTGGGCTGGCAGGATAAGCAGCTGGGAAGGTCAGCCACAGGCTATGCCATCGCTGGAGATGTTCCTGCCTCCAGTTTCAGGATGATTATGTGATGAAGTTGTCAGATTCAGTTTTCCTGACGGGTTAGGCAGGGATAAAAAATGCCCACGTCAATGGATGCTTTTATTATCCACTCACATGACGTTCTTTGTGCATTGGGGGTGGTCTCCATAGCTGAATTCAGCAATTTACCCAGAAATCAGCATTGGGGGTTAAAGCAGGTATTTTTGGATCCATTTGGGTTTTTGAAAACATGAGTTTGCATAACCTTAAAATAAAGGTTTCTTGTGTTTTTTGGTGGTTTTTTGTTTTTTTGTGGGGTTTTTTTTTTTTGTTTTTTTGTTTTTTTTTTTTTTTTTGTGTCCTAAGAAGAAAAAATTCTATTTTAAATAAGTAGCTGGTGGCTGAAGTGGTGGGAGGCAGCTGTGCTGAGCCTGGCTGTGGCAGCTGAATTTGGGGCAGCCATGGCATACAAGCTATACTTATTCAACCCCATTATTTTCCTGGATTTGGTGGGAGAAACAGAGAGACCCCTGCACTTGCAGGCCACCTCTCCATCCAGCGGTGGCTTTTTTGACAGTGCAGACAAATTTCCTGGGCCTCCCATGGTGATCTGAGTTCCACAGCTGCTGCAGGCTTTTTCTTGGCCTGTGTTTGTGTTTAGCAAAATGGGAGTATCTGTGAAAGAAACAACGATAGAATCACAGAATGATCTTGGTTGGAAGGGACCTTAAACACCATCTCAATTCAACCCCCCTGCCATGGGCAGGGACACTAGACCAGTTTTCTCAGAGCCCCATCCAACCTGGTCTTGAACACTTCCAGGGATGGGGCACCTACTGCTTCTCTGAGCAACCTGTTCCAGTGCCTCACCATCCTCACAGCAGAGAATTTCCTCCTAGTACTGAATCTAAAGCTTCTCTCTCTCAGCTTGAAGTCATCCCCCCCTTGTCTTGCACTACATGCCCTTGTAAGAAACTTCTCTTCCTCTTCCTTGTAGGCTACCTTCAGGTCTGATGGGATTGTCTCGTCTGTGCCCCCTGGGATGTAATTCTCTTGTGGGAACCACTCCTCCCCAAGCACACTGTGGGGCCAGGAGAGTTTGATTGCGTTTCTCTGCCCTTTTCAATGGGGAGGAAAAACCTCTGACGGAATCACTGAGGCCATCAATCTGAACAAAAGAAATATCCCAGACGTGGGAAAACAGCCTTTGACCTCAGTGAAACCCCAAAATGTTACAAACCTTTTGAATGCTTGAAGGAAATTTTTCTTCCAGTTCTCTTTACTGCCATGCACTTTGATGGCAAATAACTTTCCCATACCTGGCTTAGCCATGTCCTGGGGGTTTTGTGGTTCCCCCAGCACTGCCCCAAGAAGCCAGGAATCACAGGATAGTACAAGTAAAGTGTAAGTGTTAGCATCCACCTGTACTGCATTCCCCCAGCTCATGATGGAAACCTTAAATCCTCTCATACTGCACTCCTCAAATTCACGATGGAAACCTTCAGAGTGAGCAAGCGGTTTGCAGTTCAGTTTTTTCCTGTTTCCTGAAATGCAAAGCTGCAAAGAGCTGTTGTATTTTAGCAGAAGGCATCAGGTTACTGAACACAGGGGCTGAAACTGCACCTTGGGGGCCAGGGCAACATCTGCTCTTTCTGTCCTAGACCTGATGTTGTTTCACCTGCAGAGCAAAAAGTAGTTTTATGACAGTGTGAAAACTTTGTAAAGACACCTTTAAAAAAAGGGATATGAGTGCCTGAGTGTCAAGGTACTTTTTGCAGAAGACACGCTCTTCTCTATGTATTTAGGCCAGTTTGGATGGGGCTTTAAGCAACCTGGTCTGGTGGGAGGTGTCCCTGTCCATGGCAGGGGACTGGGACTAGATGAAATTTAAGGTCCCTTCCAATCCAAAGCATTCTGTCATTCTGTGATATGTGGATACATACATCACTCTTCTGCAACCCATGTGTGTACACAATAGCAAATAACCAGTTCAAGAGCAGCAGTTCCTGCTGATACACACAGCACACTCTGCCTCTGCTGCAAGTAGGGCCTTTTTAATGCCATACTCAGGGGTTTTACCAAGTTAGAGCAGTGTATGCAGTGACAGGGAGGTAGGAGCCATCACCAGTGCAGCACAGAAGCAGTGTGCTTCCACACCTTCCAGATGCCTGAAGGTCCAGGGATACTGATTTAACTTTGTTAGAGAGCTCAGTTCCTGAGCTGAATGTGCAGGCGGCTGGTTGTTACTTCTGCAATGAACAGAGGCTACTTTCCTGCTTGCCTTCTGAAAATAAGACCTTTTGGGGGGTTTATTTGGCTTTTTCTCCTGAGGACGTGTTTGAGAGCTCTCACATGTGGATGGAGGCAGAGACAGCTGGGAGGACCAGACCTGGTAACTTGCTCTGGCTGATGAGGAGTTTCTTGTTCCCGAAAAAAAGAAAAACAAACAAACAGAGGAGATCCAATATAGAGATACTGCTCAAACACGTGAGGGCCTGGGTGGTGGCAAGTCTGGGATTTACGATAATGCTGCAACCTAGCCTCAGTGATTTGCTGGGTTTGGTTCCCAGAGTTCAGGGTGCTTCAAAGTGCTCACATTACAGAGCTACTCCTGGCCTGCATTTTGCCAGGAAATAGAATTAACTTCCTTTTTCTGGTTTCTGCTCAGAGAAAAAGGAAAATCATGTGAAATGTTCAGTTGCAGAGGGCCAATATATAAAGATTGTGTACTGATAATGGAGACTGATACAAGGTGCATTTTAGATATTCTCCCCTCACACTTTTATTCTAAAATTGGATGTTGGCAAAAGAATAATGAGTTGTGTGTGCAGCTGATGCTGGTTTGCATTTGTGTTTGTGCTCTGAGAGGTAAGGGGAAAGAGAGGCATTCCTTATTCTTATGCTGTTTCTCCCTCTTCTTTCTCATCACTTCTCTCCCCAGCTGGTGACCGTGGTACACACACTCCTGTCCCTGACAGTATGTGAGGAGAGCTGGAAGCCAGGGCAAGCTCTCAGGTGACTCCTATACAGGTTTTGGGGGTGCCCTGGCCACTGAGCTGCATAGCAGGGGTGTCACTATAGGACACGAAACAGCTCAAGTGCACAACACTGCTTCTTTCAAGGTGAAGAAAAGGGAAGTTTATTTTCTGACTTTAGCATTTATAGTTTTCTAAAAGTGACAATGGATTGGAGGGTGAAAGTGCCACCCCTCCAATGACACTGGACAAACAGTCTATCAAATTTCTCAAATAAAAGAATGCGAAACAGTAAGTTATTTACAGAAAGTGTGTGAGAAAGTTTGCTACAAGAATGTTAACATCAGAAGGCTTAGAAAATCTTAAAAAATCAGGGCGACACAGGGGTGCCCCTTTCCCTGGCTGCAGCAGCACCTTTGTCTCTTCCCACCATGCTCAAAGTGTCCTTCTGGTTTTGTTTTCTTTACTTATTTTTGGCTTTGAGGTTTCCTTTCAGAATAGCTTCAGGGCATGGAAATAGGACGGCGTGGCCTCAGCCCTGCAGTGTGCCGGGTAGGGCAGGAGCACTCTGCTCTGCTCATTTACCGCTCTGCAAAAATAATAACTAAATTTGGACTAGGACCCATGTCAGCCTGAGCCAGACAGGGGCACTCTGACCCTGAGATCCTCAGGGGCTCAGGCAAGTAAGTACACCCAAACTGTACAGGGTGCCGTTGCTGGTGCAAGCTGCAGCACAAAGCTGCAGCCAGTGGCTGGTGCAAACCCCGCCTTCCACTAGACCACGTTGGTTAAAACCCCATCCTTTGGAGGCAGATAAGCTGTTCTATGTTTTGTTTCCAGCAAGATGATATCACTTCATAAAGCTTTCAAAGCCTGCATTCACTTTTAATAACAGATTCCTTTCAGATAAAAGGGTGATCACTCCAAGCCCTGCCACCTTGGAGAGATGGAGTTCTTGCAAAAGCATTGGGACCAATGCTCCAGGCCTGCCATGTGATGATTTTAAAGTAGTAATAGAAAATAAATTTCAAATGGAAATGTTTAGGATGAGCTGGCTGAGCTCGTTGCTGGTTTTCCACCATGGTGCCGTTGAGGTTGCTGCTGCTGGTAGCCTGCCTGGGCAGCACCCGCTCCAGGAGCTAAACATAGGTGCTGGCTGCACAAGGCACTTCAGCACACGTTAATTATCCTGGTGTTTTTTAGGGATCTTGGGTGAAACATGTGTTTTTATAGTCAGTTTTCCATATTTTTTTTTAAGCAGCCTGGAGTAGAAGCCCTTTAATTACATTAAAAATCACCTCCCACCAGGACTCTCTGTTCCCAAGCCCTGATGAAATTTTAAGCTCAAAGCCAGGCACTTTGCTCACTGCTTTCCTAGGCCAGGCAGCTTAGGACAGCAGGGGACAATGGGAAGCAGGGCTATCTATCTCTGCCCTGAATGCCTAGCAGGGCAGCCCCTCCAGCTGCTCCTGCCCCATGGAGATGGGGGAACATGGGAATCCTCATCCTCATCCTCATAAATGCTGATCTCTATCTTTGTCTCAGAGGCTGCTGCTTTGGCACTGAAGAACTGCATGGCTGAGGTGTTTTTGTGGGTTTTTGTTTTGGGTTTGGGGTTTTTTTTTGTATTTTTTTTTATTATTGGGTTTTGTTTTATTTTGTTTGTTTGAGGTTTTTTTTTTTTTTTGTTGTTTTTTTTTTTTTTTGTGTGGCTTTTCCTGGCACAAGGCGTCAGCTGAAAGCCACAGCCAGCTACAGGCCTCCCTTATAATTAGGACTCTTCACAGTCACAAAAGGGGCTTTGAAGCCCATGGGGCAGCTGTGCCCTGCAGGCCCAGGGGGTTGCATGGTGGGCATGTGGCATGGTCTGCTGCCAGGGGTGTTGGACCATTGGGGGGCTATGGGGGACCTCTCCCTCCTCAGAAACAACTTATGTGTGTAGTGCTCCATCAGCAATTATCAACTCCCCATCATGTACCTGTCAATGATGGGCTCCCCTGTGTGTAGTTGAGGCTGGTTTTGCCCCTAGTTTTGAGAAGAAACATTCAGGCATTTCATGGCAAAGTGGATTTTTCTGTCCTAAATAACCATAGTTTTACCACTGGCTAAGCTGACCATTACAGATCTGCCTGAAAGCATTTATTTTTCAGCAACTCTCTTCCTTGTCCTCGGGCTGCCGGTCTGAAAGCATCAAGTGGGAGTTGCAGCTCTCCTTGCCACTGTGGAAAGCAGAGTTGCATTTGGTGAATAGTCACTCCCTGAACTGCTGTAGCTTAGGGGCCTTTGCTGATGAGTACGAGAAAAATCCGGGAAAGAGGGAGCAGAGGTGCACTGGAGAGCTGGGTGGATAAAATCCGAGCAGGAAATGATAAATATAGGTAAAGGAGAGAAGACATCCCTGTAGAGGTGGGTGCAGGGGGCAGCATCCACTTGCTGTATCCTGTCACTAAGGTCCCCAGTGTGATTTGAGTGCACGTGTGGGTGGGGTTTTTTCATTTCCTCCCCCCACTCCCAGGAAGTTATTCTGCTTTGCTGGGGACATACACAGATTTCAGCTGAGCAATGCCTGATTTTTCAGAGCAGGGGACTGGGCTGGCCCCTGTGTGGGTCTGCGTAGTTTGCAGGGCATTAGAAACAAAGCAGACCTGCATTTTGTAGCAGCACTGTGGCAGAAATGGCTCTCAAAGGGGCACTGAGAGACACCTGTATCTGAGTCCCCTTTTCTTTCCCTTCCCTTACCAAGGCCTCTGCAGGCATCCTGGAGAGGGACTTTTTTTGGATTTAGCTTTTTTTTTTTGTCTAACGGCTCTGCACAAGTGGCTGTGGGGCTGGGCCTTTGAGGTCGATCTTTTTGTCTACTTGAAAAAACAGTGACAGGATTTCCCAAAAAGGGAGGTGGACACCCCCCAGCAACATATTTCCCAATATTTATTTTAATTAAAACCCAGAGCGTTATTATACCCTCGGCCTCCCAGCCGCACATCTGAGGCCAGACCCTCAATTAAGCGGCGCAGTGCAAACCTCTCTGGGTTTGGCAGCGGCGTGGGGTGCTATGTTTGTGCACCAAATCTGCCAGCGTTGAAGTTTTGGAGGGGTTTTGGTGCATGCTGGAGAGCTGGCGTCACTCTGGGCAGGGCGGTGACTGGCTTAGGGGGGGCAAAGCCAGACCTTATATCCCAGCGGGGCAGCAGCAGGAGGAAATCTCTGCCGGCTGACTCCCTGGTTAGCTCTCACTGCTGGGGCAGGGTAAGCTTGCTGCTGCTTTTCTCAGTTAGGTTGTGCATTGATGTATGCTTTTTGCAGGGAGATGGGAGGGTCAGCTTGCTTGCAGGATTGGGGTACTGCTTTTAGTCTTTTCCTGGATCTGTGGCTTCATGAAGTGCTTGGGTGGAGGGGATAAGAATCCAGAGCCTTGCTGCAAGGTCAGAGAAACTTGTGGACACTTGTTTTATAGCCTGAATTAAGCAAAACTTGGGAAACTTCAAGCACAGATAAATGTAAGAACAATTCCCTACAAGAACAGCTGATACTGGGTTTAGGCAGAGGAAGGGTAGGAGAAAGCCTGACTGAGCTCAGGGGGATGCTGGGAGCCTTGTTCCCTGGGGGAAGGCTGGGGTGATGCTGGAAACGATTGGGTGTGCTCCTTTCTCCTTGATGCATGAGGGCAAGCTGTGTTTTGGTGCTTTGGGTGTGCAGCTCAGACCTGCCTAGAGCTAAGTCCCCTCCAGCTGTGCCTGTGAGGAGCTCTTTGCATTGGTGCCTTGCCACTGCTGTTTTTACCAATGGCAGCCTGTGAAGCCAATTGCTTCCATTATTTGTTTGCTTGTTTGTTTTTCCTCAGTGAGGTTACACTGTCTGTGGTGTAATTCCCAGGAGCAACTGCTTCCCGGGCAAAGCCCAAGCAGGTCTTGGAGCTATGGAAGGGCGGCCACGGTGGGCAGTGCTCCCAGCTGCTCCTGTTGCATCTCCAGTGGTGCTTGGCTTTCTCCCCTCCCTTAAGGGCAATGGGGAAACAGGAATAAGTCATCCTTCTCCAGGAAAGCTTTGAGTTCACTACATGGTGAAACTTGCTTTTCTGGTATATTGTGGCTTCTAGAAAAAACAAAATGTATTAATGGAAGTTGAGGCATAGCTTTTAAAAAAAAAGAAGAAAAAGAAAGAATTTAGTCTATGGAGGGGTTGGGTGACCTCACCAAGGAAGGCTGGAGGTCAGCCTTTCTTCTCCCCAGTCACCCATGTGGACACAGACACGTGGATGGTTTGGAGTGGTGTTGGTTCTTTCTAGCTGAAAAGCAAGCCCTCAATGTGTTTCGGTATTCCTAGAGACAGCAGCCATGAGGAGTGTCCTGGTGTTTGTCTGCCTGGTGGGAATGGCGTGCACCTTCTCGGTGAGTGCCAGCTGAGGGGGGACCCCCTGGCCTTGCCAGGGCTGGTGTGGGGCAGGTACCAACTCCCCCTTTCCCCCAGGTCAAGAGCTGGCTGCGGAAACCCAAGTTGGATGACTCAGAAGAGAATGCGGTAGGGTGTCCCCTGTGCCTAGTCCCACACAGGGCTGATCTTGAGGAAGAGCACATTTTGGTAGCTCCTGTACCCAAGGCCCCAGACTGATGGGATTTCCCCCCTCCTTCTCCTGGTAGGTTTTCAAGAGCCAGCACCGGCATTACCTGTACAGATACATCTACGTGTATCCCCCGCAGCGACGGTACCAGGTGGGTGGTTCCGAGGGGTTGCTGCTGCTTTGCTGCCCTCCAAATGCAGAGATTTTGGCCCAAATGAGATGGGGTCATGGTCTGTGCCCTGTTGGCATGGCCTGTGGGCCTGGGCACAGAACATTGTACTCATGACACCACTGGGAACCCACCCACCCGCCTCCAACTTGGTTTTTCCTCTTAGGGTAGTGACTCATCTGAGGAAGAGGGGGATGGCTCGGAGGAGGAGGAAGAGGGGGTGAGTATGGCAAACCAGCACTCTGCAAAACAAATACAGGAATTTGGGAACTTTCTTTGGTTTTGTAGTCTCTGCTCATCAGCATTTGTGGTCACTGACTTCCCACAGGCTTGCACTCTGGATACAACTGGATTTTCTACTCTGGACCTTTTTTTTTTTTTTTTTTTTGATATTTTCCTTTTTCTTCCTGGGCAGGGTTTGCACCAAACAACCCTGAGACAAATTCTCTGGGTTTCCATTTCCAATGGATCAGAAAGCAGGACAGGCCAAAGAACAGAACCAGAGAGGTTCACACAAGGAAGAAGGTGCTCTTAGGAACTCCTCTTACCTTCGTCTTTCAGGATCTGTTACCCCTGTAACACTGGGGAATACCCCTACAGAAAACCCAGTTATGCTCTGCGTGTGTGACTGTGGAGTGACACAAACTGATGCAATATTGGGAAAGTCAAATTTGTATCAGTCAGATGGTAAAGCTGCTCCTGTCTGCTGGATCAGTGTGAGCTTGGGCACCTCTGGAGCTGTGAGAGCAACCCAAGTCCAAAATTAAATGGAAGGGATTACAAAGATCTTTTGTACCTTATTGGGCTGCAAATGCTCAAAAATAGTCCAGTGGTCTCAGGCACATTGGTGCTTTGAAATAAGGATCTGGTATGCTTAGAATCCTGTGTGTCACACTTAATCAAGTCTTTTATTTTTTTCTTTTTAAAAAGTTATTTAATGAAAGCAGGGAGTCTGGTTTTAAACCCCGCTTTGGAGGCCTGTCAGGGCTTGGGATATAGCATAGGGTGGCCCCTGTGCCAGCTCTGGCACCCCCTGCAATTTGCCCCATTTTAGCTGTTTCTCTCCCCTACCACTGCAATCTCTAAGGATAAATTTGAGCAGTGGGATGGGTAGCAAAAGGTGGAATTTCATTTCTCAGGAAGAAATTAACTGGTATGCAGGAATGTAGCTACTCTTTAGGTCTGCCCTTTTCATTTTGAGGGCACCAGAGCCGTGGCTGCTCTCATGCAGGGATGTGCCTTCACTGGCAGGGTGGTCAGCAAGATGAATCATGCTGAAAGGCCCCAAGGTCAGTAATGTAAAAAGCATTATAAAGCATATTGGTTTGTAAAAAGCACTATATTGGCTGCTGTATAGGGAGCATCACTTCCACTGGCACAGCTGGATGCACTGTGCAATTTGATGGCTCTCCTGTTGCAGAGGAGAGCATCCTGGATTTTCTCTGCCAGCACGTGCACCTGTATTTCAAGGTCTGAGGTGGCCCAAAATGCCAGGGTAGGTGTCCTTGGTCTTAGTGTGTGAGCAGCAGAGATTGCCCAGGGCAGTGATGACACTGATCTCAGGTCTCCCTGCCATGGCTGGGCTCATGTGCTGGTGCCAACAGCTCCACCTCCCAGGCTGGGCCCTGGGTGAATTGCCCCACCAGCTCCTCAGTGTCTGCTTCAGGCTCTGTTTGCATTTGGGTTATTCCTTACCCTTCTTTTAGCCGTGCACCCCACTGTGAGCCCCGCTCTGCTGCTGATCTCTGGGGCCAAGTGTTGCCAATGGCTGATAGCTGGTGGGGTTTGGGCTCACGCCTGGCTTTGAGCCATCACACTCTCACTGACCGTCCGCACATGACATGCAGTGTGTTCGCATGTAGTGTGCCTGTGGCTTTCTTTGTTTACTGGAAACTGGGGAGGTAACTTCAGAAGAAAACCTTTAGATGCTTTGCAAAGCAAAACTTGGAGCCAGAATGGGAACATCCCACTCCACCATGTAATTGCACAGCTCCATCTGCCCTGCTGCAGCTTCTACATTTCAGCCTGGAACTAGACCTGTGAGAAAGCAGGGAACTCGGAGCAATGCCCAAATGCTCTGTGTGGATGCCCTGTATCCCTCTCACTGCGGGGAAGCCTGTGCTCCACTCCAGCTGCTGACCCCCTGCCCTGTCCTGTCCCTGTCCTTGTAGGAGCCATTTTATGCTGGAACCAAGGCAGCTGGACACCCGGCTGGAGCAGCCCCTGAGGACTGCCAAGTTGCACTGGGAGGAGACATCACATCCCCCCAGCAGGTGTGGTTTGGGGAGATAGAGGGAGCACCCATGGGGAGGGGGCTGTTCATTGCATCTTTGCTTGTACCCATGGGATCCCCTGCACTCTGTTTCTGCTTGGAGGGTTGCTGTGGAAATACCTATAGCTGGACCAAGCTCTGGGCATTAACTTGGGGTTGGAAAGGGTACCCCAAAAAGACAGTCCTGCCATGAAAGGTGAGGGGGATAGCTCAGCTCTGCCCATACCTTCCCCTTTCCACATGGAGCTACAAGCTCCTGACATCCAAGTAATGCTGTGCTGTCTTCCCTCTGCCAGGGCAAGGGCTGCCAAAGGATCAGGCAGAGAACTGCCAGCAAGGGGGAAGACTCTGAAAATGAAGACAGTGATGAGAATGAGGAGGAAGAGGAGGAAGACGAAGTAGATGAGAATGAGAATGGTGTCAATGGCACAAGCACCAACACCACAGAGGGTATTGGACCTCATGGCAATGGCACTGTGGTGGTTGAGGAGGGCACTGGTGAAGCTGAGGAAGAGGAGGAAGAGGAGGAGGAAGAAGAAGAAGAGGAAGAAGAGGAGGAGGAGGAAGAAGCTGAAGCTACCACCATTGCAAGCACCACCAACGAAGAGGGTCTGATACAGGCGACCACTATGGATGATGGGGGACCCACAGATGTCACCACAGATGCCACCACAGCTGGGGAGCTGTGGGAGTATGATGTGACAGCCAGGGACCACAGCCGGGGGGACGAGGGCATCACTGAGGGTGGGTATGAGGAACAGGATGAGTATGCACGTGGGGACAGCTACCGCGCTTATGAGGATGAGTACGGCTACTACAAAGGGCACGGGTACGATGTGTATGGCCAGGATTACTACTACAGCCAGTGAGCACAGCCCTGGTGCTGTCCCTGTCAGCCCCAGACACTCAGGAAGGTGCATTCGAAGGCTCCCTGGAGCCACCGCATGCCAGAGGGGATGCCAGGCAGCTTGTCATGCACAGGCTCCATCCCTGGCTCCATCCCAGGCTTTTTTTTGTATCTTGCAAAATGAAATGAAATGAAATGAAATGAAATGAAATGAAATGAAATGAAATAAAGCAACTGAACTGAGCTTGTTGGTGACAAAAGGTTTGCTGCCAAATTTTCTGTGGTCAGTGGAGGAGCGCAGCACTTGGGAAGGGGCTGAGGGGCTGCAGTTGCCCATGATGCTTAGGGCTGAATCTTGTTATTCCAGTTTAGATGCACATGAAAGGAGGGAGGAATAGCAAGGCTAACTTGGAAGGCTTCTGTAGAGTGCCCTCTGAAAAATGAAAGGGTGCTCTCAGGGACACTGCTGTGGGATTACAGCCTTGTTTTACATAAAGTTGATGTGAATTTCCAATACGTGAGCAGTGATAACTTTATCATGTCTTCTATTCCTTGGCAATGTGCCTCCCATGGCCTGACCACACATCAGGCAATTTTAATAAGGGCAAAACCACTAATTTCTCTTTCTGTGCATCACTAGCTATAGATGCACACCCCTGTAATGAGGGCTTTGCTTTGTCCCTGCACCAGACATAAGGGTACGAGGCTGGGCAACTTGGATGTGTGTCTTGAACACCAGTACTACAGCCCAAAATGTCCCTGTCACACAGCCCATTCCCAGAACAAGGTAGGGCTGTCACAGTGACAGTGGTGCATCCACTCCCCTCCTTCATCAGCGATGGCGATGCCTAGCTGAGAATCCTCAGGATCCCTGCTTAGGGTCCCTTCCCAACAGGAGTATGTCCCTGGCCAACTGGTGATCTGCACTATGGATAGGGATAGAACAAATCCCTCTGGGTTCCAGAGAGATGCCACCGTCTGGGAATAGTGATGGCCTTCATTCACAGTTTATGGCAGGTACCGTGCTTCACTTGTACTCCTAGGAAGGAAACCTGAGTTCAGCTTCTGATGCAGGTCCAACTGCAGAACTAGTCTATTCCTGCAGCAACAAGTCACTGGCCATTGTACAAAACTGCTTCTGTATGCCAAAGCCAGGCTGCAGCTTCTGGGGAGGCAGTAGGTGCTGCCTGCAGCATGGGCACCCCTGGGGACAAATCCCTATGGCGGCACTGAGGAGCCCTGCGTGCACTTGTGGCTGGTGCAGGGACACAAGAGCTCCATCATCCACATCCCCAGGGGGTGCTCAGCTGTGTCAGGAAACTGGCATGGACAAAGAGCCCTGGCACTGCCAGGGGCCAGGTCCTGCTCCTACAGGGCGCTTAGCCCAGTCCTGTGTGCGTCAGCCCCCCAGGCATCTGGCAAAGGCTCTTCTCCAGGAGCCAGGGCACATGGGCTGGCTGCCCTGTGGGGTGGCATCTGACTGCCACTCCCTGGCCAGTGGCTAGGGTCAGTTTCCTGCTGGCTCCAGGATTTGTTCCTGCTTGAGGCTGGATGCTGATGGCTGAAACATTTCTGGTGCTAACGTGGGCGTTGTGCCAGCTCCCAGGGTTTGGGTTAGGGCAGAATGGAGAGTGGGATGGGAGCTGCTGCCACCATCACCACAGTGACTGCCTGAGCCAGGCTGGCTGCAGCAGTGGGAACCTTTCTTGGCAAGGGTGTAGGTGACCAGCAATGCCACCAAAAGTATAGGTGGAGAGAAGGAGGGTTTGTACATCGTCCACACCCTTGTAGCACTTCTTTGTAATGAAGTAGGGCTCAAAGGGACCTGTGCAAGCAGTGCATGGAAAAACATACATATTTTTTTTCTTTTTTGCCATACGTATTTCTTCTCTTTTGTGCTTGCACAGGTTTAACTCAGAGGGGTTGAGATTGAAACCCAAAAAGCAAGTGTCAGAAGACACAGCATGGTGAGGCTCTCAGTTTGGCCAACACTGCCCTTCTATGCCAAAGGGCCAGGACCAGGCCTGGCTCTGGATCTGGCCCTTCCATTTCTGCAGCCCTGCCAGCTTTCCCATGTTGGTCACAGCGAGCAAGCCAAGACCCACTGCACACCCTCTTATCAATAACCAAGTTGGATGTGTGCCACACTAAGATCTGCACTAATCATTGAGCAATTTTGCCTTCAGAAGAGATATTTATAAACTGTGCTTTCTGTTTATCCAGCCAGGTGGAACATTTGATAGCTGTCTTTTACCACAAACACATTTTTAGCTGGAAATTACTCCCCCTGGTTATCTGTGAGTGCTGCCAGAGCTGACAAATGTCCCTGGGCAGGAGCTGATTGGCTCTGTGCACCCGGGGCCAACTTTAAATTTCAGCAAAGTGGGCACAGGCTCCACAGTCTGCCTGTGGGACCTGCCTTCGACAGGAAAAGGTAATCTTCTTACCTAGCTTCCTGCCCTCTCTCTCCCTAGCCCTTCAGCTCTGCTGTCCCTGAGCAGGGATTCTCCTGCTTTCACTCTGGGCAAGCCACAGTGGGGATGGGGACATCCTGATCCTTGGCTGTGCACGTCTCTTGAGCTTACGTTGCTTTTGTACTGCTGATATTTGTGCATGTATCTCCTTCTGGTGTTTCCTGTAGCAATACTGGTATGGCTTCAGTCTCTGGGATGGACCTGCAAGCCCAAGCAAGGGTGGTTGGGTGAAATGAGAATTGGCCAATGGAGATATTGCCTGCTGCTGCCATTTATCAGTGCTGTGAAAGCCTAAAGCCTGCTGCTTTCTTGATTCGAATTTATGAACAGCTTAACTTGCAGCAACTTTAGGGGATCATTTATTACAAACATCCACCCAAGCTGCTTTGAAAGAGGAAGTTAGGCAGTTTTAATAGCCAGTGTCAGAGCTCCCACTTGGAGCTGCTGGCTGTGCCCTAAGCACATGGTGAGAGCATTGCCCTTGTTGTGAGGGATGCAAAGAGGCAGGACAATGCCAAGGACCAAAGCCTGGGAAAAACCAGGGTGACTGCAAAACCCTGCTGCCATGGGAGCTTTGGGATAGCAGGACCTTTTAGGTTGCTGCTAACCAGGATTATTGAGGACCACAAGTCCCAGGAATACAAACTGCAGCAATGCTTCACTTTGTACCTCCAGGAGCAGCCCAAGATGCAAACATCCCTTGCCTGTCTGTGCCTGTGCCTGCTCAGCACAGCCTTCACCACACCTGTAAGTATGGCTTTTCCTGGATTCCCAGCTACTGCTGGAAGCATGAGATGTGCTATCCGGTGCATCCTGGCCTGCTTTCAGCAGTGGGAAAACATAGGTTGTAGTTGTGTACACCACCTCTTGTGCTTGGGGAATGAAGTAAGGTAAACAGCAGAGGTGACCCCAGAAGAAAAAATATATATTAGCACTGAGGTGGCTGAGCATGTTCCTTCAGTTTAGCAATCAGGGCACTGCACAAGTGTCTATCTGGGTGGCTGTACCTCCTGGATTTCTGTGGATCTGGGGTCTGCCTGGTGCTTTTGGCCTGCAAACAACCTGAATGAAGCCACAGGCAGGGAGGTGCGGGAAGGATGCTCATTTTACCTGTGTGGGGAACAGTGGTCAAAGGGGCACCCACAATTATTTTCCAGCTCTCCTAATTTGAAATATTGAGAGATTTAACTAAAACTAGGACAAGCTAAGATGAATATAATAGGACCCATTTTTTCTTGCATAACTGTTGTTCAGTTTACTAAATACACAGCTAGAGTGAAAGTCTGCTCCTAGAAAAAGCTTGCTTTTTTGTCAGGGTAAGGAGGAGGGAAATCCCATCTTCCCTGAGATGGCCCCTCCCATGTGTCTTTTACCCCATAGAGCAAGCTCTTACAACCTGGTCTGCAGCAGAGCAGCCCAGGGGAAGGCAATAAATCAGCACAGATTTGCTTTTCAGATAGGAGCACATGTGGGAGTTAATGCTATGCCGTGTATAGCATTACAGAGCTGTAATCTGGCCTTTGACACTGTTCACAAACAATGAAACAACCTGGGGATATTCTATACCTTGGGGTGTGTTTCTGCTCTTTCAGCTGGGCTTGGATGTTTCAGGGACTAATTTTTCTGAAATCAGAAAGAGGACTGTCCTCCATGGGGCTGTCTCTCACTCTGGCATGTAAGGGATGCCTGAAATGGCTTTGTGGGGCTCACAGGATGCTCCCACTAGTAGGTTCCCCAACCCTGAGGGATGCACTAGCCAATACCCAACAAAAGATGCCAGGATAATCAGGGAGAGCTGGAAACCTGCAACCTACTAAGCAGTAGCTTAGTAAACACTGGAAATTCCACTGTTTAAGCTACTGTTTGTAGCCAGTTAACCAGCTCCAGACTCATCACAGGCAGATCCAAGCAGTAAGCTGGAGCATTCCTTTATGAACAATGATGCTGTGTATTAAAAACGCTCTATGGTAAAATTCTCTGCAGCAGTCTCCAGGAAAAGGTTATTTGTTATTTATCAACAACACCATATGAAAGCTAGCATGCAATACAATCATGCTGGAGCTAAATTCACAAAACTTTTCAGACCCTGGAAAAGGGATTTTGACCTTTCCTACTACTGCTGTCTTTAAGTCAGCACCCCAGCTAGTGCCTGGGAATTTGGTGGCTAATCAATGCAGTTTTCCCACCCTTCCCTGAAGGTGGGAAAGGGTGGGTGGTCAGCAGTTGGCACTGGCAGCTGCCTGTATGCTGAGGCAGTGTGTGATGCCTCAGCTCTTCCCTGTGTTTTGCTGCCCACAGGTGCCATCGCCACTGCCTGAGAGAGCTGCTGGGAACTGTGTGGGACAACACCGGGTATGTATATCCTTCTGCCACCTCCTGGGGCCTCAGTGGGTGCTGAGGGGACTCTACTGCAGCGCCAGACGCAGAAAGGGAAACTCCTGCCAACGCAATTAATAAGAAAATTGTGGGGTTTGGTTATTTTTTTCCCCACCAGATATTTCTGAAAAGCTGCAATGCCAAGCATGGCTTCTACATTTTCAAATATGTCTACTCATTCTCAACACGGAGGAACCAGACACAGATAAAGGTAAGGAGGTAGCCAGGGGACACTGCGGGACCCTGGCCTGCCTGTGGTACCTCCAGCAGCAGTCCATCACCCTGACGTCTCCCTTGTGTGTACTACACAGAAAGAAGAGGCTGACCACCAGAGTACCATCCCCAGCCACCGGATGGATGAGGGCAATGCCAGGAGGGAGCCACCAGCTGGGTCAGCTGGGACAGCCCCAGAGCACAGTGACAACAGCAGCAGTGAAGTAATTGAGTATGGGATTGTCTTCAATCCTGAAAACCGCAGCACCCCGGACATCAGCAGGGATGGTCCCAGTCCTCACCCTGGCACTGGCATGCGTGCACGTGGCAGTGGTGGTGGCATGGGTCCCACCCCATCCAGCTCAGAGGGCAGCGGCGATCTGGATTTGGTGCTGGAAGTTGATGGCGGTGTTCCCATTCTTCCTCAGGGTGAACGCCCCAGTGAGGTCATGGTAGGGAACAGGTCCAGGGTCAGGAGTGAGAATAAGGATGATGGTGCCCCCAGGGTGGTTCCGGTGGGGGGAGCCATGACTGCGGGGAGGGCCCCTACTACCAGAAGGGCAGGGGATGAGGGCAGTGGAGAGGCCACTGTCTCTGGCCAAGGGCAGGAGAGTGTTAAGCAGGGTACAGGGACAGGAGACATTGCTTTGTCCTCTGTCACTAAGATGGAGGATGTCCAAGTGGATGCTGCAGGTGTGGATGAATACGCTTATGTCCCCGATTCAGGCAGCGTCACCATCACCCACGGGAGCCTGGGCAGCACAGACAGGGCCAATGGCTTCACCCAGGTCTCTCCAGGCAAGGATGATGAGGTAAACATATTCATTGGGAGGGCCAACATCCATATGGGGGAGCAGGTAACCACCCAGGCTGGTGCCACAGTGAGTAGGGAGAATGACAGGATCCCCTCTGTGGGAAGCAGCAGGCCCCTCCACAGGCTGGACATCACTGTGGCACCCAGTGGAGATGAAGATGACAGCATGCCTGCCCGCAGGCAGCCTGAAAGTCTGGCCACCACAGCCACCCCAACCCATGCGGACAGCATTACCAGCAGCCTCAGGGACAACCGTCTCACTGGAGAGGATGAGGAAGGTGCCACCACCATTGGTATTGATAGAGGACTGGTAACCCCTGTTCCCTGGAGAGTCACTAGTGGTGACATTACCAGCCCCACAGTGGCCAGCATCCATAGGAAAGATGATGATGAGGTGAGAGGAGAGGGGCAGAAGTCCAAGGGAAAGCAGCCAGACCATGTGGCTACCGCAACCCCCCACCACAGGGGTGACATGGAGGCCACTATCACAGTCCCAGCCAAGGGGGGCAGCGTCCACCCAGCCGCTACCGAGAGGGACCGCACCACCCCGTCAGTGACAGCCAGCAGCCGCAAGGCAGGCATGAGCACTGTGCTCGGCAGAAGAGGCAGTGGGGAAGTGGGGATAGCCACCTCCACACCCTCCCATGTGGAGGCACGGCCCGGGGCAGGGATGAGGGTCCATCCAGGGGGAGCAGGGCTGGACAAGACACCCAGGATGGACAAAACACCACTCCCAACTGGGAAGCCCAGTGGCTGGGTGTCGAGCGGGGCCCAGAAAAGTGTTGGCAGCTATGATGGCGATGCTGGGGGCAGATCTCATGCTGTCAAAGCAGGAGCCAGCCCCGCTCCACAGGCAGGGCAAGCCACGGGCAGCATGGCAGCAGGCAGGGGCCAGGAGTGGGGGCGAGGTGCAGAGAGTGGGACAGCAGGGCTGGGGGCCGGGGGTGGCCGCCTGCCTGGGCACCATGGCAGGAGGCTGGGGGCTGGGGTGCCAGGCACCATTGCAACACTGGGCCGCAGCCGGCAGCTGGACCAGGTGAAACGTGCTGACGAGCTCCATGTCCGTGAGCGAGCCTTTTACAGCCTTGGCGGGGCGGGCGGCGGCCCCCACGGCCCCTATCCCGGCCTCGGGAGTGCCGACAGCAGCCAGTCCTCCGAGGGGGACCGGGGCAGCCACAGCGAGAGTGGACAGACGGGACTGCAGCCCTCAGGGTGGGGATCCCCAGGGTACCCCCAAGGCCGCTGGATCCAGGGGCCCCTCTGAGGCGTGCCCAGTATCCACCCAGGTAGGCTCCAGCGGTGGAGTTGGGGGGTAACTCACCGTGTTTTTCCCTTGGCATCCCCCCTGCAGGCTCTGCTCTTGCCTGGGTGAGGGGCAGGTTGCTGGGGGGCACACAGTGCTT
The DNA here is from genome assembly GCF_037042795.1 of Molothrus aeneus. Classification (NCBI taxonomy): domain Eukaryota; kingdom Metazoa; phylum Chordata; class Aves; order Passeriformes; family Icteridae; genus Molothrus; species Molothrus aeneus. The sequence continues at coordinate 13,181,723 of NC_089649.1, forward strand.
CACAGCCCAGGAGCCAAAAATCACTGGTTCATGCAATCTGCTGTTCATCTGGGGGAGGCTGCGCATGGCACAGCAGCAGGAATGCACGGGTGTGCTGTGCTGGACAGCCAGGGAACAGCAGCTATGCTACAGGGCATAGGGTAGCGATCTTTGTGCACTGATGCGAAGCAACTCAAGAAGCAGTGAGAAAAAGCCTCTGTCCTCGCAGTTTCACTTCAGCCTACTGGAGAAATAAAGGCATTTCTGTACCTGTGGATCTGCTGACTCTGGTGTTTGGAATGGGACTTCAGGCAGTCACTGCCACAAGCAGCATGCTGGGGGTGGGCTGGTCCCTGGGCATAAGGGGATTTCTGGCCCAGCACATCCCTGGCCCTGCCATTCCTAGTGGGACTGCAATTTAGCCAACAAGCCCTACACATCCCTCCCTTGGGATACCAGATCCTGCCCAGGGCCACCAGCATCCCTGGGCTTGCTAGGCAGGCCCACAGAGCATCCTCCCCCTCAGTTCATCCACCTCCCCCAGCAAGAAGTCCCCATCATGCCCTCCTGATGGTACATTTCCTGGCCACACTGTCCTTCCAGGAGCACCATAACACTCTGACTGTGCCACCACCACTCCTGCCACTGGCCCCTGCACACAGGCCAGGCTGGGCTTCGACACACGGGAGCCATGCCCTCAGTGTTAATCAAAGTTAATCACCGTTTATGCAATTGCAGGTTGCTTTTTCTGTCTGAGAAGCTGCTAAAACAGAATCACAGAATCACAGAATTCCTAGGTTGGAAGAGACTTTTAAGATCATTGAGTCCAACCCATGTTCTAACACCTCAACTAGATCATGGCACCAAGTGCCACAGCCAGTCTTTTTTTAAACACATCAAGGGATGGTGACTTCACCACCTCCCTGGGTAGATGATTCCAGTATTTGACCACTCTTTCTGTGAAAACTTCCTCCTTAATTCTAGCCTGTATCTCCCTTGGCACAGCTTGAGACTGTGTTCAGGACACAGGCATGTTCAGGAGCATGCCAGAGTGAACGGCACAGTGGGAGAGGCATTGAGCCTCGAGGGGAGAGGTATTGCCTCAGCACATGCTCAGGGGACTCTCCACCAGTGCTGTGCCTATCCAGGAAGCAGGCAGGAGCAGGCAGGAGCAGCCGTGATGTCAATGCAGTACTCACAGAGTACCTGCTTCCCTGCCCTCTGCACACCTGCATGCAGGGAAGTGGCAGATCCTGTTATGGAACACAGAATCACAGGATGGTTTGGGTTGGAAGGGACCATGAAGATCATCTAGTTCCAACTCCCCTGACACAGGCAGGGATGCCACTCTCTAGACCAGGTTGCTCGAAGTCCCATCCAACCTGGCCTTGAACATTTCCAGGGATGAAACATCCATAGCTTCTTGCAGCAACTTGGTACTTAGGGATCACACATAGTTGATTCTTGCTGGAACACTAGGACACGGCGTCTCACTGGTGCTATGAGTTACCACCAGCTCTTGGGACTATGCTTTGCTACTGCTCGTGCTCTCCAGCAGAAAAAGTCAAAATTGCATGTGCCCACCATGGCCCCCACCAGGTCATTAGACCCTGGTGTCTCCGGGGAAGCTGCTCTGTGTACCTTGGTCCCAGTGCTGGAGAAACATGGAGATTTTGGCAGCCTGTGGCAGGGATTTGCCTGCAGCTTCCCAGGCTTGGGGCAGCATGAAGAAGACCCCCAAGGGCTCATGGACCTCCCATGCTGTCCCATCCAGCTCAGACTAAAAGGTGCTGCAGAGTTGCTGCCAGTCTGGGCTGGATAACTCACCCCTAGAATTGCCATGGCCCATCACACCCCTGAATTTATGGACTATGGCAATGCTCTGGGGGTCTAGGGCTCGGCATGGCTGCCTGGCGAATGAAGAGCATGGTTTTGGGCCTCACCATTGACAGGGTTGGAACCAAGGAGTTTGCAGCCCCGGCAAAGTGCCCAGGCCCCTCCATCCTCAGTCCTGACCATACCCTTGTCCAAAAGATTAAGCAACATCCTTAAGCGAGGGCTGGGCACCATCTAGTGGAATAAAAAGCCTGTTGCTGGGAATGGTTTGTGCCTACTGAATGATGCCCGGTTCTGCCTGATGCTGGCGTGGGCATTGCTGGCATCTTGTCCCACCGCTTCCCCGAGGTCCTGGGGAGCTCTGCCTGAATGGCGAGGTCAGGTATAAAACTGGCTAGTTCAGGTATAAATGGCATACCCCTAAACCAGCATTACCTCCTTGCACAGTCACTGGAAAAGCACCTGGAATTTTTGTGCTGTGACCCTGGCTCTACATCTGGGAGAATACAGTATTTTGGTATGCTCACCCTGAGCCCCCTGCTCAGCACCACAATGCTGCCTGGTCCTGCTCTTTCAAAGCTCACCTGCCAAATAGCACAAGAGGCCACTGAATATAAAAATTGCAAGTTTCCCTAGGAAAAGGTTTTCCCAGAGTATTGGAGCAAAGCAGGCAGCTGGTTTTCCCTTGCATTGAAGGGTGAGCAGATGAGGTCTGGCAGGATGGGGGTTGGCAGGGTGACAGTGCCCACCCCTCATGCTCAAACACCCACAGCAAGCTTACAGCTGAGCTAGAGGTAGTCACCAAGTCTGGGAGAGGTTCTTCTGTGGCCTTTTGCTCTTTGGCTCGGCTGAGCTGTGTGTTTTTGAGAAAAGATTTAATTTAGACTTTTAATAAATATACATCTACATTATGTTCCTTGTGTTTTGGGTTTTGTTTTGTTTTGTTTTATTGATCAAGGGCAGCAGTGATTTATTTACAGGTGTTTCTTCACTCTGGGGCAGCAGAGGCTGTTGCTGAAGTGATTTAAGGTCATTCATCCCACCTTGTAAGAGTGTGAACCCAAGTGAGGAGTGATATGTACTGTCTGAGGGTGCAGAACAAAAAATAAATTGTCCCTAAAAATCCCAGCTACTCTTATGAATGTTAATTGTGGTCATGTGACCAGGCAAGTATGGGTACACACTGCTGCTTCAGGCCAGCAAGGTTGCAAAGAACTGCTAAAATGCTTTTTAAAAGAAGCCTAAAAACCAATGGTGCACTTTGAGGAACCATTCAAATGGAGTTTTGAACTGTATATTTTCAGCTCCAGAGATCAATGCTGGCTCTATGGACAGGGCAGGTGGTGCCCATCACAAATAGCCCTTCTCAGATGTTTTCTTGGCTGTGGGGTGGTAGCGGGAACCTCCCAGAGAGACAAGAATGCCTTCCCCGTTGTAACACCATGGTTTTTCAGAAGAGAGCAAAAGCAGACAGCCAGAGGGAGCAGTTGAAAGCAGCATCTCTCAAAAGAGACTGAGCATGGCTACAGAACAATAATGATTTTCCATGCCACCTACTGTAGTTACTCAGTGAGATCCATCTTCATCCCACACCGAAGACCAGGGACTGACAGGGACTGAAATACTGTGCACACCCCCAGCACACCCTTCCTCCCAGTGCTCAGCCTTCCTGCTCCGAAGTTGGCAGCCAAGGCTGGGCAGCTGCAGGGGGCCTGAGTACATCCAGGTTTTTGGACAATGGAAGATGCCCCAAAACCTCCATCCTTTGCCTCATTGATGTCGAGGAGGGTGCAAAGCAGCCCCAACAATAGGAAACTTGGGTTTTATTTCTGCAGAGGAAGCCACACAGTACTGCCTGTTATCAGGGGGGTTAAAAAATGTTTTTACTTACTCTGAACAGTCTCTAATAGACCATCCACCCACACTTCCCTGTAAACATTTTGGAAAACATATTCTGAAGTCAGAACCATTGCTCTAGTCAATTAAAGGCACATTTTGATGCATGGAGTAAAATGCAAATCTCAGTGACATAAGTAAAAATATTATTAGCCAATATTACAATCTGTCTGGGGCCTCTTTTGGTAATCCTTGCCTATTTCCCTGCATCCTCATGGTAGCTTTAGAGGGACTAGTCTGCAAGGTTTCTTTGGGGAGCAATTGCCTTGCAGCTGGATACTTTGTTAAACAACATCCTATACTACATTCAACCTTCTTAAATTACTTTATGGGCCTTGCTCTGATCATCAGGGTACCCCTGATTTGGAAGAGTACAGAGCTGACAATCTCTGGCCAGTGAACTGCGGGTTTTTCACACTTCCTGAGGTTGTCTGGAAAAAACTTCTCCCACCTAAAAATCCTGGCAAACTGTAGCCACTGTGTGAAAATGCCAATGCTATTCCTCCAGGTGATTAATATACCAAGCCAGTCAGTCTGGGTTCAGCTTAGGCTGTTGGCTATAATTAATAACTTTGGGAAATTGGTAGACAAAAGCTTCTTCTGTCATGAAATGGAATGCAGGCGGTGTTTCAGAGATCTTTCACCTTGCTTCAATGCTGGCCTGCATGGGAGGAGATAAAATAGGTATGTCACCTTTCCAGCTTCCCTGCAATGTGCAGAGAAGGGGTAGGAGCTTTATCTCCCTCCCACCACCAAGTGATGAATATTTTCAATAGTGGCTTTAATTTAAAAAATGTTGGGCCTTACAATAAATTCTCCCAGCCCCCTGCTGCCATTGTCCACCAGTGATGAGGAAGATCAAGCCTGACAGCCTTCAAATGTTTGACTTACTGAAAGCTGACCCTGCTTTTCCTCAGTGCTCCCTCCTCCCTTATCCCTGTTGACACATTCCTGCAAAAAGCCATCAAATTCCACCCCAAAATACAAGTGAGACTGAGCTCGCTCAGCCAACCTCAGCTGTACCTGTAGAGTGAGTGAACAGGCTCCCTGCCTTAACACATGGGATATTTCATATGCCAGTAAATCCATTTGTGCTTCATCTCATTTTAAACACTCCTGCTTTCCAAAAATGTTGGGTCCAAAGGGTAGAGTTTTAGATAATAAAAATCCCAAAAGAGATCTAATGCTTGAAATAAAAATGCTAAGGTGCTAGATCAATTCCAAATACATATTTAATATATGAGTAAGTAAGTACTTTGTGCTAGGCACTGAATATGAGAAATGAAGGATGTGTGTATGATGACCAAAAGCAGCCTTTGCTTCAATTTCCAGACACAGGACTGAGAAAAATGGGAAAGTCATCCCCAATCATCTTTAACCACTCAATACTTTTCCCATTACCTAAGGGCAACTGTTGTATCAACAGAGAAATTATTTTAAGAAATGATCCTCCTCATGTAGGTTGTGAGCTGAAAATATCCATATGCTATCCACAGCACTGAATGAATTTCCACCATCCTCCCCACACCCAAGAGCACTCATGGGACCAGGGGCTGAGGAGCATCCCTGTATCCAGCAGGGCTGGGATGGGTTCACTGCTACTCTCAGGAGCACCAGCCAAACCCTTTGAACACAGGTCCAGTGGCAGACAGGGTAAAAGAAAAACTGAATTTTAATTTCGCTTTCCTTGCTGTGTTGCCTTTCATAGCAGAGCAAGGCTTCAAGGGGAAGGTGCTGTCTCCAGGAGCAGAGCAAATCTCCTCCCAATCCTCTTGTGAAATGCTCAGAATGGGAATAGTTGAACACCTGAAAAATTCAAGACTTCTGAGACTTTAAATAAGAATCTAAATTATTAGACTTTCACCAATTTAGAAAAAAAAATTCAACCCAAACTCAAAAAATCTCTTCATTTAGTTTTAATTTCTATTTACTAGGGATTAAAGTTAAAACAGTCTGATGAGAGTTTTCAGCCACAGACTAAAAAACATGAAGGAGCTGTGGAATGCCTCTCCCTGGAAGGCCAGTCTGGCCAGGGTCTGCACAGCCTGATGTGGTGGATGGTGTCCCTGCCCATGGCAGGAGATTGGAACCAGCTGATGTTTAAGGTCCCTTCCGTGCCAAAGCATTCTGGGACACCAGGAGGGTGCAAAGAGGGCTTCTGCTACCGTTAATGGAATGTTGCCACAGCCAAACCGTTGCCACAAGGATTCCATCCCTGGGTGCCCAGGTGACCTGGGGTCTGTTAAGACAGTTGATGGGTCCTCTGCTCAGAAGCAGATGCAGAGTGTCCGTCTCCTCTGTGCAGCATATGTCTTCTCCATCCCTGGTGGGAACAGAAGGTGATTCGCTGACATTTATGAGGAAAACTCTTGGCTGACTACACAGGTAAGTGCTGACTATTTTTGAAAAGGTTTCTGATGCTGAGGGGCTGTTCTGGGCTTCTGGCTCAGCTGCAGGTGTCTGAGGCTCCAGTCCAGTACTGAACTTGTACAGAAACTGGGGACTCAGGGATGGGAATTCTAGAGCAGGGGTGGTATTTAAGAGAACAGGTATTCCAGATAGATAATCTCCTCTCTTCTCTTCTGGTAGGTTTGGAAGAGCCCTCTGACCCCTAGAAGTCAGGGTTTTGTAGCAGTGTGCTACCTAAAGGAATCTCAGGGATCAATCACTGCAGCTTCTCTGACATCCTTCTCTGATACCTGTCACGCTTACGCTTCCAGTGGTTTTAGGTCATGAAACACCACGAGCACAGTGAGTACTTTACTACTCAATGCAAATCCTATTCCTAAAACACATTGTCTGGGATACTTCTGGAAAGGATTTAAAGAGTTTGTAGCAAATGCATGGGAACAGAAGCCTATTAAGACTTCACGTAACTTCATGTTTTGGGAGATGGAAGATTTTTAATCTCTCTGGGTGCTAGCAATTGTTCAGGAATGCTTACAGTGTGAATAATGACCTGATAAAAATGTGAAGTAGTCTCCTCATTTTCAAGCATTTTGGGATAGGCTTTTTCTTGGTGAGACAGCTGGCAAGAGATCAGGGGCGACTCCTTTTCCTTGATGACATGTGCTCAGGGAGGAGTGACCCATAGCACCATGTGATGCATATTCCAGCCTTTTCATGAGTGCTATCTGTACCCTCGTGCTTTCATTGGTGTTGCAAAAATGGGGGCCACGTTACCCTTATGCCCACAGAAAATGCTAAGGCTTTGCTCCCTCTTAGAATCAGCAAAAGCACTGTGGAGAAGCAGGTGATTCTAGTCAAGCTCAGAAATTGAGCAGGTTGCTGGCTCCTAGCGCAGGTGGAGCTTCAGAGCCAGAGCCAGTAGACTTCGAGGAAAGTTGTACACTTTCTTTTGAGCTTGGTAAGGACAGAATCTGCTTCTGGAGGGCTGGGGTCCACTCAAATGTGTGCATTTGACAGCCTCTAGGCCCTTTAGTGGGGAAGAAGGGAAATGTGGGATTTTAGGAAGCACCAAGTATGGCGTCTGTAAACAGCAAGGCTCCCGGCAAGCACATGGGTTTGTTACTGCACTATGAAACATTTGCACCAGTGGGAGATGAATGTGTAGCAAAGGTCCAAGTGCTGCTCAAGTACCTTAGTGTCCACTCTGAGCAGCTGGCAGTTGCCCCAACTGCCACTACACAGGGCAGCAAACTTAAGCTTGGGATCTCCCACCTGGGAAGCAGATAAGGAAACTTTGTCATTAGCTGTGCCCCATCCCTCAAGGGAACCTCTACAGTAGGGTACTGTAAAATCAGGATACCTGCTATGATTCCAGCTTTGGTTTGGTTTTTTTTTCCTGTGTGATAAACATTCCCCCGTGTTAGATAAATCTTGTCTCCTGCAAGCTGCTGTCATCCAACAGAACTGTTGAGGAGTTCAGCCCCTCTTTTTTGCAGAGGACAGGGCTGGCAATGCTCTCCTGTGGACTGTTGAGAGCAAAGCTGAAGTGAAATGTTGGACACATTCCTGAAAAGAAGAGACCCAGGGCACAGATGAATCCTACCTCAGCCTGCTCCTCTGGCACTGCCCATTTAATTCCTCTGCAATTTCTCGTATTGATTCTAACATTCTGGTTTTCAGCTGGTGAGGAATTCATAGGTGTCACAGCTGACTCTCCTGACTCTGAAGACATCAATCTAACTGGCAATGATTCTGGCAGTATTGTGGTAAGTAGTGAATGACAAGCTTCTCTCTATCTCACAGCCAAATTAGTTTTCTCTTGTGCTGCCAGGCCTGCCTTCTGGCATTCAAATGTTCAGGGCTGAAACACAGATCTGACTTACCTACTTCAGATATAGCTCTCAGTCAACCCCAAATGCACCTGTGAATGCATCAGCATCTCTGAGTATCACTTGCAGAGTGATTTAAAGAGTAATTTAAAATGTTTGTTGCTCTAAAACTTGGGGAGAATGTTTAGCAATCATTGGTAATAGAATATAAGGTGCCAATTCAAAACTGAAGATGTTCTAGAAACACACAAGATATAGGCCAGTGATTTAAGGAAAAAGGAAAGATGAGGAAGCCTTTGACTTCCCAAATACAAAGTATTTAGCTGCAACATTCATTTGAGGTACTCCTGTCACTTAGGTACAAGCACAGCTGTAGCTGGCTGGGGGATCAACTGTTTATTAGTCCAAGTATTTAAAGTTTATTAATCCAGTTCTATTTTTTACTCCAAGAAGTATTTTACAAAGATCTGGCCCACAGGGCAGTTTATTCACTGAGTTTTGCATGGCAAAGCAGAAACATGCAGCAGTGATGCTGGCAAAGGTTTTGAACTTTATGGAAGAATCTGCATTACCCAGCTCCAATTCTTCAAAAATAATTGTGGGTTTGGGGGTGGATTTTTTTCTTCAGCAGCTGTTCATCTCATACAAAGAGTTTATGGCTATCACAGCTGAACTTGCCCGTTTGTGGGAGAAAGAGGGAAAGAAACACTTCCAGCCTAAATCCAGCCAGGGAACTGAAACAGAGGAGCAGGGTGGAAGGTGTTCATGTGATTCCTAAGTTACCTCTGTTTCTAACCCATTCTAGCAATGGGAGCAGAACCAGCAGCACCCACTTGTTTCCAGAGCAGATGATAATTCAGCCGTGCTACTGGCAAGTGATGATGACGTGGAACCACGAGATAGTGATGGGTACGTGAGAGATAAAGCGTCTCTCCAAAGTCTAATTTCTGACATAGGGTAGAAAGATGTTTTTGTCACATTCCTGGGTTCTGCTTAATTCTGTGCAAAAACTTCAGGCCTAGAATATAATATCCTGTCTGGAAGAGAACTACTTTAAAAAAAAAGAAATTCTAGCAAAATCCAGTGGAATTTTTTCTTCTCTGTTCATGAGGTCATTAATGAATGTGTCTTACATAATTGCTTGAGATGTGCTGAAATGCTTGCAGTACATAAGAGTTTTTGGAATAATTGTGTTGCTGGGCTGGGGTGTTGCTAAGTTCAGTGTAGGGGATGTTTTAATTTCTGACATTCTCTGTATCAGTAACACTTTATGTGTGGTGAAATTAATGGCTGCATGTTCTTTCTGGCTGTGTTCTCTCTAGTGCATGGTCATCAGGTATTCTTAGTTCTCCAAACTGGATGGATGAGTACTTAGAGGTAAGGATCCATGTGTTGTTATAGTTTCTGTTTAGTGGGAGGGGAATGGGCAGAGAGGGAACTCACACAGCTCATGTGGCCAGTGTGAGATGCTGTGGGCAGCTGGCTTGAAGCACAGCCCTTGCTTTGGAGCTCCAAATAGCTCGTCCCTCCAAGTCACTTCTTGGTGGTGTACCCTGAGGGGGAAACTCCTGCCAAGGTGGCACTGGCAGACCTGTGGGTTCCTCATGCTTCTAGCAGCTACTGACAGATTGCAGATATTTGAGTTCTATTTGCCTAGTGCCCATAGAACAGACAACTGGAATTTTTTCCTCCCAGTCCCTGTTCTGGCTTTCTTTTCTCATCAGCTCTGCAACTGATATGAAAGTTCTATGGCTAACACAACTTAATTTTCCTGTTTGGCAAATTAAGAGAGAAAGAGGGAAGGATTTGCCTGCAGTCTAAATCCAGATAGGGATGAAGCAGGGGAGCGAGGAGGAGGGTTTTAACATGTTTCTTAAGCTGCTACCCTTTCTACCCACCTGCATGGAGGAGTACCCACTTCTCTCCCTACCAGTGGATGATTCAGTTGTGCTACTGGCCAATGATGATGATGAAGACCTGAGAGATGATGATGGGTATGTGACAGATAAAGTGTCTCTCCAAAGTCTCATTTCTGACAGAGCAGCAACCGGTTTTTGCCAAGATTTTAGGTTCTGTTTAATCCTGTGCAAAAAGATAATACCTGGAATATAGTGGCCTGTATGGAAGAGAACTGAGTAAAAAAAAAAAAAAACCAAAAACCAAAACCAAACCGCTAAAATCCATCAGAAACTTTTCTGTTCATGAAGACATTATTGATTGTACCTTACACTGTGGTTTGGGATATGTTGAAATGTTTGCAGTAGATAAAAGTACTTAAAATGCTCGTGTTGCTGAACTGGGCTCTTGCTGGGCTGGGATGTTGCTAGATCAGAATAGGAAATACTTAATTTCTGACATTTTATGTATCAGTAACCCTTTTTGTGTGGTGAAAATAATGACTGCATATTTTTCTTGTTCTGTTCACCCTACCACAAGGCTCTTTGGTCCCCTAACAAGTGTGCTTTACAAGGACTGCTTCTTATGGGTAAGAATCCCAGTGTCTCCTCCTTTCATTTTCTGTGCGAGGGGAATGGGGCAGAGGAGGAGCTATGGGACTCATCTGGACAATGGGCAGCTGGCTTGAGGTGCAGCCCTTGCTTTGAAACTCCAATCTGTACATCCTTCCAAGTCATATTTTTGCATCAAGGGAACAACCTTTATCAAGATGGCACTACCGAATCTCTGGATTCCTCATTATTTAGCAGCAGTTGACTGAGGACATTTCAAGTCTTCTTTGCCTGCTGCCCATAGAGAAGCAAACTGGAATTCTTTATTCCCAGTCCCTGTTGTGTTTTCCTTTCTTCAGCAGTTGTTCATCTAACACCAAATGTTTGTGGCTCTCACAACTGAATTTGCCCATTTGGGGGCGAAAGAGGAGAAGAAACATGTATAAACCAAATCTAATCATGGAATGGGGGAGCAGGGGCGAGTGTGTGCAGGTGGTTCCTAAACTGCCTCTGTTTCTACCCTGTTGCAGCAGCTGGAGCAAAACCAGCAGCACCCACTTGTTTCCAGAGCAGATGATAATTCAGTCCTGCTACTGGCAAGTGATGAAGAGGAAGGAAGAACCAACAACAGGTATGTGTGGGATAAAGTGTCTCTCTACAGTGTAATTTCTGACATAGGGTAGAAACAGCCTTTTGACAAAGTTTGGGTTCTGCTTGATATTATGCAAAAACTTCAGGCCTAGAATATAATATCCTGTCTGGAAGAGAACTACTTAAAAAAAAAGAAATTCTAGCAAAATCCAGTGGAAATTTTTCTTCTCTGTTCATGAGGTCATTAATGAATGTGTCTTACATAATTGCTTGAGATGTGCTGAAATGCTTGCAGTACATAAGAGTTTTTGGAATAATTGTGTTGCTGGGCTGGGGTGTTGCTAAGTTCAGTGTAGGGGATGTTTTAATTTCTGACATTCTCTGTATCAGTAACACTTTATGTGTGGTGAAATTAATGGCTGCATGTTCTTTCTGGCTGTGTTCTCTCTAGTGCATGGTCATCAGGTATTCTTAGTTCTCCAAACTGGATGGATGAGTACTTAGAGGTAAGGATCCATGTGTTGTTATAGTTTCTGTTTAGTGGGAGGGGAATGGGCAGAGAGGGAACTCACACAGCTCATGTGGCCAGTGTGAGATGCTGTGGGCAGCTGGCTTGAAGCACAGCCCTTGCTTTGGAGCTCCAAATAGCTCGTCCCTCCAAGTCACTTCTTGGTGGTGTACCCTGAGGGGGAAACTCCTGCCAAGGTGGCACTGGCAGACCTGTGGGTTCCTCATGCTTCTAGCAGCTACTGACAGATTGCAGATATTTGAGTTCTATTTGCCTAGTGCCCATAGAACAGAAAACTGGAATTTTTTCCTCCCAATCCCTGTTCTGTTTTTTTTTTTGTTTGTTTGTTTTTTGGGTTTTTTTGTTTTTGTTTGTTTGTTTGTTTTGTTTTGTTTTCTTTTCTTTAGTTCATCTAATATGAATTTTCCTGTTTGGGGAAAATTGAAAGAAACACCTCCAGCCAACATCCAGTTTGGAAACTGAAATGGGAGGAAGGAGGGGGGTTTTCAGGAGGTTCTAAAGCTGCCTCTGTTTCTGTCCTGTTCCAGCAGTGGGAAGAGAACTGGCAGCAACCTCTTATTTGTTCTCAGGACAACAGCTATTTCGCTACTACTTTTAATGTTCTTAACCAAAATTAGAGAGCGATAGCCTAGCACTCTTTATCTGATCTGTTGTAATTGCTTGGATGTGCTGGTGGTGGTATGTAACACCAGGGCTGCACACCAAAGTCTAATTGTATTTTCTTTTTTCTCTCTTCCCATATGCACTGATGCAAGCTTATTGAAGGTGAGTTTACATTTTAAAGTTGATAATGGAACTGTTATAAATATAATCATTAGTTTTAGTGTGTCCTTTCCAACCATCTCAAACAGCAGGGATTGAAGCTGCATTTAGCAAAAGGCAAAGAACAGTGCTAAAGCCTCTGGCCAGTGTCTTAAAGAATGGATCCCATCTATGTCTGATAGCTGCTATGAAACACAGTGGAAAATCCCCACAACATAAGTTGTTGTTTTATACTTATGCAGGAAGGAACTTTAATTTGGTCACATTTTCTGTAATTTTTAATTGCTTAGTGCTTGATTATTTTTACATGGACATGGGAGTTGCAGAGATCATTGTTGCATGTGTATTCTGAGAATTGAAAAGCAAACAGCAGTTCTTACCCTTTAGGTGTTACCAGGCCATTAAAAATGTATCTCCTTTGAACTATATGTGTTATAATTTTCAAGTTACCTTAACACCATAGGACCACAGCAGACCCTGTTAGTACGAATTGTGTGAGAGAGCTTCCCTTTATAAGGCAGATTTGTTCACAAATAGTATAACTCTGTGGAACTTATGACACTGAGACTCTCTCAGGTAACATTTTTAGCTGTTCATAGGGTGAATTGAGCAAATGTTTTGTTTTGGTCTGTAGCAGAATAGTCTCAATGTGTGGAAGAGGTCAGCCTCAATATTTAGGGAAACTGGTTTATCTAAGACTGATTTTAACCCAGCTGAATAGGGTCCATTTCAAATAGGAACCATTACAGACCATTTATAATAACTCATTTAAAGGGTAGTTCCAAGGAGAGAGAGTAAATAATAGATCTAACTTACTGAAATTAAATTGCAGAGTGTGATCAGCAAAGAAGCCAGCTGCTGTTGGACAGCTCTGAACTGAGTGATGATGATGAAGATGAAGCAACAGATAATGATGTGTCTGTGACTGATTCAGCATCTGAAGAAAGGGATTCATCAGAAGATGAAACTGGAAGTTCAGAGTACGTATGCCTCATGATGGACCAGATATTGAATTTTGCCTTTTGTTTTTCATACAGACAAGACTGTGTTTTACTGCTGTGGGCTGGCTTACCTTTGAAACCTTTACTTACTCCACTTATTTCCCTCTTCCAGTGATGACCACATCCCATGCTGAATGATGATCAAATGATACCATTTTTACTTTAGGAGAGGAAGGCAGCCCAAGGCAGATGGGAAGCTTTGCACACAACCCTCAAGACGAGTTTGGGAGTATAGCAAGAGAGGGTGATTAGGCACAGGCCATAGCTCACAATACATTACATTTTCTTTTCATGCCAGGCTCTAGTAGTGCCGTTAGATAAGGAAATACTTTCATTGGTATTGATGGCTTGGCAGCAGCTGGACAAATTCTGTGCAGGCTTTATTAAAGCTGGTGTGCTTTGGATTACTGGAAGGCAAGATAGAAGAGAACTTAATATAAAAAAGGCATAATTTTTCCCTTTGGTCTCAAGCTGCTTTGTTACAGCTTGTGCCTTCCTGCTCTGTTTAGGTGAGGCTGAAGAGCAGCACTTAATGCTGAGCAAAGTCCTTCTTGCAAGAGCTGTCTGCAGTGTTACTCTGTAGTGTCAGGCCTTGTTCCATTCTAGAACTAATAATTCCCAGAGGGCAGCTCAATGCTTTAGTTACAAAGCTGTTATTGATGACCTGTTGGACATAAATGCTGCCGTACATAGGCTGCCCAGTGCTAGAGGCTGCTGATACTTCAGATCCTAGAGCACGGCGCCTGACTTCATCCTCCTCTCAGTGAAAACCAAGATGCTCTTTCCTTTGGGAGACCCAGATACTCATTATTGCATACAGCAAACTGGGAGAGTTAAGGATATACAGGGTTCTCCAAAGGAAATGCGTCATGGCTGCTCAGTGCAGCTGGAGATTACGTGACATTTTACGTGTCAGTGTGGTGACATAAACAGCCACATGTTCTTTTTGGTTCTGTTCTCTCTAGTGCTTGGCCACCAGGTACTATTAGGTGTCCCATCTGCATGGATTTTTACCTACAGGTAAGGACCCACCTGTTGTCATCTTTCCATCTTTGTGGGTGGGGAATGGGGCACAAGGGGAGCTGCACAACCGAGCTGGCTGATGTGGGATGTTGTGAGCAGCTGGTTTGAAGCACAGACCTTGCTTTGGAGCTCTAAAAGTTACTTCTTGTAACTTTTACAAGAAGTTGTAAAAGTCTTGCCAAGGAGGCACTGCCAGACCTATGTGTTCCTTATTATTCAGCAGTAACTGACACATTGCAGATACTCCAAGTCCTATTTGCCTGCTTCCAGTAAAGCAGCTAACTCAAATTCTTTCCTGTTGTGATTTCCTTTCTTCCAGATTGTGCAAAGTGGACGACTGATTTTGTCAACACTGTGTGGCCATGTCTTCTGCAGTCAGTGCCTGCCTTTTGCCCTTCAGACTGCCAGCTTTTGCCCAACCTGCAGGACAGATCTCACTCCAGGACAATATCATCCCATTTATATATAAGCACTTCTACTTTTCAAGACAGTGTCAGATGGATTTGGGGGGATAGGTGGTATAATGAGTTTTTTCTCTATGTGTATATAGTTTTTGTTGTATAAAGTTCCATTTTCTCTGAATTTAATTACAAATAAATTTTAAATGTCTTTAAATATAATCAAGTCTGCTCATCTATGTTAGATTCTGCTGGTAGACAGAGATTTCTTTTAACAGGTGGAATAAAACCCTTGGTTTGATCAGTCAGAAGTTCTTGTTCTTTTCATCACACTATAGTAACTGATTTTGGGGGGAAAATGCTAAAGGCATAAGCTTTGTAGTTCTTGTGATAGCATGTGTTTTATAGGGGAAGGGAAACAGGCACTGCTCGGGGAGAAATGTCCTTCATTTCTTAGGACAGACACAGATGGATGTTTTGCTAAAAAATGTCATTATTTCAGTGCTTTGAAGGTTGAAAGAGCAGCAGGTTGTGCACACATCCAAAGACAACCATTTTCTTTGAGAATAATTCATTTGTATCCAGACAGCTTGTTTATGGCCCAAGCTGCTTCTTGTTTTGTCGCTGGTTACAGTGTTCCATTGATGATTGCCAGCTGATGACAGGAGCACTGCCAGCTTCTATGAAGCTCTTCGGCTTCTAAAAAACCTGTTAGCTTAAGGACATAATTGCTTCAATATAATTGCTTTATTATAACTGCTTCAATATTGCTTCAAAACCAGTGCACTATACTAGTAGTTATAGCTACCTTGCTGTAAATAATTCTGATTAAGCCCTTTAAAAAAAATTATTGCAACCAATTTAAATGAATAATTCATTTTATTTTTAGAAATATATTTGGTTTGCCATCTTTTGTGCTGCTGGACAAAGTTGCATAAAGTCTTTATTACCCCTGTATAACCTTTTGGACATATACCATTGACAAAGTCTGGTGCCCAAGACTGGATCGCAAACTAAGCTCTTCTTCAAAGAATTCAAAAAGCAAGGGGGTTCTTTCCACATCTTTTGACTTAATGAGAGGGCTTCTCTTAATAAACTTTTTCTGAAGCTCCCACTCTGCCTGCAACACAGGTGCCAAACCCCCACTGTTGTCTCAGGTATCTCACAGCAGCTGTGGACAAGCCCTTCACACCTGTGTTTCACCTCTGGGAAGATATGCTGGAGAAACCTGCTGGCCACAGATCCTGCAGGCACTGCTGCTTTACAAACTCCTCCCACCAGAAACTTGATCCAAGGACAATTTCTGGGCATGAAAAGTACATGTTTAAGGAGGGATGGCAGCCCAACTTGGCTTGCTTTGTAAATAAACACCGGGGGTGTGTAACGCAATAGCACGTATACTTGGCCCCAGCTGAGCTGTTTCTCTATACTGTGTTGTTTTGGTGTTCTGGATAAGAAATCTGTAGGTTTGTTTTTGTACCAGCCACTCAACCACTAAACTGCTTAACCTTCTTGCAGTCAGCATCTTGCAAAAGCCAAACACAAGCAGCTTCGGCTGCATGAAAACATGTGCAGCAGACTGGCCTGAAAGCAAAAAGAAAGCTGTAATTTACTGGAAGGGAAGGTCTGCTTTAAATTTACAGAAAAGAGCATATATAGAAACCTAACAAAAGCATGTAATGATTGTCTGGCCGGGACCAGGGGATGCAGCTGCGAGAAGTGGTGATGTGAATCAGCTATCAGATGTTAAACACATTTTGTCTTGGTCAGCTCATAATTCCATATCCTTGATGACAAGCACCTCTTCCTAATACTAAAACTGCAGAAATGCTGTTAGAAAAGCAAAAGCTCAGCTTGAATTTAAGTTGGCCAGAGATGTTTAAAACTGTCAGAAAAGGTTCTTTAGGTGCATAAACAACAGGCAGAAACCTAAAGGAACTATTGGCCCTCTGTTAAAAAAGAGAGGTGTGTTAATCACCAGAAACACTAAAAAGGTTGGTCATGAGGCAGAAGTTCTCAACATTTCTTTACCTCTGTCTTTGCCAGTACTGCTTCTCTCCACCTTGAGAGAAATTGGATAAAATAGTTGCAGTTGGCAGGTATTTAAGTGGAGTCCTGATGGCAGCGTAGGCTACACATGCCAGCAATAACAGGGCATCTTTAGGCAAGCTATGGAAATTCAGAGCACTGCATGTGCACCAGGACTTGTGCCACAAACATTTACGTTAACACTGAAAAGTTTTTGTGCAGATCACACCAAGCTTCAAGGCAGGGTGTGCAAAGTTGGTTTCTTGGGATAATATATTAATCAAACAATCAAGCTCATGAGAGCAGAGTTGATGCAGGAGTAGGGACACTGCCAGCCCTACCCCAGCAGGGACTACTGCCACAGATTTGTGGAGAAGGCTGTGTGGTCCTGTGGGGACAGGGAGACTTGGCGCCATGCTTTTTCCCTCTGCTTAAGCTCGGCCTCTGACACACCAGCTCAGCCTTATTGAGAGGATTTCACTTCATTATTTTGCTTTCTCTCCCCCTTTTCCAGTCCAGTTTCTTCAGTTACCTGTGCTCCAATCCTTCTCCCTCCCAGCCTTCTGGCTTTTCTGCCCTATTGGCATTTCCCCCCTCAACCCTTTTTTCCTGTCGGGTCCGGCTGTCTGTCTCTGCCCAGACACGCGTAGGGTGGTTCTTGGGTGGCCCGCGTTCCAAAGGACGAGTCTGGACTCTTCAGTTTTCGGTCTTCAGACTGTTTATATTTTCTTATCTACAAAATTTTCTGTCTGCCCAACAGAGGTCTGACCTGCAAGGCAGCCAAAAGCACTCTGACCACCCACGGGGCGGTCATGTCTTTTTATACTAAAATCTACGTACATGATATTTACCTCTATTTTCCAATACCTTTCACCCATGTTAGCAAGTGCACCTTCACCATGAACCAATCCCCAAGTGCCAACATCACCACAGGAGATGGAAGACAAGAAGAAGAAAGAAGAAGGACAAGACATGCCCTGATCCCTCCATCTTGTCTCCATAACCCCCCTGTACCAAAAACCCTAAAACCTATATTTCACCCTATAAATGTGTCTTTTTTACACCCTTCACTCCCAAGTGATTCTCACGTCCTCAAACTGCTGTCACTTCCGTGGATGGATCAAAATCAAGCCACCAAATACTCCTGGCAACATTCCAGGATTTCCGAGACCCCCAAGGGTTCTCTCGGTAACTCTGGACATCTGGAGTGATGTGCTGAGTTCCCACATTTTCCCACTGCTGTTTCTCCAGCTTTGCCTTTTCCACTCTGTATTTCCACCCTGGTGTTTCATTTTCTCCTGCTCTGCCCTCTGTGAGTGTTCACCTTCTCTGTTCCAACCTGAGTAAACTGGTGCTAGCTCCTTGCTCTGCCTGCCCAAAATTCTCAGCCAAATGAGGTTGAGGGACCCCTTAATGAAATTCCTTGGATATCAGTTTTGTGCAATAGTCTGCTGCTCATTGTATCTGGTTCTTTTATGCTGCCAAGCTTAATTTTATGCTTTTTGAAATGAGCCAGAACAGAAGTGAACAGAAGCTGTAGGGAAGGCTGTGGGGGAACATCAAGAGACCCAGTGCTGCCATGGCTTGGCATAACTGGGAGTCTCATTTGCTGCCTGGAAAATTTTTGCCTTTATTCCTGTTTATCATTAATGCATCTGTATAATGATCATTAATGCAAAGGAATGGTTCTTGCTGAGAAATAGTCCCCTGTAACAAAGTAAATAACTGCTACACTGGTGATGAGAAAGTTGATGTTGAAAACCTGTAGGTTACTTCATACAGGTTCTGACTCCACTTGGCAGGGGGAGGTCCATGCTGCAGGAAGAGCATGGACCCTTCAGGATGAGTTTATATGGTTTAATTATTTGATTAAAAGAATAAAAAAATGTCAAGATTAAAAAAATGAATGTGCAAAATGGAATTTAAATATTAGCTCCTAGTAAATGGTAAAATAATTCATATGTCCAGCAACCATTACATTATCTGCTATCTACAGGTAGGTAGCGTGCCTTTCATGAACGGGGTCAAAGCGCATCAGTGCCAAGTTTGCAACAACCTTAGGGGGCCCTTCAGGATGAGTTTCCCTTGAAAAAATCCCTGGGTTTTGCAAACAGTTCCTGTACCCAAAGGTTCTGGATGTAAATTCTGGATGTAAATCACTAACAGGCAGGGAGGGATGTTCTAATTTCCCAAAACTAATTTCCAAAAACTAAGTAACTTGAGGTGAGTCACAATCAGATGATGATGATTTTGTCATCTCATTTGGACCCAGTGTCTGCTGTGGCCTCCCAGCTCTCATGGGTCACTGGAAAAAGTCTCTGACACATGCCTGGGGGCAAGATGGGATTTTCTGTGGAAGAACTGGGGAACAATTGCTGCTCTCAGCACTTCCCAGCAATGAGTAAATGCTCCTGGAAATGAACGCGTGTCAGGAAACTCTGCCTTTTTCTAACCTCCCTGTGTGTCTTCTCCCTTAGTCAGCAGCTGGGGCTGTTGGGGGTACTTAAGAGTGTTTAAGGTGAGATGCTGTGATACACATGGTCTAACATGTTTTTGCCCTCTCCCATCAGAGGAGGATGTCTCCACTCCCTGTTTCCTCCCTGCACAACCTCCCTGTAAGCCCTGTATGCCTTCCTTTGCCTCCGTGTTGTCCTGCCTGCCCTAACCAGTGTGTCCTACTAAAGGGGCTTTGTGGAGGTGTGCTTGAGGAAGGTAAGGAAGTTTTAGCTTCCTGTTTGCAGAGCCAGGAGTAGGTTTTTAACAGAAATTATATTATACCTTTGCTATTGTTTACTTAGTGCTGCCTGGCTCTGGGCCACTTAGAAAGCCAAATCCCAGAAAAGAGCAAAGCATTGCTATAATCTCTGGAAAACCTAATCTGTGTCCTTTCTCCATGCAGCTCAAACACTGCCCAGGCCTGGGTTTTCAGAGCTAGAGCAACCTCCCCCGAGTTGGGAGGTGGAGGTGTTTGTTGAGGCGTGGACTCGTGTTTCTCCACCCAGGCATGTGGAGGGAAACTGCAGGGCGTCTGTGTCATCCGGAGGAGTTTTGTGGCAGGGGAGAAAATTTAATGCTTTCTGCATTGGCTGTGGCATCTGCTTCTGAAGGGGAAAATCAAAGGGCTGATGCCCCAGGGACTGAGGTCTGTGGCCAGGCACTATCCTAGGTCATGCTGTCTGGGCAGGCTGCTCTGGCACACCTGATAGGAAGGGAAGGTGCTAGTGGGTTTGGCATAGCAAGCTCTGCACTACACTTAATCCCTGAAAGTCCTGCTTGTTTAAAGGCATGAATAGTCTGATAGTTCATGGCTAACTAGAAAATGAGATTTAGTTAACAAGGTATGCATTTGGACACCAGTGAGATTAAATCACTTGACTTTTAATGACAGCAATAAAATACTTTGGCCCCATGGTACAAAAGCCTCAGTAGCAGCTGGTGTCAGCCTTGGTTTCTCTCCATGGTTTCAAAGACCATGCTGTCAGGGACAAACTGACCAGTTCACAGCTTCATGTCAGAGCCTTATCCAGGGCACTGTAGAGGGGAAAGGAAGGGGACCCCTTCCTAGGGCTGCTGGGCTCAGGAGGCAGAGCTGTGCAGGGCTTTGGCATGGACTTGCTGTATCAGACTGTTTTCAAAACAGCTATTCTGCTTCTCAGGGTTTGCAGAAGAATTCCAATAGCCATGAGGACCATAGAAAGGTTTTTAAGGGCTCAGAGATATAAGAAATATGAGGGCACAGGTCAAAAGCTAACATTTTCAAGAGCAGATAAAGCCCCAAGGTTGTAAACAACTCAGTGTGGGACAGCTGACTGTGTACAGGTGATAGTCTAGAACTAGTGTGAACATCTACTGTGATGTGCTCTCCAGAAGATGAGAATCAGCTGGCAAAAAACATGTATTTATCTTGTTTGCTTTCTCTTTAATCCTCCACTTCCACTAACCAATCCCTTGGTGTGACTTGTATCAGAAGGGCAATGGCGGTGATGTTTCTTACTCTTTCTGCACTTAAGATTTGTATTCCCAGAGCCTGCTGCAAGGGCCACTGATGTGTCAGCATGCCAGGCACAAAGGAGAGGTTTTGTCAAGATATGTGGCATGGCTTGCTCTGTTTGCCTCCCCTTCTTGCAGAAACCATACAGGAATTAGTTTCCAGTATAGTTTCTAGCAAAATGCTGATATAATTCAATTCAGTTCATATAAAAGCACTTACTGATAGCTACTTGTGTTCTTCTGACACTGTTGGATACTCCATGTGTGTGTGCCTGAGAAATACTTTTACTTGGGGCTGTTCTGTCTTGCAATGTAAAGCTGTCACTAAAGGCCCCCAGAAAGGCAAAGCTTGAACTGGAGAGATGTTGTCTAGTGACTGGTGTTTCACCCCCTCTTTTTTACAAGTAGAACACTGCTCAGGCTGGACCCTGCTCTCATTTCATTGAGCAACACAGAGCTCAGTCCCTTGCTGCAGGGATCACACCTTGCTGATGTGACAGGCAGAACGTGATTCATAAATCATTAGTCTGGCACTGGAGTGCTGCTGGAAAATTCCAGTTTAAAAGTTTTACATGGTACTGAAACAAAGCAGTCTGTCACACCTCTCAAGTTGCTCAGAATTCGTGTGCATTTCCTTCTGTTTGAAACAAGAGGAAATTCGAACCTCAGCTCCTTCTGAGAGTCAGGCTGATTCTCCAAAGCCTGCAGGTGTTTGGTCTGAGAGATGGGCATCTGTAAGAAGCTATAAGCCAACAGAGCCTGTGGATGGGGGTGCATGAGGAAGAACCATTGCACACAATGCACAGAATGCTTTGCTTAAACCACCTCCCCTCAGTGATTGACCTGACAAATTTTCTGTGTCTTTTCCTACTTGTTTTTCCTTAAGAAGCCTTTCTGTACCCCATGACAGGCTATGAGGAGAACTTTGTATGACTGTGAGCCTGTGGCAGTCCCAGTGACCACTGTCAGTATCAGATGAATGCTAAATCCAAGCTGTGCCTGGCATCGTCACCCTCCTTTGCACCTGCTTGCCTGCATTATCCACCCGCCCAGACAAGGATCACCCAGGCCACCAAGGTCCTGGGTTTTAATAGATGAATCCTCTCATAGGTTTCACAGACAGAGCCAGAAGAGTAATTGGGCTCTAAAAGCTTGCTGGAAGGGTCAGAAGTCTGGGAAATCCTTGCTGAGCTGTAGCTGTGAATGTTATGTTCATTATGTTCTCTGTATGTGACAGAGCAAGTCATCAGACTAAATAGGCCAAGGTACTGTGAAACACTGGCGACAGTTTTTGGATTCCTGGTTTTTAGCAGGAATTTGATTCAAGAAGATCTTCAGGATTTGTGAAGTGACCTTTGTGCAATTACCTGGGAATCAAAATATTTAGTCATCTTTCCAACTCCCCTTCTGAACCTTCTGGTAGATAACCAACTATCTTCTGATATCTAGAAAATTAATTTTAAAAGTATATGCTGTGTGTATATACCACTTGTGCTTAGTCATGTGTGCTCCTAAAGCCTTCTAACTCAGAATCACAGAATGGTTTGGGTGGAAAGGGACATTAAAGACCATCTTGTTCCAACCCCCTGCCAGGGGCAGGGACATTTCACTAGACCAGGTTGCTCAGAGCCTCATACAGCCTGGTCTTGTACAATTAGATGGGGACTCCAAAGTTTCTCTGATCAACCTGCTCCAGTGTCTCATTACCTTTATTGTAGACAATTTTTAACTAATATCTAATCTAAACCTGCCCTCTGTCAGTTTAAAGCCATTTCCCTCTTGTTCTTTATGTCCTCTAGTAAAATGTCTTTCTCCAGCTCTCCTGCAGCCCCCTTTAGATACTGGAAGGTGCTATGAGGTTTCTCTGGAGTTGAGTCTTCTCCATCCTAAACAACCCCATCTCTCCCAGCCTGTCTTCACAGGAGAGGTGCTCCAGTGCTCTGATCATCTTTGTGGCCTCCTCTGGACTCCCTCCAAAAATTCCATGTCCATCTCATGTTGGGGATCCCAGGGCTGGATGAAACACTCCAGGTGGGGTCTCAGCAGAGTGAAGTGGAGGGACAGAATCCCCTTTCCTGACCTGGCCACACTGCTATGGATGCAGACTTTGCACTTGGCCTTGTAGAGCTTAATAAGATTCCACATTTCAAGTCTGTCCAGGTCCCTCTGAATGGCATCCTTTCCCTCCAGTGTGCCTATTGCACCACATAGCTTTGTGGTGTCATCAATCTTGCTGACTCTGTACTCAATCCTATTGTCCATGTGTGCCACAAAAGTGTTAAACAATGCCTGTCCAAACTGACCCCTGAGGGACACCACTCATCACTGGTATCCAGGTGGACAATGAGCTGTTGATTGTAACTTTGCATGCTGCCATCCAGTCACTTCTTTATCCACTGGGTGATCTAGCCATAAAAACCACACCTCTCCAGTTTAGAAACAAGGACGTTGTGCAGGACAGTGTCAAATGCTTTGAACAAGTCCAGATAGATGATTTCAGGCACTCTTCCTTTATCCATCAACACTGTAATCCTGTTGTGGAACGCCACCAAATCTGTCAGGCATGATTTGCCCTTAGTGAAGCCACATTTGCTGTCACTAATCACCTTCCTTGTTTTCCATGTTCTTTAGCACAGTTTCTAGGAGGAGGTGCTCCAGGATCTTTCCAGGCACCGTGGGGAGACTGACTGGTCTGCAGTTCCTCAGGGTGCAAATTTGTTGCCTGTTTTTCCCCAGTGATTTATTCAGCCAGGCCACTTGTGCTGCAGTATCTTGTCTTATGGATGGAGGACACTTGTATATTCCTGTAGTGAATAAAGAAGATAAGAGAGAAAGTGCCTGATGTTTTTTTAAGGTACACTGGCTCAAAAAAGATTTATAGTAATGACTGTAGAGCCCACATCCAAACAAATTCACTACGCAAATGCCTACTTCTACTAGTGAGGATTTGCGTTGATGGAATGTAATTTCTCACTTATGTTTAATGATTGACCTGGTGTGGAGAGCAGGGGAAAGTAAACCATTTGTTATTTCAGTCCCCTGTTTCCGTCTTGGATTACATGTTTTGCATGTGGGGACACGTTGCAGGGAATTGCCCATCTGGATAAAGTGACCTCCAGGCAGGAGGTGACTCACCACCGCTTCCCTAGGCTGCAGCCATCCAGTCCCACTGTGCCACACTCCATTGCTCTCAACAGCTCTTGGGACTCAGCTGTGTACAAGTTTAAGTGCTTTGCAACCTGAAGAGCAAGTGCAAACACACAGTGAAATGTGAAGATGATCCCATGTTTGGTCAGGTTCTTAGGAAATGCTTTTTCAGTGGAAAGTCTGACTCATTTCTTTGACTTTGAAAGGATATTCCACACTCTTGTGTGAGTTATGTGTGAGAAAGTATATAGAATCATAGAATAGTTTGGGTTGGAAGGCTCCTTGAAGGCCATCTAATTTCAATCCTCCTGCCATGTGCAGGGACACATTCCACTAAACCAGGTTGCTCAGAGCCCCCTTCAACCTGGCCTTAAACACTTGCAGGAATGGGGCTTCCACAGTTTCTCTGGTCAATCTATGCCGGTGCCTCACCACCCTTACAGTAAAGAATTTCTTCCTAACAGCCAATTTAAATCTGCCCTCTTTCAGTTTAAAGCCATTCCCCCTTGCCCTATACCCTTGTAGAGTTGGTCTCCAGATTTCTTGTAGGCTCCCCTCAGCTATTGAAAGGCAGCAGGTTTGTCAGAACTAGACATTTTTATGTAAGTTTTAACACAACTTGAAATCAGACCAGGGTTTGCCGTGTCACCACAGAATCACAAAGCATGTGCATATTCTGGCATATGTTCAGCCTTCAGAAAACTGCATTTATAGACTGGGGGAAGCAAGTTTCTTTACATGAGCTGACCATCATTATAGGTTATGGCAGCCCTTCCCAGACCACTGGCTTAAACAGGAAAGGAAAGAGACATCTGCCCTGTCTTCTGTTTGACAAACCAAACTCGTCACAGTATTTTGCTGCACAAAACCATCACCCAAAATAACCTCATTCTTGTGTGTCAGTTTATATTTGCAATTATATTTTGCAACAGGAAGAAAACTATGTTAATTACATTTCGCAGAAGAAACATTCCTCTTGTGCTTTCCTAGAGCGCCTGCAGGGAGATTACTATGTCGAAATAAAAACCCAAACAAATAAACCAATAGCTGTTTTCATTGGAGAGCCCAATTTCCACCTTGCTGATTATTACAGTAGGGCCTGTGCCATCAACAAGATTTTCTGGAGAGTAAGAGCAGGAAAACCTGCACAAGAATTGCTCCTGCTGGGCACAGGCCCTGCATGAAGACAAGGTACTCTTAGGAAGTCGAGAAAAGCTTTTGCAGAAGAAAGAGCATTGAGAGTACGTTGTATTGCATTAAGAAAGACGTGGAGAAATATTGTAATTTCTAAATATTTTTAATACCCATGTGCTTCCAATTCATTTTGCATCAGTGCTTCAGGTAATTTGACATCTTGCTGTTTTTCAGAGTTGATCACTGGGAGAAGAAATATTATTTCCAAAAAGCCAGGAGATCTCAGGAGGTGTGCAGGCAGCCTAAGGGAGCTGGGAAAGCTCTTGTTTCCCTGGAAGTCACCGATAGGTTTGCCATACAGTGAAACAGACTTCTTGGGCAGTAAAATCTGAAACTGGAGCAAGGTGAGAAGCCAGCGCTCTGGGGAGGCTTTCCCAGCTGTGAGCATAAGGATGCTGGGAAAACCTCACCAGCATTGCCATCAGGTTTATCTCCGTTAAAATCAGAATATAACTTGTGAATACCAGGGGCTGGAATAGAACTGATAATTGTGAGGCAATCTGCTGTGTTTATATGTGGCTGAATTGTGTAAATGGCCCGAATAATCTAATCTCTTCTCTGGCCACAAAAAACAAGGGGAAATCCAAAGGCCTGTGCATAATTTAATTCTTAGAGTTACAGCTGGGTGGTATAGCTAGTGCTCATCAGCATGACTGTATGGAGAGTAGCTTTAACAACAGAACAACTCCAGTGCAGGAGGAATAACTACATTTGGGCAAATGCAGGCTGATAAGCTCAGTAGTATGCGAAGTTTGTCCTTCAGTCTGATGTGTGCATGGGAGTCAGAGTAAAAGACCACCTACTTAAGCTTTTAAAATCCACAGAGTCTCATCCTCTGGTTTGTATCATCTGTACACTGTGGTAGTTGACTTTTCTATTCTGTCTGTATCACCAGTTCAGGCCTGGGAGAGTTGTTGGCTTTCCAGGAAAGATCTCCTGGGTACTGACCTGGACATTTCCTGCAGCTGCTTGAATATGGAACAAGGGAGACCATAGGCTTGCCTATGCCCCCTTTAATTGCTAAGCAGGGAAGGAGCTGGCTAATTTGTCAGTAGGCCTTATCTTTGTGAAAGGGGAGCAGCCCTGCTGTCTAAAGGTTCAATTTGCAGCATCTGTGTAGCCCATGTAATTAAAAGAGCCTCTGTCTTTCTCTGCCTCCAACGTGTAGTCTGTGTATGTGCAAACAGAGCTGCTCTTCACTGGAGTCTATGGAGAAGACTTCCTGCTGGAGAAAGATATTTAAAACCTACAGCCAATGAATGCAATTACTTGGCTGGGTTTATTTTTTGTTTGTTTGTTTTCTATTTTGCCTCTGCATTTTTCCTTGATATCCGTGGTTATAAAGATGGGAAATCAATGTCTTAAGAGAAATGCTAGTACAACTGGAGTTCAGAGTGAGCTTTTAGTATCTCTTAGGCATCTATGCCTCATCTCATTTGTTAACAGTAGCCAGCCAGGAGATGATAAACAAAATGAGCAAATTATTTTTACATCAAGGTTTAGAGTGGCCTGGCTTTAAAAACAGTATATTTAATAGTCTACTCAATAACAGGACCTGATAAATCTCTAACAGAAAGCTTGATCTCTAACAGAAAGCTTTGATCTCTAACAGAAAGCTTGTGTCCATACAGCAGCTTTGCAAGACCAGAGCCACACTTAATGTTATTTTTGCTGAAAATTATCAAAGTCACATGCTATAACATCAGTGTGGGAAGGGCAGGTATGGCAGACATGAAGATGAATGAAAGGCTACTTGCAAAAAAAAAAATCTTGCTGTGCTAGTTTGCATTCCTAATTATTTCGATGCTACTGTTTTTTACTTATTATTGGAAAATCTACATTATTCCTACCATCTTAAGACCCCAAACAAGCCACTGAGGGTGCCTTGTAACTTGCCTGTGAAGCAGCAGTGTTACACCCCAGCAATGACACTGCTGGCACTGCCCAAAAGAGAGTAATGGATAATATTCCCTGGACAATCCATCTTCTATTGCTTTTGCTATGAGACTTGGTCCTGCCTTTCCTCTTGTAAAAATCTATGTCCAGTGGGACTGTCACACTGCTCTCTCTCTCAGGAGAGCAGCTACCTAAAAAATAGGTAGAATGAATGAACCTGCTGACCTGAAAGATTGGAAGGTATATCTACAAATTCCAGTAGGTATTGGGAGGTATATATAGAAATTCAGTGTCTCAGCCTGGCTTCTTTGCCTGAAGGAGAGGAAAAGAGACCTCTATGACCATGAACATTTGTTGAAATTAAGTTTTCCTCTTCCTGTCTTTACTTAAGCCTGAATCAGAAGACTAGGAATAATCTCAGTGGGAGTTTCTTTGATCCAGCACTTTCCTTTGCTGTTGATTTTTCAATGGCAGGGTTTAGGGAGCCTGGATAATGTAGCTGTGTAATATGTCCTTGCCTGCACTTTTAGGGTAGAGCAGAGGTAGGATGTGTTAGGAATGTGGCAGACTCCTGTGGGATGTGGTGCCAATGAAGGTACAGAGACCAGAGTTCCTATAGTGCTCCCTTCAGGAGCTGGGTGCATAAAAAATGCTTTTCAGCTCTGCAGAGGGCACAGAGTTGTCTACTGACAACCTGCACCCTGAGATCTGTGTTCTCCAGCCTGGCACAGCCCACGTGTCACTACCCTGTTGCTGCCCTGCTGTCTGAGGTGAGACCAACTCAGCTGCAACCAGCAGTTGAGCTTTCTCCTTTTGCCTAATCAATTGCTGAGATGAGATCTAGTCTGTGTTTCAACAGCAGTTATTCTGGGTGCAGCAGATCAAGTTTCTCCATACAGAATGGATGTTGCTTCCCAAAATTGCCTGTCATCCACTGTGTTCACATTTTCCATGGGTGAGGAGAAGTCATTTGACTTCTTTGTGACAAACAAGACTCAGTGAAGAAAATAGCAGTGTTATTTATTGACTGGTAATGTTCTTCCTAATGCAAAGAGCTCTGTTGCTGCATATCCTCCTGAAAAGTAACTTTCCCTGTCAGCTGCCCCTTCTTATTGTTTGATTCAGATCCTGCTGCTTAACTCAGTTTCTTAGACTTCTCTTTCCTCTAGTTAATGTATAGCTGCAGTTTGCATCCTGCTTTGCCTCCATACACCAACCACAGTTTGCCATTTATTCTGCCAAATTTATAGCTACACACTCAACCAACAATCTGTCTAGGTAGCCAGTATGAATTATGTGCAAAATGTTATTTCCTAAATCTGGATGTGATTATCTCTCAACTGTGTATTTCCAAAATAGCAGCTCCCTTCCAAAGAGAGCTGGTAAGCAAGGAGGGAGAGCAGGGATTTGCCAAATGTATTTGTGCTTCTGTGCTTAATGAAAAGAAACCTCTTTCCCAGACATCTGAACTATTCAGTCTCAGACACTTGTATCTATTTAGTCTATCAATTTATCCTATTTTCTTGAAAAATTACACATTTAAGAAAGCATCCCCTTTGATTTGCTGATGGTAATACCTGTCAGGTATGAGTTATTACTTCAAATTTTATTAAAAACCCTTTCAAGTTTAAAAAAATGTAGTATGCAGAACATGAGGAGAAATTGCTGCGTCTGAGTGATTTCTCTATTGGCACTTCTATTGCTTATTGTACAAGAGGTGGTGGCCTCACCAATACTAATTCAAAGAAGAGTACTGACATGCAGAACATGTTCTGGCTTTCCAAGCCAGAGCCAAAATGATTCATTGCTGCAGTGGAGAAGATAGCTCCTGCAGAGCTCCTGCCTGCATAAGCTTGGTGGGAAAATAGCCTTATCACCTCCAGGCTCGAGCAAGCTGCGGGAATGTCTCCATGATTCAGTCGAGACAGGAGAGGCCTTGACCCCGGCCTGCTGATTTTTGGTTCCCCCACAAAAACAAATCAGCTTCTTGGCCAAACAACTTCCTCCCTAAGCCCAGTCCCCAACTCTTTAATTTCCCTTCACCAGGCCCACAGATGGGTTTTTCCTCCCACTCCACCACAGGGCCCCCACACCCTGGGGCGCAGTGCCTGGGACATGTTTGCTTTCACACTGACTCAGTTCTGCACCCGTCCCACCTCAGACCACAGTGGCCCTGCACTGAGAGTTAAGAAAACTGCTCGCAGCAGAAGCTGAAGCCGTGTGAAATCTGACAGGTTTCTGATATGTAGCCAAGCCAGTATCTGAGGTCAGGTTTATTGACAGGGTCACAACATGCAAGCAGCACATGCTCCAGACCTTCTGCAGAAAAGATGCCTTGTGTACAGATAACCACAGATATGCAGGGTGGAATCCTGGGTTGTGCAACACCCGGCACCTCTCCAAATTATCTGTTTTGCACTGGCCTTTTCCAGGAGCCACTCAGAAAGTGTGTCTTGCGAAAGGTTGGTCTCTGGGATTGGTAGCAAGCTTTTTTGGACTCAGCTGCTTGTGCTGTGATCCTTGTGTGGCTGTGTATGGAAACATGACATGAGCTCAACATGGTAAATGTGGAATGCAAAGTCAAGGCTGCCATGTGATAAGGATTCCCGGGATGCAGTCAGGACTCTGTCATGCTCATCTTAGTTATGCACAGAGCAGCATATGGAAGAGTTGGCCCATCATCTCCCTGTCTACCTCTTCTCTGTCCAGCTGTGCTGTGATCCACTCTGTTTCTTCAGCAAAGGGTTCTCTCTGTTTTGCCAGCAGAGCTTCATGGAGATACAACTGGAGGGGTGCGGTGTGCAGAATCTTTCCTGTTGTGACCTGCCAAAACTCCCAGCACTTGGAAGAACAGGCATCTTGTGACTTTCCAAGTTTCACAATGCAGAGTGAGAGGATGCTGTTCTTTCCATATCCATTCTGCATATTCAGCTTTTTCCATTAGGGTCCTTTCTCAGTAGGAGGAGAAAATTTTGCAGTAGGATCAGAAACAGGGAACTGAGCAAGGCAGAGAGAGGGAAACAACTTGTCACAAAGTTTTTCCAATATTTCTCTGAGAAGCAATCTTCTGTAAAGCTGCTTCCTACTATCAAATTCCTCTCGGCACTCAAAATGTGAGCCCTGAGCTGGCAATCTGATGGTTGCTGTTTTATGAGCTTATATGGGATTTAAGCACACACACCTCACCTCACATGCTTTCCTTCATCCTGGAGCATTATCTCTGCAGCAGTGCTCAGGCTTCAGAGCTCAGCTCCTTCTCATCCTGAGATGAGAAGGTCTCATCCTCCTGTTCTCAAAAAATTGCTTTTTGAGGGTTACATACATTAGGAAATGGTACAGTTATGAAAACATGGTGTACACATAAATTCTTTCATTGGTCATTCTTGATTCTATGAGTACTTCAGACTATTATTGTGTTTGTTATTTTCCAGTTGAAACAAATGCATTTCTTCTCCTGTCAATTCAGAGCTGAAGCACAGCCACAAACCCAGCACTGAAAAGCTGGTGTTTAGCTCTTCACACTGGTAATTCTGATGATCTGAAAATAACAAAATGTTTCTGTGCTGGTTTAATTTCTGCTGCTACAATGACTTGAGTATTAAAGTACATGAATTTCAATGGGGAAAAAAATCTGGAATTTTTTTCTAATTGGCTGTAAAAGTCAAGGGAGGGGCCATCAGTGGGGCTTCATTTTAGCAAGTTCTAGACAGCTTGACTGTATTTATGCTGTTTCAGGAGCGTCCACTTGCCTCTGTGAAAGGTGGGATCTGACTGAGGTTGACTAACCTCCAGATTTGTGAGATACAGCTGCATGGCAGTTTCTCAAATATTAATTTTTTTCTTCATTTTCCAAAGCTGTTTCTAAAAAGCCATTTGAAAATAGGAATAGATAGTGACTAGCCCCAGAAGCCAGAGACAAATGAGTGGCCTCTCTTTGAGTAGAGAGAGATAAGGACAGACCAAAAAACTGCAATCTGTCAGACACTGGCACTTTCTAGTATGCTGTCAGCCTATTGTGGGGTTGTTTCCCAGAAAGTCTGTCCCAATTTATCACCTACTCTAGCTCTGGTTCGGTGTTGTGCCTAGTTCTGCAACTCCTCAAGGAACTGGTAGGGCTGACCCTGGGAAAGTGACTTAATTGCTCCAAGTGGTACAAAGGAAAAGATATACAGCTGTGCTGCAAAGCATGTGTTATCGGGGTGCCCTGCTCACACATGTAAGGAGAAAATCTCTGTTGCAATTTCTTTATCAAATAGATCTGATATCCATATCTCTTCTGCATACCAAATATTCTCCTGGGCCCAGACACAAACACTGTGGTGGTCTATGTAGTCTATTTAAGAGGCAGAAGGCTTTAAGTCTACCCACTGCTGTATGTAAGCTTTTCCTCATTTTTGAAGGTTTTAATAAGAAAATGTAATGGCTTTGGGAGGTATATTGGTTAATACACTGAGTTTCCAAAGAGCATTTTATGGTAGCAATATTGCTTTTCATCTGTCTTTCACAGAAACCTATCTTTACTAAGTCTGCTTTTCTTGGAGATATTCTAATTGCAAAACAGTATTTGATAGCATTCTTAATGCTACCAGAGAAAATACCCTCTCTCTTCCAGCCTTAGTCTTTGCCATCTAGTCTTTGTTCATGTTCACCTCCAGACTTGTTTTTTGATGAACAAAATTCAACAAAAGCCAGCTGTCTTGAAAGTTGACTGATCACTACAGGTCACTGCAGGGAGGCTGGGATTTTCCAAGCCAGCCAGAGGTGATGCTGGGCATTACACTGATGTCCTAGTTCAGGATCTTAGGTAGGTGTTGGAGGTTGCACAAGGAGGCACTGATACAGCTTCTTGACAACACAAAATGACAGCCTAACCACATGTTACCAATATAGCCCAGGATGGAAGGAATTGTGGTCAAAAACTTTGTTCAACAGGACAGACAAGTAGAAAATGTCATGCACAAATTACAGCCAGAGTCATGCTCAGGTTCCGCAGACCCTGACAGATCTTGAAAGCCAGAATCATATACCCTCCCACCTGTACAAATTCAAGCAAGCTGCTTCTGCTGTGCCACCAGCAGACGAGAGTTCTCTCCAGAACTAAGGATTTTAATGTGGGAAGTGAAAATGGTGAAAGCTCCCTGCTTCCTTCCCTGCTTGTTCCTTATCTTTGAGACAAAAAGAAGCACAAATCCTACCAAGGCAAAGGATTTCTC
This sequence comes from Molothrus aeneus, assembly GCF_037042795.1. Classification (NCBI taxonomy): domain Eukaryota; kingdom Metazoa; phylum Chordata; class Aves; order Passeriformes; family Icteridae; genus Molothrus; species Molothrus aeneus. The sequence continues at coordinate 13,213,891 of NC_089649.1, forward strand.
AGCTAGATGATTTACAGGAGGAATAACCACATAATGATAGGCATGAGACAAGTGCTAAATTAACTATAGCTCTGTACAGGCTAATCTTGCATAAAATGAAGACATTTAGTAATAGCCATGGCTTCTTATCCTGCTTCTGGATTACTGCAAAACATTCCTGCTGCTCCTTAGCTCTTACAAAATCTACCATACAGTGGATTGTATAGTATGTTTAGCAACATACCCAAAAACACTGTCATCTCCCAGCACACTGGAAATACCAGTTGTTTGCCAGAAACAGCTCCCTGGGGGTCACACAGAGACTCTGCTGGGAGACAAGGGTTCCAGGTTCTTGCAAAACATTTGCCTTGAGGTGCCACAGTAATAAATGACCTGTACAGGAATGTCTGTAACAAACTGCCGGAAGACTCTGTTTCTAATGGCTCCATCAGCACAACTGATGACTGCTGCTGAACTTGGTGAAACAGGTTGTTTACATAATATGTATTTTCCTGATGGTCTGATACACAGTAATACGCCATTATGCAGATTGCAAGTGTTGGTTTTGGCCAGACAGCAGCTCTAGAGGATCTTTGAGCATAATGTTGTTTTTCAGTTCTGTGTCTCTTGATGAAAGGCTTGTAGGGAAAGTGGGTTTTTCAGGCTTAAAATTTAATTCAGGGTGTGGACAGGAGAGCAGGACACAGTACACCCAGTCCCACATGCAGCGGTGCGAGCCACTGGCTTCACTCTGTCTCCATTTTTGCTCTGTCAGATCAAAGTAAGTTTTGCTGATGGTCAGGACTGGTGTTTGGGATGAAATGTACTTGGCTACCTAAGGCCCTGGCTTGGGGCTCCCTGGAGTGAACAGCAGTGGCTTTTTGAAACCGTCTTAGTGACTAAGTATTGGTTACCACCTGATGCTTAAATCAACACTTCCAAAGAGCACCCACTTCCAGCTGGAGTCCTGTATCTGCATTCAAGGCCTTCAGCAAACTAGTTTTCAGCAGCACTGAGCTGCAGATATAATGGGAGATGGTAGATCTGTCTAAAACTGCATAAGATCTTGATGCTGAAATCCTAGTTGCTGAAGGCTTTATTGGTTGAAAAGTCTTTTCTGAGTTTTGATATGACAATGGTCATATAGCTTCAAAAATAAAAGCTAGGATGGTCCTCGCTCAGGTGGATCCTTAGAGTCAGAACAACTAATGATATACTATTAGTATGTTTTTATCCAGTTCTCCCACTGGGATGTTAGAACACTCTCTTAAGTACGCTAAGTTGAACTTCCAGCTGTTGCTGATCTCAACTCAAAAATATAATCAGCTAACTCTGTGTGATGATGTAACTGGGAGGTGCTGAGCTAAGCATGGGTATGTCACTCCTGATGTCTTTAAGCATACCCCAGAAGTGTCAGCAAGCACAGGATAACTGGTAACAGGAGCTGCTACAAATAGGTCTTTCTTGCCTGCTTGGCTAAAGATGCAGCAAACATCAGTGGGGTGTCACAAATGAGAAGCAAAATAACCACCTTGAAACAGTTACAAATATTCTGCCTTCTAAGAGGGCTGTTTGGAATGTTTTTCTGTGTTTGAATGACTCCTCATTGTTCTTTTAAAGAAACACCACGCGGAAGAGGGTCAGAGAGTCCTCCAGCACATCCCAGCTGATGCAGAATCAGTCCAAAATTATGGACATCCAAGGGAGGCCACAAATAGATTTGTCACCCATCAGCAGGGCTGATGCACTGCTCCATAGCAGGCATGGAATTTCATCCCATGATGTCCTTTGCTTCCCAATGCCAATCATGGTACTCCTCATGCTGGAGCTATATCTGTGCTTTTTTATCTTCCTTTTTTTTTAATTGAAAAATATCTGGTAACTGGTCCCTGAAAAGGGTTCTGAAATGGATTTGGTGCATGAGACAGCTGTAGCAGATGACTTGACCAAACCACCTGAGAAAGGAGCCAGAAGGAATACAAATGAACAGAAAAGGAGTAAGAATTCCTCATAATTCCTCATAAGGATGCACCAATCTTTAATAAGAGCTCTTGTACATCTTTACAAACTTTACAAAGTTGCTGGATGCAGAATGCCTACTGAGACAACTAGTAGTATTAATTTTTGAATTTTTTTTTTTTATCCAGATAGAGCAAAAAATGCAACAGGCCATATTCTGCAACATCTTTGCAATTCCTGTAGCACCATGCATGCCCTGGACAGAAAGTCTACAATTCTGTGGAAACATTAACACATCTTTGGTGAATTTTATGTTCAGATTTATTTCTTCCAGCACACATTAGATATTGCTACCCCCTACAGAACAGGGTAGAAAAGATTTCTGGAAAGCTGGGCTTTCTACAGAAGTAGAACAGGCATGCCCTGAAGCCCTCCTACGCGATACCAAACAAACACTGTGCATTCAACAGACCTGCTGGTTAATGATCTCGCTCATAAGTAATGTTTCAACCTTAGAATGGTTTATGTTTGCTTCAAAAGCCACAAAGCCAAGGAGGAAGTGTAGGAGAACGTGGGCAGGACAGTGGCCACAAGCCTCATGACCTCATCTTTTTCCGCCACACGGGGATTGGTGGCTATGCTTGGACAGAGTTTAAATTCCCAGAGCTCAGAGATGTCAGGCAGCAGGGGACGAGGGGAGAAAGGCAGAGCTGCTGGAAGCCAGCTGTCTGGAGCTGCTGCTGGGATCCCTAAGAGTGCTCTTGTTGTGGAACTCCTTCAGTACCAAAAAAGGTAATTTTTTATTTCTTTTTACCTGACATGTCCCAGTCCATCTGCAGCTTTAGCCTAGGAAACACCGAGCAGATCTTTGAAAACTGCTTCACTGGGCAGGGATGTTTGATATTTCTCTGTGGAAAAAGGTGTGCTTTTATAGGAGCAAGGTTGTTTAGCAATGCCAGGTATTGCACATAATCACAATTTTATCTTTGTGTACTGAGAGATGTTGGGAGAAGGTTACTGAAAACCCTGCCACTGAATCATGCACCAGAAACTCAGAGCTAGTGCTTGAACACAGAAAGCTTTCTCCGTCCTGTAATCACTGCCTGCCAGTGTCCTTGTCTCTCCTGACAGGCTCACGGTTTGTGCTGCACAATCCTGATTGATGGGACAGTGAATGGGATACACTTCTCTGTGAAACTTGAAATTGCAATACCTCAATTAGAGTGTCCTGTCTCAGGGTCAGCCTTACTAATGCATTTAAATGTCCCAAGCAGCTTTCTTTTCTGCTGTGATTTACCAAAATTCTGAATGACTCTTGTTCATCAGTAAATTGGTTTGAATTCTCAGCGATTTTCCTTATTCTGGGAACTGGTCAGTAAGCACTGAAGTTTACTGCAGCTCTCCTAATTTCAGCAGGAATCAGTTATTTATTAAATTGCTGTGGGAGCAGCTATTTCACCTAATCTCTTGTTTGGAAACACAGGTTATTTTGTTCTAACTTCTGGATGGGGAAATGTAGATCTATCAATAAAAGCAGTTTATGTTCATGTAAACTGACTTTACTCAGCAACTCAAGTTAATAACCCTAAAACCTAGTTTCAAAATAGCTGACAATACAAATTGCTTGCCTTAACCTGCCTCTTTTTCAAAACAATTGTGTTAAATGAATGAAGATAAACCAAAGCTGGTATTTATAACAGTTTTTCACAGAGCTTTTCCTTTGCCTATGCAAGTCAGTAGACAACAGGGGTCAGTTCACCTTTTCAGTGTGGTTTTTCTCACCACTGCTCAGCTCTTTTCAGCATTGTTTCAAAATTCTTGTAGCTTTTTGAGTTGCTAAATCATTACAAGGTGGGTGGGAGGTGGTGATGGAGGATAGAAGAAATAAAATTAGCATGGGCAAGTTGAATCCATAGAAGGGACCTGGTCTTGGCATAGTTAAGTATACAAAGATAAAGGAAAAGCCTATAGTGTTTTTGTGGTATTTTACTTTATTGACTTACTGTTCCAAAATATTTTCTAGGTAAAATATCACAATGAAGGTGGTAGTTCTGTGTTTATGCCTTATCAGCATCACAGCTGCATGGCCAGTGAGTAAATCACAAACACTATCCCCAGCACTTGCATTATTTCCTTTGCACATCAGTGAGAAACACTGATAAATGTTTTTTTCTCTTTTCTCCCTTCAAGGTGATTCAATCCAAGCAGCATGCCATTTCTGCCAGCTCCAAGGAAAAATATGTAAGGTCATTTTATCTTTCTGTTAGTTTTCTTTGATAAGTACTTTTTGATTTTTGTTTCTTTGTTTGTTTTCCTCCAAAACACATTTTCTGGTACTTGTTCTATGATTGTAGATGCTTGCAGAACATGTCCTTACCTGGCTATTATGAGCTAGTTTTAAAGCAGAGAGCCACTGATGTCCACAGACTTTTTCCTGTATCATGTGTCTGTTGTGGACTTTCATTATTCTATCTCCAGACCAGCACTGGAAGTCTTTTTTCTTAATGAAAAATGTGTTAGCTGTTAATTAAAAAGAGAAAGGGACTGCAGTATGGCAAAATTACTATAACCCATATTCGTTACTGTGGATCAGATGTCAATATTTGGTGTTGGAGGAGCACCTTAATCCAATATCCTATTTATTTTTTTGAGTGGTGTAAGTGAACTGCATTTAGTCTTGTTATATAGCTTTTTGATCCATTCCCCATTGCTAGCTGTTACCCTTGTAAAATCAATTCTTGGCTCTGAGAGCCAACTACTGCATTTAGTTTAGAGTCTTCATGAGGTGGGAGATAAATCACCCTCCAGAAAGGGCCTAAGAATTAGAAGAAGCAATGATTGTTAGACATAACTCCAAATTCAACTCAATAAAAACAAGCTGGAGAAACTGATCTGAATTTGCCCAGGCTCTGCCAGTGAGAGAGGCACATCTCTCTATCTTATCTATCTATCAGTGTTCATCTGGGATGATGGCTTGTTCTGAGTCCTCTTCCTACTGCAATGAACAGCTGAGGACACATCCCATACAGAAGGACTAGGTACTGCAGATGCCACATCTGCCTGAAAGAGCAGGTTGGAATGCAGCAGTTTTGCCTGCTCCTTTGAGGATTAACCCCTCCTTTTCATTTTTTCTTTAAGGACTCCAGGGGCCATCACTTGCATAAGTATCACAATGACTATGTGAATTCTCAGTCTCAGGAGAGTCAGCAGCACCCACAGAGTGACCTGGCATCATCTCAGCAGGTACAGACACCTAACTGGAAGAGAAAACAGAACATCTTTCCATGCCAATATTTGCAAGTTATGATTAAGTGCTTAAAGAATAGTCAACATGCTGATCAGCTCTACTGTATGTGCCTTTGTGTACTAACATTGAGCTTTGTGTTGCTTTCAGACCCTTTACTCTTCAGAAGAAAGTGTGGATGTCCCAGAACAATTGGTAAGTGTTTTGAAGGACAGCATGTCTGTTGAATGCTGTAAGGCAGCCAGCGTGGAGCAGCTCTCATTTTCCTCACCCAAGTGTGGTTCTTGCAGTAACATCTCTCCTGAAATAAAACAAAGCTCCAGGCAGGGGGAGGGGAACTCAGTGCAGTGCCTGCACATAGCTCCTCAACAGTGCCTATGCCCTGGGCCAATAGGACAGGTACCAGTCTGCACCTCTCACATCCATGTTCATTTGCCTGATGTGTAATAAATGTTTTCCAGCACTTTCCTGATGTGTCAAGCAAGAGCCATGAAGATGTGGATGATGATGATGATGATGACAATGATTCCAATGACACGGATGAATCTGAAGAGGTTGTCACGATTTTCCCCACAGACATTCCAGTAACCGAACCATTCCCCACTTTTCCTTTCACCCGGGGAGACAATGCTGGCAGAGGTGACAGTGTGGCCTACAGGATGAGGGCAAAAGCTGCACTGTTGAAGTCTATCAAACTCCACAAAGCTACCAAAAAGGTGAATAGCATTGACCAGTGGTGTTCATGTTCTTGGAAATGGGGAGTGAACTTGGAAATGGACATGGCATTTTGTTTCATAGGGGTTGCTTTAGAAAACTGATATGGGGGAAGTAGGCATAAGTGAAGGAATGCATTTCCTTTCTCTGGATACCACAGATCAGGGGTCTTGATGACTGCCAATGCACTGGGGCAGGAGTGCAACTTGCTGATACAAGCTGTGCAAAACTGCAGTTTGCACTGCACACATGAAATCTGAGGCCAGGAGCAAATGAGAGTTTCTCATGTGAAAGGTTCATGTAACTCCATAAAACACCAGAGTATCTCCAGGCAGAGGTTCATCATGCAGGCTTTGAGCATCCCTGCAGTCCAAGCAGCCTGCATTGGTGCAGCACTTGATGAACCTCCTCCTCAGGAGTGACAATGGCTCTTATTCTGCTCTCTAACAGCTCATCTATGATGCGACTGAGGAAGATGAGAGCGACATGGATGCAGACAGCCAGCGCTCTGTCTCTCGGGAGGATTCTGCTTCCCGCAGGTCCCTGAGGAAGCACGCCAGAGGCGTGGTATGGTCTGGCCAGAGCCACGGGCGGGACAGCAGCGAGCAGGACAGTGACCCGCATGACCGGAGCTTAGAAAACGACAGCAGGCCCAAATCCGACAGCCACGAGGCAGAAAGCGACAGTAGCAAGTCTGGTACGAGAGGGGACAACCTCTCGAGTGTGGAAAGCAGGGAGAGAGGGGACAGCCACCCGAGTGTAGAAAGCAGGGAGAGAAGGGACAGCCACCCGAGTGTGGAAAGCAGGGAGAGAGGGGACAGCCACCCGAGTGTAGAAAGCAGGGAGAGCCGGGACCGCGTGTCAGCTGAGCTCTCTGACCATATCAGCCGCCAAACGCTGGAAAGTGCCGAGGATTCTCAAGATCGTCACAGCATCGAAAGTAACGAAGTCACCCTTTAAAAGGAGATAAAAATAGTATTTCCCTTCTTTTCCAATCTCTACCTAAGGGAAGCAGGGAGTAGTTTCATTTCGGGGAACTGTTTGTTAATGTAGTTCGCGTGGTGACTTTTGGGGTTTGGGGCAGCGCATGGCCCCTGGGCTGTGCCGGCGGAGGCGGTGGGACACGGCGGGCGAGCGTCGCCTCTCGGGCACGCTGCTCTCTGCACTGCCGAGCGGTGTTTTGCTGTAAATGGAATTAAATAAAACCTCAAAACCCTGTACCTGCATTATTATTCACTGGGGCTTGGATCGAGCCGGGGGAGCTTTAATACTTCTTCTTAAAATGATGTGAAATGGCTGTTCCTCACAAATTTAACCAGTACAACCTCTTCGCGAGGCCTCCTCGTACTTTCGCCGAGGATGAGCGGGACTCCAAACACCCAGCGCCGGCCCCTGCACCGTTACCGCACGGGCGGTCCGGGCCTGCCCTGTAGAGTGGAGGGAGGCGTGGGAGGAGGCGAAGGACGGCGGGAAGGAGGTCCCGCCGCCGCTCCCGCCGCGAGCCAGGGGGACTACATCTCCCTCTGTACCGCGGGCTTTCCGCCAGAGGGCGGGGAAGGGGCGGCAGCGGCGGGGCCGATGGCGGGCGGCGGCGGCTGCCGGCGCGGCCGGGAGCAGCTGGAGCTGGAGCGGCTGGGGCAGGCGGCGCGGGCCGGCTCCTGCCCGCCATCGCCGCCGCTCTCCGTCTGCTCGAGGCAGGCCTGGAGCCGGGACAACCCGGGCTTCGAGCCTGAAGAGGACGCGGCGGCGGCGGCGGCGGCGGGGCCGGTGCTGGAGATGGACGTGGAGTGGGGCAGCGGAGCCGCGTCGTCGCTGGGCAGCGGCACGGGGGGCCCGGCGGGAGGCGGGCGGCGGGCGCGGCGGGGCCCCGCGGGGCGCGGCGGGGCCGAGGGGCCGGGCCGCCTCTCGGGGCCGCCCGACGGGGCCGCGCCCCGCAGAGCGGCCTGGGCCAAGCGCCTGGCGCGGAGACTGCGAGGTGAGAGGGCCCCGGCCGCGCACCCCGCACACTGACCCGGCTCCTCAGGCGCGGATGCCGCTTCCTGCGCGCTGTAGAGTTGTTTGTAGTCTCTCCTCTGTAGCTGCTTGTAGTCCTCCTTTCCCTCTGCCCGTGTCCTTTTCCATCCTCTGTCTCTATGTCCCCATCTCTTCGTGCACATCTGTCTTCCGATCCCCGTCCTGGTTATGGCCCCCAGCACACGCAGATGCACCTCCATCTCGCTCCTTCCTTTCCCCACCTCTCTGCCTCCCAGGTCTTATTCCTGGCTGCTTTCCGTGTAAGACACTCCTGCACAGGGAAAGTTTAGGTTGGACATTAGGATTAATTTCTTCACAGAAAAGGTGGCATTAGAATGGAAGGCCCAGGGAGGTGGTGGAGTCATTGTCTCTGGAGGTGTTTAAGGAAAGACTAGATGTGGTGCTCTATGCCACAGTCAAATTGACATGGTGATGTTGGGTCACAGGTTGGACATGATGATCTCCAGAGGTCTTTTCCAACCTTGGCTTTCTGCCCCACCACCAGGTCTTTGGAAGTTTGGGGCAGAATGCTTGTGCTTCTTTTTCAGCAATACTCCATTCTACAGAAGTGGTTAGGATGGGGTGGGATACTTAGAGTGGGCTGCTGGGAAGGTGTTTGATTCACTTTTCTTTTTCTGCAGTATTGTGCAGTGCCTTGGTGCTGCCCTTTACAGTCAAGTGCTGTCTGCTGTTACACAGCTGGTGACCAGGGACAGAGTTGGAAGCAAAACTGAGCACATATCATGTGAACGTTTGAAGTGTCATTAAAAGCTTACTGCAGTAACTTCCTGCTGATCTCACCTTGTACAAGGTTGATTTGACAGCAGCAGAGAGAATGCTGGATGGGGAGTCCTTTGGATTTAAGGTTGTGAGAACACATTGAAAACCCTCCTTTCTTTTCATAGAAGCTTAAAATGTCAGCTTCAAACTACAAGGATTTTAAACAGAGCGTTGGTTTAAGTGTCGGGTAAAATCTTTACCGCACGGGCAGTCCGGGTGCCACCAAGGCACTGCACAAAGCTGCAGAAAAAGCAAACCATATTTAGAAAATAAAGATTCTTCTTCTGAAATGTGGATTTTCTGAAGATAGTAGATAGTACTACAGTTACTGGCTGCCACAGCATCAATGGAACTATGAAAACAAGCTTGACTTTAAGGAAGGATTTGTACCTTCTCTGATTTTCATGTGAATTCAAAGATTGTTTGCTGTAATGATTTCTCTAGCTTTGGCTGTATTGCACTAAAAGAAATCCCTCTTGTACATTGCAATATCTTAGTGGTATGCAAGTCAGACTTGCAGAGATTATGGAATAGAGCATGTTTTCTTTTTAGCAGATTTTATAGGGACCATGTTCAATGACCCAAGTCACTTCATAACAAGAAACCAGAATAACCAGGAAAAACTACCAGTAATAATTGTATTGTGCATGAATTGGCACTGTGCTGTTTGGAGTCTCCAGTAGAGTGTTTGTTTTAGTCCATTGCTGAGATGTACAATTGCCTAGGAAAAGAGCTGCTTCACATGGAGAAAGTTAAGTCCTTTTATAAAAAGTTTTACAAAGTTTTGATACTTCAAATGCTCCCTTCATCTTAGTTGTTGCCAAGAAGGAGCCTCCTGTGCATGTTTTCAACTGTGGTGAAAAACAGCAATGTTTGTACATGAGGCGAATGTGAGTGACCTGGTGGTGACCTGGCAGGTGTTGCTCCTGTTCCATCTCTGTTGTGATTTGTGCAGTAGTACTGAAAACAGTTTCTGTTGATTCCTGACCTCCTTCTATAGGCAGTGTAGCTAAAGTTACTGTAGTCGACAGATCCTTTTCTGGCTCTTTGATGAGAATGTTGCCATAAATTCCTGGGCACAGTAAATGTCTGGGTGAGACTTCGGTACTGTGAAGGTGCTGCAGGGTGCTGTACTTCTGTGGAATAGGTAACCCCTTATCTGAAGAATGTGATCCCTGTGCTGCACAGTTTAAAGGGCTGATTGCAAGCCTGACATATTATTGGGCACTTGAAGGATAACTGCGGGTTTACTATGGGGAAGAATACTCCACGGTTCTATAGATATTCCATGGATATCCATGAGTATCTTTGAAGACTGGAAATGGTGCATTCAATTTTATTTCAAGGACTACAGGGAAGTTGGCATAGATTTATTTAATAGAATTGCATCTCACTAGACAGAATTTAACAAGAGGGAGCAATCCTTTGGGTATCACAAGTGATAGAGTCACCATGGCAGAAAAGATGCCAGTTAGTATTGAAGGATGTTCAATGACAGATTGCACTTTACTTGCCATGAGTTATGAAAGAAAAATGCAGAGAGGATTTAAAGTATTGGGATTTTGCTAATTGCTGTAACAGGAGTTACTAAGTGAATAGAAGCAACTATCAGTAGCTGAGGTTCTTTATGTGGATTCTGTTCAGATTCTAACATGAATGTTTGTGAAATGCCTTTAGTTCCTCTAGTTTTACAGATCTCTTCAGCAAATATCCCATATGCTGAGACGAGAGGGACTGATTATTCTACTCTGTTAAGGAGGAAGTTACCAGAAGTTTTGATGGGTAAAAACAAGGTGTATTTCCAGAGCCAGCCTGGAAAGGTAGCCCTGCCTTGTAGAGCTGTACTTGGTCACCCAGTGCTGCCATGTCCTCATGTCTGTCATCACTGATGTGTGTTGGGCATTTCTTGAAAGGTTTTCTTAGTTATTGTTACATAAAGGTACAAAATACCCGTCCCAGTCATTCATTAATTGATACTTTCATGAAGACAGCTACATACAGAATGAGTATGAGCAACTGCTAGTTGCAGATTTATTTGATAAAAATACACAGATTATGTCAAAAAGTTGATGAATATCAAATGTATATAAGAAAACAAAACAGTTTTGTTGTTTGCAGCAGATGTAAAATCCAGCACTGCTTACCTCTACTATGTTTGATGCATCTAAATCAATATTCTAACAAGGGAAAAGGGAAATAATATATTTATATTGCAAAAATGTTACAGCTAATGAAAGCTCCAAGCTAGCTCATTAAGCACAAAAATCGTTGTGTGATCCCTGGTGCTGTTTAGTTGGATTTTTTCTTTGCTGTAACTTTCTGTTCTTTGCTTGATTTCTAATGGTAGTCTAATATGACAGAGTTTGAGTTTGGAAACTTTCTGCTTCTGCTCACCACATATCTTATTGGTGAGTAATTGCTGACAGCCAGGACTTTGCTTTCTCGCCAGCTTAGCTCACTGGCTTTTCCAGCCTTTTCTTCCTCTCTTCCATAATACCTTCCTGCCTTTATTATGAAGGTTGATAGTGCAACGTAGTGCTGTGCTAGAGGCTGAATTTATTGTTATAATAATTAGTGACTCAGTAAATGTTCTTGGATTTGTGTTTTTGTCTTCAAGAATGACGTAATGGGGAGGATTTGGCATTCAGCATAGTAAAGTTGCAGTCTTTATCTGCACATTTTCAAACTTGGCCTTAAAGAACAGCTTTGGAAAAGCTCTCCTATTTGGGGGCTGACGCTAGGGAAGGCCCTAAGTTACCAATTAAACCACGTGAACAGAGATTAATGCTTAAACTGTTACTGCTTGCTGTGCCCATGCAAGAGAGGTTTCCAGGTTTATGTCACAACTTAAAAATGTGGTAGCTGAAAGGCTTCAAGAAACATCTAAGACATTTTTTTTCTTATTTATGCAGGTAGAGTTAAGAGCTTCCTTATTCCCATCTCTGTTAGCAAACAAAGGTGTGCAGCAGGCAGCTTAGCCCATTGTCTTAGCCTTACAGCAGTGGTTGCAGATTGACTGAACTCATGCTTCATTGTCACGTTTATAATGCGTTTTGGCTGTCCCTTGTTACTGTTCCATTTCAAATTACTGTGGTATGTTTGATGGACCCAGGATTTTTCCTAGGGAGTTTGAGGTTACTACATTTCCATCTACTGAGAAGGTAAAGGATGTTTTGAAAGGTTAGGGAAAAGGATGGAAGTTTACTGCAGTTCTGTAGGAGTGAATTTTTAGTTTTAAATGCTTTTTCACTGATCAGAAACTGAGGTCAAATTGCCTTACTTTAGGTTTAAATGTAGAGAAGCTCCATGAAGGGAACAGTCTGAGCAACAGCAGCTGTTCCCAGCTTTTTTTCTATTCTGTACTAGGCATAGGAAATAAGGATGGTGATTGTTAGCTGCATTTTGTTTCGAGGTGGTTGTTCCTTTTAAAAGACTCTATTTAGAAGATCCTTTTGCTTTTTTGTTACTCACTTGGAAGAGATCACCAAAGTTGAATAGTTTCTCTCCCTGTCTTTTTGGGAATGTCAAGCATTATATGAAATGAGGACCAGGCAAAAACAGTTCAGCTGATGCAGTTGCTCAAGCTGACAGCTAGACTGTACAGCAATTGCTCATTTAGGCTGCTACTGATGTTTAATTGATAACTCTTTGTTGTGCAGGGAAAGAAACCATGCAGAAATGCTCACCAACATCCCTGCTATGTCCCCTGCCTATCTGAGAGAGGAAGGTTATCATACGGTGTTTTAAAAATAAATTTGACTCAAGTATTCTCCTTTCATGTAGAAAATTAAGACTGCTTCTAAAGGCTCAATCATGAATGTGCATTTTCATTCATTGAACAATGATTTGCATGTTCAAAAGATAACATACCAAAGCACTGCATTTCCATTTCTTGAAGGATGGCTGTCTGTGCATGTCTCTGTATGCTTGTATCTGTTTTTATACCATGTGGTTCTAAGCAACAGTATTTCTGCAAATCTTCTAAAGATTCTGTTAGAGTTCTGCTGAACTGTTCCTAAATTATTATGGTATCTCATTGATAGTTGATACTGCCTCAGGCCCCATTCTGTCTGCAAACAAAACTTGTCTTTCTTAAACTTAAAATCCATAGAAGAACTTGCAGCAATGACAAAGGTTAAGCTTTCAACACCACTTACTATGTCACTTGTGTATCTGTACCAGACATCTGTGCACATCATTATATATATCCTTTTCCTTTTAAGGTCTGTGGGGGACAAGACTCATGGAAGAGAGCAACACCAGCAGAGAGCAGTACTTGAAAAGTATTTTACGGGAGCTGATCACATACATGGTTTTCCTCGTGGTCCTTTGTGTCTGTAAGTACTACTCAGCACCCGTGCATCCAGTTCTGTACTACCTGCTTGTTGTGATTCCAGAAAGGAGGTTGTTTGATGTGGGAGAATAAATAGACAGGTAGGCAAATACTTGGAATCAAATATTTCTCTTTTTTCTGCGCATGGGCTGTAGCTTGAGACTGAAAATACTACAATATACAATACTACTTTCTGCATCTTAACAAGCTTAGAATCTTCAGGTAGGATGATAATAGACCTATTCTTTGTTTTTAGAGAGCATTTTTTTATTGTAGTACCACATTGCAGTGTAATACTTCTGCTACGCTTTTTGAAATCACTGAGAAGAAATGGTAAATGAAGAGGAGGAGTTAGCCATCCAGGACAAATAATTGAATCACCACATTTGAAGTTCATTAGCAAGGTTATATACAGATCACAGCTGGAGACTTCTGTGGTTTGTGCCATTTGTTGTCTTGATACCATATGAAGTATCATAACACTAAAGAACACAGAACATAGTAATATTAAATTTACAATGCAAGAAAGAACTTCTTGTGGAGTTACAAAATATCTGTTTTATTTGTTTGCTAGGGAGAAAACCAACAAAACCAACAAAATTGCACATTAAGTTAGTGTATCTTTAGAAAGCCAGTATGTTTCAAGTCTCTAGTTTTTAGTGTGAGCAGTTCTGCCCTAAATGGCTGAAATGCTGGTGGTGACTCTTGAGTTGCCATTTATGATCAGTTTTAATACAACAAAGTGTTGTTTTAAATTTTTGTGAGAGGGAATCTCAGAGTGGAAAAGCAAAGGCAAAACTACACTGGTAGACTGTCTGCTCTGCTTGAATGTAACAGAATTACTAAAAAGCCCAAATTTTATACTATTGACACAACTGTTTTGATGTTGTACTGCAGGCATGTTTATATATTAAATATCATGGTTTTTTCCTTCCTGAGTAATTTAAGAGTGCTTAGAGAAGGTTTATGAACAAAGCAGTGCAAGGGTGCTTGTGGCTGGCACACTGTAGCACTAGGAGAAATGTTGCAGCAAGGGGTGTGCTTTAAAGTGAGATTTGTTTCAGCAGGAGAAGTTTGACTCTTAACAGGCTGTTAACTGTTTGTTTTGCTACAGAAAAAGATTTTTGCTAACAGAATAAAGGAAAAATGTAGTGTGTTAAATATCTGGAGATATTGCTAACTTATTAGTATTTTTTAAGTATCCTTTTTATTTTTCACATAAGCAATAACTGGAGGTCAGTCTGGTCTATGGCTTGGCATGCCCTAGGAGAGTGCTGCCCACTGCAGGCTAAATGCTGTGAGCATTTCTTGTTCTCTTGTTGTTTGGAGAGTAATGTTTAGAGAGAATCCAGGTATTGCACAGTCACGTGATATATTCCATGTGCACAGCAGAACTCTATTAAAAATAGTTTTTGCTCTCTGGATGTTAAGGGAAGCAAAAAATTTATAAATTTTATACAATTACCAAAACTGACAGTGATTGTTCAGTGTAGGCCTAATCTTTCAGATTCCTCTGAGTTTTAGCCATAGAGTGGTTCAAGTATTTACAGGTGGTAACAATACCTATCGGCAGTGGAGAGACAGGGGCATCTGAGCTTGGATCAGAAGCCCATTTTATTGAGAATATAAGGCATTTATATATGGTTTTACTGGTATGGCACTTCATTAAGATTCTATTTTTGCTAACAATTTCCCATTGGTTACACATTCTTCATGACAACACATCACCTGGTAACATTATCTTATCACAAAAGTTTCACAACATGTCTCTTGCTCACTTCTTGCCCAGGGAGAATTTATCTGTGTTTGTCTCTCCCAAGGCTTCTGCTTGATCAGGCCTAGGATATCAGGCTCCTTTATCAGTTCCATTGTACTCTGTTTTATTCCCCATAAATACCCATGCCAAAGACTATTTCCTCAACCCATCTTAGTTTTGTACATCATTTTATAATTTATCCTCTGTGGCCCTCAGCCATACCTTTGGCCCTGTGTGAGGAAAAGGAGTAATATAGTCATTTATTTTCTGTGGGGAGTTTCTCTTAAAGGCACTGCACATCTGTACTGGATGTTCATTGCTTAATCCATGTCATTCCCAGTGCCCTGCAGTATCCTGGTTGACTGTCATTATCTGCTCAAGCAGAGCATAGTTGTCCTGAGGTCTTTGTGCCATCTGTGCCAGTTCTCCATGCATGCCTTGGATAGCACAAGCCACCTAAAAAGGCCCCACCTGCCTCTCTTCAGGCTGCTGAATTGTGCCTTTTTTTTCCTTGAGGTTTACTTTGGTAGAAGCATTAATAATAGAATGAGATGTGGAAAGGAGAAGAGAGTATTATAAATTGATCGATCAGTCTACCTTCACTGCTTTTTGTATTTTAATCACAGTTGACAGATAAATGCTGCTTGGTCTGGATTTTGTTTTGGAGCTTAATAGTTCCACTACAAAATCTGTACAAATTCAACCTGATTCATTCAAAACAAATAAAGGCTTTTGTTGTTTTTTTTTTTCCTCTTTCTTTTATTCCTTTATCTCTCACTCCTTACCAAACCTTCTGCAGTGACTTATGGGACAGTGAGTTCCAGTATGTACTATTATACAAGGGTTATGTCACAGCTCTTCCTGGAAACACCTGTGTCAAAAACAGAGAAAACTGATTTCAAAACTTTGTCCACAATGGATGACTTCTGGAAGGTAATCTAAACCCAAGTTTTTATATCTCTGTTGCTGTGGTTTACTGGTATTGTCATGAACCTTAAATTTAACCTTTAGAATCTTTTTTCCTAACGTGGTCATGCTTGTGCATGAAAATCTATGTGCACAATGTCAAAGCTATGGAACAAAGTAGGCCTTTAATATGTGAAAATTTAGAGCTCAAATAATGTTGGTGGGGCAGGGTAGGGCAAGTTTGTAGGATGTCTTTGGAGGGCAGGTAATAGTAAAGTCTTATGTCAGAGAAATTATTAACTGCAATTCTAACACTTCTGTGGAATGAAGATCTACAAAAACAGTGCTGGCAGCATGCAAACTGAAGTTCTGTCATCCTCCTCAGTTCACAGAAGGCCCTTTGTTGGATGGTCTTTACTGGGAAATGTGGTACAACAACAAAACCATGGCAGAAAACAAAAGCTTCATTTATTACGAGAACCTGCTCCTAGGAGTGCCTCGCATTCGGCAGCTGAAAGTCAGAAATGGTTCGTGCTCCATACCTGAAGATTTAAAGGAGGAAATCAAAGACTGCTATGATGTCTATTCTGTAGCTAATGAAGATACTGCTCCTTTTGGACTCCGGAATGGAACTGCGTACGTAGCATTCCTGTAGATACATACTCATTTTTTATATACTTGTCACCCATTTTTCTATCTTAATTTTACAGTGTTAGTCAAAGGAACTTTGTAACTTCTTTCTCTGAGGTTACATCAAAACTTTGTAGCAAGGACCCTCCGAATTAAAGTATATTTAATAGCTAATGCATGTTTTTTGGTCAGGTTTTGTTGGTGTCTGTTTTATTAATTGTAAGTTGAAAGTGGAAAGACCAATGTGCTCTCTTTCACTTCTGAACTAGCTGGACATACACCAATGAGAAGGATTTGAATGGCAGCAGCCACTGGGGCTTGATTGCCACATACAGCGGGGCTGGTTATTACCAAGACCTCTCGAGGACCAGAGAAGTGACAGCTCTGCAGATTGCAAGCCTGAAGGAGAACCTGTGGCTGGACAGAGGGACCAGAGCAGCCTTCATTGATTTCTCTGTGTACAATGCAAACATCAACCTGTTCTGTGTGATCAGGTATGAACAGAACCACAACAGTGTTCAGTTGCACAGTGTGGGTTGTAGACCTGGGGTTTTCTTGTGATGGCTTTGTTTTGGGGACATCGGTGTATCGGTGATATTTTTGCCTGATGTCCCGGAGAAATGATGAGGATCCTCCATGGATATCAGAAGACTAATTAATTAATATATTATACTATATTATTCTATATTATATTACACTATATTACATCTAAACTGAATCTGCACAAGCACCCAACTGCACAGAATCTTGTGACTGTCTGCTGACTGACAGTCTGCACGTGTGCTTGGCCCTGATAGGCCAAGGGAACAAAACACCATCACTTTGGGTAAACAATTTCCATATTGCATTCTACTTTGGCACAACACAGGAGCAGCGAATGAGATAAGAATTGTTTTGATCATTCTTTTCTCTGCTTCTCTCACTGCTTCTCTCAGGTTCAGAGAATGTGAATCCCACATAGGTGAGTGTATGTTTTGTGTAAAAGAGACAACTGAAGTGCCATACCTCCCTGTCAAAGAAGTGAGACTCCTCATGGAGTCTGTCCTGGCTTTCCTGGTGACACAATGCCTTGGGTGCAGTTTGCAGGAGACCTTTCTAGAGAGTTGGCATATTCAAGTAAATACATGGGTATAGAGCATCAGGCTTTGGTTTAGACAGAATGAAACAGGCAGAGATGAAAACAAATCTTTCAGTCTCTGTTTCCTCACCGTTCCTGAAAGGCTTTGAGTTTTAGTCAAAAGTCAGTGTGGTTACGTTTACAACTTTTGTGTGGTGTGAAAAATCGGAATCATATGTGGGTTTGTTTCTATTATTTAGATAATTATACAAATAAACCCAAGTGTCCTTTAGTAGTGCTTTTCATCAGTTCATGTTAAATTAAATTATTTTTTTCTTTGCCTTTTTTTAAATGCAGGTTGCTAATAGAATTTCCAGCCACTGGAGGCCTGGTTACATCTTGGCACTTTCAGCCTGTGAGGCTGATTCATTACATCTCCACTTTTGATTTTTTCCTGGCAGCCTGTGAAATGTCCTTCTGTCTTTTTGTTCTGTATTATATGGTGGAAGAGGTCTTAGAAATTCGCATTCATAGACTGCGCTACTTCAGAAGTGTTTGGAATTGCCTTGATATCCTTATCATTGTGGTAAGCAACCCTTGTAATCAGGCTAAAATTGCTTTCTAAAGTGCACTTTGTAGGAGACATGAATTACTCAGTGTTCCTGTTGTGGTTTTAAAGTACAGGACCATCATTAGGAAGGATACTTCCAGACTATTAGGCTATTCAGTCTGAATATGACAATTTTAGTCTGTGTTGCAATGTTGGTATGTTTCACAAAGTTGGTTGTTCTGTCTTCAGTGCTTTCAGCCTGGTGCAAAGGTAGAGTATTTGTCCATCATGCATTTTCAGTTTTTGTTTATACAGACTTTTACTGAAGGTGACAAACTTTCCCTCCCTTCTACATATATGGTACAGACTATTGCACAGGCTTTCAAATAAGAAGATCATCTGCTTTAAAGAAGTGATTTACATTTCAAGGAATGGGACTTGGATTTGAATATGTTTGCAAAGAACCATGAGGAGATTTATCTTGGTATTAAATACTCACCAGCTAATACCAAGTTTGAAGAAGTGCCTCAGAATTGTAGAGTGCTAGCAGCTGTCTAGGTTAAGTGGACAGCGTTGCACATTAGTAATCTTAGTGTGCCAGAAAATATGAACTTTGGATATAAAGCTGCATAATATAATTCTCTCTGGACTCAGATCAAGCTGTGCTTACCAAAAGTATACAAAGCCAGAAATGCTGAAACAGTTCCAGTCCCATACTTGTTTTGTATCTTCAGGCTTGGATTAATCAGAGGTTTCAAGTCTTGAAGCCAGTATTTGTAATCCAGGGAAATATTACTTGCATCACAGTGCTTTGTAAATGAAGGGCTGCTTAGGAGGATGTTTACATGAACTGTCTGCTGTTTTTTACACTTAAAGGTTGGGCAGGGAAAAAATGCTTTGCTGTTACAGTCAGTGAAGACTATTCAAGTGTGAGTGTAAAATTCAGTTCACACAAGAGGTCAGAATTCTATGTTTATGCGTTGCCTGAGGGGTATTGTTTAAATGTAGGATTATGTACTTACGACTCTCTATATGTGGTGAAGTGTTCACATACAGTAATGAACAGCCCATTTGCAGAAGTGAAAGCAATAAACCTCTGTAGTAAAACTGCAGCTTCTTTGCTGTTGCTTGTTCTGGGCAATACTGCTCAGTCTGTGCTCTAGAGAAACTGTAGTACCTTTTTGGCTACTGCTGTCTCTCTGTTCTGTGTTCTTTTTCACCTTTGTTTGAGTTGTCATATTCTCTTCCTTACATTTTCTTCTCTGCGACAACATCACTTCTGTAATCCTGCTAGGTGCCACTGTCATCTTGTTCTTCACAAACAGTGGCAAGGAAATGACTTTTAAATCTTTTTACTCCCAGACTTTTTGTCTGTTGTCCAGGACTATAATGGTTTTATTGTGAAATGCATGAAGTTCTGCATATCTTAACTTTATCTGACATAAATGTCTCAAACAATTTGTTTTAAAACCGTAATTACTTTTTGTAAATTTGTGTGTTTCTTTTGTCCTCAGCTGTCTGTGGTAGCTATAGGAATTAACATCTATAGGACATCAGCTGTCGATATGCTCCTGAAGAAGCTGCTGGAAGATCAGAACTCATTCCCCAATTTCGAACCCTTAGCATATTGGCAAATGCAGTTTAACAACATTGCTGCAGTCACTGTGTTTTTTGTCTGGATTAAGGTAATTCAAGACACACATCTTTATTCTACCATTAGAATGTAAGCAGTATTCTGAGTTTCATGAGACACATTATTTTAGGTTTACTCATGTTTCTCTCAAAGTCAATCATGTGAGAAAGTCAGAACAGTGATAACTTCTTGCAGATGAAAAGCTAAGTTGTAATTTGCCACAGGTGTAGTCAGCTCTTGTTTCAGTCTAGAAAAAGTAGTCAGTCCTTGTGTTTTGTCAGCAGACATGTTAAGAAATGTTTTTATTATTCCTCAATTGATAAGTCAGTAATTCTTACTGGGTACTGCTTTGTCTCTAGCCATGTTCAAGACATCTCATGTAAAAGAGTGGAGAGCAATTATGTTAAGAAATTGTCTTCCTTCACTTTTCAGCTTTTTTCTTTGTTTTTTTTCTTTTAACAGCTTTTCAAATTTGTTAACTTCAACAGAACGATGAGTCAGTTATCCACCACAATGTCTCGCTGTGTCAAGGATGTAATTGGCTTTGCCATTATGTTTTTTATTATTTTCTTAGCATATGCTCAGTTGGCCTATCTTGTCTTTGGCACTCAAATTGATGACTTCAGCACTTTCCAAGATTGCATGTAAGTACAGGTATAAAACACGGAAAGAAGATTTTGGTGCATTGGTGAATCAGTTACTTTATCAGAGGCAAATCCTGTGATGTCCATCTAAGCAGATAAGCTGCAGGCACACTGCTGTTGAGTTAACCTGGTAGGAAACACATTTTTATAACATTTTTATCTCTGTGTTATTGCTGTCAGAGCAGTAAGCTAAAAATGGCAGGGCTGGGTTGGTGTGATATGATTTTTACAGGGGTTGGTTACATTCCTAGATAAAGCAATGACTCCATGTTCAGTGGTTAAATGCTTATTGAAATATTGGATGCATAATAAGGTTTGTTCCTGATGGTGTTCATAGTTGCTTGACTCAGAGTCCATCTTAGACAACCACAAAATTTATAAGTATCAGGAATCCAGGAGAGAGAGAGAGAGGACTTAATATAAGATTGCTAATCATTTTTTCCTTGATTGATTTGGTGCAACACAACCTGATTGTAACTGAGGAAATTAATAGGTTGTTCAGTCACTGATTTCCCCTGCTCCCTTACTCTGGGGCAGTGTTGCAAGGAGTTTCTTGCAGAGAAGTCAAGGAACTG
Organism: Molothrus aeneus; assembly: GCF_037042795.1. Lineage (NCBI taxonomy): Eukaryota > Metazoa > Chordata > Aves > Passeriformes > Icteridae > Molothrus > Molothrus aeneus. The sequence goes on from NC_089649.1 coordinate 13,234,664, forward strand.
GAAATATGCTGATGGTACCATAAATTGCCAAGCTTCTTCCGGCTTAGAGGGAGAGGGTTGGGGTTGTATGTGTGTGGGGAAGATGGGAGTGGGTCTAAGAGCTTCACAGTAGTAATTGTTAGTTTGCTCTGCTTCCTGTTGTGACCAAAAAGGAGAAATAACCCCCATGGTTTTGTTCTGTGTGTGGCACCTGACTGTGAGTTGGGTTATGCCTATAAGATGTGCTTGATTAACCATTTTTGAAGACCCTGAGAAAGTGCTACAAGAGTGCAGATCTCTCTGCAGCCTATCAGTCACACTGCTAGAATAAAATAGTTTGAAAATCATTACACAGCTCCAGTAATATTTTCTTCAACTCCTGGATGTGTTTTGTTTTTTAAGATTTACTCAATTCCGCATAATTTTGGGAGACTTCAACTTCACAGAGGTTGAAGAAGCTAATCGAATTTTGGGACCTGTTTATTTCACTACATTTGTGTTCTTTATGTTCTTCATTCTTTTGGTATGTACACTTTGTTTATATGGGGTGTGTCAGTGGCTGTTTTTGCATTACTTGTCCTTTGATTCCTCCTGCTACTTTTGGGGCTTTTTCTGATAATGATGAGTGTACGGTCCATGAAGGGGCCTGATTGCTGCATGGCTGGTCACTACACTCTTTCCTGTTTTTCCTCATTTAAAATTGATTTGCATAGTATATTTTTTGTCATTCTCATGTAATGATCCACATTTTTAATTTATTATTATTATTAATTTTATTTCTAAAATCTGAATAGTGCCTGGTTGTCAGATACAGCAAGGCTGTCTCTTTTGGTGAAAAGTAGCTGTACTGTTCCATGCAGTCTCTTGATTCATAAAGTGCTCTAATGTGTGGCTGGCTGGGTTTACAACAGCTTTGTTCTTGCATGCCCCACACAGCTTTGCCTGCTGCAAGAGCATGGTTCTTCAGCAGTTCTGTATCATCATAATTTTTAGTGTTATTTAGTGACCCTCATACTTAGTGCAGCTTTTTGTTACTGTTTGAGATGAGGAGGAATGGCATTCAGATTTTATTTGTGGGAAAATACTTCATCTTGGATGAAGTTCACTGATAAGGATGCAGAGAATTTTAAATCTTTTGTGAGGAATTTAAATGTTTGGTGAGATGGACCAGGATTCAATGGGAAAATAACAAATGTGTCACTATGTGCCAAAGGTTCACATAAAGCAGGTTTCCTATTTGCTTTGTAGCACCTAAAGTGTTCCAGAGGAATGGTCTAGTGTCCAGCAAGGGAAAGAAATCTCTTTTTTTCTAAGGGGCAACAGAAAAGCACTGAAAGGTGAAGTCAGAGCAGGTTATCCAAAATACTCACTATAATTTGTGTGTTTTTTAATATCATTTTGTCTGAATGAAATGTTGATGCAAGTCCCTTGAGACCAGTCTGAGACCTGGAAATTCAGTTAGGGAAGATGGGCAGAAAGACCCAACTCTCAAAGCTGGGCAAAATAGCAGCAGAAAATAGCACAACAGTGAATTGTCAAGTTACCTCTTACTTCTCTGGTGTTGGGCATGAATGCATAAAGATACGGCACTGAAAGACTGTTCCAAAGCATGTTTTTTTAAGTCCTTGAGGAAACAGAGGATAACATTGCCTTTCTACATTGAGCATGCCAGTAAATTGAGTAACTCTTCTTGAATATGCAATTTGTAATTCAGTCATTCAAATTCAGTTTACTCCATGTCTAGCAGGAGCCTTTCAGCAATGACAGCATGGTTTGATTAAGTTACATGCTTGGCACAGAGTTAGTGAGACCAATATTTTCTCCTTTCTCTGTACAAGAAAGAGCTCTTTCCAGAGCTGGTGCCATAAATGCCAAGGGCCTGATTTTAAGCTTTTTGATTTTATCTTTAGTTTGAAATGCTAGCAGAGCTGTAACTAGATAAGAACATTTGTTTTGTGCTGATTATTACAGGATGAGTAGTTAACTTGATTCTTCAGGCATTTTTGTTGCCAGCCGTTTTGCCTGGATTAATTCACAGCTGTTACCTGTGTAAGTTTTGCTTTGCAGGGTTTACTGCCACTTCTGTGTGTAGCTGTGAACTGTCTCTGGAAAGGAATTCTTCAGTTATGTTAATAACCAGTGATGTTGATTAAAATTTGTTATATTGCAGCGCATCATATTTCAATATCAAGCTCTGGATGTTAGTTTCATTTTAAACAGATCATCATTTTCTTCTGGCCTTTTGAAACAAAATCCATGTTAAGGTCTGCAGAACAAGGTCATAGGAGTAGTAGGGCTCAGTCCTGTTGAAATTTGAAATTTCAACACTTTTGTTTTCTCTTATGAACAGAACATGTTTTTGGCCATTATCAATGATACCTACTCTGAAGTCAAATCAGATATGGCACAGCAGAAGGCAGAAATGGAATTGTCTGACCTTATCAGGAAGGTAAATGCTTTGTTTGTTTGACATCTTATTCGTCACATCTGAACTTATTTCATAAAATACTATATAAACTGTACAAAGTAAAGCTGGCAGCAGCTGGTGAGAGTACACATCTCAGTTAAAATAAATTAATCTGAGCTGAGTGTAAATTAAATGAGTGAAAACTTCCCATCACAATATATTTCAGTCATCTGAGACTTTGCCTTGAATGATCACACTGAACACACTGAATGAGATTATACAGTAGCTGATTTCTGTAATCAATAAACTTACTAGAAATCTCGTTTCATGAGAAACAACAGAATTTTACTTTCTCTTTTAGGGCTATAACAAAGCCATGATCAAACTTAAATTGAAGAAAACTACTGTTGATGACATTTCAGAAAGTCTGAGACAAGGTGGAGGAAAACTCAATTTTGATGAACTCCGGCAGGATCTCAAAGGGTAAGGGAGTTGTTACTTCTTATCTTGAATAGTATACCCAGGGACTTGTGATGTTAACTTTTTGATGTGATTTTCCTCTAGCAGAAGCACACTAATGTGGATAAAGACACACACCGGAGTGTTTTTCTCGCATTATGGCTGGTGTTGGCATCGCATACCAGAGAAAGGTTTTTGGGGCTCTGGGGCCCAACCTCCTTGAATTTCTGTGTTTTGGGGAGAAAAACACAGAAATCTCTGAGGAAGAGATTTCTCCTCAGAAATCTCCTCAGAAATGACAGAAACATTACCATTTCCTCAAAGGTCTCCTCAGAGACCTTTGAGGAAATGGTAATGTTTCTGTCAGACTACTGCAGGAGTTTGTGGACAGTCGGGAGTCCAAGGCAAGGGTACAAATCAAGGAGATATAGAAAGGAGTTGTGAAGGAGAAGTGTTCAATGTTGGGAAGATTGATGCTTTAACTAATGAAGAATAAGGACTGAGGGGTTTTTATCAGTGTTGTGAATCTATAGGCAACACTGGGATGTCTTTGTCTTGAGGATGAAAGTCTATTTGAAGTGAAATGTTTTCTAATACACAGAGTTCTTTCAGCATCTGAAAAATGGAAAGTGAAGGAACTGCTTTTACTGCCTTTTCAGGAAGGGGCACACGGATGCAGAGATTGAAGCAATATTTACCAAATATGATCAGGATGGGGACCAGGAATTGACAGAGCATGAACATCAGCAGATGAGAGATGACCTGGAGAAAGAGAGGGTGAGCTCAGCATTAGGAGTGGGATGCTGCCAGCATTGTCTGCCAGTCTGCTCCCTGTGCTGGTTTCCTGCCTCAGAAAAATCCTCTTGTCTCCCTTCACTTTGCTGTCTTTCCTGGCTGGCTGAGCAGAACTGTAAAAAGGCACAGGGGAACTGATAGAGGACAGGAGCTCTTTGACCTTGACACCACCATCCCCCATGTACAGGTGAAGGGTTTTTACGTCTTCTCTCTCTCTCTGGCTTGTGTTTTCACAAAGGAGGATCTGGACCTGGATAGGAGCTCTCTACCACGTCCTCTGAGCAGCCGCAGCTTCCCCCGGAGCTTGGATGACTCTGAGGAGGATGAGGATGAAGACAGTGGACACAGCTCCAGGAGGAGGGGCAGCAGTTCTAGTGGGGTTTCCTATGAAGAGTTCCAAGTGTAAGTTTATCCTTCTGAGGGGGACAAATCTGCATGTTGAGTTTTGGTTTGTTTTTTTTTATTGTGGGTTTTCTTCTTTGGGTTATATAGTACTCTCTCCTTGATATTAATCAAATTATTTTTAAAAGGAAGTGTTAGGATTTTGTTGTGCATAAGTCACTCCTTTTAGTAGCTTTCAAATAATATCTGAACTGGAAGTGCCTTAGAGAGCCTCATGGGAGTTGGTTAGAATATAGAAAATCAGAATAAACAAAAAAAAAAAACCAGCAACAAAACCCCTGCTCTTAAAACCTTGCCACTGAAAAGTCAGAGAAAAGGGTCATGTTACAATAATGCCAGAAAATACTTTTGTGTTTTTTTAAGTAGTAAACCCTTGAGTTTATTTTAAGTTCAGTGAGAGCTTTAATGGTTGTTTCTGATAAGATTTAAGTTACTCATGAGTGTGTATTTTGTCTGAAGTGATAGAATTCCATATTAATTAATTACAGCAACACTGGCTGAATAAAGAATTATATAACTGGAACCAACAAATTTCCATGATGATGCCCTAAGAGCAGTGAAAGCAGAGTGCAAGATGTACTTTTTTCCCCCATGTGCTTTGCCCCTGTTTTACTTTCTTGCTCTGGTATACCTTAGCCCTCCTGGATGGTAGGTTTGTGGGAAGTCAGAGGCGTGCTTGGATAACAGTGATGTCTCATCCTTGTCTGCTCTGGTGTTGACATGCTAGAACGGTGCTGACTGGGCAATGTCCGAGTCACTGAAGCTCCCACTTGTTGCCCCCAGACTCATGAGGCGGGTGGATCGCATGGAGCATTCCATTGGCAGTATCGTCTCCAAGATCGATGCTGTTATTGTGAAGCTGGAAGCCATGGAGAGGGCCAAGCTAAAAAGGAGAGATGTGTTGGGAAGGCTGTTAGATGGAGTGACAGAGGTAAGAAACTCTCTGTGATCTGGTCACAACCTGAATGTCTTCCTTTCTGTTGGCAGTTCTTCCTACTGCCTGGCTTGGCAGGATTGAAGGAGTGGTGGTAAAGAGGAGGTGGTTGCTTTGGCAGTAGGTGAATAATTTCAGTTAGGTGTTAGGAAAACATGAAATTTAAAACATGAAATTTTGGGAACATGATTCAAGATTCAGATATGACAACACGTCTTACAGCACCCCTGTGTCATCATTTAAAACTATGATCTGGACATCAGTGGTGTTCAGTAGTTGCTGAAGCAGCCCCTCCATCCCTTGGTGTCTGTTGGGATTAATGCAATATTTTTTGTGGACTAGTCTGTTAGAGTCTATGGGATCCAGCCCAGTCTGCTCTTATTCTCCTTTATTACTTCTGGGACTGTGTGTGACAGGTGGGGGAGGTCACTTCTGTCACGGAGGTTACCTGACTTCTGCTGCTTCCCCTTTCACTCTCTCTTTCCTTGAGGGCCCTTTGGAAATGGCCAGTGGGAGAAATGTGTTATTTCTGTAGATGCTAAAATCTGCCAAGTGGAATATGTTGTGCAACTAGGTGGCAGCCTGGGCGTTTAATTTCATCCCTGGAAATAAAACAGTTTGCTGTGGGAGCTGTATCCCCGTTAGCCTATGGAAGTACTCAAGTGGTATAAGTATTTCTTGTGGTTGTATAGGGTTTTGCCTAGACTTCAGTTTGGAAGCTGCACTTCCAGCTTGTGTCTTTTAATGTGTTTAGGATGAAAGGCTGGGCCGGAACAGTGAAATCCACAGGGAACAAATGGAGCAGCTGGTGCGAGAGGAGCTGGAGCGCTGGGAGTCGGACGACACGGCGTCTCAAATGAGCCATCGGCTGGGAACGCCGCTGGGACTGAACGGCCAGCCTCGCTCCAGGAACTCGCGGCCGTCTTCTTCCCAGTCAGATGGTGTTGATGCAGGAGCAGGAAATGGGGGGAACAACATCCATGTGTAGCTTGAGCTTTGTAGGTGATTCCCATGTTTCAGGTCAGTATTCAGTCAGCAAATTCCCCAGCATGAGGGGATCATTCTGATCAGACCCCTGAGGCCATCTTTCACTGGTGGGAAAAAGTAAATATTCACTCCATAAATCATTTTCAGACTTGCATAAGCCATGTGTAATGCCAGCAGTGAGAGTGTCACCCTTGGAAACAAAAATGCTGGAAACTGAATGGATAGCAAGTGGGAAAACATCTACCAGGACAGAAATCTGATTCCATAAAAATATTATTGGGAACACTTGCACGAGGGCAGCAAGCTTCAGACAAAATAATGTGCAGTGGCTGACATACTAAGAGGCTATTAATTTTCTGCTTCCTCTTGGAAAGTACAATTTTTAAAGGCTTTCAAAAGCAAATTTTAAAATAATATGGCATCAGTTTGTCTTATTCATTATAACAGCTGACAGATAAAACAGCACTTTTTAAAAAAAATATGAGTTTCTACTTGTCTTTCTGAGTTATTCTTGGTACACTTAGTATTTTACTTAATTTAAAATATTTTTCCTGTTTTGAGAGGTACATTTCTTTAAGCAGAAGAAAGTGCACTTAGTTTGTACAATTGTAAATTGCATCATTCTGTGGTAGAAACTGAATGCATTATAAGTAGCATTTAGCAAGAAATATTTGAGAACTTCCTCTTCACACCCAACTAACATAATAATTTTCAGTTAAGTTGCAAAGTGCCCGTTTTTTAAAGCTATCTTTTAATGATTTAAGTGTTTCTAGGATAAACATTCCAGAGGTTCTTAGATAAGTACAGCTGCTTTGCAGAAAATACATTATTTAAAAGCACACAAAATTGAAAACCACTGAGTTTTCCTTGGGTGTGACGGGGAAAGGGGCAGAGAAGTTTCTGACAGTTGGGAAAATCTGATCTTGTGCCATGTGAAGTTCTAATCACATCTCAACTATGTGGTCTGTATTTACATTTAACTAAACTGCTTGTGAAATGGTTAGCTACATTTCTACATAGACTTTTCTGCCGAGGTGCAGCACAGGATTCCTTTGGGAAGGTGTTTATATTACAATCACTGATTTTTAGTATTTTTAGTATTCCCTCTGCTTTGTGTCATGGAAGCTTTATTTTTGAAAGGACATGCAACGCTGAAATTCTGTTGGTTTCCTATAGAGAGCTCTGAGGCAGCGTTTGCAGTTTTGCCTAGGAATGTATCTCCATATGTGGAATGCTGGTTTAGGAGGAAGGCTGTCAGTTGTGCTTTTTTCCTGAGATGGCAGTGTTCTGGTGTTTAAAGACTGAGAGCTGGTGAAAAAGATAATGGAAAGCTGCATAATCAACCACATTAGTAGCGTATGCAGAGGAGAAAAGTCCAGTTTAACAAAGTATAAGTGGCATGTGTTATGTTGGTGCCTTCTGTTTCAACAAGCAGTTAGTACCTCTTCATTCTTGTGGGAGTGCTGCTTAGGCAAAGCTTCCATGTTCCATACCTTCTTGCAATGGCATTGCCTGGATGTGTGGAGTGCCTTTCCTCTAACCAGGGAACTTGCTAAAACTAAATAGAATTCACACCTTTCCGTTTTTGACTTTACGAGAAACCATATGCACAGAAACCTAATTAATGTAAGCTGGTAGAGGACGAAATTCAGTACTGGAATTTCTTAGTAGCTGTGTCTTGGGAACAGAATTATGTAGGAGAACAGGTTGTGGTCCTTGTATGGGTTATTTGGTCCTGTATTGGGAAGAAATTCATACCCTTTCACAAGAGTCCTCGTGAACTTGTGAAAACAGTGCACAGCACAGTGGGGGTAGGGCATTTGTGTAGGGTGAGGGCATTCAGATTAAACCTCGGAAGCCTTTCTGAGGGAAGCTTTTCAGTGTTGAACTGCATTTCTGACTGTAAACAGACCAAAGAGAAACACCAGCTGTACTCATGGCCATCAGGTGTGCAAGGAAAATATAAAATACTATACCAAAGCAATTTAAATATACAGAGCTTTGTCTTTATATTCATATCCAAAATGTGCCTTTCAAAATGTAAATTCAGTCACTCAGTTCACCTTGCATTTGTACTATATGTTTATTATGAAAATGTTTGCATTAATATCTGTATTTGTTGGGGTATATTTCTGTAACATGTCGTTACTTGATAACAAACTTCATCTTGAAGTGCAGTAAGTTTCCATGGGGTACCCATGTGCGTGGACAGTGGGCCTTGCAGTAAGTGCATTGCCACTTGATAAATGTTACAAACATTTTATTGATGCATTTTTCAGTTTTAGATTATAATATCATTTGTCACTTACTAAAAAGGTATAGTTTTTTGCATAGTAATGTACAGTGTTTGGTCTTATTAGGAAGCTGTTAATTATGCAAGTCTTCTACAATGATCAAGAATGAGCACTTTATTTCCTAATAAATATTTTATATAACCTACAAAGCAAATATTGTGCCTACACTTGGTTTGTTTATAATGGAACATGAAGAATCCTGCATTTTATTTGTGTTACTTTTAGCTCATATCCTATTCTCAGATTACCTAATAAAGGGAATAGAGGGTGTAAATGAACCCAGTGGACTGGGCTGATCCTACTGTTTCATTGCCCAAGCAGTCCTTTTTTAACACTTTATTTCAGATCTGTGTTTCTGCAAATGCACAGGTCTGCTTTCTGCTACTTCAGGTAGCAGCTCCCACTGCTAGTAACTGTCTCTTCATTAATTGCTGGGTAATTTAAGTGGGTTTTTTTCTCTATTCCCCCTTGCCCCCCACCTTCTTTCAGGAGAGAATACTACAGCATCTGGAGGGTTTGAATAGAGCTTGGAAAACCCAGGCTGCCATGTAAAACCCATGGTTCTCCCTGGACAGTTGTATTAATGAAACTGTATTAATGAAACTCTATTAATGAAAATGGAATTATTAATGTAAATACATCTCAATCTTTAGTGAAATACATACATACTGAATTTATTAAGTATATTAAGCCTTTAGTAAGTGCACTATAAAAGTCACAGTGTGTGGGGAGTGGGAACTTTATTTATTTATCTATTTATTTATTTAATATTGTGTGTATGCTGTAATATTGCTGATTTTGGAAGATTTCTTCAGGAAGTGCAGTTTGAGGTGCATATTTGGAATAAGAGCTTTTTGGAGTAATTCTTCCATGTCCACAGGCATTACTTGGATGTCTTGTATAGTCCAAGTAAATCCAAACACAAGAAAAATTTGGTCAAAAAACTGAGGAAAAGGAGACCTTTATGATTAAAGGTCTGCAAGAAATTGTCACTTGTATAACAAGGACTTCCAGGTTTTAAGCACTGATCATGCAAAATAGGTACAGAAATGTGGAGTGACAGCTTAATGGTTCAGGTGACAGACTGGCATTCAAAGAGTTGTGTTTTATTTGTGCCACCTCACACTGATGCCTTAACACACACTCAGCTGCTTCCAGCTTGGATTAAAGGGCTGCTACAAACATGCTGCCTAATCACCAGTAATGCTAAAACACTAGATTTTCCTTGGATTGGGGATTCTGGCAGCTCTTCTGATTTATTTCTACTCCAAGGAATAGTCAGGGAGACTGAAACTGCAACCCAGGATGCAAAGAGCAGCAAACTTGTGCCTTCTGTAACAGGCCTGAATTTGGATGAAATGTGAGAGCAGATCCTACAGCCAGATGTTCAGGTATTTTGGAGCAGGCCTACCAGCAGTGGGGTACCAGGAAGGGAGCAAGAAGGGTTTTGAGCTGTGGAGAGTGTACTGGGTTTGTGTGGTTTTCAAAAAGTCATCAGTAGTCAATGCAGTAAGATTGCCAAAGGACCGATCATGACAGTTTGCATCAGCCACAGTTTTGCTGGTGACATTTTGACAAAAAGTTGAGACCAGTAATTTCATTCATTTGCAAAGTCATGGAAAGAGTTAAAGATTAGCAGAGACTCACAGGGGACAAAGTGCTCATTAAGGAATTATTCATTAAAAACAAATCAACAATATTCATCTCTTTCAGAGTTAGAATTTGTTTTAAGTCCTGTTCAGGTTTTAAGACTTCTAGTTTTGGAAAAAAAAATTTCCAGTGAGAAGAGTTAGGCTTTGTTTTCTGGGAAGTCACAGTAGAGGTGTTTTCTAAATAAAAACTTAACACTGTTAAAAATGCCTGTGTGTGCTGCTCAGGCTGCTGCTTTTCACTGTTGCATGGAGAATGGTGGGATGTAGACTCTGAGAAACACTCAAAGGAAAAGAATGCTCCTTTCAGGCTAAATCTGAAATTACCAATTCATTCCAAAGGCTGAGGTAACAACACTTCTGTACTGCCACTAGCTTTTCCTGGAGCTGAGGTGGATGCTGTCAGACTGAGTTCCCCAACTCCTCAGTTTCAGATGTCTGTGTGCAGAAGATGCAGCCACGAGAAACCTTGTGCTGCAGAAAGGCAGAGCTGGCAAGCACTGGAAAGAAATTTCCATCTCTCTCAGTATTCCTGTGATGCCACCGCTGTGTAATAAAGGCCAGCTGTGTTTCCTGGCTTAGTTATTTGAAACAGGTTTGATGAGGGCTTTAACTGTCTTAACTGGTTGTACTTTCATGCCCAGCAAGAAGAGAAGGGAGATGTCGACTGGGAGAGGAAAAGCATTTATGTTCAGGATACTTCTCCCTTTTTTATGGCACAGGAAGATGAAAATAAGGTCTATCTGACAGGAGAACTAATTTTTTTTAAAAGAAGAAGGGAAATATTTAGGTTGAAAGAAGTTGTTCATGTCTGTAAGAACCATAATCACAGATTATTTAGCAAATAGTAGTGTGTCACATGGAAGATCCAGGGGAGCAACTCCAGGAGTCTTGGTTGGCATTGCTGCTATTTACATTATCAGATTATACTCTCTCCTCCTGCTATGTAGCTTTTGTGTAAAAAAACACAGCTGAACACAAAGTGAACACTTGCACTTCCCTGAATGTTCAAGAGACAGCAAGCTGATGCTTATAAAAATGGCATTTACCAGTTAGTATGAGAAAGCTATTCATCTTTTCTAAAATTTTCTAAATTATGATGTTCTCTTTTAGAGGAACATTTGTATAAAGTGTTCAGAAAACCTGGCATTGTAGCAAGGAATACTGAAAATTTTTATCCAGGAAATGAAAATTTGAATACTTGTAGTGTATATCAGCATCCCAGAGAAAATTTGCAAACTGAACTACAAATCCGTAACAAGGATCATTTGAGTACATTTGACTTACCTTGTACTGATGCTGGTGTGTGTCCAGAAAGAGTGTCCATCATGTTCCCTGCAGTGCCTGTCTGCAGCCCTACAGAGCAGGGTGTTTCATCCTCAGAACTTGACTCTGAGCCCACTGGAACAGTGGAAAAATAATCAGAAGGCAGCTGGCTATTTCATAATACTGGGGAGTGAGGGAGTAATTGCAGTGTTGTATTCTTAAAGAAGCAGGGTGACTAAGATTTTGGCAAGGCAGCTTTCTTGAGAATGAACCAGATATGACCCAAAACCTTATGGAGGTAAAGATTATTTCTCTTGAAATAGGAAGGAAATACATGAAACTGGAGAAGCAGAGTTTACTTATTTTAGTAGGCTGGGCTGCCCTTGAGTTTCCACATGTAAAAAACTGCTGCTTTGAGCTCTTAATCTATAACTATTTTGTCTCTGACGACAAGAGATGGACAAACATAATTTAATTTTTTTTCTGATGTTGCTATCCTAATTGTTTTCTTTCTTCCTTTTCAGTGGATATACTCATTATCATTATTGTTTGACAGCTTCCAGTGTCCACCTGACATAAATTCTTTCTGTCCTTTATGGTGTTTTTTTCCAATTCTTGCTCTCTACTGGAAAAACACAGAACTGCAAACCTTTTTATTGATTGATTCTCTGTTTTAGTGGAGCACTAACCTACAAGTACGTTTCTCAATGCCTCTGGAAAACCCAAATGAAACAAATGTTTTTCCTCACAGGTGGTTAGTATGCAGCCTACAAGGCTCTTATTTTATCCACCAGCACAGAAGTCAAGATGATGACATTTTTTTATGCAGCCCAAAGCATCCAGACAGTGGTAGTGGCTTCATCAGTAAAACATGTAGGCCCATGCTGAGAACTAGAGGGTCAGCAAGCACTCAGACACTTGTTAAATCTTTGCTTTTGAGCAAATACAATTTATAAACCCTTGGCACACTGTGAAAAATAAGTAACAATCCCCAAGTCAGTGTCATGGCCCTTTTACATGTGTCATTGAAAAGTCAGCAGCCTATATCATGCAGTTGTCCCAGTATCTGTATTTTCCATACTGTCTAACCTTCTGCCTCCTCATCAAAAGCCATTCCTACTGCTCTGCCACCAAGCTTACTAACCTGCTTCACAATTCACTGAAATAATTCTTTATTCCAGAAGAATTGTTCCAACAATTGTAACTATTGATAATTAAATATTTTTAGCACAAAGAAGAAGCTAAAAGAGTAGAATTGAATACCAGTGATATCAGTTTTGCCAGTGCCCTTCTGCATATTAAAAGCTCTCAATTAATACGGGTTTATTCCTTAGGCTGCTCTCAGCATTAGGTTGCAGTTTACTTTTTTCTTCTTCTTAATAAATAAATATAGAGCTCTGAATTATTGCATTCCAAACCTGTGTAAGTTTTAAATATTCTTCCTAGGACATGACCACTTCAACTGGGTGATATATTAGCTGTATCTAGCCCCTTTGCTATCTATTCTTGCCTTCATGAACATGCACTACAAGGAAAAAGCAATTACTTTCAGTTACTGGCACAGAAAATATCAAAACCTTAGTTTCTGTACTGAAAGCAATAAAATTTAAAAGTGGTGTCTTTTAGGATTATTATCATAAAGTTTCACTTAAACTAATTGAATTAAATGAGTTTAATAGCTCTTTAGAAAGTATCAACCCTCAGCTTGTGATTTATTTTAATTTAAGTTGTTCAGACAGAGGATGTAAAGAAAAATCTTCAACTAGATTGAGTACTCTAAAACCTAAATAAAAGTAAGTCTTTTAGTTTCCAAGAGTACAGATTAAATCACTTGCTGTCAAAGTGTAAGCAAACTAAAGAGGAATTTTCATACATGAAAGCACATTTTCAGTTGAGTTAGTGATGTAATCAGAATTATTAAGTTCTGTACATCACACTTTTTAAATGCTAAATGCAAATGACAAAAAATCTCAGGAAAATAATGGTATCAGGCAGTTCTGTCACTTTTAAGCCTGAGCAATGCATGAGTCTTAACACCATAAACTACTCGATCCTTGGTACCTTCTCTTGCTAAGATCCCGCTGAAAGGAGCAAATGTCAGGGATAATTCAGCTCCTGAGCCAGTTGCAGTGGAAAGCAGGGATCATTTCAAGACCAATTTGGAGCAGATTAATGAAAAAAAGGCTTAATGAGCCATGGACCCCTCAAAGAATGCTGGACAAATCCACCCCTGATGAGGGTGGGGAGATAAAAAAGATTGTGAGAAACAAGTCAGGACCATTAACCTTGGGCTATGAAGGAGGTTCTTGGGAGTCTAATTCTTGTCACAAGGTCAAGGTTTTACAAAGCAATTAAGGATCTCCATAGTATCAAGCTACAGGCACACACACATACTCAAAGCCTTCTAACCTCGGGGACTCTGGACTCATTTCCGTTCTCTTAATTGTCCTTCCCCCCCTGCTTGCACTGCTTGCAAAATACACGTTCGAGTAATTGTAGGAATGATGTGTCTCCTGGCTTGTGCAAGAAATCATAGTTGTAGTTGTACTAATCTGTAATTGTACTTACACTAATCTGCCCCAAACTAAAGGGGAGAACCAGATATATTATAGAATAATAGAATTTTGGGATTAGGAGGGACTTCAAAGATTGCCTATTGCCAACCCCCTGCCATGGGCAGGGGCACTTTCACTAAAACACGTCATGTGCAGTGCTGTTCAAAAAGAGAAAAATAAAATCTTAATTTAAAGCCTATAGTGTGACAGAGAAGTCTGACATTACTACTACTGTAATTTCTGCCCATGCAACTGAGGTATAGAATAAAGTATTGGAAAGTACTGGAAGAAACAGTTCTGTTATGTAAATATGTTCTTATAGATGACCAGCTGCTGAAATAAGTAGTAGAAAGAAAGAAAAGTATAGGACTTTTGTGGTAAATATTATCTGTGCAATAAGGTGTCAAAGCCTGTTCAAAATGTGAGTAATTCAACTTAGTTTGATTATTTCCTTTCTCAGAAACCACTGCTATATACAGAAATTATTTTCTTTTATGACTGGAACACAGTCTGTGTGATCATGTTTATAACTTGTTGAAACTACAAGGACCAGCTGCAATTCAATCAACTGTAGATTTCTACATTTTAAAATCTGGGATGATTTTCTTTTTTTCAAAGGCAAAAATTCCACTTTCATTTCTTTGTAGTACCAGGACCTGGTACTCCAGGACAGGAGTTCCTGTAATTTTTTTTTTTTAATAACAACATAACTCTTATCTCCTCACTGCTTCCTTTGGCTTAAAAAGGGCTAAACTAAAGGTACAGAACACACTCTGCCAATTTTTTGTGCTCTGAAGCTTTTACTTTCCCCAGCAGCATGACATCTTACCAACAAAGCAATACAATAATTAGTGAATCCTAATGTCATATGTATGAAGATGTTAAATTTACAACATATGTAAGCTGCCCATTCTCGAGGAGTGGTGTAATTGAAGGTAGAGAGGCCTTGAGAGTGTGGAGGATCTGGAGGGGAAGCATGTGAGGAGTAGCTGAGGTCATTTGGTCTGCTCAGCCTGGAAAAGAAGATACTTGAGGGGATGTCCCAACTCAGTCCACAACATCTGCATGAGAGGAAGAGGAGGGGCAGGCCCTGATCTCTTCTCTGGGGAGACAATGACAGAACCCAGAGGAATGGGCTGAAGCTGTGTCAGGGAAGTTTTAGACTGAATAGTAGGAAAAGGTTCTTCCCCCACAGGGTGTTTGGGCACTGGAACAGGCTCCCCAGGGAAGTGGTCACAGCACCAAGCCCAACAGAGTTCAAGAAGCCTTTGGACAATGCTCTCAGGCACAGGGTGTGACTCTTGGGGATGTCCTGTGCAGGACCAGGAGTTGGACTCAATGATCCTTGTGGTCCCTTCTCATTTGGGGTATTCTATGTTTCTAAGTCTCTTACAGAAATAAGGTCCTGTAAGATTTTTTTGTGGCCTACGCAAGCTGGGGCAAACACTGCAGGAGCAACAAGATGAACAGTAACAACCCAAGAAAGAGCTGTAAAGTTGTCTTCTATGCATTTTTATGCATTTAATATGCATGACTCTGCAGATAAAAAAGAGATGAGCTAGCATTGCTGCACATGGCCAGGGAAAAGCTGACCTGCCAGGAAGTGATTGCTCCAATCTATGGACTTTTACAAAGGTGCTACCATCCTGTTTAGTCATGCACTTGAAATTGGTCCCCATAAAAATTTCTAAGAACTACTCCTGGTAGCAGCACTAATGAGACAGTGAAGATGACTTGCAGTTATGCAGAGGAAATACAAATGCAGAGGAAAATACTATGGGAACTGGCCCTGTAAGAACAACACCTTTATTTAAAAACACAGTGCTTCTACCACTTGACTGAGGCAAGAAAGGCTTGATGGCATCAATAAGTACATTCTAGAGCAGTAATGATTCCCAAATAGAAAAAGGCACTGGGATTAAAGGAATTTTGTCCCTGTCTCACATATCCTGTGACCACATAAGCAGCTGAGATTGTGTTGGTGTCCTGATAAGCATCATTTTAGACTTAATTTCTTCCTGGTGAAGGTAGGTGCTAATTAAAGTATGGAACTATTTATTTCAGGTTAAGCCAGTAAATATTAGATATAGTGTTTGGCAAGATCATAGCTAGAACATACGGAAAGAGTGATTCAGTCTCTTGAAGAAATGAACAGCTGTACACTTTTTCTTTTCCTCTGTGGCACAAAGGAGTGAGCCATGCCAGACATTTTGGCAGAGTAAATTAACAGCAAATATTTAATATACAAGATGTCATTCATGTTATTGACTTGGGTAATAATAAAAGTACAAAGAAATTTCTCCTTACAACTAATCAAGTCAGTTGCACAATCAGTTCAGCAAACTGCTGAACAGTGGGAATTGCACCTTTCCCTCTGGTTTTAAGAGAACTTCTTCATGAAGTGCAGTTTGAGGTAGGCGATGGTAAGGAAGATCAGTGTCATGCAGGCCAGAGCCAGGTGGTTCTGCCACAGGCCCCAGGTGCTCACATCGATGCCTTGACTCTCCAGATACTGCTCTCCAGTACATGCCCTACAGATAAATGCACACACATTGGTAAGCTTAGTCACTCAATAAACCACTCAGCAGCATCTAGGAAGATCTCTAGAAGTTCTAATGTGGTTGCATGTGTGTAGTAGGCCAGGAAAACACCAGCTATATGTCAGTGGTTAATTTTCCATTGTAAATTTGCTTTTCTTGTAGCTCCAGTTTCACATAGGAAGCTGAAATGGATTTTGTGAGGCTGTGCAATTGTGTGTGTGTGCATAGCTCTCACTAAATACAGTCTGAAGAAAGGTAAGAAGCATAATGCTTCATTATAAAGCATAATTTATTTCTAGTGTTATAAATACTAAATATGCCAACAAGCAGAATCTTCCATGCAGTAGAATGCAAAAACCCAGTCAAAGGTTCCTTTTCCATGTAAAAACTCACAGATTCTCTGATCATCAGTGAGTATCTCTGATACTCAGACTGATGTTCTAGGACTTCTAAAGCTGCTGATGGTGGGATTCATTTCAGTGTACCAAAATACTTACATCTGACCTGTCTGTCGATAGCTACTGTCACTGTTTAAAACTGTGTTGTTACTGCTGCCACAGAAGTTCAGACCAGTCAACTCATTGATCTGTAAAGCCTTTTAAAATAAAAGAAACAATGACAACAGAAATTAGTAGGTAAAGGAGTGATACATTAACAAGATGAGATATAATGCAATTAAAGCCATTCTAAAAATGTGCTGATATCACTATTATATTTGCCAAATCCCCATTTTTTAGCAAAGTAGCAAAGTTCTTTTTTTCTTTTAAGAGAGGAATGTATATAGCCTGTACACACCTGGTGAAGCATGTACCACAACAGGCTTTACCACTTCTCCCAGGCCAGACTATTTCTGCACAGGCACAGTAAAGCCCGAATTTCTCTGCAAAATATCACTCTGACTTAATTTTTTGCAAATTAGGAGAAAAGCTTTAGCCTGACAAGTTTTTGTTTGATTGATGGAAAAGACAAATAGGAGATTTTTACTTTTTTGGGTGGGGATAACATTGTTCTTTGAAACATTTCTGTCCAGCTGAAGTCCAGTGAATGTAGTAGTTGTGTCTCTCATAGGAGGTATTTCCAAATTACGGAAATGAGCTCTTCTAAACAGCAGTTGGTGCTAGCTGATGAGAAGCCCTTCTTGTTTCAAGATACTGCACAATACTCCAAGGTTGTTATACTTATTAGCTTTCCTTTTGCTCCTTAGGCCAAGCGTGAAGATTTCATTATCATGATTCAAGACATTCCTTTCCAGCAAACCATTTCCAGGTTTGTACGCAGGAAATCAGAGCACTTACTGTCATTCCATATCGAGGGATGCTAAAGTATTTGAGCCAAGAGAGCCAGGACATGACGCTTGTGAGATTGACCAGCAACCCAGAGAAAATCTAGAGGCAATGTTCACAAAAAAAAAAAAGCCATAACAAAAAAAAAAACCCCAACAACAGATTACAAATTACATCCTTTTATCATGTGTCCTTCTCTAGCTCTTGACTTTTCTTCTTCAGAGAAAAAGGAATGGGAAAGCATTCCTAGAGGAAGGAACTCTTCCAGCAGAAGAACAAAAGGGAAGGATTTATATGTTATCAAGCTTTGGGCCAGAACCTCAGGTCCTTCCCCCAAAACAACTAACAAGGAATGCTTTCCCCTGTGCAGTAAATCCACAGGCTTCCTGTCTAGGGGTCCCACATAGGTTCATATAAACTCTCTGCTGCTCCTCAGTGTGGAACTGCTCTGGGTTTTGCCTGTGTGCCCTGAGTCTGAGGCAATGTGGATTTTGGCTGTAGGTTCAGCTCTGCCTCATCTTCAGTGCCGGTCTCCTGACTGTGGCTGTGTGTTGCCCAGTTTAACATGCCCAAGGTGGGCCCTGCAGCTGGGGAGGACAGCTGGGCTAGTGGTCTCAGAGAACAGGGGGCTGCAGGTCATGCTCTCAGCCAGACACATTTGCCTTTCACAAAGTTAAGGAGAGAGAAGGAAATGTAGCCCTAAGTGGCTTTCCTACTTTCCAGGCAGTTTTCTGTCTGCTAGAGCCACAGAGAAGAAGTCAGAGGAACCACTCTCCTCCTCACACCCAACCCTCCAGCCCCTCACTTCTAGTTCTTTCAAAGGACAAATATTCCACCCCACAGTGTCAGGATACTCAAACCAGAACAAATCAGGATATGTTAACCCCAACAGACTTTTGCAGAAGGATTTCTGGATTTCAGCATTTCTGGGATTTCATGATCCAGACGAGAGAACTGAAAAGTGCTACTCACAATCATAAAAACAAATGCAACAGTCGTGAGTAGGTTTGCTATAGCGACCACGCTCTGTCCTGCTGCAATGGCAAGTGCCATGGAAGTGGCTGTGTAGGACACCATCATAAGAGTGAACATCATTATAAAGAAGGCTTCTACTGTTGGTTTCAAACCTTAAAGATCAGAACAAGAAGGGTTTCAGAATGACCCTGCTGAAAGCTCTGCCATAACCTGAACACTATTGTGATTTTCCTAGTGTGTCCTGCTTACAAATTACATCTTGTCTGCCAGCACAGGCTGTGTCACTGAGACCCAAGACTGCTGTGGTGCTTGTGACAGCCCGTATGTGTCTGTCTTGACAGTGGAAGAGAGGATGAATAAGTAGTATGCCCAAAACTGCAGTAAGACTGAAGGTAGTAGAATATGTAGAAGTACTGTACTTCACACATCCAAAGTGGCTGCAAATTGTCCATCAAAGGAGAAACTTCTAGTGCACTTCCATGAGAAGCAGCTGTACATCATTTCACTAGATTCCAGCAGAGAGCTCTCCTAAAAAACCTAGCAGCTTTGAAGTGGTTATGGATTCAGTAGCAAGGTCTGTTTCTCTCCAGTTTCACAGTTTGAGAGCCTCTTGCTGATGTGGCCTTGTTTCCTATTCCTTAGGGTAAAAACTCAGACCAAAGCCAACAAACTGGTATTAATTCACACAGTATTAAGATCTTAAAACAAAACCTTTTCTTTTAGGTGTTCTTGCAAGGATCAGAAAAATATCTTGTAAGAGTCATCAGAAGCCAAGAAGGCCATAGATGAAAAGGAATAAATCAAAAAAACAATTTTGTAAAGGTTATGGCTTCCTTCTAAGGACAGTGAAGATGAGACATGTCACAGATTCTCTGATGAATGTTTTAATTTTTGTGTCTTTTCTGTAGAAAACTACATGGTGTGCTAAAAGTAAGCTCAGTAGCTAAACCCCCATGCCAGTGTAGGGATTTAGCTTATATAAATATCCATGTATGCATACACATCTATAAGATGCACATGCCATGATTTATTGTGGGGGTTGGAATGAGGCTGTTGGAGACCATACTTGCCTAGCATGAAGTAAACTATGCAGGTGAAGATGATGCTGGGCATAGTCCTTATGGGTATTAAATCAGCCATTAGCTTTGCTATGAAGTATACAGATATTCTGTAGTACCCACTGATATATTCATGCCTGGAACACAGAGATAGGTACAGCGCATTACAAATTTAACCACTAAAAACCTGTTTGATTTTCACCCCTTGACAAATGTATTCCAGCTCAAACTGGAAGAAAATCTTTTATACTTGGGCTAAAATGCAGCTGTCCAGTAAGCCTATACAGTATAGAACTGATGACATTTTCATATGCAAGCGAACATGGGTATTTGTGCACATAATTTTTAGTAAATTTATGTGTCATGCCATTGAGACAGAGAGTGTAATGTTTGAATAATTTTCATATTTTATACAGGATAGCTTTAAAGAATCCAGTTACATGACATTTATTGCCCTCACTAGCAAGTCACACATTATCAGTCAATGCCAACGCTGAGTATTCAAGGGGTTTTTACCAACTGCATCAATAATATTACACTCTGAGCCAGCTGTAATCGTAGGTACCTTTTGAGGGGTTTGCAGACAACTCACTAATAGACTAAGAGAGTATATTTGCAATGAGCACTATCATTGAAATAATTTGAAATTCTGCACTAACTGTACTTAAATGCCATTTACAGCATGACAGAGAAACTCATAGTCTAACAGCAGTTTGGTATCTTTTTTGCATGTTTTACTTACATAAATATCTTCTTTTCTACAACAAAGAGTTCAAGAGCTGAGACACTGCTGAAACACTGGTTAGTGGTCAGAAAGAACATTGCACCCACTCTGCAAAATAGCAAAACAGTGAGCTGTTATTTAAAATGGGATGTAAATGTAGTGTTTCCACAACAGAGTACATAAATCCACTTGCAGTTCCTGAAGTTTAGCAGTGTTTGACCTTCCATCCCAAAATCATGGAAAACGTCTTGGCTATGAGTCTGAATCTGTAACAAGCCTGACATAGGTGTGGTACAGTCATTATTTGGTTTTGGCTTGCAATGATAGCACATTCTCTGATGCAGTCAAAATATAGAAAATCAACTGAGGTTTTTTTTTAAGGGGCTGTGGTTTGGTTTTTTCCTTGATGTAATTTCCTGACAAATTAAAGATTCTCAGATGGTGAAGCATTTGTCTGCTGCAAACAGAGAAGAACCAAATAAACAATGTGAGAAGTAGTTTTCACCTTTTCCACAAAAATTTAAGGCACTTCCTACTCAATTTAAAACTGGGCTGTTTTTAAACAAATGCTATGAAGTCTAACAGGATTAAGAACCCAGAGGTTTCATAGTGGCAGACTCATGTGTCAGGTCAGGTCAGGTCATAGAGCTGTCAAAATGATACATAGAGCAGCATAATTTGAAAATCTCTTACTGCTGGTAAATTCGAGTGTGTGAGTAGAAACAGTTGCAAGATTACAACTTTAGTTACCTAGGTTTATGTAGCCGCAAGTCTTGTATAATTTAACACTCTCAGTTCTGCAGGGACCTTGCTAGAGGAACAAGATCACATCCTCACTTCCAAGTCACACAGGCTTGGCCTTACTGATGTGAAGGGAAGCATTTGCTTTAAAGAGGTATTAAGCTCCTTTAAAGGGAGCTTTACCAAATTTTTGAATATCCATTACCTAGACTGACTGACCTGTTCTGTAGTCCAGCAGAGTTCTCCTCAAGCCCAAAGAAGATGGCACCTACAACCAGTCCCAGTAAAGCTGTAATACAAAGCTAAATGGGAAAAAGAGAAAAGAGGAGGGAAAGTAACATTCTCATTGCTTCAAAGGTTTTCCTGACTGCCAGGATGAGGATGACAGTTTATGCTCATGCTCCACAGTGTGGGCTCTATCATACATCTTACTCATGGGATTGTTTTTAATGAGATGCTACAACAGGGCTACAGATATGCTGATATTTGCAGTCTGTAACTATTTAAATAGCAGAGATAACAGGATGTCACTTAAAAGACTGAAGTGTGTGCATCACAGTTTTTAAATGCTAAATATAAATGACAAAAAATCTCAGGAAAACAATGGTATCAGGCAGTTCTGTCACTTTTAAGCCTAAGCAATGCATGAGTCTTAACACCAAAAACTACTCGATCCTTGGTACCTTCTCTTGCTAAGATCCTGCCAAAAGGAGCAAATGTCAGGGATAATTCAGCTCCTGAGCCAGTTGCAGTGGAAAGCAGGGATCATTTCAAGACCAATTTGGAGCAGATTAATGAAAAAAAGGCTTAATGAGCCATGGACCCCTCAAAGAATGCTGGACAAATCCACCCCTGATGAGGGTGGGGAGATAAAAAAGATTGTGAGAAACAAGTCAGGACTATTAACCTTGGGCTATGAAGGAGGTTCTTGAGAGTCTAATTCTTGTCACAAGGTCAAGGTTTTACAAAGCAATTAAGGATCTCCATAGTATCAAGCTACAGGCACACACACATACTCAAAGCCTTCTAACCTCGGGGATTCTGGACTTGTTTTACCTCAACACCAGCCATTTATTCACTCATTATATAAAACATGATGAAGATAATTTATACCCCTGGCTGCAGGCCAACTTTTCTATTGGCCTCTCCCGAATTGCTGAGAATTGCAGTGGGAGTTTTGATGGTGCTGCGGCTGCACAGTTTGGCCCATGAATTAGGGGATTCCTGAGGATTAGTCACTCTGCAGAGGCCAGCTGGACATTTTTCATTTTTGAAATCAATGTGCAGCTCTGAAGGAGTCAACATTTTGGTTCTGATCCTTCAGAAAAAGCAGCACTAACAGAGCCAGTGATTATCTTTCATGGTGCGTGCTGAACTCCATTGTGGACTTCATGACACCTTATCCAGAAGACATCATCACCGATGTGAGCAGTCAAATAACCAAACAGCACACACATTACGAGACTGCAAAAATATTTTTGCACTTGAGCCAACTGCCAGGACTTCATTTTGTGCTGAAGTTTAATGAAGTATACAAATACAGTCTGTTAACTTTTCCTGGCGGGGGAGAGGAATTGAGGCCAAACCCCACAGTGCCAAGCCTGGGCAATTAGAGTCAAATCTGAAGAATGCTCTCGAGCAAATGTGTGAAACTTCTTGGGACATAATGTGCTCCTGGCTGGGAGCAGCAGAATACCCTGCTGGGACAGGTCTTACCTCCTAAAGTCTTTCAGTAGTCCAAAATTAATTACTGAACAGTCCCACATTTGAGAGCATTCAGAACACCTTTTATCCCCAGATTCCTAGACCTTGAGCACTGTTTCCTCAGATGCTTACTGCAGTCAAGATATCAAGAGGCAAAACCATCCCAGTGACTCATCTAATAATCCAGGAGCCAATGTATATCCCAAAACTATAGATACAAATAGCCTTACCTGAGCTATGGAAGCCTGAGGGTTTCCTATCAGGTTTTTAAATGTGCGCCTGGACACCCATTTCAGCTGGTGGAGGAAGGAATTGGCATATGTGATTTGCCGGAAAAGTTGTTTGGTTTTCTTTTTGTTTCCTGAAGAAATGCTCTCTAAATGTGCTCGTGTTTCTTGGTAGTAGGCAGAGTTGGAATATTTTTCTGCTAATTGCTCAGCCAAGGTCTTATCATATTCAGAGCATTCTTCAGTTTGCTCTGTTGGAAAGATTAAAAACCAGAAGAATTAAGATGCACACGTAATTCCAGTGATTCACTGCACTCTGTCCCATATCAGACAGCTCAAAAGAGTTGGTATAAATAAGATAAAAAATCTGGTTTTGCCTGTGCAACCTGTCCCACAAGCAGCAGCAGCCTCTCAGCTCTCTGACAAGGAAAACCCTTGTCTGCCCATGGAGTTGCAACATGACTTTTAATCAAAAAGTGATTTTTACATCCCCCTTGTCCCCAAAGGTTTCTGTAAGTGATCTGTTTCACAGATAATGACATAATCCTGGACTTTCCAGACTTTTAGATCCAGGTAATCCTGCATGTATCTACTTTGGTCCTATATAAATTTCAGCTGGACCTCCTTTTTTTCTTAACCGTGGTATAGTGTGTGCTGTTGCAAAGACAGATGTAATGTGTCATATCTGCCAGCTATAATATTTGCTAGACCCTGATCAGAGCACTTTTGTAAAATGATGTCTGTTCCTTTGGTAAAGGTATAGTGAAAATGTATTTGGGCACTCAGCATATTCATTACTTCATTTGCCTTTTCACTCCTTTGAAAAGAGAGTAAGCTATTACTGAGTGGCAGCAGAAAAGTATGAGAAAGCATGCTCCAAAAAATAGGTGAGAGCTGATTAGCTAGCTTGGGGATAATTTCTGCCTTAGCACGACTTCAGATAAACATCAGATGAGCAGTGGTACCCTATGTCTACCCCTTCCCACCCTGCTCAGAGGAAGGAAAACAGTAATTTCCTAACAGAAAAGTTGTTACATTAGGTAAAATAGTCAAGTCATAACTGCATCAAATTATGTCCTTAACAGGAACAATTATCCTGGTTTATCATCTCTGCTTCTGCAGGATTTCAGCTGGTTTTCCTTGAAGATGAAAGAAGCTCTTTCTGTGTGCTGAGAGTTACCGAAACAGTTTTTTAAATTCCCATTACCGCACATGTTCGGATAACTTGACTCAGCTGTGGGTTTCATACCTGTGTTACTTTCATCAGTCTTGTTCATTGCCACAGCGGTGGAGTCTCCATTGATGACGTCCAGGAAAAAATCGGCGGGGTTGTTGTAGGGCTCGCACTGGTAGCCTGTGGTGACATTGACACTGTGGTGACAGTGTTTTCAACCCTGTGTGGGGTTGTGTGACTGGCCAAGGACTGTGCTTGGCTGTCAAAAGCACAGCCACACATCCTACCATGGAGCAGCCTGCACCAAAGGCATGGCAGCCTTTGGAAAGTCCACACTTTCTTGAGGGATGAGCGGCACTGCCAGGCAGCACCGTCAGCAAAAGTGAGGTGACAGCTAGCAGCGTGCTCTTCCCAGCCCTAGCCCAGGTATTCTCTAATTAAGATGTACCAGGAACAGCTCACCCAAATCCACATGTGGGCCAAGAGGAGAAACACCCAGAGAAGTGCTCAGCCTGTTAAAATACTGGAAGTATTTAAAATGCTGGAAGTAGCGCTCACCAATGGACTGAAAGTACTCGATGGCATGCTGAGCTGGCCCATGGTACAGCACTCTCCCTGCAGCCAGCAGTGTCAAGCTGTCAAACAGTCGGAATATGGAGTACCGAGGCTGGTGGATGGAGAAGATGATTGTCCTTCCTTGTTTTGACATCCTGAATGTGAAGAATGACAGAGATGTCAGCTTTGCAAGTTGATTCAGTGTTTAGATAAGAGCATTTGAAAGTTCAGTTAAGTCTTTATGAAGTCTGATTAACTTGGTATGCCAGAGAAGGAAGAAGAAAGGAAAAAAAAGAAAAAAACATTTAGGTTGTATTTACAGTGTCTGTATGAGAAAAGAATTCTCACTTTGGAGAGAGAGAATTCATTCAGTTTTTTTCCTACTCAATTCACATCCTTGGCTCACTGGTAAATAATTACATGTCTGAATTCCCTGTTTGCTCATTTGAACTGTAATTCAAGTCAAATACAACTGAAGTCTAGCAGGGTGGAGTGCTGAAAACAGGAAGCTGTTTCTAAGGCCACCACCTTTTCAGTAGCAGTAGGACAGCATTAGCAGTGCTGGAATCAAGTCCCGTGGTTGGCTCATCCAAAAACAAGATGGAAGGATCCGTGATGAGCTCCATCCCAATATTGGTCCTTTTTCGCTCTCCTCCAGACACCCCACGAGAGAACTGGGTACCAACCTAATAAAAAAACAACAAACTTGTCTTGTTTGGCCCAAGGAGAAATCCTTGAACAAACAGTATTGTACCTACA
Organism: Molothrus aeneus; assembly: GCF_037042795.1. NCBI lineage: Eukaryota > Metazoa > Chordata > Aves > Passeriformes > Icteridae > Molothrus > Molothrus aeneus. Next base: position 13,260,131 of record NC_089649.1, read on the forward strand.
TGGCAGTATCTGGGAGAGTTGTAAGAAATTCTGGCCCTACACTCAGAAGCAGATGTAAATGTTATCTTACACACAACCTTGATCTTAATCTTAGTATTACTTGAGGTCTTGTCTTTTTCTCCAACCACTAACTTTCCCTTTCACCTTTGCCTTTCCCTTTCTTTTTACTTGCAATGTAGTACCATACGCCAGCATCAGCACAGTCTGTACAGGTCTCCATACAGAAATGTCACTAATTATTGTATTACTGAAACATCCTGTTGAAATTTACTTTTTTTTTTAAATCTGCCATGGTGACTCATTTGGTTAATTAATAAACCACTTACTACATTTTAAGTAACATGTTTACAGGCCTTACCTTGGAATCTGCAACTTTGCTCAAACCCAGTTCCTTGATGATCTGATTCACTCGTTCATTTTTCTCCTGTTCCTTCACTGACTTTGGCAAGCGGAGTGCTGCTGAGAACTTCAGATTTTCTCTTACAGTCAGGGTTCCCATGACCACATCATCCTTCATTTAAAAAAAAAGGGTAGATACTTGGTGGTTGCTCAGCAGTTTCTATTTATTCCTCTGAGAACTGTATCTACCTGTGTTTCATGCTGTCCTTGCATGCAGAGGGACAGTAGCAGCAGCCAGAACATGCAGTAGGGTGCATCTTCAATGCCCATGTCATAGAAGAGTTTGGATTTCATGCATGTAGTTATATTTGCCTTAATTCATAAAGCAATGCCACATAGGAACAGTGTCCATCATGCATGATATCTAAATATATAAACAGCCAAGTATAGAAAACAGTCCCTTATGTATTCTTACCTTATTCAGTTTTTTGGAGGTGTTGAGGGAGAGACTCAGGGGCTGAAGGGACTTAAGGAGCAGCTACAGCTCAGATCATTCTCACAGTGTGTTTGCCCATGTAGCCTCAGCCCACCGCAGGTGAGAAGAGGGAGAAAAGAGGAAAGGTAAAAGAGAGGTTGGGTCCATGTGGGTTAGGGTGATTGTGTTCAGCATCCAAACTTGTTTTGTCAAAGGAGGACGAAGGGGAGGTTTTAAGATACTATTTGCTTGTCTCTTGCAAAGGGAATCTGTCAGTTGTGGGAAGTTGAGATTTACATGTGGTTTGAGAGACCACCTTTCTGTAACGTGTTGATAGTAATTTTAAGGAGTTTTCATTGATTCTTGGATGAAGGCAAGGTATTTGCAACATAGCAGCAATTTCTTACAATAGAATCCACAGATAAAAATTACTTACCTGTACTACATACCCAGAGGTACATTTAAAGTTGGCAGGCTGAGGAGCTCCATTGATCAAAATGTCACCAGAGAGTCCATGGGGATCCTTCCTTGCAGCCAAAATGTCCAGTAGCCTAAAGGAAAAGTTGGTTACTTTGTCAGATTAATGTAGAGGAGGCAAAGCTCTCTGAACTTCAAACCCAGCTCATGGAAAGAACAGCTACATAAAAGCAGATCAAATTCAATTTCTACTATCTAGAAAACCCTCAGCAACTTTCAAGGACCGAGTTTCTTTTGTCCTGGTTTCCTAAGGAAATGAGATACATGCAGGTCCATGTCCATTTTTCAATAATTTGAGTTTATCCTCAAACTGGTTACACATTAGCAGAATGGTGTGTAAGGAGTGACTATCAGTAAACTGTGGACTAAAACTGAATTTCACCTTTCTCATATAATCTGTCTTTTGGAATTCAAGTATTTCTCAGAAAACAGTGAGACTTACACAGTTCTAAATAAAAACTCAATCTTTCTCTGAAAGAGAAGTCCACTACTACTAAATGTGTACAATTTCATTTTCCCCTTGGTGTAATTTCTGTGGAGGGTGAAGGGGGCACTTACGAAGATTTACCACTGCCAGTGGGTCCCAAAATTGCATTCAGTCCTGGTTTCATGATGCCACTGTAAGACAAAATGGATAAGTTTTACCAAATAGTTAGAGTGGGGTTATTTCTTTGCCTGTTTCAACTGGTAGGCCAGTATAATTTATCCGTACAACTACTTTCTGCACGCCATTAATTTTGGAATTAATGAAGCTGCCTAATCACAAGCAATATTTAAGATCAGACTTCACCTTAACTTTTTATTCCTAATTCAAGAAAAACTAAAAATCATATAATAAGACAGAACAGAAACATGACTAAAATGTAGCAAAATCTGTACATGTATTTTTACCACACAGGTCTCTACAAGAGAAGCACGCACTTGCTTTAACCATACTCAGTTCTAAAGGTATTATTCTCTCAACAGAGACAATAATAGTCCCTGTAGGCAGCATAAACTAGGGATTGGTCTGCACTTAAAATGTAATTGATAGTTTCTCTTTATCTGACATTAAAGCCCCATGAAACTCAAAAGTCAGATGGAAAATGTCACAAATGACCCATGTTAGTCAACTGAGGTACCACAATACATGGCTTTTGAGGAAAGCAATAAAGCCTTTCAGAGCTCATGTTTAGTGGAAACTCCCTGGGCAAAGAGTAGGATAGACAGAGCTACACAAAAGGGTAAATATTTATGATAGAAATTGGAGTTAGGGAGCTGAAAGTCGTGGGTGACTTGGAATGGCATATTGTATGCCAATGCCTTGCCACTGAGTTTAACTACTGAACTGTGAATGGGCAAGTTTTATTCACTGATTATTGAACAAAGACCACAGTGACATGACTGCTTTACTGCAGTAGTGTTCACTGTTGGGGAAAAAAACACAAAACAACTCAACAAAAAATGCTGAAACTCCAGAAACCTTTACATCTCTTCAAAGTTAACCTAACCCTCACTAATATTAATGTGTTAAATGTTTTAAGTTTAACCCCCCAAAAAATCAACTTTTCCCAAGGTCACCTAAGGGAAGGAGACAACCACGAAGGACAGGCTGCTGGTATCTCAGCTAAACGCCCTGGCACAGTGGGAGGATTGCCAGGGAGTGTAGAGCAAGCAGAGCTGGCTGGTGTGCCCAGGGCTGAGAGCAGCCAGGAGGACTGTATGCCCAGGGCCAAAGGAAGTGTGCTCTCTGATGTACAGGCTCAGCCCAGGGACTGAGGACCTGGGCTTAAGCACAGCTGACAGCAACCACTCATATAAATAATATTTCTAAATCTTGGTCTGCAGGTTGTGCTGTATGGCTCAGTGACATGAGTGAAGTCAACTCTCTGGACAGAAATAAAACTTACACGTACTCTAATGAGCTGTTTAAATACGTACTTGACATCTTTCAAAACTTCTTTTTTGGTGTTTTTTCGGAAACACAGGAACCCAGTCTTTGTCTTCACATGGTAGCAGATGTTGTGGAAGGTAAGCACGCTTCCTACCCTGCCAGCCAAATCTGGCAAGGACTGCATTCTACTGGGAATGCCATTTGTACTGGATTCTGACATCTGAATACACAGGTGTGGCTGGTCTTCTGCCATCTTTCCTCTGGACATGAAACACAGGAAAGAGAAGATTTGATTCGGTATGAAGAAGAAAGGTGTGTGTTTTGGGCTCAGTGTTTGGCACGGGGCCCATGGTGGGCCTGCAAGAGGCCCATCTAGGAGTATCTCTTTTGGATAGGAAGGTTTGGTCCCGTGGGCTCAGACCTGGAGATGACACAAAGTTGATGAGGGTCCACCAGAGGCAGGGAGATAGAAGAGTTTCCCTCCACCCTGATGGTCTGTGGGGGTGGGCTGACCTTGGGAGACCACAGCTGCCCACCCAGCTGCCCTCTGAGGTGAATATCTACTCTGGCACCTGGACTTCCTTCTCTAGGGGCTGTTTCTCCCACATTTTCTCACTCATCTCTCACAGTTGCTGAACAACATCTTTTGCCCTTACATGTTTCCAGAGAAGCTTTATCAGCATCCCTGACACCCTCAACTTTGCCTCAGCAGCTGGAAGTGGCTGTGTCTGCCACAGCACAACCCCAGAATCCTTTCCCACAGAATCCTCCCCCTCCAACTACCCCTCAGCAGCAGCACCTGGCCACAGGCAGCAATTGTTCGATTAATCTAAATAATTTTGCAGAGGAGAGCAACATGGAAACTGACACTGCTGCCAAGTAATTCTCTTCCTTGGGTTTGCTTTCCATGTGAAAACTAGAAGGTAGTTGTGGAATAATTAAAGTTATCTCACACCTCTCATTAGCCAGGCTTCTGCCTGTGAGCCATCCCCCTGCACAGTGGAGCATCTCTGGCTGTTCCTGTGCACGCAGACCTTTGTCCCCTTTGCCCTTCCTTAAGGGTCATCTGGGGGAGAGGTAGAGTCTGGCCTCTCTATATAACATGTTGACTCATCAGAGTCTAATTAGTCTAAATATCACTATGGGAAATGTTAACAATGCAATAGTTCATGGGAATCAAGAGGGTAGATGATCAGCTGGGAGCTCTGGGGTGACCAGTCCCCTACCTCAGCACAGTTACACTGCTTACAGCAAGAAAGGAGGCAAATTGTGACACAATTTCAGACATGCTGAATGAATTTGAGAGCCGTTAGTAAAAAGAGCACTGGGGGAAAAAAAGTCATTTAATCTAACAAGCTCATATGGTCATACCAAAACCCAAATGCAAGCCCTTATCTTGTCAGTTTGCTCAGGGTGCTTGACAGACAGCTGAGCTCTCCTTGGTGGCTATCAGCACAGTGAAACCTCTGGAAGCTCAACATTCAGCAACCAGCCTATCTCCACATAAAGGCTGGTTCATCTGTCTCCCAGTGATACTATCTCAAATCTAGCCCAAGTCTGCCTCTTCTGGAAAAGCTGCAGTCTTCTGTGCTGACAAAAATATAAGGTCTTAATGTTTTAGTAGCCAGTAATCTTGGCCCAGGGCAAAGAAACCATGTTTGAAATGTAATTACAATAGATCTAGCTTTAATTTTAGCTAAAATGCATTTTGAATAAGTTGAACATAAATCAAATATGCAAGATTTAAAATATAGAGGCCTTTTACTGAAAGACTGCATACCCTCTCACTGGTGCCAGAGAAGATTTACCTGCCTGGAGGAGGACAGGTAATTTTATATGGCTATTTTTCCTGCAGTTTCTAGGTTAATCTGTCTGGACATCAATCACTGCCTTTTGAAAGGATGCTTTGGTAAATTAGAGATGTGCATTCAGAACTGCAGAGGGAACTTGTCACTTAAAATCTCACCAAGTGCTGAGCAGATATTTGCTGAGCTAGGTACCAATTACACAACCACAGCAGCAACACCACATGTAGGCATTGGAAAATCCCTTGAGCTGTTGGATAACCAAGCAGCACCGAGTGCAGAAATCAGGAGACAGTGTGACTATGACCTGGATATATCACTACATATATAAAGTATTTGGATCAGTATTTTGCTTGATCACATTTTTTGCTCACCTTAATATTTCAGTATTACAGATGCAACATTATGACCAAATGAGGAAAAAAATGAGGTAGAGCTTGACCTCAGACATAATCAACAGAATGGTTACATTTTTCTTTGTTTAATTTGATTTTGTTCGTTTTTGGTCTTTTTTTCCAAAGACCAGCATAAAAACCTAGCTCACTGCTTGCACTGAAATTTCTGAAATGCTCTTCAGGAATCAGAAATTTTTTTTAGGAATTAAAGAAATTAATTTTTCCAGAGTGAACTAGACAGGTAGACAATAAGCAGAGAATCAGAAACTGCTTTCACAAGTGAAGGATCGTACTGCTTTTACAGTGTTGTTCCTAAGAACCGACAGTCTGTTGTAGTCAAATTTAGTCTATCAATCAAGATAGGATGAGACTGTACACTTCCTTGCAAAAATGTGTGTAGAAGCTATATAATTAAATCAGGTATGGGAAGAATTACATATATCCATAGCAAACAGTCTCTAAATTAACAGTCTAACATTAAAATGGCTATTTAATACAGCTGTCAGCAGGAAACTTCCAGTTCAGGAAGGCTTGATAACCCAAATTTCCAGAGAAAAACAACATTCTTTGCTATTGTCCCTTGGGAAAACATTAACTACTGGGAGCTGTGAGCAGAGGTTGGATTCAGGTCTCACTGGATCTCTGGTTTAAGTTGTCACAGCCCTTCCTGGCTGCAGGGTGCTTGTGCCACTTGCAGGGAGAGGGTGGGGTGCAGCAGGTAGAACACCTGGTACATGGATTTATCTGTGTTCTGCTCCTCCCTTCAGGAAAAAAAAAGTGTATTGTTGGGGACATGCCATTTATCAAAGTAAAAAACTCTATCTATTTCAAATGCTACATTAATACTGAAAATAGCATTTCACACTTTCAGAGCTACTAAAATTTATTGCAGAAAAAAAATGCAGAATGCTCATTCACTTAGAGCTGGTGTGGTTATTTCTGCTGTATGAAATCTGTGTTGGCTGCTCTCTTCTGAAAGGGACATAACCACTGCAAGATCTCCACTACAGCAGCTCCTTGATCCAGCAGAATGACAGGGCTCTGGACATTCTTCTTCCCTCTGGTGGGAAGGGGCTTGGGGAAGTCCCAAACTCCTGCTTCTCCCTCAGAGCAGGTCTGGCATCAACACAAGATTGGGTCAGCTGTGGCTTTGCCTGAGGGATCCGTGGAAGCCTCTGAGAGCAGCCATTTGGATCTCAGCTAACAGTGTGCTCGGAGAAGATGAAGTGCAAACAGGAGAAAATATGCACTCATGCTAAAATTAGGCATTTGATTTGCTTTGCTTTTTTGGATGCCTCTTTTTTTGCTGCGGTGTAAAAAGTTGCAGTGAGGTAATCAGATTGGTATTTCACAAAACAACCTTCCCATTTCTGATCTAGCAATAAACTTCACCAGAGGAACAGAGGGTCCTACTCCTTCACAGCTAATGTAATTGTCAGCTGTTTGCAATCACTCCTCAGAAATGGAGTCCTTAAAATATTGCAGATTCTATCTGTTAAAGAATAATTCTTTAAGTTTAATGTGGCATACAGCCATGAAACATTTTAAGTCAGAACTTTTACAGGACAAAGAAACAATCAAGATGAATGTTAATCAAATCAATTTCTATGCAAATTTTAAATTAAGTTTCCCCGATTTCATTGCCATTGGCTTACAAATATTTACTTTAGATCAGATATGAGCAGGAGATTCTATAACAACGTAAACTTCCTGCTGTATTCAGAAGTATTTGTTAATCTCAAGAAAGTGTTTCATATTCTCATCATATCAGCCGTGAGTATAGTACACTTTGCATCAGCAGAATAAAAAATTTATAAACTCTCCGGAAATTTTGCAAATTTTTCTTGTTTTGGCAAACAGTTTTGAAATATTTCTATTGCTACTGATTTCAGCATAATTTCAGCTCAGGTCAAATAGAAAATAATTTTCTTCAGAGATACGTAGTCTCAAAAAATTTTGCCAGGAGACAAAGTACTGGATGTAGAGATTTAACCTTTTATTAGTGGAAAAATGAAACTACTTTCTTTAAAACAACCAAGAAATCTCTTTGCCCACTGTTTCAATACAGATAAAATTATGTCTCAGTACAGTAATTTTCCTGAGTATATTTCTGATTCTTGTAAAGTACAAAGTTTCATTTTTTCCTACACACACAAAAGGGAACTAAACAAAACCATCAAACAACAACAAAATGTGCTGCTAAGTTCAGTTGATTCAAACATGCTTGACTCCACAACAAAGTGGAGTCTCTCAAACAGTTTCAGTAAATGTTTGAATTTATGTAGACAATGTATCTTGAAGGACAAGATACATTGTCTATATAAAACACTAAGGAACATTTATTCTTGTCAGTCTTCCTTTAAAGCTTTTGGAACCAGGGGGATTTTCAGTTCAAATAGAAAAAAAAACCCCACAATAAAGAACAATACTATAGGAGGGGTAGTAAAATTATGAATAGCAAAATTCAGATGTGCATTTTTTTAAATCCACGTAGATGCGCAATAGATTTTATCTCTATAGAGAATAAGTATTGAAGTTACTTAAGGAGGAAGAGTTTTAGAGACAGAAGCAGCTTTCAGCATAATTTTCCAAAGGAAGATGCCCTAAACCCTTTTTAAAAACAGTCTTTTTCTTTTTTCTGGATACTTGAACATGCCAGAGAAACCGCAGTTAAGTGTGCTATTATTTCTCTTATTTTTAGTGGTTACAAAGTTAAGTCTTGCAGCCTCCAAGCTGAAACAGTACTGTATGTGCATTTTGGACTTCTGAGACATATATATAAATTCAGAGAAGCTGTAACCTTTCAATATATATAAATTCACAGAACCTTTTCTCCCCTCCTTCTTTAGCCATTTCCAGGGATGTGGACTGACCAGAGAATGGCTATGGGGATGCAAAGGGGGCAGGACCATACATTCATCTTTCTCAGGAACATGTGCAGGAAATCAAAACTGTTGGAGTAAATGAGGATAATGCAATTGAGGCAATCTGTAAATTAATTGCCAGCCTATTTACCATGGATTTGTAATCTACTTTCAATGAAAAGAGCACAAATGTTAACGTGCATGAGGGAGCACTGAGAATGGCAGCTCCCACAAAATTTTCTCATTTTTCACCTTTTTACTGGTTTTAATTTATGCCTTGAAGCTTCCATACCCCCCACACCTTTTATAAAGCATATTTTCATTGATTTTTTGCCTTCCCAGTAAAATCCCTTGAAAAGCTGGGAGAAGGCAGGTGAGCGTTTTGCTGTGGTTTCCTTAGGTATTGGAGAAAAACAGCTGCTGAATATTATTCCACAGCAATGGCAGTGCAAGCAATTCACGGACGAGGGAGCAAGCCACTACACCGAGCTAAATCTGTCTGAGTAAAAGGGCTGAACTGCTGCTTCTGATTCACTCACCAGCAGCAGGTCCGGGTCGCGCTGCAGGGCTGCTGAGGAGGTGGCAGCGGCGCTGGGAGGGATGCAGGATCTAGGGAAGGGAGGAGCGTGGCACAGCTCCGACGGCTCGCTCGGCTTGCAGGGTTGGGCAGTGCCACGCAGATCTCACATCTGCTGCGGGACGAGCTGGCAGCTGGGTACCCTGTGCTCCATCACCCCGGCGAGTCTCCACCCTCTCCCTCTGTGGGGAGGGCAGGGCCAGGGCGTGCCACTGCTTTCACCTTTTCTCCTTTTTTAGCTGAACAACTCGTAAGCTGCCACAACCCGCCCACGCCGGTCGTGGTGACACTGTTAGTGAGGGAGAGCATCTGCACCTGCCCAAGGCTTGCAGCCATAAGCAGGGCTGGCAAAGCTGGCAGGGTGGGATGAATCCCAGCGCGGCGTGTCAGACAAGGCTCAGTTGGCTGCAATATCTTCTTGCCCAGTATCCTGGAGACAGATATGTTTTCCTTCAGTTCCAAATACCTGCAAAAATGCAAAGGCTTTTTTGAGCCCATTAGAGTGGGGTTTTCACAGGACAGTATGTGGGTGTGACATTGATGCTGTGGAAAGAACCAAAGGTAAGGCAGCCCTTGTTATACAAAGTAGGAGCACTGGTCCCCAGCTGAGGTTACTGGACAGCATCAGCCACAGATTTCCAGGAGCTGTGCTAACTGGGAGCAGGATCACTGACAGGTATGCCACTTCTCCTGTGTGCTCCCTGATGCAGTTTTGCTTTCCAGGACAATTGTAGCTTCCAATAACCCCAAAGATGAGGTTGGGCAAACTCTGGGGGATACTGAAGGAAGTCCTTCAGTTCTGTTGGTGCTATACCACATGAGGGCTCTGCCAGAGCTTTGACAAATGCATGGCCCCATGGAGTCACAATCTTTCTCCTTGGGAGATGATGCAGAAGAGTACACGTTATGGATGGTTTCCATTTAAAATCATGATTTTTTAAATCATCTCTTTTTCCTAGCAAGACTCATCACTAATTATTAAATATCAAGGCTGCCCATAAGAGCTCTCCTGGACCAAACATCACAGGGCAAGAGCTTTTTGTGTAGCTGTAACCTGGGGTAAGTATATAATTGTTCATGAACCATGCTTCTGAGACTTTGTTCTTTCCTTTATCAATGACTTTATAATAATTATCTCTCTACTGTATTTATATAAGACTTAGAAGCATGCCACCAGCTAGTGAAAATCATTGCATAGTCCCAGTGGCATTTGAGAAGGTGCACGTGTCTCCAAAGAGGTGCAGAAATACTGTTATCTTGTTCAGGAAGAGTGTATCTGCAGCCTGGCTGGAAACCTCAGCAGACAATTTGTAGTATCAGATCTTGCCTTTCCCCAGGCATCTTGGATGCAGGACTCAAAGGTGTAATAAGTTGCTACATTAGGATGAGCTGTTGACTCCCTAGAAGGCCCTGCAGACAGACCTTGACAGGTTGGAGGGCTGGGAAATCACCAACCACATGAACTTTAAACAAAGACAAGTGCTGTATTTTTCACCTGGGACAAGGCAACCCTGGATGTATGGACAGACTGGGGACTGAGAGGCTGGAGAGCAGCGCTGTGCAAAGGGACCTGGGGGTGCTGGTCAATTGAATGTGAGTCAGTGCCCTGGCAGCCAGGAGGACCAACCCTGTCCTGGGGGGCATCAGGCACAGCATTGCCAGCTGGGCAAGGGAAGGGATTGTCCTGCTCTGCTCTGGCCTCACCTTGAGTGCTGGGGCAGTTTAGGGTGCCAATATATAAGAAAGTATGAACTATAGAGAGCATCCAAAGGGGGGCAACAAAGATGGTGAAGGGCCTTGAGGGGCAGCCATACCAGAGTGGCTGAGGTCACTTGTTCTGTTCAGCCTGGAGAAGAGGAAGCTGAGGAGAGACCCCATTGCAGTTACAGCTTCATTGTGAGAGGAAGAGGAGGGGCAGACACTGACCTCTTCTCTGTGGTGACAGTGACAGGACCCCAGAGAATAGCATGAAGTTGTGTCAGGGGAGGTTTAGACTGGATATTAGAAAGAAGTTTCTTCACCCAGAGGGTGGTTGGGAGCTGGAAAGGCTCCCCAGGGAAGTGGTCACAGCTCCAAGCCTGACAGGGTTCAAGAAGATTTTGGGCAATACCCTTAGGTACATGGTGTGGTTCTTGTGACTGGCCTATGATGGGCCAAGAGTTGGACTTTATGATCCTTTTTGGGTCCCTTCCAACTCAGGATATTCTTCCATGAGCTAGGAAAAACCAGAGCACTTGCACAGGATGCAGAGAGAGAGGTGACTGTTGCTCTCAGGATGACTGGTGCTCCAGCTTACACCAACCAACCAACAACAACAACAAAAGAAGATGAAAAACTGTGGTTATTTTGTTTGCACAGATATTTGCTCTACTATTAAGAGCCAATATGACTTGTTTTTTTTTTTTTAATTGTGGGCACAGGTATCCTTGAGATTGTTTCTGAATGTGTCAATTCACAGGTGTTCCTGTCTTCAGGAGTGGAGCAGACTCCAGAGAAGGAAAGCCCCAATTGATGCATGCATTGGAGTCTGAAACATTGAATGAAAGCAGTTCAGCCTTTCTGCAGTTTCAGCAGCTGGCCAGGAGCAATTTAACTTCACAGGGAAGTTTTTTCTCTTAGACACATGTATAGGACACATGTATAGACAGTCTGAAGGGACTGTCTTATCAACTCTGGTAGCTGCTAGGATGTTTAGTGGTCCTGTACAAAGATAGTACAGAGCCATTCACATTCAAATAAGCAATAAAAGGAATGCATTGTAGGAACATGATTCCTCAGAGATAAGATTACATATTTCATTAGGGAGAGACAGAGCACACTTTGGTGTCTCATCAGCTTTGCTGCTGCAGGGCTCCCACAGGGATCAAGGTTCATGGATTGCTGCAGGGCTTGAAACCTGTGCCCTCAGGAGTACAAAACTCAGTAATGAATCCTACCCTAATAAATCTTTCTCTATCTTACTGTTTCCAAGGCCATGCCTGCCCCAGGTGCTTATTTGTCAGATAATGCACAAAAAGTTACCATAAATTTTCCCTCATCTATCTTTGGGCAAACCTGTGGTATATCACAGGATTACTTAATGTTAGCAACGGATTCAATACAGAGTTCAACCTTTCACACTTCTATTTTGTGCTTGGTCAAATGTGAGGCACATCCACAAACGTGCATGAGAGCTTTAGTCAGTTCACAACACCTAAACCCTGAGATGTTAAACACAATGTAAGTGAGGTATCACTTATGTATCAGGACTGATAGGTAAGGTATTGCCTTATCAGACAGTCCTTCCAAGCAGCTTGCATGTTCTGTTTAACTATTAAATCTGGCTGAAGGTCACCACCAGCTGTCCATTAACCAAAATAAAAGGGTAAATCTGCACGGCAGCAACACCAGCCAAGGTGTGTCCTGAGCTGTGCCCCTCCTTTGTTTGGAGTTGAATGAAGCTCTGAGCTTTTACCTCAGCACTGGGAGGCATTGTTTAACAACATGACAAAGTTTTATTACAAGGAGAAGAAAACACATCTTGTATGAGTAATTGCTATTGAAAGACTAAAGGTGATAAACCTCAAGGAAGGGATGTAGACATTGAATCTAATGTTGATCAACATGATGCTCACCAGGAATTCTGCTGAGCTGCAGATCAGGCTGGCATGATACTGTGCTGTATTTCCAGCTTGGTGTCAAACCTCTCAGGTGTCTCCCTGTTCTCCTAAGTTCTTCTAAGCCTTCTGATGTTTACATTTTTGTAATGAAGTTTCTCACGCACATTTCATGTAAATAATGATTGTTTTGCTTTCCTTTCTGGAGGAGGAGAAATTTGATAAACTGTTGGTTTGACCAGTGTAGCTGGAGAAGTGGCAATTTCATCCTCCAATCCATGGTCGCTTTTAAAAATCTATAAATATTAGAGTCAAAAATAAACTATGCTTTTGTGCCTTAGATGTTTCATGCATGTCACATGCATGTTGATTAACATTCCCATAACAAATGTTTAACATTCCCATAACAAATGACTTAAACTGTGGCCCAGAAAAGTACCAGTTAAATCACTGTGACGTTAACATCACAATTTTACTTGAGTAGGAGATTTCTTAGCATGTTCCCTGTTGCTCAGAGTGAGCTGCATTTTACTGATGTATTCCAACCTCCTGAATTTAGGCTTAGAGCTATAATCCTTCACAACCTTGCTTTGTCTTACAGGTGTGTTGACTCTACCTTGCTTTGCAGGCCAAAACCTGGCTTAGTTGAGAATTAACACACCTGGGAGATATCTAAGACCTCTGTTTCCTCTCAGTGAACACAACAGTCTCTTAAGCTGTTAACACCAGATTCTTCTAACATCTTTCCATGTCTGCAGTCATGTTTTCCTCCCCAGCTCTCTGATTTCTTTGAGACAGCAAGTCCCAGGGAGGGAGTTAAAGCACCCCAATGGCAAGCACTGCACCCTCTGTGAAATGTCCTGAACACAAACAAAGGGCAAGGACAACTTTATAGATACTCTCAGAGTTTTTACACCCATTCATGGCTGTTCTGATATGTAGCAGTGACTGAGATGTTTCCTTCTCACTGCTAACTTGCTGTGATCTTTTGCCAGAGCAGAAATGTTTTGTCATGGTGAAATTGCCTGTGGACAAACAGCAGCAGCAGAAGCAGCAGGGCAGTGCTGAAGAACTGTCCCTCCTTCATGTGCTGAACTGTGAAGCAGAGAAACAAGAGGAGCTCTCAGCATCCTTCTTCCCTGGTGCCCTCTGGTGACTGACACTGCTCTCCCAGCTCACGCTGCACATGATCCTGAAACACAAACCAGCTTAGGGGCCAGGCCTTGGGGAAGAAAATAAATAGTATCGATTTTGTCCATTAGTAACAGTGTGCGATGTGAAACTTGGTGGTCTGGTTTATTTCCCTGTAGTTCATGCAGGCAGCACCACCACTGCTCTGCGCCAAAAATGAAGGAACAGCAAAAGAGCTTCTTGGAAATATAGAGAACCACCCTGGGAATGTAGGAAGGCTGTATCAGGAGAGGCTTGCATTAGTTGTGCTTTTACCACCATCCACTACATCAATATTCACACTGCATTAGCTTTGAAGAGAGAAGAGAGTGTCTGATCTGATGCTCAGGGTCATGCCCCACTACATCATCTCGTGTCCCTGTGGGATCAGTGCAGAGCTGGGGATGTTTAGCCTGGAAAAAAGGAGCCTCAGGAGAGACCTTATTGCTCCCTACAACTACCTGGAAGGAGTTTGTAGAGAGGTGGGGGTCAATCTCTTCTCCCAGGTAAACAAGTGGCAGGATGAAAGGAAATGAAAGGAAATGTCCTGAAGTTGTGCCAGGGGAGCTTTAGATTGGATGTTAGGAGAAATTTCTTCATGGAAAGAGTGGTCAGGCATCAGAACAGGCTGCCCAAGTGGTGGAATCACCAGCCCTGGAAGTGTTAACAAAATGTGTAGATGAGGCACTTGGGGATGTAGTTTAGTGGTGAACATGGCAGTGTTAGGTTGATAGTAGGACTCAGTCTTGGAGGCCTTTCCAACCTTATCAGTGTGCTTTGTGAGACAGGCTGTCTCCCATTTCTGGGAGCCCTTCAGACTGTTTGCAAACATCCCCCAACTTAATTTCTGCCTCCAGAAGCAGTGGGAGCACCTCTCCTCTGGTGTGTGCTGGAGCCAAAATAGCTCAGGGTTTCAAATAATCTGAGGTGGAGCACCCATTGCCTGTAATTAGCATACCACGTCCAGGAGCTGGAATGACCTGAAACTCAAGAGGAACCCAAGTGTCCCTAACACTTGGGGAGGAGGTCTGCTGGCAAGAGCATCTTGTACCTCAACAGCAGAGCAGCCAGAACTGTGATCTGGAGCTGGAAGATGCAGGAGTTGAAATCACTTAGAGCATCAAATACCTTGAGCTTTAAGCAGCTGGAGCATTTATCAGTCAGAGCTGTGAGAAACAGGAGCATCTCTAATCCAAACTAACTGGGGTGTCTATCAACTGGAGCCAGGGTGTCTGTCACCCAGGCGCCACATGGGTTGTCCTCTACAGGGAGCTCTACGCAGCAAGGAGCCTGGCCTCTTCTCTTGTGGATTAAATACATGTCACATGCTCCTCGCTGCATGAAGGGTCTCTCTCAGTCCCATTCCTGACAGCAGAAGTGAGATGAGGGTGAGCCAGCCAGGCTCTTCTGGGCAGCCCTGCTCCGAGGGGCCGTAGGCTGTGAGGTGGCAGCACAAGGCAGCGGAGTCCCCTCTGTAGCTAAAAAAGGAGAGACATCAGTCACTCAGAGCTCCTGGTGGCACACCCCAGAGACCCTCAGGAGATGCCTGTCCCCCTCCCTATCCAGAACAGTCACATCTCTCCCAGAAGGGCACTCCAGGAAGGGCATTTGCACAAACCCCTCAGTGAAGCACTTTGCCCTGTCTGTGTGCACAGGAGCTGTACCCACAAACACTGGGCTGTCCCCAGCACTACACAGAGCTCCTGGCAATGGGGTGCAGCTGGGCCAGACCCCAACAACTCTTGGTTCACCTTTCCTGAGCTCTCTTCCAAGATCCCAGGCCCCCAAATATTAGGCACAAACCTCCTAGGAGAGGCTTTGGTCTGGGGGGCTGTGACAGCTCCCCAGATGGTGTTGACCCCCCTCTGGCATTGTTTGCCCCCCACCCATATTCATACAGTGCCAAGAGAGTCGGCAGGAACAGAACCAACCCAGCCAGCCCTCA
This sequence comes from Molothrus aeneus, assembly GCF_037042795.1. Classification (NCBI taxonomy): domain Eukaryota; kingdom Metazoa; phylum Chordata; class Aves; order Passeriformes; family Icteridae; genus Molothrus; species Molothrus aeneus. The sequence goes on from NC_089649.1 coordinate 13,275,647, forward strand.
GAGGGGATCTCAAGTGCTTATCCATTACCCACAATGAGGTTTTCCTGGTTATGCTGGGTTTCTCCCACCCTAGCCAGCAGCGAGAAACCCCCTTGGCAGCATGGCTGGGTGTGGGGCTGTTTGGTCATCACTTTTGGCACTCACCAGGCATTGCCTGCAGCTCCTGAGTCCCTTGACACTCCTTGGATGAGGTAGACACTTTTGCCTCTCCCCCGGGCTTGGGGCTGGCTGCTCCTGGCTCCTTGCTGCATTTCCACGGCCTATGCAAACAAAGCCCCATGAGGACACAAGGGCAAAGCTGTGTCAAGAAGGACCTGTCTTAGCATCAGCAAGGAAAACAAGCATCCCGGTCTCGAGGGAGGCATCACAAGAAAACCACAACCATCCTGGCCCCAGCAGGCTGGCAGCAGCCTGAAGGGAGGAGGGAAAGCACAATGCGGGACTCCTCGAGCAGGAAAGGAAGGTTCAGCATTACTGACAGAAACGCCTCAGGACCCGGAAAATGTCCCTATTTCGGCCGTAAGCAGCCGCGGGGCGCGGGGACTGCTGCCAGTCCAGGGCTGACTCCGATCGGGAATTGCGGACACGGAGGTGCCTCCCCTGGGGGTGCTGTGGGCAGGTCCATGTCCCTTGATATCCCTGGGACATGGTGCCATCCCAATAGCGCTCAGCCCGAGAGTTCCGGTGCTCCTGGGGCAGGACAGATGAGGGAGCGCGGAGTCCTGGCACACGGCGCTGGAGCAGCCTGCAGGGCTCTCACGGGAGAAGCGGGATCCCTGAGGAAAAACCAAGCTTGCTGTGCCTCCTTGTGTGCGCCAGGAGGGCGGAACACCGGCAGCAAGTGGCTGAGCCGTGCGACAGCCAGGGACCGCCCGCTCCGGGATCGGGATCGGGATCGGGATCGGGATCGGGATCGGGATCCGGGCAGGTGCAGCTTCGGGCTTTACCACTCCGTGATGTGGAGCACCTGCCACAAGAGGCTTTTCCTTCCTGCCCGCTGCTGGCAGCAGTTTGGCGAGGGTCGTGCCGGTAGCACCCTAAATAATGAATACACGTGAGTGATCTTAAGTACATGCTTGCTTTAGTAGTGGTCATTTGTAGTTACATCTAATGAAGAAATTCACAGAAACAAAACCTAGGTGTCCTCGTGTTTGCTCAGCAGCCTCCTGGTTGCTTCTGGCTCACTGTGGAGGACATGGGTAACTGTGGAAGTTCACGACTTTGGCCACTGATCCCAATGGACCAACCTCTGCATGCACTGGAGGAGACAGAGACCCAGGGAAGAGATTCCATGATCAAGGACGGGCATAGAAGGATGCCAAGCAGGAATGACTGTCAGGGAAGCCCAAAACAACCATCACTGTGGGAGGAGGGATGGGGACAAGGAGCATTTGTCAGTCAGGGAGCCCCATTCTGGGGACACAGGGCTCACTTGTCCCTGGAAAGAGGGGACCTCAGCACTCCTGGCTGTGTGACTTAGAATCCCGGATCTTGGGTGCTCTCAGCACACTCGTGGGCTCCTGCAGCAGCAGGGCTGTCACTGAACTGGCCACCTCAAGCCAGGCAGCTGCATGTGTTGCGGACGGGGGCTCAGAGCCAGCCCTCAGCCCTGCTCTGTTGGCTGGCAGGGTGCACGCGGCAGGGATTTGGGACCAGCAGCCAGGAGGAAGCAGAGGTGACCCAGCACGCCTGTGACATCTGTTCCCACAGCAGGGACACTGCCAGCTCCCAGCTCCGGCTGGCACCACAGCCCAGTCGCCTTCCCCTGCTTCTCTGTGCGCATGTTGGTGTGTGCGAGTACACAGGGACACGCCGTCAGCAGCGGCACAGCCTCGCCCCTTCACACCGGCGGCAAATGCAGCGGGAGTTGTGACGGTGAAAACAGGTAAGTGGAAAAGGCATTTTTTTTAATAAATTCCCGTCCTGTCCTGCAGGTGCCAGCACAGAAGCACAGATATGACAGAGCCTCCGGGCCCCCTGCAGCCCTCTCCGGGCAAAGCCCCACTTTTATCTGTTCAAACCAATAAACTTTAAACCAATCCGAGCCAGAACAACCCCAGTCCCAGACTTACCTCTTCCTTGTTTGTCACCCTGGTAGGCAATGGATAAACTTTTGCACCCCCAAGTCCCAGCTCTTCCACCCAACACCCACGAGCTGCAGGGGGCTGACCCACAGAGAAGCCATTCCCTTTCCCATTCCCCGTGTGATGGTCTCTTCACAATGTTTGTGTGGGGAAAGTAGAGTGGCTGGGAATCCCACACTATCACCATCACTCCCCACTTGTGTCTTGGTGCTGGGGACAGTCCAGGAGATGGGGGCTCTTGGGCCCCCCTGAGCAGAGGGCAATGCTGTCACCAGCTCTGCACATTAGTGGTGTCCACAGAGAAATTGTTCCCATAGGAGATTTGGCTTTTGTTTTATCTTTTCTGTTCCCGTAGCAGATTTGGCTTTTGTTTTATCTTCTCACTGAATTTTGTGGTCTGGCCTCATTCCAGTGTGGGTGGGCAAGAGAAAGCCTTATTTACCTGACAACCTCATCATACCTCTGGCCACACAGCCTAGAAAAGTACAGCACCCATTCTGATGCTGCAGAAAGACGCAGAGACATAAATAACAACACACAGGCAGGAAGACAGGCAGTGCTTTTCTTGCTGGCTTTACCAAGAGTAAAGGGGATCGAGCACAGTGAAGGCAAACTCCTCATGGCACATGTCCCAACATCCAGGGCAGCAGCAGCTCCTGCCTGCAGTGGTTCCACAGGGTGCACTGAAGATAGCAGCATCTGCAATGGGATAGGAGAGCAGGATCACCCTTTACTCAGCCATTACTGCTCCAGCACTGCTGCAAACCTGTGTCTGGAGTCAGGTGTCAGAGGAAAGGGAGACCCCGGGAAGCCAGTGGTGCTGTGCAGCAGTGAGACAAAGTAGCGCCAACACCCCCAGTTTACCAGAATATGCCCATTGCCCTCCTCCGGTTGATGTCTCTCTTCAGCTGGCAGAGTGCACATGGGGTGCAACACCAGATGGAGCAAAAGTCTTGCAGGATGGAGCCCTGTGGAGCAAGGGACATTGCATGGAAAACCCCTTCCCACACCAAACGTTAAACTTTTCAGCCTTTCTATTTTACATCGTCAACACCCCATCGGAGCTCAGCCGGGCCCTGCAGCATCCTGCTGCTCGTATCCAGCAAGGACTGGGATGAAGTAGTGTGTGCTGGGATTCCCTCCAGCTCACAGTGGTGAGGCAGATATGTCCCTGACTCCTGGCCAGCTGGGATGCTCATGCAACTCCTCGCCTCTGCCCTTCCCCTTGGGCACCCCTTTCTCCTTCCTTGAGCCCCCACCTCAGCACCCATCCCATGGCTGTTGTTGCTGTTGGGACAGGCCCCCAAGCTGGTCACTCACTGGGATGTTGTATCTGGTGCGGTAGAGGGTCCTCATGGCCACACTAGAGCCACACAGGCAGCACTCATCCATGTCCCCAGCCACCTGGCAGTTCAGGCAGAAGAAGCAGAACATCCCACAAAGACCTGTGGGACAGTGAGACGTGGACTTGGCTGACAGGTGCAAATACAGAGGGGGAAAAGCCAGCTGAGAGCTGTGGCTCTTGACATCAGGCAAGAGCTGCTCTGCCTCCAGTACCCATGGGAGTGGGGTTTGTGGCAGGGGTAATGCTGCAGGAGGAGCAGGAAACACATCACAAGCAACAGCAGGAATGAGGGCTACGTATGTACTCACATACACCGCAATCGGAGCAGCAGTCCAGCAGCCCTGTTTGCCACTCCCCTGGCTGTTGGACAGCTGAAAACTGGGGTTGGACTGTAATCACAGTTTGAGAGGCCATTGCCAGCACGGGTTCAGGTCCCTCCAGGCAGTTTGTGGTCTGGAAAGAAAAGCCATCAGAGGAAGATTCTGCAGGTGTTTTTGAAGTGGGCGCCTTGCTCAGGCTGCTGCATTCAGAGAGAGTTCCTTGGGGAGTCCCCACTGCCGGGGTAATGCCACTCTCACCACAAAGTGGGGGGCACAGCTCTGCCAGAAGCTGCCACTACCCTCTGAAGGAAAGCCCTCTCTAAAACCAGTCTTCCACCAAAGGCAGCAGCACATCATCCCTATGCAAGTAAAACACGTCTGTAAAAACAAAGGTCCTTCTGCTTCAGAACTGCAGTGCTTCAACACCTCAAACTAGTCTTTTCATCTCCAGGTCATCTTTCATCATTGTCTGCGTAAAATCACATAAAAATATCTGTGTAAAATTGTCTATGTAAAATTGTCTGCATTTTGGGCTGGTTTTGGGAGGTTTGTTTTGTGTAAAATTGTCTATGTAAAATTGTCTGCATTTTGGGCTGGTTTTGGGAGGTTTGTTTTGTTTTGTTTATGATCACAGTCTTCCAAAGTTACTACTGCTCAGTTCTAGTCTCCCCAAGCTCTCAGGAGCCCTGCCACCAGTTCCTATCCTTCCTCCACTTAACTGTCTGTGCCAACACGTCATCTTCCTCTTCCTCAGTCTTGTGGGGTCACCATGGCCTGTGGAGTTCCTCTCCATCCCATCCTTCCTCAGCAATGGGCTGTGTTCTCTGAGAGTAGAAAGCTCCTGCTCCACAGTACCATCCCCAAAATCACTTGACCAAAGTAACAACTCCACCTGCACCTCCATCAGCGGCCCCTTCCCTCCCTGCCACCCCTGCAAGGCACAGGACCAGCTTCTGCCACTCTCAGTTTTGGTTTTGGAGCTTTCATTAAAACAAACAAAACAAAAAAAAATTGATGATTCTCCCACAGAACTCCCATGCAGACACACTCCCTGCCCTTTGCTCAAGCTCAGCACCACTTTAGAGGTGACTGAGAGAGTCACCTCTAAGAAGATTGTTTTCACACCAGAATTGCACAGTTACACAAAGTTAAGTATTAAATGACCCAAGAAATGGGGTGGAACAATTACTATGCCCAGCACTCAGACTATGCCATCGAGCTCATCACCTAAATCAGAGTGGCACTGGCTGTGGCACTGCATTTGCACTGACTAATGGCAACAGGTGGCAAAGGGTTGCTGGCTCTGCTGGAAGCTCCTGTGACTCCCCAGCATAACAGACACATCCCAGCTGTCAGAAACAGCCTGTTGCTGTAGGATGAGCCCTTGTTCCTGGCAGTCCCAGGAAGAGGAAGAAGGTTGTTGAATTATGGTATAAGAGGGAAGAAAGCTGGTAAAAATCTCCACATGATTTGCTCCTGACTTTTTGCAGCTTTCTGCAGGCAGTGGAAGCATGGCTAGGCTGTCCCTATCTGAGACACCTGTGAGTGCAGCAGGGGACACTGCATCCATTGTCCCTCTCCGGACACCTCCTGGCCCTGCCTTGGCCAGCTGTCCCTGTTTGTTCATCTATGAGATCTCAGGTAATTCCCATCCCCGCTGCAGTCAATGTAACACCTCCCAGCACACCAAAGCAGCAGGCCCTTCAGGAAGCCTTGTACACAATGATTTAAGAAGAACCAGGAGGGGCAGGGGAGGAGACAGACCATGGACAGTCTGTGCAGTGGTGAGCCCAGCATGGGGCTCCCATGCAGCAACAGGGATGTTCAGCAGCAGGCAGCACCACAGGGACCACAGGGAGAATTGTGCACAGGAGCAGCAGCAGCAAGAGAAATTTTAGGGACAGGATTCCTCCAGTCAGGCTTCTCCTTCCCCTCCCCAGGTATGAGCACACCACATCCCTGCACAGGTGGTTGTTGCAGTGCAGAGCAGGCAGCAGCAAGGAGAAGCCTCTGCCACACACTCACCTACTGAGAGATGGGCCAGGCCCAGCACAAAAAAATGTATCACAATTTCACAATTCATACCCCCACGGCATCACCAGCCATGCTGGAATGACTGATGGGGACAAAAGCATCCTGAGGTGCATGCAGCTACATTTCACCAACAGCCAAGGTCATAAAATTGTATCTATAGGCACTGTATGTGCACAAATACAGTGCACTATATGAGCAACACAGTGCAAAAACTGCTGTCCTCCACCTCTGTTCCCCACATCTGTCATCAGCAGCACCCACCACACTGTAGTTAACCCTGAAGCAGCTTTCCAGGTAGAAAACCTCACCTTTGCTTCCACCCTTTCCCCTTGCCCAGCATCACCACTTCAGCCACAAGCAGCTTCCATACCATCACCAAAGCAAAGCCATGCCACACGTACTTTCCAAGCTGTCCTTGTCCCAGCAGACACGTCTCCTTTTCCTGGTTCTCATGCTTTATATGTGCTCTGGCAAATGACCTCTGCTCCCTCTGACTAACAGAGCAAATGGTAGCTTAGGTGCAGCTTTGCACAATGGCAGCTTCCCTGCCTCATTCCTGCTGCCAGCCCTCACCTTTCCCCACCCAGTCGCTCTCCAGGCCCAGAGCCCTGGTGGGAGAGGTTTTCAAAGAAGGGCAGTTTGTTTCCAGGCTCCTGTGCTGCCCTAAGCCATGTGCTGTTGGAGGTGCAGCACCATTCCTTTGTCAAACCTGAGCATCTGCAAGAACTGTCTGTAACTGCACTGGGTGACACAGGAACGGCCTTTCTCAGGCTAAAAACGCATTTTTCTGCATTGCCAGGGATCATCCATCTGAGCCAGTTTAAGCAGTTGGGAGTGCCATCACACCCACCCACCCCTCAGCACTGCAACTACTTGCCCTTAAAAAGTTTTGTGGTAAAAGTGAAGGTAGAGTGGGGACAAAAAAAAAATCATATTCTCCTTAAAGAATGAAAGCTGGGAGGTATTTGCAGGGATCAAAAGTCCTTTAGCATTTCTCTCGAGAGTGATGGAGAGAGGGTGGATGCAACCTCCATCTTGAAGATGGGAATGCAGGGCTCACAGCCCAGTGCAGACAGATGGGCTGTGTAATGCCATGCAGGAAGATGGCACTATTTGTACCTAGAGAGGACACAGATAACCCACAACCCAGACAGGTTTTTTATTGCAGGTGTGGGGGAATTCATGCTCAGGGTCCATAGCTCTTCAGCATCAAGGTGAGCTGGTGCCAGGTACTCCATGCCTTTCTATTCAGAAAGGTGTCACTCACCAACAGCAGAAGTCACTTGACTGCAGGAAGACCCAGCTCTGTCCTGCAGCAGTAGTCATTTTCCCAAATTTTAAAACTTGGATGAGCAACACTGACTTCTTCAATGTATTAAATATCCTTTCTAATAGCTGATCCAATAACAAAATACTAGTGAATATCTCTCTCTCTGCAGCAGGCACAGGGAAATCTCAGCTACACCAAGGGCTGCTGAGATGGATGGAGCAGGAGAAGGATTGGTGCTCTCAGGTGGTGCAAGAGTGACATACACAGAGGTAGGAAGACAAACTCAAAACTTTATTTCTGCAGTTAAGTAGGGGAAATCAAATGCAGTCAAGGCAAGCTCCACATGGTGCATTTCCCAACAGTCAGAGCAGTGGTGACTCCTGCTTGCAGCAGCTCCAAGGATGCAGTGAGGATGGCAGCATCTACAACAGGATAGAAGAGGAGTGTCAGGACTGAGATGTGCCTCACCACACTCTGTGTATCACCCCAGTCCTCCCCCCTCCACAAGGTCCTCAGTGACATTTTGCTTCAGGACATGTAACTCTGGTCAACTGTCCATGGTCATTTCCCCACTGCAGCAAACTTGGTCCAGTGTCAAGATGTTGGCAGGAGAGGCTCTGGGAAGCCACCTGGCTGCATGTGACAGCAGCTTTATGGATGAGCACCACCATCCCTGGCTTACCAGAATATGCCAAGCTCCCTCCTGCGGTTGATGTCTCTCTTCATTTGGCAAACAGAGCAAACAGTGCACCACAGGGTGACACAATAGTCAGAGCAAATGGACCCCTGTTAGGGAGAAACAGGTTAGGGAACAGAGGCTTCCCAGAGACCATGTTCCAGCCAAGAAAATGTTAATCACATTCAGGTCAAGTACTCTTTTCTTCTCAGCAGGCTGCAGTATCCTGAGTAACACTGAAGCCTTGGGCTGGCAAACCCCAGGAACCATGGAAAGGAAGGAAGGAGCCCTTTGTGCAGGCTGCAGATAGCTGCTTATCTTTTGACTTCTGAGGTTCAGACTGGGAAGAAAAATGCTTACAGGAACAGACTATGTAGGGAAAGTGAACTTGGGACCCTATGGTTTGCCCTTGGGATGGCAGCAACCACCTCCCCTGCAGGAAGAAACACCCTCACATATGCACTGTCCACCTTTCTCCCAGACCTGATTATGGATCTTTATCCATGTAACCAGCTTCACCTATTCTTTATTCAGCCCACAGTTATCTCAATCAAAGCCCAAAGACGGAAGCAGCAGCCGAGGTGGATACGAATGGGAAAAAAAGGGGGAGTGGAAATCACTGCTGTCCTGAGCCCCTCCCTCAAGCGCAGAGAGAAGGGCCTTGGGGGCACCCTGGCCTTCAGGCTGGCAGCAGCAGGGTGAGGGGGTAGGCTCAGCACTGACCGGGATGTTGTATCTGGTGCGGTACAGGGTCCTCATGGCCACGCTGGTCCCACACAGGCAGCACTCGTTCATGTCCCCAGCCACCTGGCAAGCCAGGCAGGGGAAGCAGAACATGCCACAGCAGCCTGGCAGGGGAAGAAACACAGCACTGGCTGAGGCTCTGCCTGGAGCAGCTGGGAGAGCCAGGCTGCCTGGCTGCACAGTGGCACCACCGAGCCAAGCAGCAGGGGCAAGGAAGTGTGTCCGAGGCACTCACAGACGCCACAGTCGGAGCAGCAGTCCATCAGGCCTGTCTGCCACGTGCATCTCGAGACAGAAGACATGGCCCCGCCAAATTGTGGCTGGATCGTCACAACAGTTGGGACAGCCATTCCCCGGCCCTCTTCTGAAAGAGACATGAAACAGGATAGTCAGTGAAAAAACCGTGGTTGGTCTGAACCTCCGACCAAACTGGTGGCTACCACCCTTCAGCAGGCCTTCTTTTGCCCAGCTCCCTAGCTGCCACTGGAGGTGATAGAGCATAACCATATCTTGCCTGCATTTCTATCTGTTCAAGGTTTTCACATTATCTACCATTTTATCCAGCCTTCAAAATAGCATCAGGCTGGAGCGGTGGCCGGTGGAAAGTAAAACGCCCAGGCTAGATGAGAGTCCAGCCAACCTCCAGCCAGTAAGGCACTTCCCCAACACGAAGTCAGGGCCCGGTGCCTAGCAATGACAGGCTTACGGATGAGTGGCCGCAGTAGTGAGCTCCGAAGTCGCAGGATGAAATGAAGAGGCGACTCTCAGTCTCTTCAGGGAGGGTGGTTTTATTGGTAGGGAAAACGTGGAGCACGAGCTGAGAGCCCCGAGGCAAGAAAACCCCGGGTTTTACAGAAGGTGGGGGGGGTCAAAGATAGCAAATCAGAGAAGGATACACTAAGGATTGGCATAATCGGAGAACCAATCAAACACAGCTGTGGGAGGGACCCTGGCCCCTAACCCAATCACCCGACACCCTGGCCCGAACTTTCTAGAAAAAGAGGCAGGGGTGTCGAGTGACAGGCAGGCAGCCAGGGGTGGGGAACAAGAAAGATACATTTAGTAACCAAGACAACTGGGGAGGGGTTTGGGGATTGACACAAACTGGTAACAGGGCAGGACCTTCTGAGAGAACAATGGGGGGAAAACTGAACAAACATAAAACACACCACAACATCAGGCCACTGATGTTCCCCACTCCACTCCATAAAGGCTTTGCTAGTGCTTAGACATGACTCATTCCCCTTGTGCTGAACTGGGCTGGGCAGTGAACCCAAGCTAAAAGGAGTGACTTGGGCATGTTGGACTTGGTGTATTTTACACAGCATGGGCACAGGGTATGTGGGAAGCACCTGTGGGCTCATTTCCTCATAACAAAGCCAGGCTACACACAAGAGAGTAGTACAGAAAACTCGTATCTCCAGTTTCCTGATGTAGGGAGCCAGGAAAAGAGAAAATCAATGTCCAAAGTCTGAAACACTCTCCTTGCCTTTATGTGGTTAAGCAAGCAAGTAAACCTTGAAAACCAGTAAACTTCAGGTCTAAAATAATAATAATGATGATGATGATTATAATGATAGTAGTAAGAATAGCAACAAGAGCAATTTCTTTCTGCTTCTAATTCCCTAGCCAAGTAAAAAAGCATAAAGTTTTTCTAGGTAACAAGTCTAAGAAAGTTTGGGGTTGGGTGAGGTTCTCTGAGATAAGATAAACTGCCTGCTCACATTTGTTGAGCCTGCTTTTCTGTAAATTGAGTGGATTTATTTTGTGTCTTAGAAACAGTAGTTTGACAAAGGCAGACCCACCCTACTGGGTGCTCAGCCTCCTCCTCCTCCTCCTCCTCCTCCTCCTCCTATTGCTTCTGAGCTCAGAAGCCAGAATAGAAACTGAAATGAAGGAGTGATGCTGGGGGAGGGGGAGCACCTTCTTTCCCGATCCTTTGGAGTAACACGTGCTTCTCCTGAAATCCCACTCATGGCTTCAGCTGGCAGCACACACCAGTCTGCAAGCCCTGCGAGAGTGCAGCTGGGGGTAGTATCAGGTGTGTGTCCAGAGGGAAGTGCAACACCTCGGCCAACCCACAGCTTCCCTCTGCCTGGCAACAGCAGTGCTATCCACACAAGTATTATTCACCTATTTTCTCCTCTCCTAGCTGCAAACAATAATGAACAATTTGAAGCATAGCTGCTCTTGCCACCAACAGCACACCCTATTGAAGGGACAAGCAAGCACACGGAGAGAGCAGGTATCAAAAGCCATCAATATCCAAACTTCTGGTAGGGCAGCTCAGTCTAAATAGAGAGTACTGAGTACCAGTCAGATTCCTTCAACACATTTATGCAATTGTGTTAGCATCAGACAGCAGTAAGCAAAGGCAAACTCTCCATAATCCAGCTTTTGCGCACAGCTTTTTAAAAGCCCCCCCGCCCCCAAGTAGGATTTGCCAGATAGTTTGATTTATATTTTGTGCTAAGCAGGAAAAAAGAAAAATAGCCCCTGCTTTGACACTATTATCCCACTCTTCCCAGGCTAACAAGTTACTAATATTTCCATGCTTTTAGAGAACTTACCTGGTGAGCAGCCTTGCCTCCTCTCCCTGCACAAAGAGGCTGTAGCAAAGATGAAACTAAACTTACTCCCTCGGATGTTCTTATTGGCAGACAGCAGTATAAAACGTACAATGAGTGGGAGGTAACTTGAAGGGGGAGGTCAGGAGCTGTGCCCTGTCCTTACAACCACAGCCTTTACAAGTGCAGAACACAGTAATTTGTTTTTCCTTTTCCCAAGATTAGTTATTTCTTTTTTTTAAAAAAAATGTTTGCATGTTTATGGTCTTATTCCCTTAACTTTGCCCACATGATGTTGCTGCTCAGGGAAGAGCAGTTCTGAATAATGTACTTTTATCAGAACAGACATATAGGTTTTCAATTCTTAGAAAACACATCCTACATGGGGAGGCTTTCCATAATAATGAGGCTGATTCCCTAAGTGCTTGCCACAGGCCATGTAGCCCAGCCACTACAGTAAAATTAACTGAGCAATTACCATACACACATAAATTTCACTTCATAAGATACTAATATTACAGTTTCTACACTAACATGCCCCAAATACGTAACCACTCATGCCCCGTGCAAGACAGTTTTGAATGGTCTTCCAAATTTTGTGGAGAATCTGTGGCACTAGGACAGCACTTTTTGTTTCCCAGCAGGATGCAGATAGCATGCAGAGATCCCAGAGAGGGTCTGGGTGGCTGTTTCTCGGGAGAAAGTCAAGTTCAATGCATCGCATGGGAAGTGCTGATGGTGAGATTCCCTTCTCTCTTGCCCTCATGAAGAATGGGGAAAGGAGACATTTGGGCTAAGCTTCAATATGGCAGCTTTGTCAACAGGCTGGGACTTAGGGGGCTTTATGTGAAGGCTTTTACCAGTAGTGCTGCTGAGAAAACAGGGAGATGTGCCTTGAAATGCTTCCCTTGGCTTCCAGCAGCTCCAAAGTTTAACTGTGTCTGTCCCTGCTTTACAATGGGGCTGCCTGGCCACTCCCTGGGTGGCTCATACACAGCTGGTGTTTTTTGTAAAAACATTGCAATAGGCTATGAATACTGAGGCTTGCAAAAAGTTGTAAATCAGCAGATTCTCCCTAGAGGAGGAGATGCCTGACATCCCAGCGGCTGGCTGGATGAGGCTCATGGCCTAGGAGTCTGCTGGGGAGGAGGGAAACAGGAAGTTGAAACGCAGTCAGGTTTTTTAGGTGGTAAGAAGGAAAAGCTCAGAGAGACCTCAGAGCATCTCCCAGTACCTAAAGGGAGCTACAAGAGAGCTGGAGAGGGACTTTTCACAAGGGCATGTAGTGACAGGGCAAGGGGGAATTGCTTTGAACTGGAGGAGGATAGGTTTAGTCTGTATTACGAAGAAATTCTTCAATGCTAGGGTGGTGAGGCATTGGAATAGGTTGCCCAGCAAAGCTGTGGATGCCCCATCCCTGGAAGTGTTCAAGGCCAGGCTGGATGGGGCTTTGAGTAACTTGCTCTAGTGGAAAGCATCCCTGCCCACAGCATGGGACTTGAAACTAGATGATCTTTAAAGTCCCTTCCAAACCAAGCCATTCCATTTTTATTTCTAAGAAGACAATGGAAAAATTCCACTGAAATCAATACACACCAATTTAACATGTACTACAGTAAATGCAATACTGATGAACATTCAGGAGCACAGATTTTAAAAAAATCTCCCTTAACACCTTTTTGCTTTCTCTGCAAAGGACAAAGTATGGATTACACAGTCTACCTCTGTACACAGTCTACCTCTGTATTTTATGGAGCAGAAACTCATCTATTCCAGTTTGGGCCACTCACACGTAAAAGTTTGTGCTTATTCTCTGTACCACTTAAAACAAGTCCAACCTGCAGCTTCAAACATGACCACAAATGAGCAAAGCCACTTTCCCCAGCATGCTGCCTTGTACTATTTACACAAACTAAGGTGTCTTCAGTGATAAGAGGTGTGTTCATTCACAGAGGGTCCATGAATCCCACTGGTGTGCAGGTCAGGGGGGCTGTCTGGCACAGGAGGGTGCCTGGGGGCCTCTCTCCAAAGCTCTGGTCCCACCAGTCCTTTCCAGAGACAGAGTTCTGTTTCAGACATGGAGCAGGTCTTCTGAATCAGAAACTTCACCTTTTTTCTAGATGTCTCCACAGCTTCAATGGAAGAACATGTTACCCACAAACCTTGCTCTCTTCCCACAGCTTGAAATGGCTCAGGCAGAAGGGAAGTTCCTGCAATGGTAAAAGCTGCAGGAGAATGGAGCTGAGTAAGTGCAAGGGAAAAATTTCACAGCCCTTAGAAATATAGCTGAGGGTCAGTTGCACATCTCACCAACACTGAAGCCATTGCAGTTGGTACAAGCAGAGAGCTGCTCCCATGTCTGCACATCCCTCATCTCTCCCATGCCAGAAACACTGCACACAGTGGAGAGAGTCTTGGGGGGCTGATCAGACAGGAAATGATGCTATGGCTGGGAGGGTGCAGTGCCATCTGGGCAAGGGGCCTGAACCCCTGTGCCACAGGCACCGAAACATAAAGTCCAGCACACAGTGAAGAGCTCACAGCCAGGGCCAAAGGGTACCACCAGCTTCACAGCCGCTCTTAGTCATAGCTGGTCAGACCTAAAAGTGGTTTCAAATCCCTCTACAATTGCATGCTAGCACTAGCAATGGTTCATCACAAGAGGTTTCACACATCTTGTGTGAGAAAGACATCACAGATCTTCTGGTGGAGCTTCTGCTTCCTGTGGCTTGCTACTTTTTCATGCTTTCAGTGGTGCCACTCTTTCTCCAGGTCACTCAGACTTACAGGATAATGCTCTGTGGGAATCAAGCTTTACCTCAGGAGCTCACAAGGTAAAAAACAAGTAAAGTAAAAATCAATCCTCTTGTTACAAACAGATCGGTCCAACTTATACATTTTGTATTCTGCTACTTCATTAACTGCCTAAATCTCACCGAGTTGCACCTGCACGCAAGCAGAACTACCAGAGGGTGCAAGCGTGGATCTTCCTGTAACCCATCCCCATCTCCATAGAATGGTGGGAAGCTGGAGAACCTCAGCAGTTCAGCTGCTCTTGGGTCAGCTCCAGAGGCTTTCTGGAGTAAGCTGACCCATGGCTAATTTCCAGCTTGGACATGTGCTCTTTGCCTTTTCTGTGGCAGTTTTATCCCAAGCTGACAGCTTCCTCCAGAGCAGGGGACGATGGGCCTTCCCTTCTGCTGTCCCTTGTGTCCTTGCTTTAACACCTGAGCAGGAGTGAACAGCCACACAGGATGCATCATGAAGTTAATCCAGCATTAACCAAGGTATTAGCAAAAGGACATCCAACACACTTTGCAACGGTATTTGACGGGTGTAAAGTGTTTTTTTAATGTATTGATGTTATTTAGCAGAATAAATTGTACTGTAGATTAAAAAAGGCCTTTACTACTTAATAATAATGATGTTTCTTAAGACAGATGGGAGAAGGTATTGAGAGAGTTGAACCCAGAGAGATGATGTGCAAGATGGGGAAGCTGTATGGCTCCACACCTGCTGCATGTACATGACCGCAAGTCCTCTTCAAAGGAGAGCTTTGCTTCTCTATGACATTCTCATGACCCAACATTGCTCACCCTGATGGAAGGGTAGGTTATAACCTGTGATGGAAGCTCCCCAGCAGTTTAACCTTCATTTTTCTGACTTAACATGTCATAAATAAATCAGCACTGAGCAGCTCGAATTCTTGAAGGCAATTTTTTGCCTCTTGCTTCCCCTCCTGCCAGTGATTTCTCAAGCAAATCCCAAAGACAGCGATAACAACACTCACTGCCTCTGCACCTGCCGCATGTGGATGGTTTCCCTGTGTGCATGTCCCAAGATGTCCCCTGGCAGCACAGCATTTCACAGCTGAGCTGAGACACGGGAAGGAGTGAGGGAACACTTCCCCCATCCTACCCAGCACATGAGAAAAAACCCACCAGCAGTCGTCCTCAGGTACTGCTAGCAGCGGCCCTGATGTGGAGATCATATTCATCAGAAAAAGACACAATAAGGGAAGGGACTGTGTAGATGCCAGAGTCCTGCTTGGGGTTGAGCAACCAAAAGTTTATCACCTGTCACCTGGGAGAGGAGGCATGCACTGCACACCAGACCTTCAGCCTGCCCTTTACCTTGCCAAGAGCAACCTCAACCCCACCAGCTCCAGGGACAACTTGTGCATACATGGCCTTGGCTTTCTGCCCTGCGTTTTCCTCCCAACAAGGCGGGAGGCAGGAAACTCCCACCCCTAATCTAACAGATACAGTCAAAGTGACACTTAACTATGGTCTGTCAAATCCTTCTTTTACTGCCTTGCTGCACCCACTGGGCGGTGTCATGCATGCGGAAGTGCAGGGGAAAAAGGGATCATGCTAATTCTAAGCAAATAAATTCAAGGTGCCTTCCAGCAAATGCTTAAAAGCACAACAATAATGCATGTTATGGCATACATAAGTCTGTGCTTTCCTCCATTTTCCTCTCAAGTACTTTTATTTCCATTTATACATATTCCCTGAAAAAGTGATTTATAGCATGACAGAATTTGGGGAAAATAAGCTCTGATGAAGCTGAAAATCTGTTTGACAAATATTTGGCTGTGCTGCAGCATGAGAGGCAACAAAGATGCACACAGGTTTTCCTACTAAGCAGCCACCTAAGTGGTGTGGTTTCACAGTGTTGAAGTGAACCCTGAACAGTGAACAGTGGTTTCACCAGTGTTGAAGTTTCTCTCCAAAGCAGTCCCCTGGTGTTTTGGATGTACTGCTGCTTGTGAGGTTGAGCACTGAACAGTAATAACTTGAAGATAAAATTATTCCACTTCAATATCAAATCACAGAACAACATTTCTGTTGGAAAATAACTCTAAGATCATTGATTCCAGCCACTAATGCAGCACTGTCCTGTTCAGCACCATGTCCCCAAGCCCCACAACCTCACATCTTTTGAACACTTCCAGGGATGGTGATTCCACCACTTGCCTGTTCCCATGTGTGACTGCCATTTCAGTGAAGGAATTTATATCCAGTCTAAACCTCCCCTGGTGTAACTTGAGGCTGTTTCCTCTCCTCCTGTGACTTGTTACCTGGGAGACGAGACCAACTCCCACCTGGCCACAAGGTCCTTTCAGGGAGTTGCAGAAAGTGAGATACTTTACATTCAGAGCTGAACTCTGTGAATGCTTTAACATCAGTGCAGGAAAAAAATAAGGTCCTGTGGAATGGGCAGGCCACCGCTTTCCCCCACTGCCCTTACAAACTGTTACAGGCTTGGGTCTGTTCTTTATGCCATTGATACAACTTATTTTATATTAGGTATATTTTATTTATTTATTTTATTTTGTATGAGGTGTATTTCCTTGTTACTGTACCTGTCACAGACAAGCTCTGCAATTTGGAGGAACTGTGTTTTGCAGGCATAAGAAGTCAGGGGTGGCTTTGGATTTTGTTTTGCATTAGGATGGGAATTTCCACCCCAAAAATACAGCTGTATTGTTAGAAGCATTGAACTTGGCATGAACACTGTTCTTTTGTTGTTGGTTTTTTTTCTGTTTCTTTGAAGTGTATTAGGCCTCTTTCTGCTTTATTCAGACAAAATCACTTCTGTACAGCTGCCTGGAAGTGGTATTTTTTATGGTTTTTTTAAACACCACCATCCAGGCAAAGAAAAATGCTGTAAAACCAATGAAGTTTTTTTCTATTTCTTTTGTAATTCTTGTACTGCATCTAGCACACTGCAATGAAATTTGCTCTGGCCTTTTGCCTCCATCACAAAATGCAGGAAGGCATTGCAGGAAAAGCAAAATCACCTCTTCAGTATACCAGGAGCTTCAGCTAGTACCTAAAGTTCTCATTATCCATGGCCAGCTAAGATGCACATTTTTTCTTGGCAGCTTTCTTTTGAAGCTCAGAGCCTCTCTCCTGGTATTTGCACTGTGAAGTGTTTAGAAATGAATTAATGACCCTCTGCTAGCTTTTGCCAAAGTGGAAATAGAAAAGGTGTTGTAGTGCATTTTTATACTTTGTAATACTTTGAAGTCATTTTGTTTTGTATCCCCATATTTTTCCCAAATGGTTTATCCCAGACTGTACTCCCCTCCCTTTACCCGTGTTATCCCTCTCCCAGGATGAGATCATCCCCAAACCCCCACCCTGGCTCTCTGTCAATCACTCAGCATCCCCTCCCCTCCATCCAGAAGTTTCTGTCCAAGTCGTGGAGTGATCAGCCAGAGGCCAGGGGTCAGCCCCCCAAGCCTTGCCCCATACGCTGTCCTATATGTCTATTCCCCAGCATCCATCCCTTAGAGTTACTCATTGGTTGGTAAAATGTTATCTACTTTAGGTTTCCACCTCCCTTTAAATGTGACCTTGGCACATCTCCCGGGGCTCTGGGCAGGAGGCCCCTGAGGTGCAGGAGCTCCTTTGGGATCCTAATAAAACCTTGGATTAACCCCTGCTAAGAGTCGGCCCTTTCTCTTCTACTGACGTCTCTGGTGTCTCTTGTGCTGCACAGGCGGCAGCAGCACCCTCGGGGCACAGAGAGTGTCTCCCTGCTAGCCCAGGTGTCCTCAGCACCCTCAGGGCACAGAGAGTGTCTCCCTGCCAGCCCAGGTGCCCTCAGCACCCTCGGGGCACACACAGAGAGTGTCTCCCTGCCAGCCCAGGTGCCCTCAGTACCCTCAGGGCACACACAGAGTGTCTCCCTGCCAGCCCAGGTGCCCTCAGCACCCTCGGGGCACAGAGAGTGTCTCCCTGCTGTCAGCCCAGGTGCCCTCAGCACCCTCGGGGCACACACAGACAGTGTCTCCCCCCAGCCCAGGTGCCCTCAGCACCCTCGGGGCACACACAGAGAGTGTCTCCCTGCCAGCCCAGGTGCCCTCAGTACCCTCAGGGCACACACAGAGAGTGTCTCCCTGCCAGCCCAGGTGCCCTCAGCACCCTCGGGGCACAGAGAGTGTCTCCCTGCTGTCAGCCCAGGTGCCCTCAGTACCCTTGGGGCACACACAGAGTGTCTCCCTGCCAGCCCAGGTGCCCTCAGTACCCTCGGGGCACACACAGAGAGTGTCTCCCCCCCAGCCCAGGTGCCCTCAGTACCCTCGGGGCACACACAGAGAGTGTCTCCCTGCTGTCAGCCCAGGTGCCCTCAGTACCCTCGGGGCACACACAGAGTGTCTCCCTGCCAGCCCAGGTGCCCTCAGTACCCTCGGGGCACACACAGAGTGTCTCCCTGCCAGCCCAGGTGCCCTCAGTACCCTCGGGGCACACACAGAGTGTCTCCCTGCCAGCCCAGGTGCCCTCAGTACCCTCGGGGCACACACAGAGTGTCTCCCCGCTGTCGGCCGTGTCGGGCCTGCCCCCTCCGGTGTCTGCCGACTGGGGACTGGCCCAGGGCTGCTGAGAGGCTCGCAGAGGGACCGAGACAAAAATGAGTGCCTTTTTTTTCCAGATCATGTCACCCGTGGCTGGTGAGATGCCTGACCTACTGCCATGTTGTTGCCAGGCTCCCTAGCAGGCAGACCGGATGGCACAGGCACTCTGGCTGTTCACACAGCACAGCTCCTGCAGCACGTATCTGGGAATAGAGGGAGGGAAAACCCTGACTTGCCCCATTAACACCATTATATTTACCAAGAAATACTAATAGCAGAACTCAGGCAGAGTTTGCCTTGGCTGACCCTCCTCTGACAAGTCTTCTCGCTGGGAAAGGGGAGTGTGAGAGCTCCCAGGTGCCACTGTACAAAACAGGCTTCTAAGGCAAAGATCCAGCCCCACCCTGCAGGTTTCCAATGCCTTGGCAACCTCTCCCTTTATCCTTGCAGGAGATCCCTTACCACTCTAGGGCTAATCCTGGACAAAGAGCTGGTGCTGCTTTGATACACCCTTCTACAAAGTGCAACACACAGGCAAAGACTGATGTCGGTACTCAGCTTTCTGTTTCACTGAGCAGTGTTTCAGTTTGCCACTGTTAGGGACATTTGACCTTTCCATTGCTGGAAAAAAGCATTTGTTATCACAACATCCTGTGGAGGAATATTGGAAAAGGATGTGTGGGAGAAAGGCAATGATAGTGGAGAAGAAACTTCCAGAGGATGTTGTTTAGTTCTGCAAAAACACGCTAATAAAAGCTGATGCTTAGAGACACGAGTATTTGAAAACTTTTTAAGAAACTGCATTCAATTACAGCAGAGAGCATCTTAGTGAAGATTTGGAATAGAACACCTTGGGAATGAAGGGAGGAGATGTACATATATCTGCCAACAGATCCAAACAGGAAGGTTTTAGCCAGGAAGCAACTCAGCCTTTATCTCTTTCGTGCTTAAAAATTATTAATTTCTGTGTATTAACCATAAAATGCTCATGCAACTAACATGCTCGGTAGCCTTTACCTCTTTTGCACTTGAAGAATTATTTATTTCCTTGTGTTAATCAAAAATTTTTCACTAATTTAATATCCTCATATTACAGCCTGGAACCTAAATCTTTCTGGTTTTCAGGCAATGAACCTAAAATACAGCTATGTCTTATCTGTGTGAAATGAAATTAAGATGAATTTGGAAAATTCACACAGAAAATATGAAGTGATTTTCAAGTTCCAGACATGAGGACTATTTTGAAACTTTAATTTACACTGTATTTAGCAACACCTTTTTCCTCTTCTCATTTTAAGGCAAACACTTGTGACAAGCAGCCATCAGACAAAGGACACCAGAAGGTACAAATGCATGACAAAATGTGAGCTCTTCCCAAATATGAACTACTTAAAGACGCTTCAGTATGTTAAAACAGATTAATAACTTTTGCCACCACCTCACTAAAGTAACACTACTGAAACCGATCCATACTAGTTACAAGACTTTTTAATTATTAGTAAATGGCTAATAAACAAAGTTCAACTTCAAGCTGGATGCATCAAAATTCTCCCTCTACAAAATGCAGCTATGTCACAAAACTGATCAGAAGCTTATGGCTTTTCATTATTAAACTCTTTCCTTCAACTTAATACTTTCTCCACCCCACAAATACAAACCCTATTTAAGAACAACTTCTGTGTAAGCACCATTTAGTTAGCCTGCACTTGCTATTTTTACTGTTTCTAGGCGTTCCCCTAGAAACAGGTTTTTCCTGTAAGACTACAAAAAACACCGGTAGTCATAAGTCAAAACAAGCAGAATTAAAAAAATATGTCAACAGTTTACATGATGAATTTGTAGCCCACGGTCAACCACTGCTCACACACGTTTGGCAACAGCTCCGGGCTTCTCTGTTTTTGTTCAAATCACTAGTCTGTGTTCAAATCACTGTTGACAAACAAGCTTAGCTCACTCTGCGCAGGCAACTTTGCAGAAGCCTGTCCTTTTCACATGGAAAGCACCTGCTGCAGCAATCACAGCAAGAGCAGAAAATCTTAAATACTTCTTTACTGACTCCTTATTGTGGACCTCACACTTTTAGAGTCCTGACTGTTTCTAGACATTCCAGAAGAAAAACGGTTATTGCAACTCCTCCATGAAGCAAGCTCCAACTCAAACTGAAAATTACCTTTGTAATAAATCAGACCATCAAACATGTACAGCCAGATTTATTTACATCCAGAAATCATTTTGCATTTTTACCCGTGCTGTCACTAAGAGACACCTGTTTCATATAAAATCTTGGGTTCACAGTCTCCAGAGCTTGACAGAAGTTTGCTGCTACTATGCAGGACCAGCAGAGCTTTTTGGAGCTCACTTTTTGGAGCTTCTACGCAGACTGAAGTTATTCCCAGATAACCAAAACTTCCACTGTAGAATTATCAAAATTGCATGATTTCAGAAACAACGCTTCCACCAGCTTTTATAAATAAACAATATAAAGCAGCTATATTTATATTACAAGTGTTTTCCTTCTTACAATATCTACACTTCAGTTAGACTAAAATATCAGTATAGTGATTTCAACTATCTGTTCTCTGAAGGCTCTTCTACATTTAAGCCTTTTCATTTCCACAGATTTCCAAGCACAATCCCTATGAAGAGCAGAATTCCTACAGTACGATTTGAAGCAAATTTTTTCCAACAGTCTTCGGGCTTGTCTATGTCCAAAGTGTAAATCTGCAAAAGTACAGTATAACATTAGAGGATTATTATTATTATTATTATTATTATACAGATTCATAAATATCTTACACATCACAAAATTATCTGCAACTTCAAAAAATTATTCTTAAGCTCTAAAGTCTACCCTTAACTCCACAAGAAACAGGAATACTCTGAGTTTAAATTTTTTTTTGCATAACTGGCATCTGTGTTTGACAGATTCTTTTCAATATACAGCAGAAAAGTCAAGGATCTCATATGAACATGATTCCCAGACCATCTCAATGGAAGACTGTATAAACAGCCCAGTTACTGGTGTGTCTGGATTGATACTTAAAAGTGCAAAAATATCTGTGCATGTAAATAAATTTTGAGATTTTCCTCAGTAGGTTGCCACCTAATTCTTCAATGTAACTTTAAATAAAAATGAATGCACTTTTCCATCTCTGCTACAAGGTGTTGTTCTATGTTTCAGTAGAGACAAGGCACTGGAGAGCCAGCAGCAAACCAGAGCAAGTGCCAGACCCTGCCTTGCCATACAGGGCTGGTTTCTGTCCAGTTGCTCTTAGCCAAGTCCATGCAATTCCCTTCAAACAAAGACCAGGACACCTGCAATAGCAGCCAGAAGGCCTGGCTTACCCACATGGTAGCTCTCTGCTGTGAGTCACAACAAAAAGTGGGAAAAAAAAAATCCCAACTCACAAAGTACAGCAAGAGCAAATTTACTGAAAAAATATTCCCAAAATCAAAATTTGGTGCAAAAGTGTTGAGCACGATAACAAGAGGAAATGTTGAGCAAAATGAGTGAAAGGATTAACAGAGAAGGAGCCCCAAAAACCTCAAACATTGCACTTCAGCCTTTGAAAAAGTCAAAATACAAAGAAGTATATGACTGAAAGAAGTGAAACCTTCGCCAGGAAATCTGCTTCATTTGTGGTTGTAGAGAGAAACTAGGGCTGGGTCCTGGTCAAATAATCAAAAAAAACTCTTCACAAGCTTCTCAAGTATGATGTGATCCACACCCTTAAGAACCTGTCAGCTCCTCAGACACTGGGAACTTGAAACACTGAACTGGCAAATTAAACTAAATAGCAGCTAAGCTATTCTTTCAGAAACACATGGAAAGTAGAAGATGTTATTTTTCTATTGGCACACTTCTTGAGAGGGATACAATTTGACATCATCATGACCCAAATTGTTCTGCCTCAGGCAGAAAAAATTCAGTGAATCAAGGAAATCTTGGAAATCCTGATCCTCGAGCATCTTACTCAGCTTTCTAAACTCAGTTAAGGACACAATCAGAAGTCTTGAACAAGAAGATAAGCATAAAAATGTTTAACCAGGACTATATTAAAATAATTCCTCAAAAAGAAGCTACTCTGTGGTACACAGAACATTTCTGCTCTTTTGACTTTGGCAGTCCACACAGTTGTGAATTCCCCAACATTTACACTCATTAGTCTGCATCCTCACTTATAAAGATCCTTAAAAATGGTTCTCATTTATGACAAAACTACAGCACAAAGGCTCTCTGACAATTCAAACTGTAAATGATCATTCAGTGGACATAGTATTCTTTTCCTCATACATTTCCAAGCACAGTCACTATGAAAACAGTGGCTGAGTGCCAGACTACATCACCACAAGGATTCTCTTATCCAGTGATATGTTTAATATCCATTACCTGCATGAGCTCCACCCATTAAAATGCAACATTACGATCAACGTGCTTTATAAAAAGTTCCACATTACCATTCCAAATTTAGCTTCTCAGACTAGCAATGGTTTACTACTTGCAATACACAATACTCTGCCATCACTTACCTATCAAGACCAGCAATCAATTTTTGAATAGACTGACTTGTCACTTACTACAACACTGTGTAACACAGTTGTTAGGATTCAGAAATAACAAGATAACAAGATCTTATCTGCATCCTTTACTGACAAAGCTGATCTCTTTCTTTCTGTTATTCATAAAAATTTCTAAATTTTTTTGAATGCAACTACAAGACTGAATTGGATTATTCTCTGCTTTTAAGAGAACTCTTTAGAACTGTCAATTAGCATTAAAATTATAATGTTAACATCTGCTATTATGTGTGCCAGACACTGCAAGAACTGAATCAGAACAGTCAGCACCACAGTATTTTGCAGCACATTGAGGTGGATCTAGCAGCAGCTGCTGTTGGCAGTGAGAAGAAAACCCTTTCCTTGAGATCACAGCTTAATGTGTGGCACTTCTCTTGGTTACAAACAGACTGAAACTCAGTGCTCCACTGTTTGTGGTCAGGACTGAAGGTGTCCTCAATCAAAAGGTCTGCAAAAGGTACTTCAGAAGACCAAGCTTATTGTCAGAAGACTTTAGTTCTCTTTAAAGGAACTGCTTTTCATGGGTAGCTCATTACTTGACGGGAGTTGAAAAGCCCTCTGACTTCTTAGTAAGAACTTCCTCATGGAAAAAGTATGAATAAATCCATCAAACCTGGTGTGCCAGGTGAGCCCCTACGGCAGCCACAGCTGAGTAATACGGGAGGGTTTGGTTGCAATTCATCCCTGCCACACACAGACTCAGGAGCATTGCCAGGCTAAAGCCACTGAGCCACTGCTTTGTGTCCTTCTTGAAATGCAATGCAGTTGACTTCACACCAATCATGATGTCGTCCCTCTTATCCTGGAATGAAAAGATGAATTACCACAAAATCCATAACCCAATGCCACTTCATAAGAAAAATAAAAAAGAAGAACTTGCTTAAATTTTCTATGCTTCTTACTAAGAGCCCAATTTAAGGGTGGTTGTAGGTCCCCACACTAAAATTTAAACTAGAAGGCTGGTCTTAGAGCTGTTTAGCAGCCAGGAGTTAATACCAATGTCAAAGATATTTCCACAATGCAAAAGCATAAGAGCACAAAGGGTATTGTACTTCCATCTTTCCACCTGACTTGTAAAACCTTGGCAAACAGCAATAAAATTTTGAAGGGCTGGGACTTCTTTGGGGCTGCTTCAGCGCAGCTGCAGGTGAAGAACTGCAAGAGGTTGGTTCTGCTGTTTGACAACAAATTTGTAAATGAAACACACAAACTTTTAAACACGGGTATCTGGAAGGTTTCACAGTCACCCTACCTGATGTGCATAAATGGTGTCATACACCAGTGTCCACATGACTCCAGCAAAGTACAAGGGCAAACACACAGACCACTCACATGACCCTTTGATGGCAGACCAGCCAAGAAGGGCTCCCCAATTAAATGTAAATCCTAAAAACATTAGGAGAATTTAAAAAAATAGAAGTTACAAGAATGCCAGCAGCAATTAAATGCAATTTATCAGCAACCTTTTGTATAATACCAATATCTCTATTTTTCTACCACTTATTTTCAGGCAGGTAATAAATATAAATAATTTGACATTTAATACTGTGGACATGCAAGAAAAAATACATATGCCACACATTTTTCCCTAATTTGAGTTTGACTTCATTAGTGTAGGGAAACATTTGCACACAACTATTCCAGAATACTCTAACAACAGGTCTGAAGGTAAAAATGCTCAGGTGTCAGTGTAACAAAACATGTCAGGATAACTGGCTGCAAAACAGTACACAGCAGCCAACTATGGTACTTCTAGCCTGAAAATGACAATTTTTGGTTAAAATCGAAGCTGAAGACAGCTGGAATGTGAGAGCCAATATACACAGGTATGTTTTAGTAGCTCAACCCAAAATACAAGCACCATCAGTATCTGTTCAGGAGTTATTTTAGAAGCTGAAGACTGAAATGCTGTACAGACAAATCTGTATTTAAGAAGGGTTTTGAAATAACCGCAAAACTACAGCTCATTCTCAAACGACAAATGTTTATTTCCACCCTACTCTTCTACCTCCTATCACTGCATCAAAACAAGGAACTGATTTCTAATAACAAAAAAAATCCAACCCCAAAGCCACACATCAACTCCAGTGCCTGTCACAAATTAAGAAGCTTGTGGCCCAACAGAGCTTTGTCTGTAAAGTATTTCTATTTTGATATAAAGTTATAAAAAGTCAGATTGCTAAAGCACAAGTACTAATTTGTAAAACACCCCAAAAACTACATCTGAAATTGAAAAAAGAGAGAAAATCTTTCCATCTCACCTAAAACTAGCTGTGGCCAGTATGTTATTCTCTTCATCAGAGGGTAGGTGATCACAAGGAATAAAGAGGATGCTCCCAGAATGATACTGTAAAAAGTACCAAGAGAATTATTGTTTGCCAGGCTAAAGATCAGTAGATGTAGTGCAGCATTGCAGGAGCTGTACACGGTACTGATCTAATTCTTTCCTTTCAATTACAATTCCATGACTATTAACATCCTCCCTCTGACCCCAACACCTTTTCTACTCAAAATCTCTGTGCTTAACTCAGGACCAAGAACCAGACTTTAAAAACCAAAAGACAACTCATACATCACCTGTAGTAATTCAGACACAGAAGCACACAGAGTGCCAGGCTGAGTTGTCCCCCGAGAAAAACCAAGGACTGAAAAGTCGAGATATCTCCAGCTGCCAGGGGTCTGCTTGCTGTCCTTGCAACCTAAAAAATGGAAAAAATATTACCACTAGGTACATCTGTAACTGATGGGCAATTTACAATGTTTTTTTTCCTATTTTCTGAAGAGAAACGAAAAGGTCCTAATTCTGTTGTTTGCTTTTGTTTCTCTCTAATGGCATTTTCAGAATCCAGTCCCATTGATGTGGAGTTAATAGCTGTGAAAAGACATTTAATCCCAACTGGGATACAGTGGAGTTTAGAAACTCTGTCTGGAGCAAGAAATCATACAAGGTAAACTGAAGACAGAAACATGTAACAGAAAAAAAGTTAAAATAAATGGTGAATACTTGCCAAAGGTTACCAACACCAAAAAAACTCCAAATGACTGAATTTCACCTCAACATGAGGAAGAACTTCTCTACACTGGGGGTGGCAGAGCACTGGAATAGGCTGCCCAGGGAAATTGTGTAGTCTCCCTCTCTGGAGACATTCCAAACCCCACCTGAACATGTTCCTGTGTCACCTGCTCCAGGTGACCCTGCCTTGGCAGGTTGGACTGGATGATCTCCAGAGGTGCCTTACAACCTAACAATTCCATGAAATTGTGCATGTTGATGAAAATGGTGTCAAGTCTATTCAATGAGGTTCAAAAGCCAACTTTTACAGAATATTCTGTACATAAAAAGTATCTTGCCTATGCTTGAATAATGTGAATTTAAATAAACCCTTTTAGCTTGTTCTCCCCTCTGCCATCAGGCTATGCTGACATCAAATACTGTTTTTGGAGCAGTAAACATGCACTTAACATACCTGTGACCAATTCCACTGCACAGTGCAACCAAACATGGGATGCTTCACTTAAAGAAAGTATGTCCCAAATAATCAGTAACACAAAATCTAAACCCCAAACCACCATCACCTACACCAACCAACTCCTGCTGTTGGCCTGGCCTCTATGGCACCTGTGCTGAAGGAACCCTTTTAAGGTACGCCAGAAAAAGGTGTGAAGGCAATTTTTAAAACTTTCTATCTCACCACATCACATAATGCACAAATTAAACCATTATATTGAAATTCCCTCTTACTTATCACATCCCCACATCAAATCTGAAAAAAAAACAGGAGGAGCAAACAGCATCACCAGGATGCTTCCCTCCAAGCCTGAACCTGTGCACGTTTCAGAATCTCCCACTGGGCACTGCCTTTTACTTATTTCCCTCTTCTGAACAAATGGGAGATGATAAATGAAAACATATAACATAACAGAAGGAGATTAGCTCACGGCTGGGCATGATACTCTGAACAGCCAAAATTCAAAAAATACAACAATAAAAGGAAATGCTGCTCCTAAAATTAGGGGGAAAAAAGTCATTCTTGGATAGATTGTCACTAGCAAGTGTAGCAAAAATATGTTACTTGGTTTGTTCTATGGTGCAAAACAAGGTTGAAAAATAAACTTGTTCAAGTACTGCCTAAAGCAAACAACAGGGTGTATTTTATCTTACACAGAGGTGAGTATTCTAGAAGACATACTACAGTCCTGGACAGAGAAATAAAATACTTTCTACTGGTTTTGGAGGAAGTGTAAACAAATTAATTGCGTGCATCTCGGACAGAAACATGGAGGAATTCCTGAAGCTGGAGCCTGCACTCATCAAGGAATCACTAGTGATGTTCATGTACTTCAGTGCCTTTAGAATCCTTGGTGTGTGGCTGAGAAAAAACAGCATGTGTTAAGTGAAGTTTCTCTCCCTGGAGACATTCAAAATCCATTTGGATGCGTTCCTGTGTAACTTGCTCTAGGTGAGTTGGCCTTGGCAAGGGGGTTGAGCTAGATCATCTCCTGGATCCCTTTTCTAACCCTAAAAATTCTGTTGATTCTGTGATGATGGAGATGAATGGGCACATGCTTGGTTCTCTGAATCACAGAAGGGCTAGGGCTGGAAGGGGACCTTAAAGATCACCTCATTCCAACCCTCGTGCTGTGGACATGGACACTTTTTACTAGACCAGGTTACTTGCAGCCCCATCTAACTTGGCCTTGAACACTTCCAGCGATGGGCCGGCCTAAAACTTCTCTGGGCAACCTATTCCAATGCCTCACCACCCTCAGAGTGAAGAACTTCTTCCTAATATCTAATCTAAACCTGCTCTTTCAATTTGAAGCCATACCCCCTTGTCCTGTCCCTGCACGCTGGTGTAAGCGGCCTCGCCCCATGGTTCGCTACCTGTCTGTCATAGTCGCGGTCCCACATGTCATTGATGGTGCAGCCGGCCCCTCGCATGAGCACGGCTCCCACGCCGAACAGGGACAGCATGCGCCAGTCCGGGAGGCAGCCGGGCGCGGCCGCCAGCCCGATGCTCCAGGTACACGGCAGGTACAGCAGCCACGTCCCTGCGGGGAGACAAAACCCGCGGGCGGGCTCAGCGGGGAACGGGAGGCAACGGGGGGCCCGCGGTCCCGACCCTCCCCGCCGCGCTCACCGGCGGGCTGGTGCAGGCGCATGAGCCGCAAGTACGGCTGCAGCGGGGCCGGCGCGGCGCGCACCAGCTCGGCCGCCGAGAAGCTGCGCGGCCCCGGGGGTGCGGCGGGGCGGCGGAACAGCAGCGGCGGGGCGGCGGCGGCGGCGGCGGCGAGGGGCGGGCGGGCGGCGCGGAGCCCGAGTGTGTCCCGGAGCCCGGGGACACCCCGGCACAACCGCGCCAGCAGCGCCGCCGCCATCTTAGCGCCGCCCCGCTGCCGGCGGGACGGAGTCTCGCGGCACTGCGCATGCGCGGCGGCCCTGGGCACCCCGCGCCGGGGCTGAGGCGGGGCGGGATTGGTGTGTTCTCAGTGAAATCCTCGACCTCGAAACTTAACGTGATCGTTCTTAACATTCGTGTCATCTCCAAGAGCTTTCCTCACTGTAGGTAATTAAAAAAGAAAAAAATCAGATTTCCCATGCGGCCTTTGTGTCTCTTCTCCTCGCTCACTCAGTTCTCCCACCATCTGTGTGAGGGACTGAAATGCTGGGGGTTAATGATTCCAAGAACCAGCGAGTTCCAAAAGCAGCGCGGTCTTGGCTGAGGCCGGGTTTGCACTCTCCGAGCCGGAGGGGAGGAGGAGAGGGCTTGGGATGTGTGTTGGGAAATCTCAGACCCGCATAGGAGCAGCCCGGGTGGCCGTAACAAATACACCTTCGCTTACAACAGGGGAGGTACCTGGGCATTCCCACCTGAACCAGACTGTGTATTAACCCATTGAACTTCATGTTTCAGGGGCTTCCGCCACCCCTGATGGATCAAGACTGCGATCATCACGCATGAAAATTCAATGCATCAATTAAGTCTTGTTGCTGGGTCCAGAGGTGGTGTTATCTGTGCAGAAAAATTCACAGCACCAGAGGTTTATGTCCAAAAAGGAGACAGAGAAGTCCTCTGTCTTTATTCCAAAAAAAAAGGGGGGGGGGGGGGGCATGGGCATTCTCGTGGCGCCTCTCAAGTTTTTGGAGGACGTAGCTTTCTTTTAATCCTATGTTCCCGGCCACATGACCCTCTTCCTTTCCCCATTGACTGAGGTACTTGGGAGGTACAGGCTGTCCAAATCACCTAATACAAATCTCCTTCTAGTATGCACACACACTCCACACCCCCCCGCCGCCTTTTCTTTGTATCTCTAAGTCCAGGATTTTAATACGGCCTTAGATGAGGAAGTCTCTGTCTGAAATTTATGGTTACTCCCGTTGCTTCTTTCACCTATCAGCATCTAGCTTTTCCTACAGGCATGCTCACAGTTTGTTTGTAAAGACACATTCTTCTCATTCCCTTCATATCTTCCCACTGTCTTGTCCTTTCTCTTTCTTTTCCTTATATATTTTCTTAAATTCTATCTTTATATTTTCTATGGTTATATTTCCATAGATAATACCCAAAATGGCTGCATACTTCCTTTCCATAGTTCTAAATTAAACCTGCTATACATAAACACTGGTCATTCATGTGTCATTTCACTCTTCTCTACCCCAAGGGACCCATTAACAAGAACCTCAGTTACCTCACCTTCAGGGTCATAGCACCAACCAATGAGTTATTGCACAAACCAGAGAGCAGAGGACAGAACCATAAAACCTTTGCTTTTCATGGCATGGTTTCAGTGTCTGTGTCCTCAGATCTGCTGCTAAAAGATTCCTTGGGGAGTTCATTGTCCCTCTAGAGTATAAATTCTTTTGCATTATACACTTCCTTCAGCTTGAATCACTCACACACTGGTAGAAAACAATGGAAACCATTTTGAACTTTAATTTCCCAAGATGCTGACTAGCAGGAGGAAGTGAAATATGAATGCGATTCAGCCCCCCGAGGTTTACGACATTCACAGAGGAATAAAAGCCCCAGAGATAAGGGTGGGGCAGGCATTGGTCCTGTGAGGGTGATGTTCACGTCTCTTTCAGACCATAGCTTCCTTGGAGTGCTGGGATCCAGCATCTTTCCCAGTCCCTGCACTTTTGTCCCTCTTGCTCTGTTTGTGTAGAGCTAACAGTAGCTATTAGCTTGATGTGCAGTACCTTGTAAAGAGAAAGGTAGTTACTGAGCTGTAAATCAAACCTCCTCTCCCCACCATCAAGAACAGGGCTCAGAGAGGAGACATGCTTGGCAGCAGCTGTCATTTGCATGCACAAACATCCCGGGGCCCCTCCTGATAGTTCCTGTGTGCCAGTCAGCAGCGCATGTATCACATCTGAGTCACAGTGGGTGGACAGCTTCTGAACTGGTTGGCAAACACAACTGAAACACACCAACCTGTGTAGGATTTCTTTCATTTTTGTGTACTTGGGTACTCTTATTGATAATAAAAAACAGCACAGGTAGTTATGACCAAAAGAAAAGTAGGGAGTGTCCTGGTATCAGCATGTCAAAAAGGAGTCTTAAAAAAGATTAAGATTGCCAAAAGTTGGTATAAATTGCTTTAATTAAAATCTTCAAATACAAAACTCACAAGCATTGGAATAAACAACATTTTTAGAAAAGTTCTAAAAAGAAGCTACCAGGTAAATAATAACTTTGATGTTTTAGTTGCAACTTACATTTTTACAATAATAATAATAATATATTATTAACTTTTTGTTGACTGTATGTAAGACTTTCCATCTTACACTCTCTTTGCTTCTGTTATGGAACTTAGACAATGTAAACAAACTCAGCCTTCCTCGTTTCTGATCTATGTCATCCCCTGATACATAACCCTTCACAGAATGCATCTGCTCCATGGATGCACACACTCCTTTGACACACTGACACATAACCTTTTTAGTGTGCAGGTTTTCATCACAGCTACAAAAGTACATCAGTTTTGAAAGTCATCTCATTAAAAAAGGTTCCCTGCCCTGCATTAAACCCCATGTAGCTAGTAGCATCTTTTTAAAGCTTAAAAAGGGAGGTACAGTAGTGTGGGGTTGTTCTTCTCTGCTGTGCTCATAAATATAAGGCATTGAGAGTGGTGTGGGTTACGTACCTTCAAGAAAAGTAGATGCAAATAAATATATGCAGAAGGCCTCACTACTCTCCTAGGCTTTTTGTTGCCCTGGGGATCAGCAGCCTGTGTGCCACAGGGAGCTATTGCTGGCACAGCCAACTGCAACAGGGTGTGCATGGGGAAGGCTCAGCTGGGGAGAAAAGCCACCACCAACACGGATTTCTGTCCAAAATCACTGTTTTTCCAGTAGGAAGGATGTCAGCCTGACTGGGCACTTCTGTCCCCAGGATGCTCTATAGCAGCTCTGGTGGTTGAGGGGTGAGTGGCTTCCTCAGCGTCTTTCCTATCCCATTTCCCCATAACAAAAGAGACCTGGGTGCATTAGGGAGTGTAAAACAGAGAGAGCTTGAGAGCTTTACCTGTGCATAGGTTTAGGAAAGTCCTTTCCAGCTCAACTGCCTGCAGAGAGGTGCAGGTTGAAGAGTCATGAGCACTCACTGTGCAGCCTCCTGAGCACAGAGGGTTATTGCCAAGGCCTGGTGGGCTCCTCTCCTTTTCATGCAGGGAAGAAGTGTGTGATGGCAGAATTTGACCACCCTACAGGAGCAGCCTGCATTTCCTGCATCAACAACTTGCCTTTGGAAAGCACAGAGCCACAGCTCCATCTTGTGACTGAACAATCCTAGCTTGAGAAAAATGTGTGTTGTCTCCCCAAATCTAATAGAGGATCTGGTTTCTCTGCAAGGCCTTTGCCCCTGCAAGCACCCTGACCTTGGTTTGCTTTGTGTGTCCAGACTTTCCAGCCCAAGATACCCTCAGCAACCACAACCCCCTCTCAGGCTTCCCCACCTAGTGCGAGGTCACAGCTGTACAGCTCAAATAAAAACCCTGCTTATCCTTTCTGAAGGCAAGCTTTTGAAGAAACTGCTTTAGGAGCTGTGCTTGCAGAAAGGGGAGGGAGAGGGGAAGTTGCAGTGCCTGGGTAGGCAGAGCCCCAGGTAATGTGAGAAACTCCCTGCGTGATGTGGAGAAGAGTTCCATGCTCAAGCACAGTGACAGGCTAGATCAAGAGCAAAACCAGCACCTGCCTGGTCTTGTTCCACCTGGATAATTCTCCTGGAATCTTCCTTGTACCAGTTACCCAGTGGGACCTTAGTCTTCCCCAGCTAACAGTTGTACTACTGCTGCAACATTTGCATCCTTTACCAGAATTAAATCCCGTGATAGAAATGTGAATTTCTAGGATTAGAATTTCCTACTAGGCAAATGCTTTACATTTATCCTTTAAATGCAAGCAATAGCTTTGGCATTTTTGATAACATAAAAGCCGTAGGAGAAGGCTGGAAGGCCAAGCAGTCTGCCAGGACCAAGGGGCTTTTCCATAAGCTCTGGCAGTGTTTCATCATCCAGCATCCGTAGCACATGGCCGTTCAGCTCAATAGACCTGGAGAGGGACAGAGAGACTGTTTGGGCAGCTGTGCTCTGTTTGCCATCGAGTACAAACTGCTCTGGGCCTGAGTGTAAACATTAACTCAGCCCAAAGCCAAACCAAACTTCCCTTGAATGTGTGTGTACACACACACACACACACACACACACACACACACACACACACAGAGACATCTGCAGCACTCCCACTACAAGGACTCCTTCAGAGTGGTAGCACAAGCACATTTAAAAGTACATTTCTTTCTCTTCCAGTAAGGTCAACAGCTAAACAGGCTTTGAAAAGTACAAATTTAAATTGCTTTTTCTCCTGAAAATATCAATATTCTTTTTTTTGCCCACAGAGCAGATCTTTTCCCTATGGATGCATTAACAATGACAACAAAAAGGTCCCACCCACATACAAAGTCTGAACATGTTGCTGTAAATCAGGAGCTAGCACTTGGGAAAGCAGTATACCTGTGCTTGTGCAAAAAAAAAAAAAAAAAAAAAAAAAAAAAACCAAAAAAACAAACCAGGACTTTAGCAGCTGGTCCAGAACACTGACACCTGCTAGGATAAACTTCCAAATTAACATCAAGTAAATGTCCTTATAACTTAGTAAGCTTTCAGCAGCCTGAGTTTAGGCTGATTTGACAGAAGTCAGATCTTACTGAAAAAACCCCAGATGAATGAATGGTAACCTCTTCTTTCCCCTTGCAAATTGAATAAGGTGAGGTTTTAAAGACCATCTAAGCCTACTCACAGTCTTTCCACAGGGACCGGAGGAATTGCAACTTACCTGGAAAGAATATTCTCTTTGCCATGAGGAAGTAAGAGGTACTGATCCACATGCTTGCTCGATAGGTAATCTGGTAGCTCCAAATGTTGAGTGACATTGTAGAGGTTTAAGGCAAACAGTGTCACATCCCCTTCTCTGTACTTTGGGCTGCAAGGCAAGAGAAGGTGGTGGGGATCAGAATAATATGTGACCTTGCAGTGTCCCAAATGGCATCTGTTGGCCTGGGGGTGGCCACGGGCTCAGTTTCCAGGCTATTTCTCCCTTTCTGGAGGCTTACTTGTGGCTGCTTGTGCAGTGGAGGTAGACACGGAGCTTCCTCTTGTTGGCTCCTGCCAGGCTGACCTGCAGCACCTTGGTACCCACCAGCTTCTTGTAGAGCAGTGAGAGCCAGTAGTCCTGGGAGGCACAAGAACACATGGAAACATTTGTGTACATGCCAGGTGCTCCACACAGTGCTTAATCTAACCTTAATTTTGAAGCTCATGTCAAGGGGTTTTCCCCATAGCTTTTTGCTTTACCAAGCTTTTCACATCTATTTAAATTCACACACCATGCTAAAAGGGAAGCCCTGCCTGCGAGCAGCTGTGTTTAGAAGGTACCTTAGACACATTTTCCCCTTCATAGGGAACTCTCAGAGCTCTGTCAGGGAGAGATTGTGCTTTCGAAATGCCCTTCTGAAGGGTACAGAGAACCTCAGGACTGAATGTACAAGTGTAAGCTGCCCTTCCTGCAGGAAAGGTTGTACCTAAGGCACAGGTGCAGCACCAGAAAGGAAGTCCTAGACTTTAACCCCTTTAACATTGTACTTCTGAACAGGTATCAGGATTGATTTCTAAACCTGAGTCACAAATGTATCCTCTGACACTCCAGGATGATGCCTCAGAGCAGGGCAATGCCCAGTGCAGACTCATTTTTTCCAGGTCTTTCCTGGCTTTCAGAGAGCTTCTCCCAGCTCATTTGTTGGTCTTTGAGGTTTTCTTAGGAGGAAAACCATTGTGTTTCTCCTCTGACTCACCACAAGCCCAGGAAGTTACTTTTGCTATCAGCCTTCATTCTGTATCCCTCTGCAAGGAAATGCAACCTTCTGACACTGATATGCTTCCTCATTTCCCAGCTAGCTACAGCTGGGTTTGGATTTCCCTGCCTCCGAAGCATTATTGGCTTGGTTAACATCTGTACTCTCTGTAGGTGAGGAAAAGGGCACACAGTTTCAGTCCAAATTAAATCTATTTAAATGAGGGAATGAAAAGCCCAGAGTCACAAGCCTGATGATGCAGCCTCTGGCAAAGGAAGCAGCTGAGCAAATAGGATGGAAAATCCCTGTATGCTGGGTTTTCTTTTAGGCTGGCTCTATGACCACCAGTGAAAATCACAATTTGGAAGCAGAAAAATGAGAGGAAATCTAAAAAGGAAGATGCCGTCCTCTCACCCCAATCTAAGTGCTGGTAGTACAAAGAAATGTGCCGTTTCTGCAAGAACTATGTATAGTTCATATAATGAAGTTTCATCATAGCAAAGTATATTTCCTAATAAATCAAACTCTGCTAAATGTATATTTCAATTTAATTATCCCTCAGCCACAACTGTAGGATGAATATGCTCATGACCTATAACACTTGAGTGTTGACTTCATGGTGGCCTGGTTTTCACATGGAATAGAATTGATTTTAATATCTCTTTTTCCTGCTGTTTATAAACTACACATCACTCAGCTGAGGAGTAGTCAAACCAAAACAAGCCATCCAGAAAAACCTTGTGAGATCCAGGAGCTTCTATGTACAAACCAGAGCATCCTGTCCCACGAATCAGTTTCTGCAGCTGGAGTAAATATCTAGTGTGCATACATATATATGTAATAATACATTAACCTGTAGTGGAGCATGAGATAGCTTTAGGTGCAAGGATACCTGTGACCATCCAAGCAAAAAAAGGTGTTGTTAAAATAGCTGACTTGTCCCTCCACAGCCAGAGCTGCCTGTGCAGAGGTGCATTCAGGGGGTGTTTACATACCGGCAAAGGCTCAAAGTTGGCGTCCACCAGGTGATAGGTCCCTGCCCCGAAGAAAACCTGTCTCATTACCACATCAATCCCCTGCCTGGCTGAAAGCCCGAGTTTGTCCAACCACCTGCCAAAAAATGAGGCAAATATCATGCAGATGAAAGCGCTGACCTCAGCAGTACTCTGTTGCCCCTCTCAAACCAGATCGGGAAGCAGGAAAAAAAACTTAGTGAGTGATGCTGACTTCCTTAAAAGCACACAACTAATTTCAAGTCTTGCATTGATTACATGAAAAAATAATTTCAGTCCACCCCTTGAAGTCCAAGTTGGTGGGAACAGTTGCTCCATTCCCCTGTTTGTAGGTGGTGGAAACAAGGAGTGACAGCAGGTTCTCCTGAGCTGGCCAAGGGTTTGAAGGCTGAGAGAAATCATCACACCAACAACAAGGTTGCCTGTCATTATCAGACTTTGACTTGCTGGCCCACCATGCCCTGATAAAAAGTCATCATGTCTTATAGGATGGAAAAAACTGTTCCCACTCCCCAGGAAGCCTGAGGAGGCCACATTTCTCCTGTGGGGCAGCCCCATTCAGCTGTCAAAATGCATAATTTCCCCATATCTGGGACACAGTACTCACATAAAACCTGCAACATAAGTGTTAGACAATCTGGGAGCTCCTCCTCCGTAGGCAGAACTCGTCTCTCCCAGCCACACCTTCTTGTCCGGCACAGTCTGACCAACAATCTGGCCAGTGCGGCATTAGGAAAGACAAAGAGACAACAGTTAATTTTTTGGCTACTGAAATTAAAAATATTTTGTGTTTTAGCCAAAGGTTTACTTAGGATGTTTACATTTAAGGGATAACACTCTGAGATGGGATGTCACAGAAATTTGGATCGAAAGGACTAGAAGTAGATTTACATTCCCACCTGAAAAAACCCCAAACTTGCTACCTACATAAAACAGGACAAACATCACTAAAATCCAGGTCTCATAGTTCTTCTTATGCTAAGTAGTGCTATATTCTAAGTTATAATGCTGTCAGGATCTCAGAAAAAAAAAAAAAAGGAAAAAAAAAGCATTGGGGGCATGGGATAACTATAAATAACATCCCTGAGTAATTATCAATAAATGAGAATGTTGTAGGTGTGTGATGCACCTGGCATCATGTTTGCTGCATAGCGAACAGTTGGAGCTCATTTGTTGTTAGTATCATTAATTTTAATTTTATTTTTTTAATATACAATGTCAGCAGAACTCAAGCTTTGAGTATCCCTGTCTATCGCTATTAAGAAGTAGTGCTTTATTTTGGATTCTGTTAACCCCCTGGAAACTGAACATGGGAATAATTGAACAGGACAAGGCACCTCCAGGACTTCATATATGGCTGTGGCAAAGGTGTCCAACACTTCAGGGCTCAAGAAATCCCCCCTTGTTGCACTCTGTCCATTCACATAGTAACTGAAAATTGGGGAAAAAACATAGACAAAATTAGGGAGTAATACCACCAGTGGTACAAAACACCACTGAAAGTGCTCAGTTGATTGGTACATTTATCCACAGCATGATTTTTCTGTCCAGTGCTTTTTAATTTTTTGTTTCCAAATGTGTAGGTCTGTCACTTGTATTTAAGGGACTTTAAGATATAATTACCTCAGTGGAGTCAGGATATCACAGAAATATCCACCAGCAGAAGTAATAGGTTTGTTTGCATCTATTTATTAAGAATAAGGAAAACATCACCAAGAGCCAGCTTCTGTAAGTCTTCTCCTGTTGAGGAGTCTATGTGATTACTTGCTTTACTCTATCAAGTTATATATTAAAAATATCAGCTCACAGCATCTGTCCATCTGCTGGAATATTTTGGCCACTTGGAGGGAGATGAAATATGGGCATCCCTATGGCGTAAATGGTGCCCTCCACCATGAGCAGAAGAGCTTTTAAGTCTTGTTTGTCCAAATAAATTGGAATGGTGGTTTTTGCAGTTCATCCTGCTATCACTCAGTCTGACCAAAAACAGCTGAAGCCTTCCAGCCACAAGAGGAAGCTAAAACCTGATAATCCTAAATGAGTTAACAACAGCCCAGGAAGGGGAAAGGACATGTTTCATGCCTTTCTAGCAGCTCAAAATACATAGATAATTGATGTAGGTGTACATATATATAAAAAATTAGTATGTACATCTTTTCTCAGTGTTGGCTGACTGCTGCATGTCATGTCCTGCTTTTGACTCTGAAAAGAAAACTGCCTCCGCATGGAAATGACTTTCAAACATGTGGAGTTCATGGCCCTGAGGCCAGTTTACTCCACTGTCACTGTGAGCACTTTAAACCTACCAATCAAAGTCACTGCACAGGAGCAAAGGGCCAGGTGCCAGTGCTGTTTGCACTGCACGTGGGATCTGAGGGTGAGTTACCCACACAGAGCCTGAAATTACTCCAAGAGCAAACTCAAGGGAGCAGGAGGAGCTGCTGGCACTTCTCCATGGACAGGGGTCAGCCAGACCTACAGGGCTTTTTCTTCATATCAACTAGATGTAAATAGAGCAAACAAAATTATCATCTGGCACATGTTGCATTCCCCGTGACAAACCCCTACCACTGCTTTTGGGTCTCTGCACCAAGTAGACCCTTTGGAGGATTCAGCATTTCTGTAATGTTCTCCCTCAGTTCATCTCCTTTCTGAACACAGAACTTCGTGGAGAGGCCCCTGAGAAACTGTCAAAAGGGGCATTTCACCCCACTCTTTTCTGTTGAGATTGATAATTCTGTTAAAATTGACATTTTTTAAAGAAAATGAGGCAGTAATCAGAGTGACAGTGGTATCCAAATGGTACTTACTGGTGCCATGTGACAGAGTCGATCACCTTCCCTCCCGATTTCAGGAAGCTGTAACCAGAGGGAATGGTGGAGGACAGGGGATTAGCAGTACCAGTCATGCCCTCCCACTAGTGCAACACCATGCACAGCCCTCCCCTCTCCCCACAGCTGGCAGTACTGATGGTGAATGCTTGGGGGCCAGGCTTGCTGTGGCTTTTAAGCAGGCTTTGGGCAGCCTGGCTTCCTCAGCAGGTTGCTGGGAGGATGAATTGACCTTTGTATAACATGTGGGTGTTTTTTAAAAGCCCTTGTTAGCACAACCCTAGAGCCAGTACTCAATGGGAAAATGTGTGGACCACTGATGTACTTCCAGCAGCTGAGTTTTACCTGGCTGAGTATTCAGGCCTTGAACTCAAGCATGCAGGTAAGATTATAATTGTCATCTGTCAAGGTAAAAAAAATCGTTCAACCCCTGCCTTAAAGCCTCTTCATGCCTCCTGCATATAGGGCGAGACAAGCCACAATTCTCCACATCTGCCCCACTCCAGGGAATGCTGCTGGCACCTCACACTCCTACCTTCTGAGCAGTCTCCGCGTGTGCTTTCGGGGCTGCCCAACATCAGGGCCATAGAGCTTGGCATGCTGATAGAGGGCATAGTTATTCAGCAGTTGGCGTAAGTGAATAAAATCTTGCCCCAGCTGGAAGCCATCAATGTGGATGCCAGATTTCTTCCTGAAGCTGTTGGGCTCTGAGGAAGACACATGCACATCAACACCCCACTCTATTTCTGGGGCACAAAATAGGGCAGTTCCATTTACATGGGAAGCACCAGTTTCCTAAGGCTTCACCTGATCTGGCATAGTGTGGGTGAAATATATGAAGGTGAGCATGAAACCAAAAGCTTGGGGGATATAGCATGCTGCTCTCTAGGACTCTGTCCCAGCCATAGGTCACATCCTGCACCTTGTGGGGGACTGTTCACCTCATCTCAAAGCCCTGACAGGAGCAGCAAAATCATCTCAATTTAATAATTTCATTTTGCCTTTTTGTAAAATCCCCCTGCAAATTAAAACCTTAATGTCTCTTTATAAAACATCACCTTACCTTGATGTGCCATCATCCAAAATATCCAAAGTTACTAGCCCACACCCTCTGGTGGTACTTTTCTAGGTGACGGCTGGTCTGGCCAACAAGCACTTACCATTCCCTAGTTCCCAGGAGATGTTGTACCTCTGGGAAGCACAGTAGTCCAGCAGTGCCTGGGCATTTGAGCTGTCCCACTGCAAGCCACCTTTCCGCAGCAAGGCATTGAGTCCAAAGATCAGGTGAAACCCTGAGCAGTTTGCAAAGCTGTAGAGAATATCCAGTGTATTTTCTGCACAGAGGAGAAAGGAGGGGTGTTTATCTCAAGGTTAGAGCATGGTAGTTGAGCTCTGGCCAAGCAACAATCTGTACTGCCTGTATTTAGTTAGCCTGATGCTGCAGATGTGCCAAACTTTCCCAGCCAGACAGAAGAGGTCAGGCCTCACTACACATCTTGCAAGCTTTGAGAACCTCCCAACCCCTGCAGCTGAATGCTATTAAATGTGGGATGGCAAACAGTAGAAAAAGAGTTCTCTGAATATTTTTCAAAGTGGGTGAAGTATTTCTTTTTCAGTGGTTTCAGCTCCTAATAGCCTATGGCCCTCTAACTGTGGGGCAGAGAACTGCATCCCCCTGTTTAAGTCTTACTTGTAATGGTGGTATTTTTGTGCTTTTTCCGGTTCTGTTCAGCAAGAATCAGCTTCTCCTGGCTGGGCCATTGGGCCAGCAGCACCTTCTCAACAGCAGCAAATGCAGGCCTCAAGCCACAAGCCTCTGTAGGACAGAAGGAGGTTGATAGGAATTAACTCCTCACTGCAACAGCCAGCAAACCCTTGTT
Source organism: Molothrus aeneus (assembly GCF_037042795.1). Lineage (NCBI taxonomy): Eukaryota > Metazoa > Chordata > Aves > Passeriformes > Icteridae > Molothrus > Molothrus aeneus. The sequence continues at coordinate 13,315,706 of NC_089649.1, forward strand.
CCAGTGAGCTGACGAAGCATAGGCTGCGATGCTTGAGGAGCAGATAAGCCAACCTGGCATGCAATGGTGTGGCAGGAACAGGGCAATGCTTCCTGCACTGGCCATCTCATGCAGGGGAAAGTGCAACTTCCCCACATGGCTCACTGGCCGGAGCCATAAGACACGTTTCCTTCAAAGCTTATGTTTTTTCTTGGCATGCAAACCAGGAACAGGCCATAACCAGAGAAGAAGGCGTGAGCCAGAGTCACAGGAAGTGGCTACTTAGCAAAGTGCTATGAGGGAAAAGTACCACTTGACTTCAAAACTGAGCATCACTGGTTGTACAGTAATGTAGGATTGCACAATTGTGCTACGTGCCACAGGAATATACAGGATTTTTTTTATTTGAAACACCTCTTGACACTTTTGCTAAGCTCAAAGAGAAAATACCAAGCTCACACAGTTGACAGGGCTCCATCAGGTTTGCATTTGCCCTGTCAAAGCAACAGGAGGGCAAGGCTACACCCCCAGCCAAGCTCTCTGGTTTTGGGAGAGAGATTGAACACTCTGTTCTTCTCAGGTTATTTCTTCCATCTGTTCCTTAATTTTCATAATGAAGCCACAGCTTCTGAGCTGAACTCGACCATCTTCCAGATAGTGAGGGAACTCCCAAGATTGCTGCAGGGAGCAGAGGGCAGCAAAGGGAGAGTCTCAGGAGATGCCAGAGAAGATACAAGTTCCCCTATATCCTTTCTCAATTTCCCACAGCTGGCACAGCTCTTCCCAAAAACCATGCTGAGATCCACAGGTCTCCTCTCCATGGATGATAGCAATACTGAGACTGTGGAGGGTCCCCAGTGCTCCTGCTGTGCCCTTGCAGCATCCTCAGCCTGTGTCAAAGACCCTCCAAAACCCAGGATGGTTTCAAGTCTGACAAGTTGATGCCCACTTTACCTTGCTGTGCCTGAAATTCCCAGAGGATTTTTTCTTCTGAGGTTGAATCCTTGTTGGGATCAAAGATAAGAAAGTCTGTCTCAGTGCCACCAAACCTCAGGAAACCTGGGGACAGGGCCGCTGCCAGGGCACGCAGCTTGGAATTGCTGAGGAGGGAATACCAAGAAATAGGAAACCACTATATTTATGCAGACTGTGTAGAGGGTAAACATGGCAAGCACTTTGAGGAACATGCTGCAGTAGGTGACCTGGGGCTACCCAGTAGCCTCAAGGAATTCATGATGGCTTACTGGGATCTGCATTCCAGCCCTCTGCACTGTACAAAAGGGATGCTGATGGCCAAGTGAGTCAGGAGAGCGTGTAATGGGCAACAAGGGGAGAACATACCTGAGGGAACATCAGCAGGGAGCCAAATCCTGGGGGCAAAGTAAGGCAAAACTTTAAAACAGTCTTGTTTTTTTTCATCCTACACATCCTCCTCCCCTAGATTTTTTGGTTTTGTTTGTGCAACACCAACATAAATGTCCTGTGAGAATTGGAGCACAAAACTGACTTTACATCATCAGCCCCAGCTTCCATCACAACTGCCAAAGCAATTGCCTTTGTACCCAAGGGAGATTAAGAGTCCTTGCTGGGACAGGTGTTAATTCCATCAAAGCAGGTGTACAAAAGAACATGACTGTGACTTGTTCACATTCCATACAGGATGTGCAGCACCTGACAGCCAGCCTTCTCTGGGGGAAGCCACAAGGCTTTGGAGGCCACTGGGCATGTTAGGCGCTATCTGCTCCGTGGTGACAAACAGCAGATTAGAGGCCACCAAGTACTTCCTGCTCCTCATGGTGGCAGGGCTGGCCTCAGGCTGAACCCCAAGGTGTGAAGATAGGGCTGGATGTTGGAGACCTGAGCACTTTCCAGTAAAGCTGGTGACACCTTTCTCACCAGCTCAGTGAGGACAAAAACGTGCAAGTAGTAGGAAAGCAGGACTGGAGGATCCACACGTTTTTTGAACACTTTAATGGATGGTGAATCCACCATCTGCTTCCCTGCATGGCCTATTCCAATGCATGATTACCCTCTCAGTGAAGAAATTTTTCTTAATATCCAATCTGAAGCCCCCCTGGTACAACTGAGGCCGTTTCCTCTCTTCCAGTCAGTTGTTAGCTGGAAGAGACTGACCCACACCTCACTACAACCTCCTTTCCGGTGCTTGCGGAGGGCGATAAGGACACCCTGAAGCCTCCATTTCTCGAGGGCAAACAACCGCAATTCCATCTGTTTCCTTCTCTCTCTTTTTTTTTTTTTTTTTTTTTTTTTTTTTTTTTTTTTTTTTTTCTGCTGGCAAAGCAGCTCCTCTACCAGGCTAATTCTCGAGCTGAGTTTTCCCTGCATCCCCCTATGTCAGCCCCTCCTTCCCCGAGCACAAAGGGGCCGGCGCGGCTGGCACCTGGGGAAGGTACCGCCTTCTGCCCTGGCAGGACGGAATTCGTGAGCCCCGAAGCAGACGGGATCCAGCAGCCTCTCCCCGACCCCATTTCTGGGGGTGAGGGACTCCCCGTTCCCCCCAGCTCGCTCCGCAGCGCGTTTGCCGGAATGTCCCGCTCCTCCCCCCGAAGACCCTTTCCCCTTTGCCCAGCTGGGCGAGAGGCGACTCACCTGAGCAAGGCGACATAGCGCGGGTCCCGGGCGAGGCTGGCATCCAGGGTGAGGGAGAGGAAAGCCGGGCTCACCTCCCCTCGGGGGCTGTCCCGGAGCCCCATCCGCAGCATCGCCGCCCGGTGCCCCTCGGCCAGCACCGGCGGCAGCAGCAGGAGAGGCAGCAGCGGCAGCATCCCCGCTCCTGGCCCGCCGCGCCGACGCCGCCGGCACCACCCCGAGGAGCTCGGAGGGCGGGCCCGGAGCTGCAGCGCTCCACTCCCCGCCGGGAAGAACCGCGCTGGCGTGAGCAGGACCTTTCTCAGCCTCTGGAAGAGCTCCAACAGCATCTTCGAGCCTCAAATTAGCAGCAAGACGCCCGACACCCGGTGTTACCCAAACGCCTCAACCATTGCAAAATGAACCTGTGTTTACAGCCGGCTCCTTTCCTGCTCACACCTTCGCAGCCTTGAAGCCGCCTCCTCCAACATCCCGCCCTGCCCGGGCGGCCCTGGGCATTTCCGTGTACAACCAGCGGTCTGGAAAATGTCTACAGGACTGAACGCTGCCTCTCCAGGGCTGGGATGTCAGGCTGGAGCCCCTTCTGCGGCCATCACTGCGGGAAACCGACTCCCAGCAGCACAGAGCCCTGTCAGGCTGAAACCTGACTGTTGCAACAGTCCATACTGTTGGAACAAGTTTGTCCTAATTGCAGAGGTATGAAACTTGGAATTACTGTTACCAAAAGGTTTCAGGCAGGCTCTGGGTCTGCCCCCTAGGTGCTCCCTGCAGAGTCCAGTCCGTACCAAAACTCCTCCTTTGGCAGCAGCTGACCTTGCCGGGGAGGCCTGTCAGGGAAGAGCCAGCTGCAGCCATGGAGCAGGTACGGCTTAGTGTCATGGAATGGCTTGGGTTGTTCCAAACCCTACACCATGGACAGGGGTGCCTCCCACTAGACCAGGTTGCTCAAAGCCCCATCCAGCCTGGCCTTGAACACTTCCAGAAATGAGGTGCACACAGCTTCTCTGGGCAACCTTTGCCAGTGCATCACCACCCTCACAGTAAAGAATTTCTTTGTAGCATCGAGCCTAAACTGATCCTCCTTCAGCTTAAGGCCATTCCTCTCTTGTCCTAGCATTCCATGCCCTTGTAAAAAGTCCTTCTCCAGCTCTATTGTCATCCCTTCAGGTACTGGAAATTGCCTGGAGCCTTCTCCTCTCCAGGCTGAACAACCCCAGCTCTCTCAGCTTCTCTTCAAAGGAGAGTTGTTCTAGCCCCCTGATCACATTTGTGGCTTCCTAACAGATCCAAATTCTTGTTTTGGGTGGCCCAGGGCTGGATGCAGTACCAGAGATGGAGTCAGGAGTAGAGGAGGACAGTCACCTCCCCTGACCTACTGCCCACTCTCCCTTTGATGCAACCCAGAATACAATTTGTTTCCTGGGTTACAAGAATGTTTCTAAGTTTCTATGCACACTACTGAAACATTTGCAGAATTTTTAAACAACTACATTTGACACCACCATTACATTTCCCACCTGCACCAATTAATCCTGAAGCATCCATATTTCTTAGGAAGTTTGTTTTGAAAATGGCTGTCTGCTGAACAGGCTGTGAATCTGTTACTTTATTCAGGTGCAGCGCCTCCCATACGCACCAAAGTTGGGGCATTAATCTGTGGCTCAAGTGCTTGCCTGCCTGGCCCTTCCTGTTCCTGCTTGTTCTATATTTTTGTACTATTAAGTAACTCTCCTCCGGAACTAGAAGAACTTGACTAAATTAACTCTGGTTTTGATAAGCACATCCACGGCCCTGCCAAAAAGGAAGCATCAGTGACACTTCTGACTGTCTCAGTATCTTAGTTGGGGTAATGCTTCCCATTTTGGGAGTGCAGCACCAATTATATGCCTACACCCCAGGAAGGGCTGGGGTGACTATCTGCCAGAGGAATAACTCATCTATCAGCTGATGACTGGAGCACCAAACAAACTACACCGCCCCATGGGTAAACTAAGGGTATAAGAATGTAGTTCAGTGTGTGAAAAAATCATTGCTGCAAATGTAGCTAAGGCTGTTACCACAGGTGCAGGAGCAAAGGTCAGGAGCTGTCAGGCAAGATGTAGCCTGTGCACAATTTCTTTCTGTTGGAATTCCCTACTTCTGCCTTTATTTCCTTCCTGTTCTTCTTTGAGTCATCCACATTTTGGGTGACTTGCTACTGTATGGTGCCCTTCTCACAGCAAAGGCACAAGGTGTGTATTTCAAATGGTCAAGGCTGTGTTTTGGGATCAGTTGCTGTGTACAGATGTGTGTACATGAAGTCTGGCATGTGTTGTGTTTTTAGCAGCCTGCGAAACCTTGTTGCTGGAAAACAATGCATTCCAGCATTAGCTTAAGGTACTAAATGAAAAGTAGCAGCTTTTCCCTGGGCATTTTTCACATGATTTTATACACATTTTTAAATATTGCAGAGTAGGTGAGCTCAGTATAGATGTATTTGGACTTATGGAAATCAGGGCAGAATTTGAGCGATGCCCTGTGAACTACAAGGGGAGCACTTAAGAGCTAGGACTAGGCTTAAGCCCACTTGAGTGTTACTTGAAGCCAGCTCCAAACAAGCGTCCCATCCCTCTTCCTCTTTTCACACAAAACCTATCCCCTGCCTTGTGACATCCAAATGCTTTGGTCTTGCAGCTCCTATCAGACAGTTCTGCTTCTCCCAGTAATGCCATTAGACACCCTGTGATGACTAGATTTTTATAACTAGAAAGAACTAAAAACTCTCCAGGAATTTCAACTGTCTAACAGCAGCAGCAACGTGCTATTGCTAGCAGGGGCACCTCTGCTGTTCCTGGGCAAGCACCAATAACTGATATATTTATACCTGTATCTATATATATGTCAATGCTTTACCTTGTGTATATTAAGGGAATTCAGAAGGGAAGAGCTGCCTTTGCAAAAGGCAAACAATTCTTGTGACACAGATGTTTGGGCAGATGAACAGAGCTGACCTGTGTCAGGATAGTGCTCTGTTTCTATGTAAGAAGCCTCAGGAAGATGAAATTAAGGCTAAGCTGATGCCAAGAAAGCATGGAAACTGTAAAAACAGAGATGCCTATCAGAGTGGTTTTGTGAGCTATCCTTCCTCCCTGCCCCAAGCCTGCAGCCAGACCTTGTCCTGACACAGAATGCCGCTCTCAGTACTCCCTGCTGGTTTTATTTCTGAACCCAGATGGTTATGGGAGTCTGAGATGGCACACCCTGTTTATTCAGAGATGGAAATGACACCTTGGGTCTAGATTTTAGCAGTTTTCTTTGATATGCACACAGAGATGAAATGAAGCTTTAAAAGGAAAGAAAAAGTGAGAGCTAGGCAGGACTAACTCATGTGGAAATGGCTTTTCAGAACATAGGAACGCATTCACACAATGAAAATTAACAGCTAAACCTTATCCTAAGCCTGACTCTTACTAGTCCTTCCAGGAGACAGTTTTCAGTAAGTTATGTACAGAGGTTCACGCAATCATGACTAAGAGGAAGAAAGGGAATCACACAAACACAAGAACTGGTCTATGTGGGCAAGCTGGAAAGTGGAGTGAATAGAAATAAAGACTAAGAAATATGCTCTGAGGTTTTAAGTCAGAACATTTCTCTGCACCTGAACAGACTTGCACACACAATAGCTCCCATCCAATTTGCTGTGGGTTATGAAGACATTGTCAGGAACATTCAACACAGCATATTTTTATGACCTACTTAGCTTTGAAGCATCCACCATTATATCACATGGAAATAAGATAAATTCATCAATGTTGCCTCTTTTCCTCTAACACAGGCCTTAGGATACAAACATCCCATTGAAGCAAGTGAGAAATATTTGTTTTCCAAAATATCTTGAATCCATCCTCAGCATAAGTTTTCCCATAGCACATTCACCCATAACAGACATTTACCAAACTAATGCATATTGATTCCAATACCTGAGTGCTATATAAATCAGCCCACTGAAGCACTGAGCATCATCTGGCAGTACAAAAATACCATGAGCAGCATCTGTTGTATTCCCTTTTTTCTCTTCTCCCATCTCCACCCAGGGGAAAAGCCCAGGTAAGAAAGCTTTATGTGAAAAGTATTTAATCACATTAAAACAAGCGGTATGAAATACATCTGCTGCTTTGCCTGATAAGCTTGATTTCAGGAAAATAAGACAAGCTACATATAGCAAAGTTTCAGTGCAAATTAGTGCAGCTTCATTTAATTTCTGATCCTCTCAAAGGTCATAGATAAAGCCTTAAGGGAATTGCACTCATCCATCAAGGCTGAGGACAGTCTATGCGAAGAGAACAGCAGAGACAACAATTGCCAACTTCTTTTTCTTTCCAGACCAGCTTTATGCAGATTGAAAACCACTCTCTTGTTTCAAACCAGCTTTTCCTACCATTTTCACAGGAGCTCTGGCATTTGTAGGGAATATTTGACTTTTTTTTCTAAACATGTATCTCATCAAAACCTGATCTTGTATCAGTGCTGGGTGTTACGGTCATCTATAGTGTGAGGGTGCATTTAGCAAGTGGCAGGAATAATATTTTACTGCTGTTCCCCTCTGCTATATAAATACATAAAATGTACACTTTAATTAGCACACAAGTACAAATATGCAAAGAATTGTGACAGATGTTACTGGCTTATTAACTATTCTGTAATAGATGCAGCAATTAATGGATTATTTCCATAACATCTGTTATTGCAGTAACTCAGTACTCAGAGTGAATAATTATATAGTAAATTCCTAGGGCTCTTTCCCCCATCAAATCCACACAAAACTGTACCAAACTTTGGAAAAGCACCATCAAGTACCAATAAACCTCTAAGATAGTTGTGTTTTCTTATGTGGATACTACATGTCCTGCTTAAATATGTCTTCACTGTTATGCTGGAGTGAGCATCATCTCTCTTCTGAATGTAACACAAACCAATAGAGAATTTAATGTTATCTATCATTTGGTCAAAAATAGATCTTAATTAAAAGGCAAGGCATTAAGAGATAGACTTAGATATACCCACAAGTCATGGCAAATATTTCTTCTGCCCTTGAGGACCAACTTCACATTTTTTCATGTTTCCAAATCCAATTGTGCCTCAGGCACTTAAATATCAGTAACAGGATTTCCCTGTGGGCACTCAGTGTACCAGTGGAAATGAATCATTCCCTCTAACAAGTGCTGGCTCTAAATTCCTGACCTGGTTTAATACCGAATGCAGTCAAATATTGCATTTATCCAAACCATGCAAGCCACTATGAAATACCACAAGTATGGGTTCAGAGGCATGTTTATGCCAAATAAAGGTTTATTAAGAATTTATTCAATTGTTACCTATGATTTCTCTAATGCAACAACAGAATGAGCAGTAGAATATTAGCATTTTCAACAGTTTTTCACCATAACCATTTTCTATCAAGCATTCAACATCTAACATCCTCACTGGATTTAAAAACCTTTCTGTTTATTTCTAGAGCCACAACATAATTAACCTATCAAACCTTAGTTAAACTGGGGGCTTATCTTACTTTTCCTTTACTGAGAAGAGACCAAATTTTACACAGAAATGCCATGTTTAGGTGTGCTGCTACACTGGCTACCAGAATTCAAAACTATGAGACCTCATAGTTTCATGCCCTCATGAGACCCCACCTGGAACACTGCATCCAGATCTGGGGTTCTCAGCACAAGAAAGCCATGGACACTGTTTTCAGAGGTAGCCCATGGAGATGCTCATAGGGGTGGAGCACCTCTCCTATGAACACAGGCTGAGAGAGCTGGGGTTGTTCAGCACAGAAGACTCCAGGTGTTACAATAAATGAGGGAGAGAGAGTTTTTAGATGGGTAGATAGTGATAGGACAAGATGGAATAGATTTAAACCAGAAGAAGAGATATTTAGATTGGATATTAGGAAGAAATTCCTTACTGTGAGGGTGATGAAGCACTGACGCTGGATGCCCAAGAAACCTGTGGATGCCCCATGCCTGGTGTTCAAGGCCAGGCTGGGTGAGGATTTCAACAACCTCGTCTAGTGGAAGTGTCCCTGCCCATGGCAGAAGGTTTGGAATGAGATGATCTTTAAGGTTTCTTCCAACCCAAATCAGTCTATGATTCTGTAATTTAACAGATCAGGCTGCCCCAGCTTTCAAGTCTGTCTTAATGTGCAGGACATTGTCAAGTGCTACACACCAGCTTAGAAGTTTACCATGTCACAACTGATGAAGGTTCAGGGAGATGTAGGTTCTAAAGTAGGTTCAAAACTACTTTAATGAAGCTTAACTTTTTGCTGGAGCAAATTGGGTTCAGATGCCTTTAAAAATCCTGACTAGGGTGACTGACACATGCCCATGGACTCTCAGAACTTGACAGGGCTTCTCAAACATCAGTTCTTTAAGACCTCATCTTTATTTAGTCTTCACATTTAAGCAAGAAATTAAAAACATTTTAAAAAAGTAAACCTTCTGTTTGGAAGACTGCTTCAAAGGCATCCTGAAAGAATTATCTCAGGGAATTGCCAGAGGCTGAATATGAATTTGATATTTGCATTTTTCAAAAAGGCTTAAACTAGGCATCATTTATGATCTCTTGCACAACTCTGGGACAACTTCTTTGTTATGAATTGCAGCTCCTGCCATTAGCTACACTAGAGTACAGAGAATCCTGCAAGCAGGCATTTCTGGGTAGCTCACTCAAATGCAGGTGTCCCAAAGGGAATATCTAAAGGTATTATTTAAGTCAGCTGTGAGCATAAGCTCCCAGCAGAAGTACACACAAAGCAGTCAGTCCAATTCCCAAAGCACTCCTAGGGCTGTATCTAAAACCAGGAATGAAGATTATTCTGTCCTATTGCTCAAGAAGTTCACAGTCCAAACCTTCAAATGAAGTCAACTGTGGCATTCACATTCTCTGAAAAAATTCCTTCTCCTAGAGTTTTTCTCCTGGGAAGCTGGAAGGCAGCTAGAGAGGTCTCAGAGAAAAGGAAAACAATTCTTATTTCATTTGCTTCTCCTGTGCTGTGCTCTGTGGAATGTGTTTGGAGATTGTTTACCCACAGGTGATTGCCTGCTTGGACTCTGGTGTGTGTTGTTTTGACTCATTGGCCAATCAGGGCCAAGCTGTGTCAGGACTCTGGAAAGAGTCACGAGATTTTATTGTCTTTTTAGCATTCAGTAAGTATCCTTTCTGTAATCTTTAGTATAGTATAGTATTCTTTAATATAATACAGTAGAATAAAGTAATAAATTAGACTTCTGATAAGATGGAGTCAGATGCATCACTCCTGCCCTCGTCAGGGCACCTTGTTTCAATAGTCAACTTCTGAATTCAGAAATCACTCAGAATTGTGGTATACAAAAGATATTAAATATTTATTAAATTACAGCAGCTTTAAACAGGAGAGTTAAAAACTTTAAAAATATCTGAATTTTGGATTCATTACTTTTTTCCATGACAATCAGTGGGTCCCTGGGATATCTGTTGGCACTTTTAAGAGTTCTTCGACTTCTTCCTGTAAAGCCTCAGCTTTTTCACTCAGCAGCATCTACAACAAGAAAACACAGAGAAAAACAAAAATTAGAAAACAAATACAAGTATTAGCTATGACTCTTAGATTAAAACACCAGCGTTTCCCTCCAAACTTGCACCTGGGTCTGTAAAAGACTGCTGCTGCTGCTCCCAGGACAGCAGCAGCTTTGCCTCAAAGAACCAGCATTTTTTTGTCGATTAGTTTACACCCATATAGAAAGCAGTCACACAAAAATTCATACAGCACACAGATGGTTTTCTGGATTCTGCCATCACATAATACACCAATTTTACAGAATATGAACAGTTTTGTCTGGAACTGTTAAGGAACATTTTTAACTTTAGACATTCATTTTCCATGTTAGAATAAACATTTTTAAGTTGTGCCTGCTGAGCTGACTTCTTCCTTTATTTGAAATTTCTTACTACAGCATTTTACACCAGACATACAGGACTCCCAATATTAGCAGTTGTTAAATCCACTGCCCTGAACTGTTTGTTGATGGCATGGAGAGGAACAGGACCCCATTCAAGCACTCTTCTAACTTCCCAATTAGAGAAAACTCCATGAATTTAGTATCTGAGCAGGAGAGTAGGGTAGATTGCTAGACTTGTCCTTGATGTAGATAAGCAATCTGCATATATCCCTTTCTTTTGGCTCCCACAGCAGCAAACAAAAAAGGCAGCAAGAAGCCTACAACATTATCTGAACATGACCTTTAAAGTACACAAACCCCAAAGCTGGTGTATTTACTTAATGAGAATGTGCAAACCAAAACTTTCTAATTGACTGCCTTATTTTTACACCAATCACCCATCCTTTTATTCTGGACATTCCCTTACTTCACCACGAGCTTGCTCTTTTAGTAGAATCAAACATGAAGCCAATACCATTGCAAGAGCAGATGATGAATGGGGATAGGGAGAGAACACCATCCCTTGAAAAAGTACTTCCTGCAGGTTTTGTTTAGACACAACTTAGTGTTTGTTATGGAACTTGCATATTCAAAATGGAAAAGACAGGAAAGAATAAAAGGGCATGACAAAAGCAACCTAAATAGGTGAAGTTAATCCTGCACCTTGTTGGTTTCTATTTCTACAACCCTACAAATCCTATTCTTTTCTCACAATTACCACTAGAACTTCTGTAAGGTAAGTCCTGAGAGATTGGCAGAACAGAGCATTTCAAGTATCAGACAAGCTGTCATGCATTCTTGCCCTTTGCTTCCCCTCTGAAAAGCAGCACCACTTGGCTGTACACAACAGACTGTTCTCAGTACATATCAGCATTTGGATCACAAATGTCCACTAATGCCTTTACTAGTAAACTGAATCCTTCCCTTTTAATGTCGTTCAAACTTCCACTTTTGACATACTGGAGTTCTGAAGCAGGTTTTTATAGCTTTGTTTCTAACTCACCTTTGCAGATGAAATTATTTGTTTGGCTTGACGTCTTGATAAGTGCTCAATCATCCTCACCAAAGTTTCTAGATTTGCATTAGCCAGGTGTGCTAAAGTTTTGTACCCTGCATTGTAAAGCTGTTTTGCTCGTGCCTGAAAGTACAAAATTGTGTTAGATTATCAGAACAGGAAATAGGAATTACTGGTAAGTGCCAATCTCTGCACCAATCTCCAACATTTCATTTTGCATATCAATCCAATTCTCTTTTTCTAACCTGAATACTCACTGAGAATCTTTATAGCCTAATAGCACAGGTTTGCCACTAAGATTTACCACCCTAGCAATCTTATCCACCTTTTATGAATCCATTTGCCTTTATTTCCTCTGAGCCTAGATGATACCAATGCTGCTGTCTTCTCTTGTTGCCATGTTTTCTGCATTCACTGTCACTGACAGGAATGACAGTCCCACATTCTTTGGAGGCGTCTGTCTTGTTTAGTTTCTCAGATTAAAACCTCACTGCCACTAAATTCAATGGTTTTCTGACAAACTGATTCTACAATATGCTGGATAAGTAAGTTAAATCATTTTGTGAGGAGTAGAACCTTGGACTGAAGTCCCAAAAGAGCTTTTGTTTTAATAGGAGTCTTTGATTCAGAGACAAGTTAAATTTCTTATTTAAAATACATGCAGTCCCAACATGACTTTGCATATTTCTGTAAGGATCTTCTAACTTAAATATGTAAATTCTTATTCCTCCTTACTCCCAGGAACTGAAGAATACTTACCACAAAAGAAACCTGGACTCTGTTTTCCACAGAATTCACAGAATGACTAGGTTGGAAGAGACCTTAAAGATCATCAAAATCCAACCCATGCCTTAACACCTCAATTAAACCATGGCACTGAGTGCCACATCCAGTCTTTTCTTAAACATATCCAGGGATGGTGACTCCACCAGCTCCCTGGACAGACCATTCCAAAACTTTATCACCCTTTCTGTAAAAAACTCCTTCCTAATATCCAACTTATATTTCCCTTGGTGCAGTTTGAGACTGTGTCCTCTGGTTCTATCAGTTGCTGCCTGGAGAAAGAGACCAACCCCCAGCTGACTACAGCCACCTTTCAGAAGTTGTAGAGAGTGATGAGGTCACCTCTGAGTCTCCTGCTCTCCAGGCTAAACACCCCCAGCTCCCTCAGTTGTTCCTCACAGGGTTTGTGTTCCAAGCCCCTCTCCAGCCTCGTTGCCTCCTCTGGACATGCTCAAGTGAGTCAACATCCTTCCTAAACTGAGGGACCCAGAACTGGACACAGCACTCAAGGTGTGGCCTCACCAGTGCCAAGTGCAGAGGAAGAATGATCTCCCTGCTCCTGCTGGCCACACTATTCCTGATACAGACCAGGATGCCCTTGGCCTTCAGAGCTGGCTCATGTTCAGTCTATTGTTGACCAGTACCCCCAGGTCCCTTTCTGCCTGGGCCCGGTCCAGCCACACTGTTCCCAGCCTATAAGAGTGCAGGGGATTATTGTGGCCAAAATGGAGGACTTTCAAGTGAGTATACAGTTAAACTATTGTCCAAATAAAGTATTTTCATAGTTGCTGTGGCAGAAGCCAGCAGAAAACCATGGGCCCCAGCTCCCATTTCCTAAACAGATCACTTTTCCCCCAACCTCCAGACGGTTGTGGAATATCTGCATTAAGCTGAATTCCCAGTAACAAATTACTTGGTTTTCCAGAGACACTTACAAGACACAGTAACATTTAGCACACAAGTTAACTTGAAAAGTTTCATCAAGGCAGGTTTACTGACCTCTAGAACCCCTGCTACCTCCATCAGAGGGATGAGTTCTGTCTTAACACAGTATGTCAACTGCTTGGTAAGCTCTGTCAGCAAGGCTTTATAAACCCAGAATTCTTCCAATTCCTACAGAGACAAAGATTGCTAAAAATCAGCTCCAAAGTTCTGTATTTGGGAAATATGACGGACAAAACTCTACTAAGGCAAAAAGTATGTATTTGTCTTTTAGATAGGGGAAGCACTATTATTTCTCTAAGTCATCCTTTCAGAGAGCTGCAGAGGTGTATTCAGCATTCTTCAGCTGAACATCCCAAAGGTGGGGCAATTCTGAAGGATAAGCAATAAATTATATTCGTTATTTCACCAACAGCACTAGCAGTGACCAATGCCCTGTACAATTTGTATATTTTCACATTCTCAGTGCATAAAGCTTGCTTTTACTATCAGAAATGTCATTGTATGACAATGTTAAGATTTGCTCAACAGAAAAAATAACAGAAAAAATAACATAGAACAGGAAGGGTGAAGAAACATTTTTGCACAGGAAAGGTGAATTACCACACCTGTATTCAGTTCTAAAGTAAGATAACAAAACTCCAGATTTTGCAAAACCAAGCCACAAAGAATTTATTTACATTTTTTTAACACAGTACCTCACAGAAATGTAGAAGGCAGGATGCAAAGGAGGCTGCAGAATTGAGGAGATTCTGCACATAGCCCCGGGACAAGTTAAATTTCTCTGAAACACTCCATATATTGGTCTCTTTCAGTAGTGAATAAAGGACAAATGTCAGGTAGAACCTGTTCACCACAGCATTGTCCACATTCTAGGAATAAGACAAACTAGAATTCAGAGCCAGTATCACACTGCAGATGTTCTGTTAGTACTACAAGGCAAATCTTTTCATCTCTACTCCCTCCACAGCTTTAAAACATTTCTATACTACACACAAAGACATGAAAAACATTAAGAAAACCAACCAATGAGATTAAAAGAACTTTAATAATCAGAACAGCAATAAATAACACTAGCAGAAAAATCATCTGGAATTTGCAAATAATCAAATGAAATCACTAAACTGTCATCTTGGGTATGAGAAATTGCCAACCTACCTTTCTGATGGCTTGACCAGAAGCCTTTTTTGTAATAAAGCTTTCAGGTACTCCCACAATATCTGCTACTTTTTGCTCTGCTGCACTTAGCTGGTTAAACTAAAATAAAATTTTATAAAGAATTTTCAGATATTCAATTCTTTTAGTATCATAGAAAACACAAGTACATTGTTCACAGTGCAACAACGTTTTTCAATATCTCTAGAGAATCAGTAGAGTAGTATACAGTCACCAGTCACAGGCAGCTCTGAGGCTTCTTTGCCTGCTTGTCTGATTTATCTGTAACTGTCCATCTCTGAATGCCTCATTTTAACAGAATTAAACAGATTTTAGTGCACCCCCAGTAAAAAACCCAGCATATTTGCTATCAGATTGCTACCCCACTTCATGTCCTATGTGTACAAACCCCCTGCAAATTTAATACACAGGATTACTGAATGCCCCAATGGATGTTTGCTAGCAATTTCTCACCTGTCTCAAGTATATCATCCAATCTGGGCTACAAGTAGAAGTCATATCATAGGGAGTTGACAGATAGAGGAGATGAAGATTGCTCTCGAGAACCAGCCCCTCCAAACTCTTTTTCAGTTCTCGGTACAGAATATTGCAGTACGCCAAGTCTATTGAGCCTAGAATAAGCACAAAGGGTAAGAATAAGGACAATTATAAACAGGCACAAAGAGTTAAATAAAGTACATTTTAACATAGAAATAGTATTGTCTTTACCTTCCACAAAAGCTTGTTATGCCATCTGAACTGGAGAGAAATATCTGCAACCTGAATTACTATTCTAACCTAACATGAGTAGCAAAGCAAAGCTGAGGAAAGGCAATCACCTATTTCCATGTATGTTCATTCTGTGTGGTTTTGGAGTGCTTGTGAAATGTCTTGGCTTTACTGAAGTCCTACAATAATTCTGTAGATTGAAGGAACCTTTCAGATTCATCCTATTTCAACTACATTCCACAGCCCAAAATATTTATGATACGATAGGAAAACAGAACTTCCTGATATATTTATTTTTATTACAATTGGTCTACATGTCATATGCTCCCTTTCCCTCTTAAGCTTTCCAAGGAATCCTTCTGTTTACAATAACCTGTTCATAACAATTAATTGTAAAACAAGGCCCTGAGCCACTTCAATTACAACACTAAATGAATTATTTAAGTGATTCTTTTAGGGGTACAGTTCCGGTTTTTTTCCCAGTGGGATCAATATTATCACACTTCATTCACATCACTTTCAGTCATGTGCTACTTCACTCCCATTTTCAGTCTACATCATGTAGCAAAACTCTTTCTTGAAAACTTATTTTTCATTGCAGTTTAATAATAACAATAAAAAAGTCCATACCCTTAAATGCAGCTTTACCCAAGGGTGTGATTGTCAGTGTAGATTTGGAATTGTGGTCTTTCTCAGATATTCTTCCTTTTAGGAGTCCTTTTTCTATTAGATTTTCCAGCCCATCTTTAATTATCTCTGAGAGGCTCTTCTCTTTACACAGCAGCTGCTGCTGAACACCCAGCAATGTACAGCACATAAAATTGTCCACTTCCTCACAGGTAACTGCTATCTGCACCAGTTTGGGAAATGATTAGCATATTTAAAGTTATAATTTCACATATTTAATAAGACATAAGAAAAAAATACTGAATAAAGAAAGAGCTTGTGTTTCTATAGAATATATCCCAACAAATAGAATGATAGATTCTCGGTGGTGGATCTGATGGACTGCTCTCCATCTGTTCTATTATTCTAGCAACTGCATCATGTTAACTTGCTTCCACTGCTTCTATTTGTATTTTGAATCAAGTATCAGAAATAGAAATATTGATATTCTATTGTATAATAAGATAGATATAATTTTTGCTTTTACACATAAGGTAATCGTTGTGTTAGATGATTACTTATTGAGTTAAATGAGAAGATCTAATCAGATAAGGACAAAAATTTGATTAAAGCTTTTCTGAACTTGCAAGCCTGAATGTTTAAGCAGTCTGTCTTTTCCTACAGGATCAACAGGTGACATTTTCTTAGCATTTCCAAGCAGTTAAGTTACTCACATAGAAGAGTTAACTGATACCTTCAGTCCAACCAAAGATAACAACAGGCTCTGGATTCCCTTGGTCAACTCCAGCAGAAGATTGCTGTGGCAGTTCTCCAAAGGACTGTGAACTAAATCCTGAACCTAAAACGGGCAAGGAAGATATTAGTACAGAGGAATATTCATGCATTAATTTTATACTTTCAAAAAATCAAACTGACATGCATGATTCACCTTATAAAGAAAATAATGGTAAACATCAAAAGTTTACAGTTCCCATCTGAAAACAAGCCACATAAAGGAAGTGTAAAGGTATTATTACATAAATCAAATACTTACAACTTTAAGAGGTGAACAAAAATTAAGCTAGGCAGCTTGTCTCCTCCTGTTTATTCCACCATCTTAACTCAGCAATTTAAATTACTAACAGCTTTGTAAAAATTACCAAGTGTTTGTCTTTTTCTTGCACTATGAGAATACTTTCTCCAGCACTGTCAATACCAGCTCGACCAGCTCTGCCAATCATTTGCTTATACTGGTTCTTCTTCAGGAAGTCATTACCAACATAAGGAGCTCTGAGAATCACCCTGCAAAGACATCTTGAATAAGTTATGCTTTATATTCAAATTACTAAAGCAGCAATAAAATGTTATAAATTCAAATTCACTGTTTATATAGGCCCCTTACCTCATAACTAATAAAATTCAAATGTACCTCTTTGGACAGATGAGTAAATCAATTGTAAAGCCTTAAACTATTTAAGGTGTATTAAATGTGCACACAGAAGTGGATTCTTAGCCAGTCCACCTCGCCAAGCAATCTTTGGTCACACAGAGTACAGCAGCCCTATCATCAGAACTTGCATATGAAAAGATAACACATTTTTGTTTTAAAACATATTCCAACTGCAAATCCTCAGAAAAGGTTTATTTTACCATTTAAACACTGCTCCTAGGAGAGTATCTAAAGAAATCACTCTTCTTTTGAATAACATTACTAAAAACATGAAAACATTTTTCAATTTATTAAAACTTCCTTAATCCATTTACATAAGTGCTCTTCAGTGATATACTCTGAGGTACTTCCTACTGATTCACATTTCCTACATGATTGCTGCAGGCTTGTGTCCCAAACTGACCACAACATCCTTTATATTTCCAATTTGCTGGCAAAAGCACAAACACACTTTAAATAGCACTAAGATTTCCAACTTACTAAAGAATTTTTTTTTTACAAAGCAAAAATCAATGCAAAACTTAAATCTTTTGGCTACTAACCTTCTAGCTGGTAGGTTCACTCCAGCAGCTAAAGTGGCTGTGCAAGCAAGCAGACACAAGACACCTGCAGAATAAGCTTCCTCTATGCTTTTTCTTTCATCATTTGTAAGGCCACCATGGTGATAGGCAATACCAAAAGGGATTGTTTGCTTCAAAACAGGACAGACAGTTCCATTTCCAATACTCTTTAGGTTCTTGATGAGATCTTGTTTTTCTTTCTCCTTGTGAACTCTAAATTCTCTTGGAGGAGGAAAAGCATTTCTTTAGATTTTGACCAATCATTAAGCAAAAAGAAAATAAAAACCAAGAGACATGCTTACTGCCTCATTCTGTTCGTCATTCATTTCTCTAACATGTAAGTTGAAGAAATAGTTATTTCCAGTAACTTTCCAGCAATACACAAGAGGCTGATTTAGTTGCAATAGAGCCTTCCTTGTTTGGAAACACAGGAACAGAAGAGATCAAATACTGGCTGCTTTAGATTTTACAACTCAGATTTCCAAAGTGGGTATGGGAATAGAGATATTCAACTGACTACCAAATACATGACTAAATACCAAATGTTTGTTTTCCAAGAGAAAAATGTTTGTTTTCTAAGCTTCCAGAAACCAATGCCAAAGGGACAAAGTTAGATTAATTTGGTATGTTTTTCCTTCTTTTCTTTAGTTTTTTTCCTCTGGCAATCGTCTTTTTTAACTGTTTTGGTACAAAAGTAAGAACTTAAAAAAAAATTTATTTAATAAGCCTTTTGCAGTTTGCTATCACTTATGCAGGTAGCAACATTACATGACTCCATGTTCAAAGCATTTACTTCTAATCACCAAGGAAAACCACTTGCAAGATAGATGACAATAAACCCTAAGTTGTAAGCAATTATTTCACATATAATTAAAAAAAATATATATAGAAACTTACTTCTTGAGGTACTTGCACACCATTGAAGCCACATTTTCACAATTCTTTTTAGTGGGACAAAAGATTAGACAGGAATATTTAGGAATAACTTCAGTAACGAGGGCAATGATGTGGTCAGGATCTGCTTTCTCCAGATTACTAGAATACTGTAATAAGCACAGATTGACAAATATTTAAACCTAGGAATTAAGTTGTAACCTAAACATTCAACACTTGTTCTCAACCATTGCTTGAATACTCCCATTGGATTTAATGTGACGTAATTCCAAGAAGTTGTAGGATAAACTTTTCTCCCAATCCTCATATGAAAGACATCTAACTTGAGGGATGCATGGATACACAAGTCAAATTCTTTGCTTTTTCCCTTAATACTTCATTTTCTTTTAGCAATGCTTGAGATACAGTCTACCATTAGACACATTTTCCTTTGTAAAGGTTGAAAGAATCCTTACAAGGCAGTAGTAAGCTGGCAAAACCCCCAAAAGGTATCTTCTTTTAGTTTTGTCCAAGAGTGATCCACTCTACCCCCCAACAAAAAACACTGAGTATCTGGAATACTCAAACATATTACTTTTTGCAGGTCAAAATACTGAAGAAACCTCTACCTTGAAGAGTCAAAAAGAAGTGCAAATCAAGTTAAGCATTCAATATTTTAAGGCTGTTTTTTTCATTCCCAAAGCCTACCCCTTCTTTCTCATGGGTACTACAACTGAATTATCATGTTTAAGTAATTTTTCTAGTAAAAGGCCTGTAAGCATATCAGTGTAAAATAATGCATTTCACAACAGTTCTAAGAAACTATAAGCACTTTGTTTTTACCTTGAAATTAAGGAGATGTGAAAAAGCAAAGCCATTTTCTGTTTTGCTGTCAACTGCATAAATGGCGTCTCGTATCTTTATGTACTCCTTTAATTCTACCTAGCAAGGTAGAAACCACAAAGAGAAACTTTAGTTAAATTACTCAGTGCTCTCTAAAGCTATTACTGATGTACAGATACAGCTTTTCTCTAAACATCACGTCCTATACATACTTGCACATAAGCACGCACTTTAGAATTTTTAAGAGAACTTAATTGTTTTGATTATTTGCCTTGATAAACCATGGAATTATAATGAAGAATGCCAAAATTGCATCCCATGAACTATTTATAAACCATGTTGTCCTGACAGCATACAAGAACCAGCATCTACATATTCTAGTTGTACCAAATGGACTACAGTGACTCAGCACAGTTGCTGTAATTTAGGAATTGCTTAACCTAAAAAGAAGCAAATGCCTTAGCACAGCATTACAAAGGTTATTGCATTTGTGTATTTAGAAGTGCATGGTGCTATTTACTGTATTGTTAGCAATTAGAGAGCAATGGCAGGCCTTATATTATACTGTACAATTAAGCACAAAAGGTGTGATACAATTCTAAACAGATTTACTATGATTTTAAAGGCAAATATCTTCTTTACTAGTTCCTGATATCTTGTATACAGACCGGTCTAAAATTATTAGTGTAGTACTCTGCTTGCAGGAACTTCTGCAGGTCTCCAACATTATTTAACGTTGCACTCATGCCAATGATCTGTGTCTTTTCTGTAAAACAGAAGTTGAAATGATTTTATTGTCACATTGCCAATTTTTAACACTTCTGTTCAGTATCTAAGTCACAAGACTCCTTCACCATCAATCTTTCCAAAATGCCAAAGTAGCAGGTTTGAAGGGAAAGGCCACTACTAAACTAAGGCCACTAAAGGCCACTAACTAACTAACTAACTAACTAACTAAGAAATAATATTAAGTTACAAAATAGTAACTGAGACTTAAATGTAAAAAAAGAAACATTTAATTGGAAAGGGCTCCTACAAATAAATGGAAGACATTTGACAACACCTAGCATTTCACAGAGAAGTATCAAAAGAGCTTCAAAAACACCCTAACATCGTTAGAGGGTCAATTAACGCTTCAATGAGTAAATGCTGTTAATACATGGAGTTATGCCATGTTTTTCAAAAGCAGCCAAAACAGCACAAACCCAGAAAGTGAGAGTGACTTCTCTCAGAGGCCACAACTACAAAATGTTAATGACATTAACTGTAGCCATGTCTTACTACTGGTGTAAAGAATTTTCGCCAGAGTAATTTCCAGTACTGCTCCACGACTTCCCATCCCGAGCATATGCAGCTGTGGACAGAAGGGAAAAAGAAAAGGCAAGAATGCTAATGAGTTGAGAGTATTTCTGAAAAAAACCCACCAAAATATATAATATAAAGAAATACTACAGAAATGTTTTTCTTGGACTTCCTAAAGATATCCCTTGTTTAAATTTGCACTGTTAAGCTCAGATGTATTACCTCACTCAAAAAGCATTTAAGAATCACAGAACAAGACTCATGGGCAAATGTAGACAACAAGATTTACCTTCCATTTAATTAGACCACAACTGACACAGTTAACTCCTGACAGTAAACAGTCAGGGTGGAGATTTTTGTATTTGCCAGTCTGAGGCAACTTTAAACTAAATGTGGTTTAAGCAACACTTAAAGTAAAAACATTCCTAGCAGCCAGCTTCTAGAAAAAACAGTAGTGCTTCAGCTGCCCTCTGTTTAGAAGCTACAGTGCTAAAGTATGGTCAGTCAGCCTGAAGAATTCCAGGAATTAAAATCCCCATTAGACATTATACACGTTACTCAACCTCACAATAAACCTTTGGTAGTGCAATTCAGCCCCACCACTGCAACAGGCAATTCTCACAGCCAAATGTTACTTGGTATTTTTCATTTTTGTCAGTGTTTCACTGGGTCATTGCTACCAGACACAAAGTTGCATGGCTTCACATCTACGAGTTAAGGTCTAGGCTTCATAAAGTACATTCCATAACATTAGAATTATTTATGCTTTATATCAACCCATTAGAGACTTCTAAATGACAAGTAGTTATGCAGGAATTCACCATCAACCACTACCACAGTAGATTTCTCAATATAAATCTATTACTCTGAAAAAGTGATAAATGCTTCATTAAAAAAAAGAACAAACAACAACTTTCAAATTAGAGAATTATGGGCCAATTCAGAACACAGAAAATAAAAGTAATTTTCATGACGAATACTCTAAGCAAAACCAAACAGGAAAAGAACTGCTCCTTCCTAAATAATTGCTTATTAGAACCCTAAAAGAACTTGCACCTGATATGCTGGATCTTGTGGCCTACCTCATCCACCACAACCAGGCCCAGGTCATCGATTCTTTCTGTTTCAATTAAGGAGTTCACCAGAGCATGTCCTTTTTCTATAGTAGCAATATAAAGAGATTTCTTTACTCTCCTTTTGATTGGTGGAAATCTTCCTTTACTTCCTGCATATTCTTCAACCAGGAAACCCAATTCTATCCCAAAACTCGATAAACCCCTAATCTGTAAAAGAAAAATCAGTTAGAGAACAAATTCATGCTCATTTTGGATTGCAGATCTGCCTCAATAACTCAACAGAAAATCAACCCATACCACAATCAGCTGCTTGAATGAGTGAAACATATTAGCTAAGATTATCTACTTCAGCTACAAAATTGAACTGTCTGCACATATTATAGCTGGGTTCCATCTGTTCTTTAAAACTAACTTTCCCTTTATACCAAAATACGTTTTTATTTCAAGATCACTTACTTAGCAAGATGGGCAGCACAGTTCTCAGGCTGCACAATTAAAGAAAACATCCCAAAAAGCCATTATTTCAAAATTCAGCACCCTTTACTTCATAACTCAATATCTTCACCTCATAATTTGTGTCTGTTCCATTCCAAAATTACTGACCCTCAGAGCAGCATTTAGAAGAGGTCACTCACTTCCCACCGTATATTCATAAAAACCTTACTGCAAACCAGGCACACGAGCAAGTAAACAAAGCGTATCATGAAAGACTTATATCAAGAACAGCAGTACCAGAAACACTGTATCCAGACCTTTTCTTGGACAATGGCAACATATGGCAGGATCATCAGAACATCCTTCTGCCTGCAGAGTAATTCTTGGAGAATTATTATTTCAGCTACAAGAGTTTTTCCACCACCAGTTGGCAATGAGTATATCAAGTTCTTCCTTTGCTGTAGGGATTCTAACATTAGGCAATCATGCTGCCACTCTGCAAAATATAAATTGAACTATCAGCAACCCCAGGGGAATGTTAGTTAATGTGAAAATGCCTGTGTTTCATTCAGAACACTCTGAGCTCAGCCTTTGAGAGCTTTTCCTCAAAAAAGCACTTAAAGCTTTCAGTGATGGTGACTTCTAACTATTCTGTAATCCAGATGGATACCATCCATCCATCCATCTAAAACACCAAAATAGCCACTTCCTAAAACAGGACAACTACTTTCCAATGTGGTTTATGTTAAGCATTACCTTAAATATTTTTACAGTATAATGGGTGAAACAGACAATACTCCACTAGCAGTTCTTTTTTTTTTCCAACAGACCATTGGTTACACTACCATAAAGTGTTTCAATCCCTCGAAGTTGTCTGAATAAATCTTTAACCTTGCTAGGTAATCCATAAAAAGGGCCTATATCAAGAGAAGAAGATTCAATAGCTTTCCTAGCCACAAAAATCTCTTCAGATAAAACAGCTTCTTTGAGCTGCTTGGTCTTGGAGACCTGCAGAGTCTGGGCTCTGGCATTTCCAGTCATAGCACTTTTCAGGTGATCTTTGAGACTCTCAGATTTAAATAAAACACACTTGGAGTGTGAGGAAGAATCAATAGGTCTGTTCCTGTGTTCAGCACCAGCATAAAAAGACAGTGGGTCTCTGATTTTGTCTGAGAAAGAATTCATACGTTCATCTCTCCCTTTTGAGAGTGGAGATGTTCTAGAAGCAGAAGAAAGTTCATCCATTTTTTCAAAATACAGGAGTTGCGACGATGGCAAGTCATCTAAAATAGACTCAGTTAATTTTTGATTGCCATCAGCTGGGTCACTGTCATGCACTTGGCAGGCACCCTCATCGTCACTTCTAAGAACAACCGCATTTTGTGAAGCAGAGAAGTGGTCTTGCTCTTTCTGGTGAACTCCTGACTGAAGGTTCCCAAGTACAATCTCTCCAGCTGCTTTCACATCCATATTTTTATCCTGCAGGTATTTGTGCTCAACATCATCCACTTGAGCGATCAAGGAATCGTTTCCATAAAAGCTGTCATAGCCACCAAACATATCCTCCTCGCTATCATTACTGCACTGCAAAAACGAAACAGGAGTTATCGACACCCTGAGGCAACGCCACGGAAGGCAGAATAACATGCAGAGCGCAAACATCAGAGCCAAGTCGCTTAAGTCTGCCCCAGCTTAACACAAAAGCATTTTGTGTGATGTCGTCTGTGAGGAAAACCCAGCTTAGGTTCTGAAGAAATGTCTTAACTAAGCGAAGCAGATAACCTACAAGTAGGAGAATAGGTGCAGAGAGATGATAGAGATGATTTTTTTAAAGATAAAGCCAAACAGCAGCATACCCTCTTATACAAAATATGACCCTTCCCGACACACACCATCCTCCCAGCGGATCTGCCCCGCCTCGACACCAGCCCCAGGATCCCGCCATCCCCTACCAGGGCCTCCGCCGCGGGTCCCTCGCCGCCAGAGCTCGGTCTCTTGCGAGCCACCGGCGAGCTAGCGGCAACGGGCTGCACTGGGGCCCGGCTCCGCTTGCGCTCTGATCTGGAGCGGCTCTTCCTCCGCACGGCGAGCCCAGGCTCCTCCATGGCCAGGGCTGCGCGGGACCGTCACGGCCGCGGCAGGGCACGGAGCGGGACCGCCGGGCCGCCCCGCGGAGGCGCGGCCACCATGGCGGGAGCGGGGACTCCGGGCAGCAACCCGCCGGGGGAAGCACGTGGCCGGGCTGCTGCCAATCGCCTGCCCCGAGTCGGGAAGACCGCGCTGCTATTGGCCAGCGGGGGGCCGGGGCAGTGACGCGCGGGCGGAAGTGGCGGTGCGCGGTGCGGGTGTCATGGCGGCGCAGGCCGTGGCGGCGCGGAGGCTCTGGCCGCGCCTGGTTCTCGGTGCGTCCCTCCCGCTCCCCCTCTGCCTCTAGAGGCCGCGGGGGCGTTCACGTGTGCGGGCTGTCGCGCC
Organism: Molothrus aeneus; assembly: GCF_037042795.1. Taxonomy (NCBI): domain Eukaryota; kingdom Metazoa; phylum Chordata; class Aves; order Passeriformes; family Icteridae; genus Molothrus; species Molothrus aeneus. The sequence goes on from NC_089649.1 coordinate 13,340,497, forward strand.
GCGCCGTCGCTAACCTTGTCGCTCTCCCTTGCAGCGGAGCTGTGGGCGCGGCCGCGCCGCCTCCAGCATGAAGGGCAGCCTGAGCGCTCGGACCAGGTGAGGCTTCCTCGACCTGTCCCGCCCTGCTGTCCCGCTGCTCCCCCTCCGCAAGACACCAGCGGTGGCTGGAAACGCTTTGCTCTGGTCGCTGTGTAGCTCGGGGCTCGTCAGACCCCGAATGCATTGTGGGGAGCGCAGCGCTGAGGGAGGTTATCAGGCTCTGGAAGTTCAGGCCCCACGAATCTGTATTTCAATATCTTAATGACAGCCTGTTAAACCTGATATCTCAGTAGCTCGGACGTGGAGCCAGCGCCAGGACAAGGACCAGTGGCCATGACTAAAAACACAAGAAGTTTCACCTCAGCATGAGGAAAAGGGCAGCATGCTGCCCTTCTCTACACTAAGGGCAGCAGAGCCCTGGAACAGGCTGCCGACTGAGGTCACGGTCTCTCTCTATGGACACATTCCAACCCCACCTGGACGTGTTCCTGTGTCACCTGCTCCGGGTGACCCTGCCTTGGCAGGGGGTTGGACCGGATGATCTCCACAGGTCCCTTCCAACACTGACTGTTCTGTGATTCTGTGCAAAGTGAAAAATCACCTTTCATATCTTGTAAGAATTTAGTGCTGGGTGTATTCTGAAGCCTGAGGAGGCTATTCAGAAATACCTCCCAAGGAGGCTCCTTGGGAGATACTTCTGAATCTCTCTCTTTAAAATGTGTGTGAGCACTTGGAAACTTCCTCAGGCCATTTGCCATGAAATTATGTTTTGAAAAAAGATTCTTGTGACTTGTCAGACAGAACTACATTTTTACCAGCTTCTGCAGATTTTGACTTCAAGTAGAGGTGTAAGCACTGTCTTACTGAATGATTTAATGGAGTTGCTAGTGTCGTTGTTACTAAAATATAAAAGACTGTTTACTTGTGAGAAGACTTTGAAGTTGTGAGGTACCAAGAAGTGAGTTAATAAAGTTATTGAAAAGTTCAGTGGTGCACTAAATATCTCTTCTGGTTTCAAGACAAATATTGATTAAAGGATTAAAAGTAACAAATGTTCTTTGTTTTCTTGTGAAGCTTACAAATGTTAATCATTCTCTGATTTCAGCCCATACAAATGGAGAACCCCTACAAAGACCCTCCAAAGAGATGTGTCCTATGTGGAATAAATGTGGACTATAAGAATGTGCAGGTGAGTTTTAAAATTGCTGTCCTTGGATGAAGGGAACTGGTTTACTGTTTTTAAATGTGTGTATAGTAAGTCCGAAGTGATTAAAAAAATTAATTATAAAATCCATTCATATGTGGAGGGGTTTAAAACTTATGAGTAAGAATGTGTGTAGGTCAAGGGCCAAATAATATAATCATGCTAAGATGCTTAATCTACTAACTATGTGTGACAGCTTTGCTGTTTAACAAATAGAGTCCTTAGTTACAATTCAGCTGCCACAAAGCATGGAAGCATAGAAAATACTGTCTAGCTTCAAGCTGTACTTTTTTCTTCAGGTAGAACTGAATTTTGAAAAAACAGATGAAACAATGAAAAATAGAGTACAAATGGTAACATAAAGCTCCAAAAAAAAAAGTTCTTAAACTGACTTTGATTTTTCTTAATTTAACTAGCTTCTTTCCCAGTTTGTTTCTCCATATACGGGCTCCATTTATGGCAGGCATATCACAGGTATGTGAAGTATTAAATTAAATCATATACAGGGCAATAATAATATTTTTGTGAGTCTAAGTAACTGTGCATCAGCAGTCTTTCTGAAAGTAACCAGTCCCAATTCCATATATTTTTAAGAGTATTTCCCTGACTTAGTAGCCTGCATAAAGGAATTAAAATATCCTTTAATTGTATGCATTTTATATTTAACAGTAAAAGCACACATGCATTTTTCTAGAAGGACTTAATCAAAGTTAGAGGGAATTGTCAGTAACATGCCTTTCACACTCTAATGACTTGCTTAGTGTTGAAAATAATTCATCTCTTTAGGCTTGTGCAACAAGAAGCAGAAGGAAATTACAAAAGCCATTAAAAGAGCTCATGTATTTGGTAAGTATGATTTTGCTTTTGAATTTTCTAACTCAAGACTACTTTTCTACTAAGAACACCTCCATCTTTTTTTTTTAACAGGATTTATGCCAGTTATGTTTAAGAACCCACAATTTCTCACAGACCCCAAGCTATGTAACATCAAGTATCCAGAGTGATATACTGTACAGAAATAAACAATAAAACTGTTTTTCATGTTTATGTACTTGTTTGTTGGAAATGTGGTTTGCTAGCAAAATGGGTGGTTGACTGAGGGGTGGATGTCAGTCATTCTTTTATTTTTCTTCATGAAGTCTCTGAAAGTTATTGTCTGAAGGAAGATTAAAGCAATAATAGAAAGTGGCAGCTCTATGGACCCCTTCCTCTGCTCACCATTCTTGCTAAAGCTCAGGTGGCTGTTTTTCCCCTTGCTGGGTTGTAAGATGTGGAGAGGTAAACAAGCACTGGTTTCCTGAGGATAAATTAATGTATTTAAATTGTGGCAGTTCATGTAGACAGCTAATTCTGTAATGTGTTCATTTGATGCTCCCTGCATCAGGAGCGTAGGTAGCACTGTTTCTTCACCAGCAGCTTGAAGTTGTATCACTTTGAGGCAGCATATGACATGCTTATCTCACTGATAGCATCCTGTAGCATAGGCTTTGAACCCTGAGAGACAGAAGACAGGTGCAACTCTGGAAGGCAAAGTGAGGGAATGTCATCTTGGATTTATCTTTATGCTGAACAGGATTCATGCACTGGGGAAAAAAAAAAACAAATACAAAAAACGACCTGCAAAAATGCCCTGTTACATACATCCTTGCAGTGCTAGAAAATGATACATCACTGGAATACACCAGCAGTAGGTTTTGGCATGAAGTCACCTGACAGATCAGAAAGTAGGAGAGTGTGGGTATTCCTTTGCATCTCTGTTTTTTTCAAACACATCCTCATCTGTTTCAGTGCTACTCAGTGTAAGCTTCCTTTCCTGGTCACTGTCCTCTTGGTCTTGAAGTGGTTCTTGGTGAAGCTGCAATGATCTGGACTTCTTGAATGACTTTGAAACTGATGTGGTCTCCCTGACCTTACGCTTGTTTAGATGCCTTGTTTCAGCTTCAGTGAAGTCTCTTTCCTCTACCATAAGAGTCAGTTTGTCCATGACATTAATATGATGGTCTGTGTTACAGCAGTTCTTGGATATCTGTTGGCCTTTGAAAGAAACAATGCATGTCTGAAGTCTGGAATTGGGGAAAAATGTTTGTAGTGCCTGGCAAAGGAGAACATTCTCCTTTGGCTCTGCTGGATGGTTTTTGTCTTCTCCTGAGGAAAAAAAAAAAAAATCAAAGTCAGAGTTGCAGAACCTCTTGCACCTTTGCTGTTTTGGCTGCCTCAGGTTCAGAAGTGTGTTCTGCTTCTGCCACTTGAGTCAACTTGGAAGGGCAAGGCTTGAATCACATTTGGTTGACTTACCTGAACAATTTTGTTGCTTTTTCCTCTTTATTTCTTCTTTTAATTGGCTCACCTCTGATAAGAGTTTCTCTACAGATCGTTCACTGACTTCTACTGTAATGCATATTTTCTGCAAGGAGAAGAGCATGTTGATCAGACTAACAGTATTCACAGGAGCTGACTTTAAAATTGTTCAAAAATCCTTGAAGGTACTCATGGTTAAGTTGGACATAGAGTAGTAAAAAGCTTAAGTAATGATTTAGAGGTGAATCTGTCAGATAATTTAAACCTTGTGTTGAACCAGGTGCAAGATGTTTTATTTGATCCCATCTAGGCAAAGGGGATCTAACAAACTACAGAGAGTACTCCTTCAAAATAATCCTCTTGTGAGAATTTTTTCATGGACTTGAAGATTAATGATTGTACTATAATCAAATGGGAACTTAAATCCTCAGCTTTGAGAATGTAGTGTGCAGCACAGTAAGTAGAACTTGCTGACCTTTCAGGTTATGGCTTTGTTTTCTCATGCAGTGCAAAATGTAGCCCTTGGCTGCCTTGGTTTTGTAGAACTGATGAAGGTAGGCAGGCCTGCCTGGCTTACCTTCAGTTCCTCCTGCAAGGTGGCGTACATCTCATTTATCTTATGAACCTCTTGTAGGGACCCATCTTCATGGAAGAATTCAGACCTGTGACCAGGAGTAGAAAAGCATAATTGCAAGCTAGTGATTCCAGTGCTTACTTAGTAGGAGCTTTAGTGAGTAAAGAAGCATTTTGTGCTTCAATGCCAGATGCCTGTGTTGAGACAGCTCCTGGCAAAATATGGGACTGAATCAATTTCCTAGTATGCTGGAATGGTAAGTAATTGTAGAAAACAGGTCAAGTGAAACAAGGTATGGCTATAACATTTGCAAAAGCACTTAAATGGTTTTATAAAAAAGTAAGTGTAGTTATGGTAGTGGGAAGCTACAGCTGTCAGTAAATACAACATGTATTGTACCTGTGTTGTCTCATGGCTCTCACAAAACCAGAGGATACACAGGAACCGGACACTGTTCTGTAACCTTGCTGTTCTGCCATGCCCAAGTTGGTAACCACCAAAGGAACTTTCTGGAAAAGTCTTAAAATGCATAAGTATGAAAACATGATCTATTAATATCCAAAGATATTTCATTGAAAGTTAAATATTTTTGGCCATTCAGGATCCAATGGAAGGGTTATAGTATGGTTAATCCTTGCTAAATGTATTACATCATGTACAGATGAGGCTAAAGGCAAACTCCAAGAGCAACCAGAAGATGAGCAATGCCCATAATTGCCCCCCTTTCTGACTACAACACACACTAATTCAACATTTGCTTGCTAAGCCTAGCCTGTGAGCAGAACCTCTCTGAAGATAAAGTTAACACCAATTTAAATATTTTGATGAACACCATGTATGGTTGAGGTCCTGTACACAAAGCAATTTGATCAGGTGTAGCTTATGCGTGTAAATAAACTGACAGTGTCTGCTTGGTGATGCTGGCACTGTAGATAAAAAAGGCAATCCCAGAACAGAATTCCAGGGTAAGCCTTCAACTGGGCTGTGGCAACATAAGGAACAATCTTATTAAAAGTTTAAGTTTCAAAGATAAAATATACAGTGTTACTGATTCAATTGCAACAAAGTAGAGAAACCTTCAAGTTTTAGCACATGCTGTAGACATTACCCTTCCTGAGGCCGATGTAGAGCATGTTCCAGTCTGTAAGTAGAACAACTTTCTGTCATCACACTAGAGGTTAAAAGGAGGAATACAAGCCCCTGATTTGATAGGTGTGACTGCAGGTTTTTATGAAGAACTCTTTCCCGGAATGTCATGGTCTGGTCTGTGTTACGTCTGAATTTGTACCATCCTATTACACTCTGCAGGCAGAAGAAAATTCACAGTTACTGTTGAATCATGATGTCCCTGTATGTCACTGAAGCAAGTTTCATCCAGTGCAAAGTCATGTCTGAATTGTTTGCTAGTAGGTGCATAGTCAAGCAATTAGTTAACTTGAAACCTTTAAAACTTCTAAGCCTATTTCCCATCTTCTTTCCTTCAAAACCATGTGTTGAATTGGTCTGTTTCTTAGCCTGTGTTCAAGCTGAAACCGCAAGCTTTCTTCTGTTTTGCTGTTTCTTTTCAGCTTCTACTTTCCGCTTGTAAAACAAAACTTTGTTCTATGGAAAAAAATTTAGTTCTTTTTGATGATCTTAACCACTTGTGAGCTGACCTCAACTGATCTTAAGGTGGAAACTGGTGCAATTGCTTTGGGATCCTTGAAGTGTTCACTTGAGAAATTAATAATTCAAAATAAAGTTGTGACACATACGTAGGCAAATCCTAGTCAAAGATAAGCTAAACTGTTTTTTTAATGGAGGGAAAGGATGTTGCTGCCCTGACCAGCAGCATGAGCAACTAAAAAAGGCTTAAAATGAGAAAAGAAAAAACCTTGATGCAAGAGGTATCCAGAACAACCTCCAAAATTTGAGTAAGCTCCTCAGTATGGTTTAGATTTAAGAATAAAATACCTTCTTACAGCCTGATAGTATTTTCTTCAGGGCAAGTTCATTCAGTTCTCCTGCAGAATTATAAAAGCTGTAAGAAAATTAGGACAATTAGAGGGGAAGAAATTAGACTGGAAAAATAACTTTAGCATGCTGAGAATCATCTTGCTTTAAAAAAAAAAAAATTATTACTATTAAGGGTGAGGGATTAGAATGTATGGAATGCTTTTTTTTCAGTGTGTTGACATTGTTCTGTAGTTTATATGGTACCATAGGTCACCAGAAGGTGCAATATGCTTTATCTCTATTTCCATATGCATAGACAAACATTAAAAAAAAAAAAAAAAGACACAAAGAACCAAAATAGGAATAGCATAAGGCATTTTGCATCTGTAATTCCAAGAGGTTGATATGGCTACTATAGTTACAACTGGGTGATTTTCTTAGACAATGTAAGTTTAACACTTTAAGAGTTCAGGTTTGGGGTAATTTTAACTTTTCAATATCTATTTCCTTGAGATTCTTACCTGAACAACTGGTAGCATGGAATATGCTTCTGTATGTCTGGAAAGAGAAAGTAACATTACTCTGGGTTCATCAGCTCAAGATGTATATTCTTTTGCATGCTATGATCAGCATGAAACTCATAGAAGGACCAAGAAATAATTTTACATGATTTCTTAAAATGGAATGCCTTAACATTAAATAAGGTGAAAAAAGGAAATTTTTAAAAATATATTCTAATTAATTTTGTCAAAAGTATAGGGACCCACTTATATAAACTGCATTTTTGGTATACTTTTCTATTATGTCAACTGAAAAATCAAGCTGGGTGCTTTGTATTTTTCTCCTTCTACTGAGTGAAGGAGAAATATGTAGTATGAAGGATTTCACTTGAGTTATTCAATGCACATCAACACCAATCACATCAAGATGATACCAAAAAATAGATCTGACATCTGCTTAATGAAATTATTAAAGAGCTTGCAGCCTTCACACACATAATTTTATAAGCTCCAAATGAGGTAATAGATGCTAATACATTACAGTTCACACCACTGATAGACAAAGCTTTTCCTTTGGGAAAAGGGCAACTGTAATCCAGGAGAGTTTGTGATGTAGCCAAGACAAGGGTGTAAACCCTAAGTTATGTTTAATGTGAGAAGATACTTGGCAAAGAGTAGCCATCCAAGGAACTAGGACCTATTATTTCTTTTAAATTACTGTGTTTTCTGCAGTAAAATTGTAATCTTTTTAGTAGTTAAAATGTTACAAAATAACCCTTCCATGTGTTTTTGGTTTGGGTTTTTTTTTTGGTCTTCTTTTATATATCAGCGAAGCATGTAGGATCTTGGAGCTTTGATCTTGCTGTAGACTGCTGTCCCTCAAAACTGAAAGCTGTCATTTACTGCCCAAAACCAAGCAGGCTATGAAAAATGTGGACACACTAACCGATTGTATAAACAACTTCAACATCATCCATTTGTGAGTCTGTGATGCTGTTCTTGGCTTCACCTTTCACATCTCCAAGGAGAAAACCTTCCTTTAGCGGGGAAGAGAGAGAAAAAAAACCACATTAACAGTAGCACTGGACAGACACTCTTGCTCTTGGTGCTGGTGTGGCCTCACCCCCTGTCCTGTATGCAGTTTTGGGTGCCACAATGTAAGAAAAATGCAAAGCTATTAGAAAGTGTCCAAGGGAGGGCTGCAAAGATAGCGGAGGGTCCAGAGGGGAAGCCAGAGCAGGAGTGGCTGAGGTCACGTAGTGTGTTCAGCCTGGAGAAGAGTGGGGGGAGACCTCATTGCATTCTACAGCTGCCTCAAGAGGAGAAGTGGAGCTTCAGACACCGATTTCTTCCCTCTGTCGACGGTGACAGGACGCGAGGGAACGGTATGAAGCTGAGTTGGGGGAGGTTTAGGTTGGATATCAGAAAAAGGCTTTTCCCCCGGAAGGTGTTTGAGCAGTGGAACGGGCTCCCAAGGGAAACGATCACAGCACCAAAGCCTAGCAGAATTCCAGAAGCATTTGGACACCACTCTCACAGGCATGTGGTGGGATTCTCAGTGTCCTGTGCAGGGCCAAAAGTTGGATTACATGATCTTTGTAGGTCCCTTCCAACTCAGCATATTCTATCATCATTTTCTTTAATACCAAGTGTGAGTGCTGTCTTCATGAGAGGAAAAATGCTGTCAAAACGAACTTTTTTCTATTTTTTAGTTTTAATACAGTGGGTTCTCGCTCATTTTTCAATACTGGCCCGCAGTTAGGAAAAAATCCTCAGCGAGGCAGTCCTGTGTCTTGGTCGGTTTGCGGTTACTCCCGTGTTCGCCGATCCCGAGCAGCCCGCGGCTGCGGGGCTGCCCGCCGAGGCTGGGGCCGGGCGGCCCGGCCAGCGCTGCGCTCGGCCCGAGGCGGCCATGGCGCTGCGGCCGCCACTCGCCTCGTTCGAGCACGGAACACCCACGCTTTCCGCCGCTCGCACACAAAAAGACCGCCGGGCGCTCTCCCGGCTGGGCCGGGCGGGGGAGGCCCGGCGGCAGCGCGGCGGGGGCGGCCCGCCCCTCCCTCCTCTCCCACCGACCCGGACCGGCCCTCCCTCGGCACCCACCGTGTCCGAGTCGGTGCTGAGGTGCTGGAAGGTGAGGGCGCCGAACACGAAGCCCGAGAGCAGGGCCGAGGTGCTCTCGCCTTCCATGCCAGCAATGGCGGGACGGGCCGCTGGCGGGCGAGCGGGCGCCCTCAGCGGCCGCCGGCGGCAGCGCCGCGCCCGGGCCCGGGCCCGGCCCGCTGCACCCCGAGCCGCAGGGAGCGCGGGATCCCTCCTCAGCTGCAAAATGGGGAGTTTGGAAAAATGTTCTTAAGAGAAGATGGTCTCTGAGGTTTGATCTTTGTCTGCTTTCAAGCTTAGTCAACAAGAAGGGAGATTTAATACGAAGGCTGTGCCTTTCGAAACAGGACATACAGCTGTATGCACTGCGTTCTTTGAGAACGTGGGGAGAATCTTCTGAGTTAATGACCTAATAAAATGTGATAAGGAGGTAATAAAATGATAATGCTAAATAATGATCTGACAGCAGTAAATTGTACCACTTCTTCCTCAGATGTAGACTGTTTGCAGAATGCATGCTTTGTATTTTTTGAGTTGTCACATTTTACTTATTTTAATACTCGTACTAACATTTTTTTTCCCATTATAGCAGGTGTTCCTGACATATCAGCCAGAAGAAAGGCCTAGAAAACAATTTCAGGAAGAGAGAGTTACTTGTGACAACATTCTTTGAAATGTGATCAGAGATCTGGTCTAAAGGCTGCAGGGGTTTTACTCCTATACTTCAGGAGAGCAAGTATTTGATTTCATCAATCATCAGGACTATAAGTAAGCACAATCTTAGCCTTAGATGTTAATTTCCTGACTCTTGAAATAGGATGTATGGACCTGTGGTCTTTCAAGAGGTATTTCCATGCTTTTTAGGTCTCACACATATTTTTTTGTTGCCTATAAAATTAATATTTTCAGTGCAGTTTCTTTTCCCTTAATTTTTTTTGCAGGATTTAGAAGGAGTTCTGGCATATTTATATTTAAATAAAATTCTTTAAGTATTATTTGAAATATATGTGAATGATGCTAGTATTTAGAAGGGAAAACTGTTATGATTCTTAACTATTGTTACAGTAGGGAGAGGGACCAGGTAAGACTTTCATTTCTCAGCACAGTCATAAATGATCTAGATCTCTGAATAAGGGGATGACAAGTCCCTAGATAGTACAGAATGATGGGCAAGGTTGATGGGGAAGAGCTAGCAAGCATTTCTTGCAATGCAGACCATGTGGCATTAAACAAATGGGTAACAAGTACAACACATCTAAACAGAGATATTACAACAAAAGATTCCATTATAGACCATGTTGCTGTGGTAGAGGCAACAAGAACAGATGATACAACAAACTTCTATAGCTGTTTGGGGAGAAAACATTGAAAGTGGACGCAAAATGCTCACTCAGTTCAGGAATTCTCCCAAAGGACCCTGTGTTGTGCTTGCTGTCACTCCTAAGCCAGAGCTGGGAGAAAATTGTATGCATTTAATCAGTACAATAAGTTTTAGGCATTGACAAATTAATTTATTGCATTCAGTGTCAATTAAACACAAACCACATCCAAGATTTAAATGGACAATACGTGAGATAGGTGTTGATAGCCATGCAGTGCCTACACATCTGTGGGTATTTATACATTGTTGAGGCATACAAATGTAATCAGAACAGTAGTGGATTTCCCTGTTTTGAGATGCAAAGACTCAAGCCTGTTGTAAGCCACAGGATACAATTACTTTCTGTAATTGTTGAATTTATCTTGTATGGAAACAATAATGCTTCTGTAGACAGAGCTAAATTTGGTACAGTCATCCTAGTGTGAGTTATACAGTACTTAAAGATACTTCTTCAGTGTTTTCATAATTTGTTTGTTGATGGCCAAAGATGAAGCATAACTAGCATTACTGTGGTCAGATATAAACATGCTCCTGTTTGGTGGCATAGATGGAATCTATAGAGACTAAAGAGTAGCAGACATAGATCAGAGTGAGAATGCAGAAGAGCACATATTTGCACTTCAGTGCAAGAAGACAGTGTGTTTTCCATTAATAAATATTGCACCTGACACTGCTTCCTATGCAATAGGTTACCTCTAAGGTTATTCTGGCCTTTTGGAGAATTTTCCACATGTAATGTATGAACTTCAGTCTTGATAAATATCAAAACAAAACTTCCAGAGATTATTTCACCCTTGAGTAGCAATCAGGTAAGGAGTTTGATGAATGTGGGGTTGAAACATTGAGAAGACATAAGCAAAACTAATAAATGCTTTTTGTTGTTGTTATAGCTGGTTAAAGCTTAGTTGAAAAAAGAGATGTTCTTAGTAGTTTTCATTCTGAGTACACTCAGCAGAATTACTAGGGTGTACAATGTTCTGATCAGTCCTGTTTGAACATTTTCTTATCCTGAAAAACATGATCCTGGTATCCTTGGATGTTAAGTGATGCTGGTAAATCAGCCCAGGTTTGCTGTCTGACTCTGTGTCATCGACTTACAAGGCTTTTCTAAATAGATCAGTCTGCTTTGTAGCATGGCAAAACTCACAGAGAAATACCAGGGAGCCCTACAACTGGTGTCAGAAGAATAATTTTAGCAATATTGCCATCTTTCCGTGCCTAATGGCAATGTCAGGATGTACTTCTGTCTACTGGCTGCAAGCAGCTTTGGACTGGGCTCCAAACGGTAAAAATTATACCCTGCATATTTCCTAAAAAAAAAGGATCAAGTGATAGAAGGTTGACCTTGATTGACAGTCATGATCATTGTCATTTGCCTCAGGTACAAATACCTCTTTGTTAATCTTTAGGGAGTGTGTTACTTCAGCATCTGAAGCACCACCTGGCTGAAGCTAATGTGCCAGTGCTGCTTTGGAGCAGTATCTGCTGGGGACATGTGATGTTTGGCTGGTCTGATAAGAAAGGCGTTACAAGAAAGGCAGGCTGAAAACTCTCCCCTGACATCCCTTTGGAGTCACTGGAATGGTTAGTGTTGGACAGGAAGGAAGTGGAAAGAGTGGTTGCCAAAATTTATGTGACTATGTGATTCCTTCTTTTTGAAGACCATGGCAAGTGTTATTTCCAGGCTGATACACAAGGGTTATTATAAATAACCCTTGTGTATCAGAGGGAAGGCAAAACCATAGTAGCACTCCTTGAAAGCTATCGCTTCCCACTGCAGTTTTTAATCTGTTCACAGTATATTTGAGCCTGCTTAAAAGCTGACTGCTGTGCAGGAAAAGGGCTGTTTATACCTGATTTAACCCTTCCATGTGAGGCACTACAAATAGACACAGGTCAGTGCTGTGTTTGCTTCTACTTGCACTGGAAAAATAAATGGGTCATAATTCCAGTTCCCTCCAACAATTGGCCATTAGGCAATAGGCAATGTTTTGCAATATGAAATTAGCAGAATGACCTCAAAGGATCTAGAACCTGGAGTAGTCAGCTGATGCCCATTCCATCTCCTTGTCATTTCCCTAGGAGACCAGAAATCATTTCAAGTGAATTTGTTATGCTTGTGGGTGTCAATTTGAGATTCATTAAATTAAAGGGAGCTTTGCTCTTGGATTCTTCCTGTGTCACCTACATTACTTTCTTCTAAGCTGGGTTTCATTCTTCCAAATGGACAGAGAGTTTTGCATGTTTTCTGGTGGCTTTTCCTAACATATGGGGTACTTCATAATAAAAAAGCGCTTGTGGTTATTTGGTATAAATTCATCACCTGTTATTTCCCGGACCTTACAAATCAGTGCTACATTCTGTTGCTGCATGTTTATTTCATTATTTGCAATACTTTCCCTCTTCTGGATAAAGCCTCTCTCACAGCTTCTAAACTGATGTGCTTGCAGCAAGCTAGCTCTTGGTAAGAGGGATAAAAAGGGCAGAAGAATGACATGCAGAATCTCTGTTTAGTCAGTGGATGGCAGAACTAATTCTGAAAGAAATCATTTTGCTGAGGAAATTTATGTAGCCACATTACAAACTGTGGTTATTCAGCTTAGTGTTGGATCCATATCTATTCACATTGGAATTTGATAAAAATGACATTTCATGGCTCTTCTGAAAAAAAAAAAAAAATCATCATCATCATCATCAATTATTGTGATGGGGTGCAAAAAGCTATGCCAAATTTCTGACCAAAAATAGGAAACTATGTTATGAATTGCCTGAAGAAATAAAGAATTTCCTTTCTTCTTCACATCGTGACCAAGTTCATTACCTTAATTCAGGAAAGAGATAAAATTCAAATCCATATTCACTTCTATAGCAGTCTCAAGTTTTTTGGATTAAGACATACAGTGCTTAGACCATCATGTCTCAGTTGATTTTATGCTTATGGTCTCAAGAGCAGAAGGATGCTTTAGAAGCTTCAGCAGCCATTTTTGGCAGAAATTTAACAAAATTAAACTCCTTGGTCATGATTGGACAAGTTCTAGTACTCAGATTTATTCTGTAGTGGGTTTTGGGATAATTTTCCATTGAATTACAATTTTTATTCCATACTGTTACTAGGTAGACATGCAGAATCTCCTTGATTTTGGTATCATTCCCAATTTGGGTGGTTGAGGTGCAGGTTTTTTGTTTGTGTGTTTGCTTCTTTTTCTCTCCAAACCATGTGACATCAATGGTAACAGAGTAGTAAGAACATCAAAATGGTTTTTAGTATTTCAGGAGGTACAAAGTGGATAAAGCAAAGAGTAATTGAAAGAAGAGTCTTGGCCGTATGCATCTTGTAGTACCTTTGGGCTGGATGGTTTGTCCACCTCAATAGAGAGGCAAATAGAAACTCTTCAGTTCTTTCTTTGTATGGTTTCACAGAATGAAAAACAACTCTACCTTATCCAGGAGGGGAAATTTCTTCCTCCCACCCAGGCTAGGCAAGTCCGTCTTTCCCTCTATGCTTTTAAGAAATTATCTGTCTTATGTGTGCCTAAACCTGCTGCTGAGGCATCCCACCAAGTGAGTCGTCACATCTTCCTGTTCCTTGCAATACTTCATTTTGCCCCCCTTTCCTGCTTCAAATCAGGTCCCAGAAATTACCTCCACCCTCCCGCCCACGGGGTTTTTAGCACCTAGACTCTGTGCATACCGATCCCCTGTGCCGAGGCTGATGGCAGCTATTCACAAGTGCTGCCAGGTGGATCAACGCCCTCTCCTCCAGCTCTCCACAGGCCCCGCTAGGGAATGTGCATTAGGTGGGCAAGCCACTTGAGGAAGAGACCAGAAAGGAGAATAAGGAATAGTAGCTAAAGAGAAATGGGTGACCGAAGCTGTTTTACAATGGAGCATTGTTCCTAGAGAAGCCTTTTGGCAGGGCAGGTAAGAAATAGTGGTTAATGGTGTACCTGGCAGCAGCAGGGTGGAGAGTGAGGGGCTTAACGTTGTCACTGGGAGAAAGAGCATTGGGAAGGCAGAAACACTTAAAAAACAAACCAGTGAGGTTTTGTAGAGGATACAGAGGGCTCAGAAGGTGGCCAGCAAGGGGAGAGAAAGGTGAGGAAGCTAAGTAATTAAAAGATGCAAAAGAGAAGTTATATTGCTGGAAAAGATTGCAATGTAATTTGAAAGACCTGAGGGATGCCATGCAGCAGCAAATCTGAAGGTACAGAAGCTACTTGACTCACTATGTGGTACAAGAAGCGTGCCATGGATTCACATGGGCTTGTGTCAGGAGTCTGGTGCCTGGGTGTGTGGTGTAAATTAGAGGTGGTGCAGCCCCCTCTGACATCTCTGCTTCTCTTACTGCCTGGACAGTGTTGGATGCACATTTTTCACAGGATCTTTGCATCTGCTTCCATTTATAAGGAATCTACCTGCTTCACAACACAAACCAAGCAACGGTACTTGGGGATGTGAATATTTTAAAAGGACAGCCCCGGCTTCAGACAAACACACCAATGTATTGGTAAAGGGAAAATCTTTTGTGGACCAGCATGTCACTGTCTTGGAAGTGCCCTAAATCCTCCTTCCACCAAGGCTGGTTAATTTGTTCTGTGGGAAGATTGTAAACCAGAAGCTGGTGGGCTCCCCTGAGGTTCTAGAGTTATTTACCTTTATATCATCTGTGATACATGCAAAAAGGCAGGAGAAGGGTGGCTGTAAGGGGTTGAGCTGGGTATTTTCTAAAAAATACTGAATTAAATTATTGAAATTTGATAGGCTAGAAGGAGAAACAGGATTATCTATTGCATTTCAATTCTGTAGTTGAATATGTGCGAAGATAGATGGCTTGTTACTTCACCACAGTGTATTTTGTAACCCTGTAATACAGGCTTTTTTGGTGAATTTCTGATAGAGTGGAGGGAGCAGGTTTATTGTCTTGTCATCAGTCCTTGCCTGATGAAACTTGCATCTTCATTTCAAATGTGTTATTAAAAAATAAAATAAAATAGAAAAAGCCTGACTTGCATGTCAAGCTTCTCTTTCATTCATTTGCTCAAATACCAAAACAAGCCAGTTATCTCACCATGAAATAGAAAATCTGAGTGAATAAGTCACAGATTTGTGCAAACATCAGTTGGAGAAATGCTTCATGTGTATTAATAAGAGAAGATTTTAGGCAGTCTGAAAAACACACCCACCTAGTTCTGTATTGTAATTTATTGGCAGGACACCCTGTGAAAACCAGTTGTCACATTGACAAGGTTCCTTATTGGCAGCATCTAATTACCTAACATATATTATTACTTATCATGTTTTTTTCTTTCTTCTCCCCTGGTGAGCAAATGCTTATCAATTACAAGGAAGTGGGTGGAGTTAGGGCGGGACAAAGGGCAGAAATTACTTTTATCATTGAGAGTATCAGTAGTGTCAGTCTTCAGTGAGCAATAGCCTTCTCCTAGAGACAGAATGTGTAATTTTTCTTTGCCTCTGTCTCTTGAAGCTTGCTAGATTCTCCACTGCAGATGAGCATATATTCTCAGAAAGGCAGCTGATTGTCATTTTGGAGGGGCAAACATGGAAGAAAATAGAGAAGGTCATGGCCTTGCAGGAGGCAAGATTTTGTCTGTCTGGATGATTTTGTTTGTGGCATTAGTTTTGTTGCCTTCGATATTTCGAGTGTCACTGGGGATTTCTCATTTCTATGTGAAAATTGTAATTAAAATGTTAGAGGTAAGTTGAGAAGTGAGTTCAAAAGATATGTGTTTGCTAGAGGACATGTGTAAGAAAAAATAAAAATAATATTTTTATTTTTTATTAAACATGTCCTGTAGCAAACACATACCTTTTCTTCTGACTTTTATGGCATTTGATATAAATGCCATAAAAGTCAGAAGAAAACAAAATCCATTAACTTGCATGTGTTATTTGCAGCTTTATTTTATATGATAATCTTTTGAGGGGTATCTTTAATGATATCTAGTTATGTGCTGCTTATCATCTGCGACTGGTTTGAGGTTTTTTGGGGTTAAAGTAGAGATTCCATGGTATTTTCTTCTAGTTCATGCTTGTTAGAATGCTTCATGCAAGTAGAATACTCATGACAAGTCAAGTATAAAGAAAAAGATCTATTAGTTTGTGGAGCTGGTAAGTAATAAAAACGTGTATTTTTGATGTATATAAGTTTCAGTGGTTTTGTTTGGATTAATTGCATGGAATTAATATTCCAGGTAAGAACACTGATTCTGTGTGTTTGCTTCACCCAGTTATAAATCTGGGGGATCCAGCAGTTACAAGTTCTGCTGTACAAGACTTAAAGAAATCTGTGTGCAACCTTCTAAAAGTGGAATTTTTCTAGAGATAAACAGATAATGGCTAAGATTCTGATCCTGCTTCTATCAATAAAAAGGTTTCTGGGGCTTTTTGTAAGCCAGAATCCCATTTAGTTTTTCAAGTTTGGTGTTTCATATCCATTATTAGCCAGAAGAAGATGCTGTGATTTCATCATATTGAACAGTAAACATTTCCATTTTCCAGTAGATTGACTTTGTGCTTCTGGTGTAAACCTGCTTTCTGTGAATATACTTTCTACTTGTGGCAGAAAACATGTTACTATTATTTTTGCTATTATTATTAAGCCCTTGGAGTAATCTGCAGTAATTTTGCAGTAGAACATGTCTGTAACAGTGTGATACAGTTAATATCATGACCATCTTACCTTGCCAGTTCTGTCTTTTATCCTTCTTATATTCTCTTTTGTTTGTTGTTTGGGGGGTTGTTTGTTTGTTTTAGTACTGATTAGGAGCTCTTGAGCAGTATCTGTCTTCAGCTGTATGAACATCATTTAGGATAGTGCAGATGACTGCAAAATTTAGGGGTTACTTATTTTCTTCAGACACTGATGTCAGTGGGCAATGACTGCCTGTGGTGGCTGTATGTAATATTGGCCTTTATATGTGAAATATTTTTTAATCAGACAGTGGTATGCTAATTAAATCCCTAATTAAGAGCTACTCTAATATCAAACCTGTTTTTAGGCAACTTTGCTGCTGCAGTTGGTGGGCATCAAAATAATTTCTGGGTTTCTTTTTTCCCTGTGCATTTCCCAACTCCAAGAGATGTTTGACCCACTCAGTGTGTGTTCTATGTAGGAAGGTACTTCTCTTTGGTAAAGCACTTGAAGTATTTTTCTCTCCACAGTTTTTGTAACAGGTTATTAGTGATAATTCCATGCTCACAATGTGGAGGATCAATGTGCTGAAAAATAAATAAGTTAATTGTTATGTGATCAGCTATAGCCTTTTGTGTCTAGTTTCCTGTTGCCACAGCAGCTAATAACAGGAACAGCACAACTCCATGCACTGCTATTTAGGTTGGCTCATTTTGTTTTGTTCAAAATTGTTCCCTAATTGTCCTGTGGGCAAAAAAGGAGTTTCTGCTGTTTTCATCTTACAATTAATTCCAACGGTTTTCTTTGAAGTATTGTCAAATGCTTCTCATTGTGCCACAAAAGTAGGTAAGAGCTATCTTGGTGGAAAATGGGAGGGAGAAAGAATGGAGGGGCTGTTAGGTCCCCTTTGCTTGTAATGTGGTCCACTAGGCTCTTAGGAAGAAAGGATAGGACTGGAAAACTCTGGGTTAAAGCTTGTGCATGGAACTGCTGAGCCTATTCTTGGAGTCCTGGGGCTTTTTCACCAGAATACAGCTAAAATTGCAGCTTGGGATAAGTCAGCTTTAAGGCAGGCTTGTCTGAGATATGAAAAACCTGACATTGAAACCCTGGAGAGGTGTTGGCTGGTTTCTAGCTGTGGTGTTGTGTTCCTGCGATATTGCTAACGGGATAATGCACAGAGACCATCTGTGGTTCCTGTTGTCCCCTGGAATGGTGCAACAGGATGCCTTCCCAGAGAGCTGAGCTGGAAATGCTGAAGATGCTTAGTCACACATTAGCACACTGCTGTCTATATTGCAGGAATATCACTGCTCGAGGAAGTGCCAAAGAACTGGGTGATGCTTCAGCAAAAATCCAACCTTGAGCACTATGGCTGGTCACTCCATTGTGTTGCATTTGACTTAGTTCGTTATGTAGACCAGCAAAATTAATAGAAACCTTCTCATCTGAGGAGTTTCTTTATATCTGTTTCTTACAGCTGAGCAGAGGAAAAGTATGTTTTATTTTCCTCCATGTTTGGCAACTTGAGAAAAATAGGAGTGGAGACTGAAATCAAGGACTTCAAAGTAAAAAAAAAAAAAAGTTAAAAATTTTGTTTTCAAAGAAAATGTATCTTTAGACCTTACTTAATTTGTTGGGAGCAAAAAAGGTGTTTCAGAATAGAACTCAAGTTTTCAGATCTATCACTAAGTAATGAGCAATGGTGGCATATGATGAGATAAGTCACTTTGATTTCTTGACTTCACTGAAGTGTTATAGCACTGTGAGTGGTGATTGGAATAAATGGGGAAAACGTAATCATGCATGGAAAAAATTTTTACCTTCTGCTGCTTTTCCATCAAGGAATCTAGATACTTGTTATTTTAGAAAGATAATAAATCATTTTATAAAAGCAAGATTCAAGGTTTGAAAATTTGGGGTGACTGTTTTTGTTTGCAGGTGCTTTTTGTGGTTGGGTTTTTGTTTGGATTTTGTTGTTGTTTTTCTTTTTTAGGACATATGGATAATATAATAGCAAAAGACCTCCAATACAGTAATTTCTCAATTGCATATATATTCTTCTTATTATTACCCTTAAATTATCCTTCAAGTATTTCTAGAAATTATAAGGGTGAACGTGGTTTGGGTGTTGTTAGGGTTATTCTTTCACATATGCTTGTAAACTTTTATTTGTAAATAATGTCTTTTCTCTGAGCTTTGTCCATCCTGGAGTTTGTTGGAAATGAGGATATTAGCAAAGCTGTTCCAGGAATGTTACTCTAGTGATTGCAAAAGAAGATGCATTTGCTAGGATGAAATCTATGCCATGTTCTCAGAGCCCTGTGAAGAGTCCAAGAAACACATTAAACAGCTGTAGCTCTATTTGCCAAGAAATGTTCTGGAGTTCTACAAGATCTGAACTTCTGTATGAAATTGGAGCATTGTTGCTTCTAGAGAAAAAGAAATCAGCCATCTAAAAATTGTGAGTAGTTTTTGCATTGAGAGCTCACTTGTACATGGAGGTAGCTCGTTTGCTGTGCACTCCTACTGGAGTATGGCAGATGTTGCTGACACTTCAGCTGGTGAAAAATTGCACTGCTGTGCTTTTAAATACATGGCTATCCTTAGCTGGCCTCTCCATCAAACCCCAAACAAATTATATCTGTGCTTTTATCCCAAACAGCCCATTCTCAACCCATTTCATTAGTCCCCATGGAGCAGCCAGGAGATTTGTGAGTCCTTTTCGTAGCCTGAGGGTGGACAGTCACATCTTCTCAGACACTGAGTGTAACACTCACACTATTTGATCTGTGTTCATGTTTGTAATGGGCAAGGGGAAATAATGCCAGGCAGAAACCACTGTTGAGTGAAGAGGGCACAAGTGCTTGATCTTAGATGGTGATTTTAGTTCATGCTGAAAACTTACCAAACTTCTCTTTGACACTGTAGTGGAAGACTTTACATGGAGGAGCAACTTTACATTGCCCCAAAGCTTTTGTCGTGCATGAGGAAAAGATTGAGAAAAGCTCATGTAATGAGTGATTAGAAAAACTTTTTGTGAGAATATGGGAGAAGAGGTAGTAAAATATGGGAAGAGAGGCAAAACTGAATTATTACTTAGTATGGAAAGATGGAGTATTGAGCTGTACTCAATACAAAAGCGAAAAGGGAGGAAAAATTGTGCAAGATATGAGATTTCAGGAAATGAACATTTCACATTGTCTTTCATGTCATGTCCTGTGAAGACAGTAATTAACATAAAGCAGTATTGGGCACCCTCATTTTATTTAGAATGTAATTACAGGAAGCTCAAACAAATGACTGTTGACTTAAGCTGTCAAGTATTCAGTATTTCAGGTGGGATCAACCATTAGGTGTTTGGACTTCTAGTATCCTCATCACTTCAGAAATGGGAGTGAGGGAAAGCACAACATCTGAGTTCTCATTCAGTCAGCAGATGTAGGAATGAAGTTGCTACATTTAATACTTAAATTCTGTCTTAGTTGCAACATCTGTAGGTTTTTTTGTAAGGTATTTAAAACATCCTTTCATTACTGTTTTGCAACAGAGACCAGCGTGACAGCTCTGTCTCAATACTGTGCAATACAAAGGTGATCACAAAGCCTTATTTCATTTTGGAAAACAAATTCTATGTACAGATGCTACCAAAGGCAGAACAACACAGCAGCCACTGAAGAGTTAGTCAGTCCAGAGTTTGACCCAGACAGATGGCTTTGACAGGTGTCAATTCAATGGCTGGACTGAAAGCCTAAGACCTGGGTGACTCTACAGCTGTATTCCCTCCTCACTGCTTGTTCTTCAGTCTCCCATGTCAAGCCATGAGTTAGGAGAATTTCATGTCCCATGATGGTTTGTGGAAATATATTGCCTTTTTTCTTGCTCACATACTCTGCCCAAATCTTTCCCATGGTAAACCTCAGTTCTTGTAGTAGAAGAGAAAATAGATAACTGCTCCTTAAGCAACTGCTCTGTGCCAGTCCGGACTTTGTAGATGCCTGTCTCAGCCATCTCAGCCAGCTCTTTCCCAAGCTAATGAGCCCTGTGTAACTGTTCAGCCTTTGAAAGCTAAGCTCTTCTTTATCTTTCTGGGACACTGCCTTTGTAGCCTTGACTATTTAGTTTAGGTCTGCCACTTTTGCCTCACTCTTTCTCTGTGCTAGGAGGCAAGATTTTATAATTTACTAATAAGCTTTATTAATTTTTGTGGGTTTTGACTTGTCTTGCTCATTTAGATTAGTTAACATGTATTTTTGGAGTCAGCTTGGTCGGTGACTGTCATCCTTTTTCTATCTGGGAATCAAAAGTCAGCCTCCTGGAGGTATTCCAGATCCTTCAGGACAGTATGAACAAGCTCATTTCTGGCAGTCCTGGCCAGCTGACAGGTGCTTTTTATGTAGGAGGACAATGATAGGCAAGATAAGGGTGGTAGACAGGAAACGGGAAAGCAGAGAATAAGGCAGAAGGCTTTATTTGTCAGTCTCAAAATATTTTGTTTTATATTTTTTCCTCTCTCATGCCATGCAACTATCCTAAAGGATGTTGGGGAAGAGATGAGGACCAGCAGTATTTTGTAAAGAGGTTAAATTTGCCATGTCTCCCTTACTCTCTTTTGCAACGTTCCTGTACCTGTTCTGTATGTTCTTTCATTTCTCAGTGTGTGGGCTGCTGTTTTCATGACATCCCTTGGTTCCACCTGGCTCCACTATTCAGAATGACTCTCCATGTGTTGCAAAAGATGGAGAGATGATGTACCTGTTGGCCTTTTCAGGAGAATAATCAGGAAGTATAGACAAGATGATGCTCTGTGGTGCAGGTTTTTTAATTTCTTTTTTGGGGAGGTTGTTTGCTTTATGGTGTTACTAAAGAAGGTTTGTATGGAGTTTAAAATACTACATTAAAGCCTATTCTGCCTTCACTTTTTTCTTTTCTTTTATGATGGCTGATAAAAAAAGGTCAGCTACGGGTAACTAAAATATCCTTGTTATGTCAAGGCAAAGCGTCCATTTTGTTACTGACTTAACTTTGATAGCTACAGAAAGAGCATGCGAAACTTAAGGGTGGCAAAAAACTGGTTGATGTTTGCACATGAGACATGTTGTAATGTAGTGAAGGCTGTTTGAGATCAGCTTTGTGGTGACTTGTGTGGCTGCACATGTCAGCTAGAGGGAAAGACACTGTTTAGCAAGAGTTTATATGAAACAGATTGTCCTTATCTATTGTAGATGGGAACCCTTAATAGCAGGTGAAGGCATAAACTGAGTGGGTCACTGAGCCTTTAATAATGAGCAGAGCCTACACTCAAGCATCCTATGCTCTTTGTTAGGGCAGGTACCTTGACAGAAATACAGCCAGATTTTAGTACTCATGGGAGCTACAATTTATATGTCTATGTATGTATGATGAAAACATTCAAAACTAGGAAAACTTCAAAAATCAGGCATAATTGTATATTTGATTTTGCTAATGGAGAGTTTTATGATGCTCTATGCAAGGAGAAGAAACGGTTTAGCCCAAAAAAATGAATACAGGGAAGGGTGAAAGCTCCTTACCACAGCTGCTACCTTCTGAAATATTATCGATACACAATGTTGTCAGCTCTGTTTCCTGTCAACAGAAACCACTTGAATGCCCTCAAAATGAATTAACCTCTTTTATTCTTTAAAATAACATTTTTAGTTCTATTTTTCTGGCACACCTCTAATGTCAGTGATATTATTTTGTATAATCTTATCGCCTGAAGCTAACTAGAGAAGAGAGAGTTTTGGGTACATTGGATCTTATAGAGTCTCATAGGTATCTCAGTAATTTGTTGGACCCCCAGAAAAAAAACAAACCAACTGCCTGTGTCCTGAAAAGAAGGTTGAGCCAAACAAATTTTCCTGGAAATGGCAAAAGGTAGTCTATGTAACAAATGAAATGGGAGGTCTGCAGGGCACCCTTCAGGCTGAATTTGAAAAATGAAAATCCTAGACCTGGCAGGGGCAAAAGAGGCTCAGACAATTCACCTGAGGTAATTGCAGAATGTCTGGAAATGATGAAATGAAAACCATCAACATCTACTTTTCTTGTTTTGGGAACAGTGGGCCACCCTGCAGATTGAGGAGGGAGTAAAAAAGCAGAAGGCGATGGCACTTGAAAATTTAATCTCCACTGGTAAGATCTCTGGATGAAGGGGACACAGCACTATTTATCATGTAAAAAGGCAGCTATTTAACAATCTTACTTGGAAAGGAGTTTGATGAGCAAATATCCATTGAAGCTATAAACCTACATAAGCATGTTATAAAAAAGATAATCCCTGAGTTTTGTGCATAAAAGGAATTAGAGACTAGTGTGGGAATAGAAAGACATTGCTGATAAACATTTGGGAAGCATCACTGTTTTCATAAGTGTTTTTTGCTTTTGGGCTCCATCAGCTCTCTCTTTACAGGATTGGGATAAATTAGTGTTCTTTGTGCTTGACATGGCTCTGCATAGTTATCTTTTGCTTCTTGTAACTCCTAGCACCTAAAAAAATCCAGGCTCTCAAATAAAAGATTTACAGCATCCCATGGATCACAGATAGAATTTGTACTCTTTTCTAGACGTGAGGATAAAATCAAAATAATTTTTTCCCCAACTATTTTTCCTTCCTTCTTTGATCAAAGAGTTAAGTTCTCATAGTTATCCTTTTACTTGTAGTGCCATTTTTAGTGATTAGTCATGTAGGCTGCTTGGTTTGTCAGCTAATAATTTTCTGGTCTGATGATTTCCTGGGAGTTGAAGGTTTTACTGAAGTGCCGATGGAGGAAAACTTTGTGATTCTGATCAGGGGGAGGTAGGTTGATCAAGATAAATTAATGTATTTTTATAATGCATACTTAATGTCATCCAATATGCCCCATCAAAAAGAAAAAAAAAAGAGGTGAGGGAGGCAAACAAAAAAGCTAAGTGTTAGCTGGTATGAACCAACAGAATTTTAGTCACTGTAACCAGCCAGATAAGAATCTGGTCCCAGAGTGACCTCAGCAGACTTGCTGCATTGCTGTCCTATGGGGTGTAATTTTACAAATAGCAGAGCAAGAATGTGTTGTCATTCTTCCTGCACAATGTGTCTATGTAATGCTTTGTATGTCTGGGAGGGGAGAAACCCAGGCACTTTCAAGTTTTTTGGTAGGGAAGTGACTCTTAACAGAGAAGGGATGGGGGGAGATAGAAGGTTCCAAGGAAAAAAAAATGCAGAG
Source organism: Molothrus aeneus (assembly GCF_037042795.1). Lineage (NCBI taxonomy): Eukaryota > Metazoa > Chordata > Aves > Passeriformes > Icteridae > Molothrus > Molothrus aeneus. Next base: position 13,364,409 of record NC_089649.1, read on the forward strand.
GAAGGTGTTTTTTACAGCTGGGAAACAATAAAGCTAATCAACATCAGCAAGAACAATCATACAAACTCTGCCTGAATTTGAGTCAAGGCACCAGGAGGGATCTGCTGTCTTGGCAGTGTATATGTGACATTTCTAGGTGCAAGTGCCTATGTTGTTTGGTAAACAATAATGAAGTAGGTGCTGTGCTCAAGGTTTTATTTGCAGCTTGATCAGAATCCTTTTCTCCTTCCTCAGCAACTTAGGGGCATAATATGGCATAGGATTAGAGAAGTAACTTGTGGAATGAACTGTCAGTATGTAAATGAGGCATAGCAGTGAATTATTGTGCTTGAATAGGAGAGCTGTTTCTAAAAAGCATATGTATTTCTTGATATTCTTTTTGGAATCCATGTTGTTTATTTCACCTTGTGGAAGGAAGGCTCATTTCCTCATGCAGGGATCATCCAGAGAGATGAGACTCCCATGGAAAAGGAGGTTGTTGGCCAATGCCAAGGATGTTTCAGCCTTGCTGATGTCATGTACTTCTCCAAGAAGGGCTGTGAGGCAGTTGCGGAGGATGAAGTCACTCGACGGTTCTCCTCTGAGGAGCTGCTGTCCTGGAATCTCCTCAGCAGAACCAATGCCAACCTGCACCATGTCAGCTGGAAACTGGCTGCTGTGTGGGTCACTGGCATCCTAATTCGGTATTGCCTCCTGCTGCCTTTCCGGTGAGCCAGACAGGGTTTGCTGGGATCCTATTTCATGGTACTTTTTACAGAAGGGGTGAAATAGTATGCTATTGGCTAGTGGAGGAAGGAGAATCTGGCATGACCTTTCCAAGAAGCCATCTAAACTCAAATATCCCTTAAAAAAAAAGTAAATTTCTCACTTTCCATATGCTTAATTAGTAATTAATTTGCTTTTAAAATCCAGCAAAGCTGGATGAAATGGTTTGTGTGCTGGTTAGCTAAGTAGTTTGTTGCTAGTTAGATGCTATTAAATGCTGGAAGGAAGCATTGTGAAGTGGATTAAAGAGCCAAGTAAGAAAACCTTCTTGCTTACTCCTCCAGTTTTGCTTCTTGCCGTTTAATTAAGATTATTTTACTTTGTAGCATCTGCTTGTCTGTTTTCAGCATCCTGTTGCTGGTGTTGGCCACTACTGTAGTGGGACGGTTTCCAAATGGCAGGTAGGTATTTGCTGAGGGCTCTTTCAATTCTTCTGTATTTCTTTAAGGATTTGAACTAGCAGTTGGAACAGTCTGCTGAAGTCCAGAGGATTGATGTGGACTATCATGGGGTGACTTTTTCTCTCCTGTAAAATTACAAAGTGTTTTGAGAGAAAGTTATGGCAATGGCATCTGAAAGCAGACATGCAGTGTGAACCTTAGAATGGTCTTTGTAGTAACAGCAATTTGGGATAACTCAGAGAGTTTATATTGCATATGTGGCTCCACAGAACTAGAAATGTATCTATCTTTGGCTTCATTTCTTTTAGAGTTAAAGGCTGGCTGAGCAACCAGGTCCAGATGATATGTGCCACCTTAGGTATCCGATGTCTGAGTGGCCTTGTTCATTTCCATAACAGGTGAGTGCTGCCACCTTGCCCTTTATTAGTCTGGAATTTGTTCCTTGCAGTATTTAACATCTCAAGTTTTGGAGCAGGATACTTATTCCATTACTGCTGGGATACTTGGTGATGGTACAACTTGATCCAAAAAGCTGTTTGGATCATCCAGACTCTCTCAGGATGTTCACATGCCCTCCTGTGTTTCCTGCTGTGTATTGGCAGGGTGTGTGTAGATGATGTAGTACTCTTCAGACACGTAGATATTATTCGGTGCTTGCCACCTGATTGGGATTGTAGTCTGGAAAATAAACATTAATTACTTTTATGGTCATCATTGCAGGGAAAACAAACCACAGGAAGGAGGCATCTGTGTAGCCAACCACACATCTCCATTGGATGTCCTAATCCTGGCCAGTGATGGATGCTATTCCTTGGTATGAACAAGACAGTTGGTAAATATCAGTAAGGTTGAGATGTCCATAGATGTAGCATTGGGTAAAAGGATGAACCTCCTCATAGAACATTTGGGATTTGACAGCATTTAAACTCACATTCTGAACTGCAAAAATCTAGATGCAAGCAGGTGTGTGCACATGTATGACCAAGGGGATTGTTATAATTTGTAAATAAGCTTAGAAATGGTTGCATCTGTGTTTAGAATTTAATCATTTAAGTGTGTGTCTGTGTGTGTGTTTGCTTTGTAACAAGTTTCTTTTGGACTTGCAGGTTGGCCAGGTACATGGAGGGCTTTTGGGACTTATTCAAAAATCCTGCATGCGAACCTCTCAGCATGTCTTGTTTGAACGCTCAGAAATGAAAGACCGTCACCTGGTGAGGAAAAAGTAAGGTAGTGAGGTGTTTGCTTCATTGTCTGGTCAGGTGTGGTAATTTGTCATCAGTGTTGACATTTTTTGTCATCGTCTTTTTTTGTTGTTGTTATTGTTGGGTTTGTTTGGTTTGGTTTTGTTTTGCTTTGTTTTGTGTTTTGTTTTTTGGTTTTTTTTAATGTATGGTGTTTTGATTTTGTCCTTTAATGCAGGGCAAAGAGGAGCTCCATGCTTTTGAGTTGTAGGAAAGACAGTTGTCTTGGAAAATGACCGATCTTAGTGTCAGTAATCTGCTTAGTGGTGATATTTGTGGTTTTAAGTGATGCAGCAAATGTAGTAAGATAGTGACCTGTCACTTAACTAAACGTGGAGAATCCTTAGATACATGTAAAGCTGATGTTGGAAACCTAGAAAGCATGAAAACTAGAAATTTGGAATATATTTCAGTCTAAAAAAAGTTTGACTGCATTCATGGCTGGAATCTGGGAAGTTATTTTCACATGCTTCAAGAACCACCATTCTCTGGTTAAAATGGAACTTCATACATCTTTGTAGAAAATCTACTTTTTTAATTCAAGAGATACTGAGATAAAAGCCTGAAACCAGAACATATTCCAGATAAGGCAACTGACTGGGTGAAAGGCAATTGGGCAAGAGCTTTTCTTGTCCTATGTGAGAGGTAATGAATGTTTAGAATCTTGGACAAAACAAATATGAAGTATACATTGAAATTTTATTTTCTCTCCACAGAATTAGAGAACACATTGCAAATAAGGCCAAGTTACCCATTTTAATTTTCCCAGAAGGTAAGAAGCAGCTGTATTGATTTTTTTACTCTTCTCACTTCTTGCCCTTGAGTGCAGTTTATTATATCTAGTCTTTAGAACTGTGGTTGTTTTTAGTTTGTAGAATTAATTCGTTCTTGTGAGATATTAAAGGTCAGGTTCTAGTATTTTACAACAGTTTTATGACAGTTTATTAGCTTTAGCATATAAGAGAATGAAGACATACAAGGCTATGGGATTATGTTCCAGAACTAAAGCTTACTTTCTTCTTTAAGAACCAAGTCTCCTTAAGACAGTTTAGGATTAATTTCCTGATACTTTTCTCAGAGTGGATTAAGCCCTTCATCTATTTTAATTCTGACCAGGCACCTGCATTAACAACACATCGGTAATGATGTTTAAGAAGGGAAGCTTTGAGGTAGGAGGAACCATCCATCCAGTAGCAATCAAGGTACTGTAACTGCACTTTTCTGAACATGGAAGGATTGGTTGCAAATGCTTCTCATGTCAGGGAAGCTGTTCATGTGTAAGCCTTGAAAAGGGATATGTTTGGTGTGCATAAAGTACTGAATAAGCCCTGAGAGACAGAAACTTGTGGTTTTAAGCAGTATGGGAAACATGTAATTTCTGTCCTGGCTCTTACATGCTCTGAGGATAAGGGCAGTTTTCTTGGCACTTTCAAGTCTTTCTGAGTAGCTTTAGCCAGGTCACTCTAGATCTGGAAATATTAGTTACTTGTTCTGACACTATAATGTTACCTGTTCTTATGGAAGTTCTTAAAACTGGTGTGAGCATTGTCAAGGAAACCTTTGTAGTCGGCATATATGTAGATGACAAGTTTTTACGTTTTGAATAAATCTTTTGCTATAGTTGTGTTGCAGGTCTGTTACGGTTTGACGTCATGCATTGCTTGTAAATGCTAACTGTTAGAAACTTGTAATAAATTTTGGAACTTTACTCTGAATTTACTGATGCCTTCAGGAGGTGTAATTAGATTTGCCTGTTATTTAATAAGTTGAATTGTGACTTTGTGGCAAAAAAAAAAAAAAAGCCCTTTATGTGATTTAAACCAAGGCAGTTTATTCTTCTTGTCTTCCAGTATGACCCCCGCTTTGGAGATGCCTTCTGGAACAGCACAAAGCATTCCATGATGACCTATGCTTTTAATGTGTTAACCAGCTGGGCTATTGTCTGCAATGTGTGGTACCTGCCACCAATGGTCAAAGAGGTTCTTACACTTTTGTATGTTTTGAAAGTGCTTGTGAAATGCTGTCTGGAAGGAGGTCTGCATTACTACACAAGGTGCTCTGAATCCTTATTGATAACTTAATGGACAGAGGCTAGGAAGCAACACTACATTACAAGTCCTGGATTTATCTAGGTTGCATTCCCTGCTCTGGCCAGACCTGGGACTTCAGGCTGTGTGTTGTTTGAGGCTGTCCCAGAAACCAGAAAGCCTCCCATGTAGTTCTTTTCCGCACCAAATAGTGGCAAAACACAATCAGCTGGAACTGCTTACATTTGGCTCATGAGTCAGGCATAAATCCTACTGCCTGCTGTCTGACAAAACCTGTCTTTTTAAGTGAGGCACAGAGAACATGTCTCTTGTAAAGCAATTAATGCTTTTTTTTTTTTTTTCAGGAAGAAGAAGATGCTGTTCACTTTGCTGACAGAGTCAAGGCTGTCATTGCTGCTCGGGCAGGAATGTCTGTGCTTCCTTGGTAAGAAGCAACACCTCTAGAATTGTTTTTAAAGGTGCTCTGTATTCTGAAATATTAGCATGGAATCCTTTAAAACCTGCTTTTTTACACTGTAGTCCACCGCCCTTACTGACTCTGATTCAGAAAATGTTACTTTATTACTTGAACAATTACATTAGAATAATTAGAATAATATAGTAGATAGAGAGAAACAGAGCTGACAGGTGGATCTAGACAGCAGGCAGTATTAGGTGAAAATTAATTACTTGCCTGTTAAATGCTGGGTTAAAAGAAGGGCATTGTGGTGTTGTAAATCTTGGCAGTATAAATCACTTAGCATTGTCTTAAAGATGTCAACATTAAGAGTGCAAACTGCTTTGACTACATAGTCTAAATATAGTAATGTTTTTCTGCCTTGACCCTGAAGTGAGTTTAAGGCTGTTTCTTTTCTGTATCTTTCAGGGATGGAGGACTGAAAAGGAAAAAGGTCAAAGAGTCTTTCAAGGAAGAGCAACAGAAAAAATATTGCCAGATAGTAATAGAAAATGGATCTGTGGGAAACGGAAATGTTTGTTAAATGCTATTTATTTTATCTCATTTTTCCATGACTTATCACTACCAGAAAATAGACTGGCTTTATATTAAGCCCAACATGTTTTCCTTCTGTTCCCATAAGATATTTTGCATGTGACACAGCAGGGAAACAATAAAGAAATATCCTTATTTAAAGTGAAGTACTATAATTTTATAAATAGGAAAACATAAAATATGCTAATAAAGTTCTCCCTGATGCTGAGAAGAATCTACAGTAAAATTAATTATGTTCATTAAAGTATGACTTTAAAATATTTGCAATACCTTGAGGACTTAAATGGTTACTTATAATAAATCACTTCTGTACTGCTAGACTCTCTCAGTGACTAAGACTAGCAATACTCCTGTGAGCCACAGTCACCATGTTGCTCTAGAGATAGATCTCCTGATGTCAAAAGACATGAAGCATTTCACCAAAATATGTTTTCTGAATTACATGTTGGAGAGGAAGTGTTGTATGTCAGAGGGAAAAAGCAGATGCTGACTTTCTCCTCCATGTCACAAGACCAGGGATGGCATTGTAGAATATTTTCTGTTATGACAAAGAGCAGAACTGTGTCCAGGGCATCATGTACTGATGCCTGGGCATGTGAAGCTGAGGTAAATTAATCACAGCCAAGGATACAAATGTAATAGAAAATATCCTGTGTTTTTAAATCATATCTTGTGGTTTTGTTAGATCCCTTTTTGAGTCTGTTTGTATGCATTACACAAATTAAAGAAAGCCTATGATGTGACATCCAGTGTCCTCTGCTGTTGTTATTTCTACATAGCTACTTGCTTGTGTTAGCACTGGATGTGAAGGCTGAGGATTTGGCCTCTGACAAGCGCACCCTCCAGGAATAGAGCAAGTGCACTTAAAGAGTATGCAGTGGGAATATTTCTGTCTCCTATAGCATTTATTGGTATAAAATATTTGCTCTCCTAGTAAGTAGCTCTCATATCAAAGGATCAGTCTTCTTTAACCATCTGAATGTCCCTAATGAAACACACAAATAGCTCCTGTTTTGGCCAAGGTGCTCTAAAGACAGACCTTGGTAAGAACAGTTAATAATGTTTACATGACAGCAGCCCATTGGCTGAAGTCTCAGAAAAGACAGAGGATCAGTGTAGGTGAGCACAAATACATCCTACAGAGGGACAGATACACAGATACAACTCTACCTAGCCCTAGAGAGCCTAGAAAAACAATCTCCCATGGAGGGGCTAACAGTAGCACAGAACTGAGCTCTCCTCTTCTCTGGCCAGGCCTGGCATTGCTACAGGTGTGTGAATTTCTTTGGTGGATCAGTCAATCTAAGTGTTGGTGTCATGGGTAAGCAGTAGGAGAATCTGCCCTTTTGCACAGCTTTTAGCCACACAGGCTAAAAGGAAAGCCACCAGGCAGTAAGGAAAATTGCCTCAGGCTCTCCTGATTTGAAACAGGTCTACCTACTCCCAACTATAGTAAGATGTGCTTCCATGGCTGTTTAAGCTGTTGATTTATTTTCTAGGTATAAAAATATGAAGAAATGTGATTGAAAATCCTGATAACTCTCAAATGTTTTCAGTGTGCCAGAGTTTAAAACAGTCTGTGTGACTGATTTCTGAGAGTTGCTAACAGAAACTGCAGTAAGAGAAGTGTTGAGAGCATTCTTCCTGCACTTCTCTGTACTTTCTTTGTTCTCAGAGGTAAAATTGGAGACTGAATGGGCAAAAAGAGGGGCCAGACACAGGAAAATATGGGGAGATAAAAAATAACTGCTGGAAGAGAAATTTTCTGCTTCTGTTAGAAATTAGGAGATTGATATGCCTTTTTTTCCTGTCCTGCAACACTTCTCCAGCTCATCAAGAGGAGCTTGGAATGTGTGATCCTCATTATGGTTATGACTCCAAGTTGTGTAAAAGTAAAGCTCAGACCTCTGTATGTATGAGTATTATGTAACATTTGTGAGAGGATGGTGGGATTGTCAGTATTTTCTCAGTCATTTTTTGGCTGTCTTAGCAAAGCAAGCTGAAAACTCTGTGAAGTGGGTACTTACATATAGAATGGGGAAATAAAACCAAGTGATGAACCCAAGAACTTGCCAATTACAAGTGGAGTGTACTTTGTTACCCGCTGGTAAAAATGCCAGTCTGACTTGAAATTGAGACTACTTTGTCTTGCCCTGCTTTGAGTAAGTGTTTCTGATTTTTGGTGCTATTTTCTCTACTTACATTCCACCTCCTCCTTTCTTTTCTCTTGAAATGCAAATGAAATACAGAATATATCAGCAGAGGCCTTGGCAACTGCTTTTACCTGAAATTGTATATTGCCCTTAGACTGCTAAGGTTATGGAGGAATTGGTTATTATCCAAAAGGTCTCCACAGATAAGTATGTTTTCCTCCTCTACTAGGAGGGCATGGTGACAGTAAAAAAGAACATGTTCTTATGACAACAACATGAGTGGGAAGCTGACAAACAGCTTATTTTTCACAATCAAGGATCTTGCACTTGTGTTACTCCTCTTATCTTTCACTGGTCTTGCAGGAACCAGGTTTCTAAACTATTAGAGTGTAGGAATGTGCCCCCTGTTGATAGAATGAACAAATGCTCCTTTGTCTCCTTAAAAAGGAAAAAAAGCCCAGAAGTTTCTCTCCTCCATTTGGTAAAAGACACCTCATAGGACCTTGAGGACTTCACCTCAAAGCTAAGGATACCCAATTGGACAGAAGCCAAAAGGTCCCACCTAAGCAATTCACTAGAAAAAGAAGAGAGCAAAGGAAGTCATCGCTTTTGTGGGGTGTTTATACCAGGAGCAAGAGCCTCTTGGACATGGGTCGGTTTTTCTCTGTAAAGAGCTTTGTTATTTTGCCTTTTATTAAAACTTTTCTGTTTCCAACACTACCTCAGAAGCCATTCTTCTGCTTTTATGCCATCTGAGGTAGCTGGGCTATCTCAGGTGTGATGTTTCTGGGAGAGCACATAAGACCTGGCTAGAGGAAATACTATATCATTAGAGCTCCTCTTTTTTACCATGTACCTTTGCAGGATGAAATGCAGCATGGTCTTGTGCTCATTTGTGGGAAATGATAGGCTAAACTGGAAGCAAGTGGAGTATTTGGGTGGACCAGGAAATTAATGCTCAAAACAAAACCAAATCAAAGAAAAAAAACCAAAAAGCTCTGTCCTGGCTCTGGGCAAATTTTGGAGAGAACCACCAGAGGGGCTCCTCTAGGAAAGCAGATTCAATTGGCCCTTCTCCCCAACCAGTCTGGGAGAAAATACCTCCTTGGAGAAAAGTGGAAAAAACCTGTTTATTAAATAATAAAACCCCTTGCTGCTCCAAAAGAGATGATCAACTGAGAAAGTCCCCTCCCTCGGTTGCAGTTCAGCTCACACAGGCTCTTATCAGTCCCTCCAGTGCTGGAAATGTCGTGGCCCAGGCCTGGCCCGGTGGGCCACAGGTGTGAGCTGCCAGTGCTCTTCTGGGTGTTCAGTCCAGAGCAGGTTTGAACAGGTCCAAAGAAAAAGGAAAAAAAAAATCCCACAGTCCAGGGAACTTCTTTGCCTCAGCTAGCTAAGCTAACTAAAAGCAAAGGAGAGCAACCTCCTGCTGTCTGTCTATCTGCAGACGACACAGTCCAGGAGCAGGAATGTGGAGGAGTGAGTGCAGTGTCTGAAAACAAACTGCTGCTGCTTCTCTCCCCGCTTCACTCTCTGGAACAAGTCTTAAAGGTGCAAAACTTATTATTCAGCATAAGCAGAACGTGACAATTGGAGATAAAAGCATCATACAGTCAACCTAGGACAAACCCTGTCAGTGTAAGTAATGTTTTCTCTTGTTATATTTTTAATGTATTTATTATCTGATAGCTGTGCAAACAACATAGATGAGATGTATCATCATCTTGGACAAGCCTGTGAACACTGTCTTCCTCCAGAGCACAGATTTCCTCTACTGTTTACCATTTAATATATTTAACCTTAACCAAGGAGCCTTGTTCTTTTAATTGACTGGATGACCTAATCCCCAAATTAAATATGATACAGCTAATAAGTGCAGGGAAGACCTACATCCTAGGTAGCCTGGTTTTTAATTTGGTGCTGCTAGCTGGTACCTCTGTATGAAGCACGTGAGGGATGTTAACTGTTGCTGTGGCACTAATACATCAGGAAACTGAAACAAACCACAGTAGTCCAGGGTGCATTCATCCCAAACTTGAGCTGCCTAAGGAAATGAGCCATGAGTTGAAAATAAATGTAGGTTGGAATGAGTGAATAAAATAACTCTCTCCTGCTATGTGGGTGGGGTAGAGAACAAAAATAGCTGCTGCTTCTAATTCTTGAAGATATCACTGTCTTAACAGCTGTGTGGTTAGAAAACCAGATCTATTTTAAAAAGTTCTCCTTTAGTGAAACTTGGGCAGTGTGCTCATTTTTATAATGATTGTTCCTGTAACATACCTGCAAAACTGATTAGTGTAGCTCAAATCCTTTTTTCCCTTGGCTCCAAATGTCTTTTTCTACTGCTGTCTTACATTTGGGAACGTTTAAATGCTCATCTCTGACTTTTCCCGTCGGCTGGCTGTTCAAGGTGCATGGCTGAGCGTTAGAGGAGATATGCAACGGGGGCCACCTGGTGGCGTCCAGTCATTGGCAGCAAACTGCCTCGCACAGCCGGCTCTCCCATTTCCAGGAAACCACGAAAACGTAGAAATAACGTTGCATACTCTGAACACTGCATTTTCAAACACTGATAGTGGTTTACTACCCGCAAAACTTGTGCTTGCTTGAAGTTTCAGCAGGCTTTGCTGTGTGAGGTTTCTCCAGACCATCTCTTCCATGTCACAAACCAAAATCAGAACTGCTTCTTTCCTTTAGCTCATTCAAAATCAGGTAGGGGTCTAACCCCTGAGCTTTTTTTTTTTTTTTTTTTTTTGTATTTTAACACTCTGTAGAGGTGACAAACCTGGGATGTTCCTGGATGCAGTACAACATTTGCATTTGCTGGGATGAGTTTCTTCAGCACCTTGATGCTGTTTGATCTTGATCTGAGGCTGGGGATACTTTCAGAATAAGTTTTCAGGATAATGAGGATGTTCAGAACTTGTTTTCTACCAGCATGCATTTCCTTGTGCTGTTGAGAGAACTACAAACTAGTTAGTGCCAAATTTAATAACAGTTTCAAACTCTTCCATGTGCAGCTTGCCGTGAACAAAACCAAGAAAAGCAGCCTGGGCAGCTCCTCACTCTAAAGAACAAATTTTGGTTACACATGCAGTCTGAGGCTTGGTTTCAAGCTGACCAATGGAGGTTGGTCACAGATGAGACTTCTGGGGTTTATGGCCTCTTTGTGGGATTTGCTTTTGGAAATGTTCCTTCTGAGGTGTTGTTCAGACTCTTTTGAGCAGGTTTCCCAGCTGTGGCACACATTGTGGAGATGACCTGTGAGGAGTTCACAGGTTCATTTGGTGTTTGAAAAGGAGGCTTGGAAGTTAGAGGACATCCAGCACACAGAGGCCTTCCTGGTTCTTTGTTTTTTTATTGTTTCATTGCACAGACAGGCAGCATCTTAGCTCTGTAGCCATTTCTCCTCTCCCCTCCTCTTCTATTTATTATTCTATTTAAGGATGGCTCCTCAATTAGTGTACCAGACTCCTCTGTGAGCAGAGTTCATTGTGATCAATTGTCATCAAGGCTCACGTTTAGTACATCCAATCAATGCTATTCTATATAATGGCTGTGGTATTGACGGATTTCTAATTTTACAGTATGTTGAGCCCTGTTGAACTCTTTTAATATGATAATTGCTTTACTGATCAGTAGCCATGATTTGTGTGCAGTTGTGGATTATTGATATCAGTTGATGTCCCCTAGTATTTCTATTTGACAATATGAAAAATGCGTGTGATGAAAGACGTGTAAACTGTGGCCACATCTAAACTGTGGCTATTAATTAGAGTATAATTGGGGAAAGTACTATATCCTTGCATATCAAACTTTTAAAAAGTAGGTTATTAAATAATTTGAAAAGGCATATTTCTTTTTATAAGGGATAGCTACTAATAACTACCTTTTAAGTTTATACAGTCATCTGTTAAACAGCCTTTTTCATAAGCATTCATTAGTTCATACATAAAATACTGCATTTATCAATTATATAATTGATTTTTTTTTCCTAAAATGCTCATCGTATGGTGGCTATGGACAGCTTCCTTTTCTCATATAATTTATGACTTTTAATAAGATGTATATATATGCATTCAATGAAATAATAATTGAAGTTTGTTACACTTCAAATAACCACTCTGTCCAGTGTTTTATTAATATAATTTTCTGAAATCCACCTAAAAGGGATTAGAAGGATTAACATTCTTGTTAGATTTGAGCTGAGGCTGATTTTTATCCAGATGCTGTCTTAAAACATTTGGGCTTTTAAGTTATTCTTTGCACGTTGCAGTATCTGTGTGACACAGGATCTGGCGGTTGCATCGAGCCCAAGGATTATACTGCGCAGCAGCCCTAGGAAGTGGCACCCCTGTGTGTGTGTCTGAGCTGCCATGAGGACTACAGCCTCATTAATGCTTCTTTGGGAACTGCAAGCTATAATATCACTCAAGGAAAAAAAAAAAAAAACGAACAAGAAAGCAAACAAACCAAGATGTAAAGATAATTTACTGCCTATCAGCATGTTTTGTCCTTCCTTAAAATCCTGCTGTGAATGGAAAAAATTTCTTTTTAAGAGGTTAATTTTATTGCTGTGGAAGTTTTGGTCATTAAGGAGATCATGGAGTTCTGGACTAATACTTCCATGTTTTTTTCATTCACTGTTTCCTCTCTCCCAGTGCAGTGGAAATCCAGGCTGCCAGGTCATGCTCAACAGCCAAAGGAGGTACCATCCTTGTGACCTGCTCCTTGTTTGTATTGGTGTCACAAATTCTATCATGTCTGCTGGGTCAGTTGGTTTTAATTGAGTTGGATTGATTAATTCCTAGAAATCTAAATTTCTAAACTATGGAAATTAAATTATTTGAGGTGGGGCACGCCTGGGTACTGTGTTCATGAAGCACACAGTGCTTATAAGCCCTTGCTGTTGCTGGAGACAACACAGAAGGCTGCAGCTCCATCAGTGCACATTGCCAGGCTCAAAGGCTGTGTGGAAGCCAAACTACTTCTATTTATTTTCAGTGTAATAAGAATTGGAAGTTCATGACAGCAGACAGTAAAATTCCACTTAGGATACAAAGTGAAGCTGAAAACATCTGACTCCTTTTATAAAAGGTATCAATTTTTACAGTGAGTTATAGCAAATACAGTGGTAGAGAGAAAGCATGCCCTGCCTGCAGCCAGAAGACAGACGAGAGAGTGCAGAATTCCCCCGAGTGGTTTGCTGGCTACCTGCCATTCCTCAACAGCACAAGATAAAAACAAGCACTGGGATAACCACCCTGACCCTATTTACTTGCAGTAAAAAACTGATATTTACATGAGATGAAACTGTTTGATATTCTGAAGCTGCCCAGCTCCAGCGACAAGAGACAAATGAAATGCTACTTTTTATTAGATCTGACCTACCAGAAGCCAGTAACACATGTAATAACTTAGCAAAGGGAGTCTGAGACTGTCTCATAAAGTACAGGCTCTCTTCCCGGGTTGGTTAACAATATTTCCCCCATCTTGGAAAACAAGTTTGTAGCCATGTTCCATACCACCAAAACTTGAGAGGTGTTCATAATTAGGGGGGATAAAATAAGTGTGGCCAAACAAACAAACAACAACAACCAAAAAAACAAAACAAAACAAAACAAAAAAAACAACAAAAAATTCAGAAAAGCATTGTGATAAGACTGATCCTTTTCCTCTGTCTTTGATTCAATCCAATCCAATCAATCCAATCCATTAAAAGCATGTGTTACATCAGAGAGTCATGTTTATTTGGACAATAAACATACTTTTGCTACAGACATAAAAATACACTATTGCTAGTATTAATAGGACAAAAATTAAGAATCTCAGAAACTTCTCACAAAGTTAAAGGAAAAAAACCAACAAAAATTTTTGCATCCATTTGGAGCACCTGATTTAGGTAAACTTGAAGCATATCACTTCAACCACAACTTTTTTGGTATGCACTGTACTAGGTCAAATAAATTGAAAAATAAGGATATATGAAAATGTTTTCTTCCAAGTATAGCAACACTGGTATATTCTCATGGGATATATATATTCTCATGGGTTTCTTTTTGAAAAATACTCCATTAGAAACATGACTAACTGTAGCCTTTCTACATGAAATAGGCCTTGAAAAAATTAAAGCATGGAAAATTTTTAAAACTGGCACTTTTTCTGTGTCTTCAATGTATATCATACTGTTTTACCCATACTGAAAGTATGGTCTTAGTGCTTGAACAAAAAATAATCCCTTCTCTCTTAGGAAAACAGGCTTACTAGTAAAAGTGAGGCAGAGAAATTTTATGCCCTCACAGATTACAGTGCAAACAAATAAAATGTAATGATGTAATCAATTTGAAATGAAATTGTCAGTAGATAAGTGATCAGCAGTTTTTAACAGCTTTATCTTTAAAAGGCAAAGGCCACTTAGTAAAGAGAGCAAGTAGGTTTGTTGCTTTTTTAAAATAAGTCAACAGTTTTTGCAGTTAACAGCCAACTATTCTTCAATGGGAGTGCAAGATTTGTGCAAAGGCCAAACTTCAGCATGGTTATGACAGGACTTTGGTAGCAGCACTGTCACCAGGAGGCGACTGGATGAGCAGGCATGTTTCCTTCCTGCTGTCCCAGGCGGAGAAGGTCGTTTTTCAAGCAACTCAATAACAGAATTGATTTTTTTTTTCTTCCCATTTAACATTAATGATTTTGTGAATTATTCATGCAAGCATGGAGGGGAAGCCTGAATGCAATAAATAAGAGTACGTGCTTATGTGCGAGCCTCGCCCGTCTTGGTCTGTTTAGCTCACACAGGATGGCTGCCTGTGCCTAAAACTGCCTCCTGTCATGATACATTTTCACAGTGTTTTTCCCCACTGTTGCATAGTGAGAGCAGGGGTCAACCCAGCCACCTTCCCCTGCTCTTAAAACACAAATGTTGGTACAGACTGCTCCCTTCCTACTCTTTGTTTACGGAGCCTGAGGACAGTGCCAGCAGGTCCAATAGCCAGGCTATTGCAGCAAAAAAAAGCAATGCCTTAATTCCATGTGATGAATATTACAAGGAGAGGTCTCCAGAATCTTCTTTTGTTTCTCCAGATACACTGATGGATTCCAGCCTTCTGAGACTCAGGAATTTGCCACATGCCATCAAATTTGACATATGGTGTGCCATTTCACTAAAGCAGAGGTTAACAAGCACATAGACTAAGTCAAACTATTTTCAGTTTTCAAGGTTTGTTTTCTCAACAAACCCACAAGGCAATACTTTGCCTTGCACAGGATTATCTGTATTGCAATTCCTGCTTCAGATGGCAATATTAGATGCCATTAGTTGCTGTCTAAATAAAGGTACTGAAATGTCAGGGAGATACAAAACTGTATGACCCATTACTGTGAACTGTACTGTTTTCTTCAGGATCTAGACAACATCTACTGTTGCTGCTTGGGCTACATCTGTCCTGTGGATGAAGCATTTTGTTCCTTAACACCAGATGAAAACAAACTAACCAAGACTTTGGCCTCTGTCATTTGCACCCCAGATGAAAATTCACAAGCAAGTACTAAAAAACCTATATCACTTTCTGCTTGGGAAGCAACAGACAAAATACAAAATTAAAATATCTTACCCATGTGTATGTTATAAATATCAGTCAGTCTGGAAAGTAATATTCTTTTGATTTGTTTCTGTTCCGGGCTTTGGGCACTTTTAATTGACTTGAATCCACACATCTTTGTAATATTTAAAAAGCACTTGTAGTGCAGATAGTAAGAATTCTTTATTATCCTGTGTATGGCACTGACAGGTATGGCCTTGATCCTTATTGGGCCTTTTGGGCATGATCATACCTAAACACTTAGAATAATGAAGACATTGAAGTGCTGTTTGGCAATGTCAGATCTAGCTGGACAATTGTGGTTGTTGTGTCTAGAGGCTTCACCACGGATCATCCTGCTTCTGCCTCAGAGAAATTATTTAACCAGATGAGGCAAAGAGTAGGAGGAGAGACACCAGGGCCAAAAATAGGAGCCAGAAAGCAATGCCCTTGTCCACATGACTCTTCTGGAACTCTCCTTGGACTCCAGTTCAGGTTTTTCATTGAATCCTAAGCACTTGGCTCTCAGATATATTTCTGATCACTCAAATGTGGAGAGGCACACCAAACATCCCATTTCTGTTGAAGCAGTTATGAAAGACGCACACAGAAAATAAGCTGACTGCCTTTTTCTAGGAGGACTGTGTTATTCCCTTTCCCCGGGATGCTTTGGGCTGACATCCCTCTTCAGCCGTTTTCTGCTAACACCGCTTTCTTGGATTGTGTCACGCCAAGTGCTGTGGGACGGGCTGTGCGCAGGCCGGGGCAGGCAAACCCTCCTCCAGGCAGTTGCCACTAAGTTTCCTTTCTCTTGGAGAGGGCCTAACGCCGGGGTGGGAGCCGGACTCCAAGTGAATCCATCTTCCCTGCTCAAGTCAGGAAAAAAGCACAGGTGGACGAGTGCAGATCTTGCCCCTTTTCCTTTCTTTACTTTCCCTTGTCCTCTTTGATATTCACACACCCACGAGCTTTCCCCAGTTTTCCTTTTCATTTTTGCCCTCCGAGCTGCTCGTTTCGGCCTTCCTACGGCTTTTCAGCCCACGCTGCTGCCTCGAGGCCCCCGGCTGGCCACAGCAGCGCCGCCGCGCTCCCGCCCGCACCCGTTGGAGCCATTTTTCCTACACCAGGAGCCTTCCGAGCCGTCCGCTAACCCCGGGTTTGGCAGCTTCCCGCTCCGCGGGCGCCCTCTCCCGAGGCGCACAGCTTCCGAACCTGCACCAGCCGGCCCAGCCGCTCCCGAGCGGCCGCCGGGCGCACGGTGCCCTGCAGGGCGGGGCGAGGCGGGGCGAGGCGGGCCGGGGCGGCCGCGGGCCTTTAGGGCCGGCGGGAGGCGGCGCTGTCCGGGCCCCGCTGCCGGCGCTGGAGTCGCTTGGCCCTGCGCGCCATGGAGGTCGTGTGGGCCGTGGGGCAGGTGGGCGCCGTGTGGCTGGCGGTGGTGCTCGGGCTCATCGTGCTGCCCTCGGCGCTGGGCATCTCGCTGGGCATCTCTGAAGCCTATATGTGGGTGCTGGTGAAGACGCTGGAGGTAGGCGGGAGCTCTGGAGGGGAAGGGGGGGTGTCCCTGGCGCTGCGTTCCCCGCGGGGCTGCGCCTCGCTCGCTGCCCCCGGGCCGAGGCGGGCTGGGCACGGCTCCCTCCGGCCGGGGCGTGTGCGGGGGTGGATATCCCGGAGGGGCGTCTGAGCGCTCCGGTCCCATCGTGTCCTCCTGAGAGGAGAGCGGGTGGGTCACGTCCTGACTGGCATCAGCTCTGCCCGGCTGTAGCTTCGGGCTTAAAGCCCTCAAGTAAAACTGGAGATCTGGTTAAATTTCTGGTTGTGTAGGCTCTGGAGTGCTGTCCCTGGACCCGCAGGAGAGCGGAATAAACCTTGTTACCTAAGGCTGTACCATGGCCTGGGCGAGGCTGTCGCTGTGGCAGCTGTGCTCCACCTGGGGAAAATGATGCCGGGTCATGCTCTCGGAGGGTGTAAAGGTCTGATGCCAGAAGGGCTGATGCTCAGAAACGCGGACTCCCATCCAAGTTGAGCATGTCCAACGCTTTAGTTGCCATCTGCCTCTCTCTCTCTCTCTCTCAGGGATAGCCAGTTTCTCGCAGAGGAACTGCTTTCTGCATGGGACATATTTAGTATGTGTGTGAAAACCCTCCTTCTGAAGCTAATGGTAGTGGTGAGCAAGGGTGTTTTTAAATTGTTGCTGGACGTGATCAGATTTGAATCTTTACTATGCTTTTTCCAAGGAGGAGGGGTACCCAAACCACGGAAACAGCTGTAAGGAGGAAAAATTAAATGACTCACAGTACAGTCAGTGGCTATGCAATGTGCATCACTATGTGACTATGGAAAGTAGATTTTGTCTAATTTCATCTTGTTCTTCGAGGTTTTTAGGCAAGTCTTGTTTGTGTACTTCAGTGCCTGGCTAAAAAAATCCATCTATTAAATCAGCCTTTGTTAAATACATCTTAAGGCAAAATGTTTTTAGGCTTTTGGGTGAGAATGAATCTGCCCTAAGTAATTTCTGGGACTGTGAATGGTATCAGGATAAATGTTGAGGAGAGAAGATGCAATTGTTAGTGGAGTAAAGATTTGAATAGCAGGAGCTGAGGAGGTAAAGATTACCCTGGCCTCAGGGAGCAATTCAGATGGCCTAGTGAGATAGTCTTGTTTGGATGACTTGCCTTCACCTTTGAATAACCACAATTTACATTCTTTATTAGTAGATCATTAATCATTATTTTTTAGTGTCATCAAATGTTGCAACAAGAGGTGACTCAAAATGTTTTGGGCAAAATTGTGGAGAAGTATCTGGCAGCATATTGATGGTGGTTGATTGTGAGAGCTCTCCTATTGCCTAAGGGAGGAAATAATGACTTACCTTGCGAGTTACCATTACTTTTGCATTAAATACTTTCTGGAGTTGCATGCTGCTCAATATATTAAAAATTTTATTAATACATAATTATATTGGACATAGATATGATTTAAATAATGTATCCATAAAGAAAAGGCAATGAAAAATTGGAAAGTATTCTGAGAAGAGTCAGCTAAATTTGACTTGCTATGGGAGAGTGAAGAAGCTCAATCCACCCAGGTATTCAGCTTATCTCAACTTGGCCTTGCTTTGCCTATGAATTCTTTGTCCTCAGAATACTTGCATGGGGATAATCCCTGAAAGGAAGTGGTTTGCTGTGGGATGTTTCCTCTTCATTTGCTCACAGGTCTGTCTTGGTTAGAAGCCCGACAGAGGATGACTGTCTGCAGCCAGGTTGGAGCAGCACCTGCAAGAGGGCCTGATGTATAATACCTAAACTGTGGAAATAAATCAGAGTAATATTGGGAAAAGTACTGTATCCTTGCATGTCAGACTTTTAAGAAGTAGGTTGTTTAAATAATTTGGGAAGGTGTATTTCTTTTATAGGGGTTAGTTATTAATAGCTATCGTGTTAACAGTGAAATGTGCTGCTAGCTGAGTGTCTGAGACTCCCTGGGATGTTGAATTGAGTGTGCACATTTTCTCCTGAGAAGAGCTTTTTGGCTCTGTGAAGTCACAGGATGCTGAAGTCTCTGATGGCTGAGGCCTTTTTCAGCAGTGTTAACTTAATAGCTTCCTCTTCCACTCCCAGCCCTGGATCTCCTCAGGCCTTTTCCCCTCTTTTCAAGGAGGAGGGTGGGTGCTTGCACCTGCACAGTGTTCAGTCAAGATGCTGCTGCTTTTGGTGCCTCTTTAATAGGCTGGATTACAGGAACTGTCTGAAAAGTGGTGGCTGTTTGTGCATCCCAGGGGATACCCTGGCTTTGCCTGTTTATATCCCATGTCTTGCTGTAGTGGAAGGACACAGTGACTGTGGTTTGTTTCCTACATGGCCTGTGTTGTCAGGTTACAGCGTCTGCTTTATTCAAGTCAGTCTGTTTTGAGGGTCCAAGTCTGTCCACAGTTCAGAGACAATTCTAGAGTTTGCTGTGATTCTTCAGGTCATATCAGACAAAACAAAACATCCAAGTATGAGTCTGTGGTGTTCAGTTGTGTAGGCTGTGGGATGGAGCAAGTTAAGATGATGGGGGCTTGTGCTTGAATTTTTTCCCGCCAATTAAAAAAAATATCTTTTTCTGCTTGTTTCAGGAGGGCAGAAGCTTGTTCTTGGTGCTGCAAGCATGATCTGAGAAAAGGGAGGGGGAAGCTCCTTTTAGGAACAAAGTGTTTTTGTACTTTGACCATCTGACATTTCTGACAAGGGACATCAGTTGGTGCACAATAGATTTTTCTCTCTGCTGAGCTGCCTCAGCAAGCACCTGCTGCTAAGAAAACACAGCATGTACAGATGAGGATGTGCTGCTCTTGGGTTGCATTTGACCCTTAAGTACTGCATTAGGGATTACCAGCCTTATATGGATATATTTTTTCCTATGTGATTGTATTTCTTTCCACGTGATAAGGTAAAATGTGTAGAAAGTTGTGCTGAAGAAGTACAGCAGGCAGCACTTGCTATTTGAAAGCCTGCTTCTCCCATCATGTGGGTTTTCCTGAAAACTTGCTTCTGAATTGCCTTACCAAACACAACAAAATTTTAGGAGTTTGCTCATTTTTGTCTGTGGCTTTCCTTCCAGTGTTAATAGAAGGATTTCTGGCACCATGTTAATATAGTTTTTTTAAATGTGGGAGTACTGCTGCAGAAAGATCTCTAGCAGCTGTTTGACCTTATGAGGAGCTAGTCTGGACTAGGCACCTGCTGTCCTGATGCTTGTCAAGTCTCTTGCCACAGAAATATTCTCTACTGCTGAAATGCTGGGGACTGTCTCTTGCAGTCATCACAGCATGCTGTATTGCTCCCTGTTTGTTTTTCAACATCAAAAGATTGCTTCCAATTTTAAATTTAGTGCATTTTTACCTCTTGGTCTCATTTATGCTCTGTCTTAATCCATTCCTCTTGTGAACTCTTAGTATGATTTGGGGCTGCCGAGGCCCCTGCAAACATGCCATTGGAGGTGTCTTGCTGAGTACTGGAGAATGCAGCCTTTCAGCAAGTCCTTTGTCTTTCATTGAGGCCCATAGAGCAGTCACTGTCGCATAGGATCAGTTTGTCTAATTCCATCAGATTGTAGAAAATCTGGAGGACTAGTTTGGACAGTGTGTCTATATATTTGGCAGTAGCAGTGCACCCCCCCCAGTGATGATCTCTGCTTGGATGGATTGCAGCTCACCTTGTTAAATACTGGGTTTTTTTTTTTCCAGTCTGATGGGGTTTTTTTGGGGTGTGCCTTGCTGTCTGAGACAGTAAAGTTGTCAGCAGCACTTTGTAAAGACTGCCCTTCTTGCCCTTTCTAATGGGAAAAATTCATGTGTTTTTAAAACTGTGTGGTTGCGAAACATGAAGAAACAAGAAAGCCTGAGGGAAGTGAGGTGTTCAGGTCACATTTGAGTCAGGAAACAAACAACTTGGCTATTAACTAACATCACATTATTGTCCATTTCTGGACTAATGGTTTGTTGATGACTGCAAGCACTTTTTGTGCACTCCCCTTCCCAGTCTCTCGAGGCTTTTTGTGGGGGCTTGTGGTGAGCAGAGAGAGTGATTCTTGTGTGGCTGGTTTTGCTGGCTGTAATGCACAGCAGATGCTGCACTTATAGGTGTTGTTCGAGTCCTAGAACTGACCCAACAGGGTTTAACAGCAGCCCCTTGTAACAGAAGCAATTTCTGATACTGTATTATGCTGCCTGTAGAGAATATATTTTTGCTGGACAAGAGTGTAGTATTATTCTGTAGCTGGAGGCTAAGCCCAAGTTCCTTGTGTTGCAGATGACCTTGGCAATATGAATGGACCTAGATATGATGAAAAAAGGACTCTCAGTGCCTCTGGTCAAACTGGAGATTGCAGCTGTGCAGGGCCGGTGGGATGGACTGATACTCTTGTCCTAGGTATGCAAGGCTGCAGCTTCTTCCCATAAGTCACCATCAGGATTCTGTGTGGTGCTGGGCGTGAGGGTAGGGAATGGAGAAGAAGAGGATGGAAGCTGATAAATAGATGAATCATTGTGGGCTTTGACTGCTGCTTGTGTAACTCACTGGCCTCAGCAGCAAACTTTGCTGACTAATGTCGTTGCACAGAGTCAGTGAAGGCCTCTGTCTGTGTAATTGATATCCTTCAAGGACTGCTGGGCAGAGGAGAATCTGAGAGAGCTCTGAAAGCTGCCAGCTCAGATGGTAATGAGAAGCATGTCTTGGAGACATGCCTGGTGTGAATGATGCACCCTGTAAACAAGGGCTCATGCTGACTTTTGGAATAATATTTTAGCAAATTTTGTGCAGAATCTTGAAGTAAATCCTTGGCCTGTATTAATGTAGACCTCAGTCCTTTGAAGGCCTTTATATATGTTTACCACAGATCTAAAAATCAAGAGTCCTTGTATATCAGTAAGATTGGCAGAGCTGAGGGTGGCCCTTCGCTGTAGTTGCATCAGTAATTAATGCGCCATATTCCAGATCAACAGCTCTTGTCTGAAACTGCTCTCAATTTTACAGCATGTGAGCACTGTTAATAATCAAATGCTGTTAAAAGAAATAACAGCAGCTCTATTCAGAGCTTGCCTTGAAGTAGGAGTTTGTGAAGCTGCTGTAAAAGAAGTTGCTTGGCATTCCTTTTGCTGATGCCATTGGTGGACTCTTAATTGCTCATTGGATACCTGTCCACCAGGAAGGACTTGCTATGCAACTCCTGTGTGTGGAAGAATTTGGAAAGCTCCTTGGAGGCGGTGCCAGGGTGTCCCATCAGAATAAGAAGTGCATGGGAGATGAGAGAGGACGTTTTGCCCTGACTCGGAAATGATTGCTCCTCTTGGTGGTGTTGGTGTTCTTTCCTCACACAGAACAACTCAGTAACTGGCATGCAGATCTTGCTGTGTTAAACAAGGTGGCATTGCATGGGATGTGCTCTGCAATCTTTCTGTTGTTACTGAGGTTTGGAGAGATTCCAAGGAGGAGTGCTCACCTAAACTTACACATAAACTTTTGGCTCTGATCCAGCGGTGCTTTTAAAAGAGGAACCCCAGTGGTCTGTCTCTATGTGATTGCAGATTTCAGTCATCTCTCCCTTCCAAGAAATTGTTGAACATTGTTAAGTCAGAAGTAGTGTAAAGGTGGTAAATGAGGTGAAAGGCTGAGCCCCATTCCTTAGGGGGAGAGGCAACACTTTGAGGTGTTCCTAATGGTTTGTATTTTGATCCCAGCAAAAAATGTCTAGATGTGCTTTCATGAAATGACATGTCAGGCTTGGCTTTGGACATAGTCAGACCTCAGAGGCAAAAATCACACATTCACAAGAGATATCCAAAACCCTTCCTAACTCCAGATAAGACAGTTGCTAAATATCTTTCTCAAGTACTGCACAGGTCCTCTATATGTGGCAGTTGCTTAGTGATGTGTAAGTGAATTTGATCTTTTGGCCACTTTAGATTTTATTTTAAAGGTGCTGGTAAATTAGAGGACTTTTCTAGGAGGATAAGGAGGGAGAACTTTCCCCTGAAAAGTTGATGTTTTCCTTGCCTAGTGAAGTGTGGTATCTTCAGATTGTGCATTGTGTAATTAAGGCATTCAAGCTACTTTCTTATTAGCAGTTATGATACTAAAGTTTCAAAATTAGACTTGTGGTGATGCTTGTAGTTCTGGGATCATGCTGTTTCTAACTTTACATTTTCAGTCCATTGGGTAGCCCCACTGTAGAACTATTTTTAATCTGTTCAGGAGCCTGGTGTTTTATACTTATTCCCCAAAGCTGCCTCAAGAAACCCTACTAAAAACACAGGTCTGAACCAAGGTCCTTGGTACTGCCAGCTCAGCACCAGCTGGAAGAAGCCACTTATATTTGTGCCAGTGTTACTGAGAGATCCAAAAGCCTTGCCAGTCTGCTTTTTGCTCATTTCCTGAGTAGAAGGGAGACTATGGCTTGTAATTGTTTCATGCTTTGATCTCTAATACACAAACACGTTGTTTTCCCCTCTGTGGGATGGATCAGCTGACATTGTGATAGCTCTTTATAGCATAACCTTGTTGTCCTTCAGCAGAGGAACCAGCGATGGATGGCACATATCCCCGATTAGCAGGAAGGAAGGAGAATTACTCACATTAGTGCGGGTGGTGTCTCTTTTGTTTCCCAGCCTGGATATAAACAAGCTTTTCACTTGATCAAAGTTGAGATTCTGGTTTTGATGGTAGTGCCTTTAATTCAGGTGCCTGAGAATATGTGAAAGAATGAGATGTTAACTAAAAATTTCTAATTTCTTACTCCTTGGTTGCTGGAACATAGATAGTTTTTGGAAATATGGTGGATTGGTAAGAAGAAAGCTGACAGAGAACTTAAAACTTGTTTGCTGTGTCATCTGATAGATGTGGGTCCTTAGAAATGCCCAAATGCTCCTGACTAAGAGGGAGAGCTGGTCTCATCATTGCTTATTTTATTAAGTGTGCTTAAATCCCCTAAGAGACCTGGCATGGAATGTAAAAATGCCTCAGCCACTGACTTGTGGGGCACAAGTCAGTTGTCCTCTGGAATACACTGTGCAACCCTTGTACATGATGCTATGCTCCTGTCAGGCTTGTGCCAGTGCTCCCATCTCCTGGGAAGGCACAGGTAGAGTGCAAAGGGGACTGTCCTCTCCAGGCTTTCTCTTTGCCACTGTTCCTCCATCCCCTAGGTGGGTTGCTGCACCTTTCTGGAGTTAGATGGACATGAGGAGCAAAGGTCAGACCACTTCGGAAGAAGAAATGGGCTTTTCTGAATAGGGTTGATAAATGTAGAAACTGACTTGAGTTACGTGACCCTGCAATTTCTCTGCTTTGGGAAGATTGCACTGCCTCCTTTGCATAGCAAAATGTCAAGATACTGCAGTATAGGGGGTATTGCAAGCTTTTGCGCATTACAAAGGCCTGTCTCAATAACATGTGTCCTCGTGATTTGTACTGAGGCTCAAGCTTTGACACAGTCTAGAATGAATCCATAACTGCAGGACTTCTGTAGCAAGAGCTTTCTGAAGGTAGTGTTGCATTCTCTTTCTGAGCACCAAAGTGTTCTTCCAGGTTTTAATTATC
The DNA here is from genome assembly GCF_037042795.1 of Molothrus aeneus. Classification (NCBI taxonomy): domain Eukaryota; kingdom Metazoa; phylum Chordata; class Aves; order Passeriformes; family Icteridae; genus Molothrus; species Molothrus aeneus. The sequence continues at coordinate 13,388,659 of NC_089649.1, forward strand.
CCTTTGAGAGGATTTGGAAGATGAAAACTTTTTTTTTCTGCTGCTGTGTATGGCTGAGACCATTAGCCAAATATGCTCTTGTTCTTCTATGTGACTTATAAGTGACTTAGCTGTTTGTGGAGATATTAATTTGTTGAATGCAGTGATTCAAGTCTGGTCAGAAATGATTGCGTGAATGTATTTGCTGGTCCTTCTGTACCCCCAAATCCATTCCATAGACAAAATGTAAAATGACAGTGCTCTGAATAGGTTTGTCCTTGAACATTGTTTTGGTTTGGTATTTCCCAGAACTTTTATGGTCACAATACTGATAAGAATGTAGCCAGAAGGTTACTGAAAGTACTTGAGTACCACAGAAAAACTGAGTTATTCCTACTGTTTGCTGCACAGGAGGCATGGGCAAGTCCAACAAACTCAGGGACTGTGGCAGCTGTATCTCCAGGAGTGAGGAGGCAACAAATGTCAGGGGAGCAGCTTCAATATGTATCCAGTTAAAATTAATTCCTGGAAGAGCTATTGCCTCAGCAGCAGCAGAACTGAGAAGGAAGGGGCTATGTGTAGCTCACCCCAAAGCTGGTGAATTGGCCTGTTTTCCTGCTGCTCAGAGCTTCAAAATGAGAGCTGAGAGAGCTGGGGTTGTTCAGCCTGGAGAAGGCACCTGGAACTCATTGACCAGAGAAGCTGTGGACTCTCCATCCCTAGAGGTGTTCAAGACCTGGCTGGATGGGGCTCTGAGCAACCTGATCTGGTAGAAGGTGTTCCTTTCCATGGAAGGGGGTTGGAACTAGGTGATCTCTAAGATTTCTTCTAACTCAAACCAGTCTATGATTCTGTGAAGATGCCAAGAAACAAGCAATTGCAGAGTCAAGGGAAATGTCAGGTTTGTTCAGCTTGGGAAGTTCTTGGGTGCTATCCTTTTTGGGTTGAGTCTGAATTTAATTGAAATTTCTTATGACTGAAAATGCTGATTTTGGTTTTGAGTGAAATCAGCTGTGTGCAGGCTTCAGTTTCACTTAAGCTAGTTAGGACTTTTTGGTTTGTTTTTTTTTGTTTTTTTTTTTTTTTTTTTTTTTGCTTCAGTATGATGAAATTCTGAAAGTAGACAGTCTGGGTTGTGATATGTCTGTCAGCTTTGTAAACACGTACTGTGTGTGTCCTGGGTCTAGCTCAGCTTCTGGGGCTTTCCATGTGGCCTGGACTCAGTGGCTGCTGTGGCAGTAGTAAGGCTGAGTAAGGCCTTTCAGGCTCTTGGTGGCTATGAACTGGAACTGAAATAGGTGTGGCTCTCTGAAGACTGAGAGCAGAGCTGAGAAGTACTGACTAGCACTGAGTGTTTTGGTTTGGTTTTTTTAATTATTATTAATTACTCTGAGCTTCTTCATAAGAACTGTGTATGGGTTGGGGTTTGTGGACACATCTGAGGAGGATGAATGATGATTACCTGATGAAGATATTCTTTGAAAATCACAATGTGTCTTTGACTAACTGTTGGGGTTTTTTTTGGTGACTTTTTTCCTTAAGTGAATACTGCATTTGTGAAATAATATTTTCATTCTGTTCAACAGTGGGCCACTATCCGGTTACAAAAAGGCGCCAAAAAGCCGCAGCCGCAGGTGCCACGGACTCCTACTGCCAATGGTGAGAGCTTGGGGTGAAGTCACATTGATGAGACTAATGTTGTGATGTTGGAGTACTGAGGCCTTCTCAAATGAAGCAGTTAGATGTGTGCATGAGATAATCTGAGAAGAGGTGGGTGTTACATGCTCACTGAAAGTCATGGTATATCCTCAGGCAGCTGCTCACTCACTGCCCCAGTGGGACTGGGGAGAGGATTGCAAGGATAAAAGCCTGAAAATCCATGGGTTGAGATAAAGACAATTTAACAGGGAAAGCAAAAGTCACACACACAAGCAAAGCAAAACAAGGAATGAATTCCCTGCTTTCCCATGGGCAGGCCAGAGAGCAGGGCCCCATCATGGGTAACAGTGACTTGGGAAGACAAACACCATCAGTGTCCTGCATGCCTCCTTCCTCCCACTTTATATTCTGAGCATGATGCCATATGGTCTGGAAGGTTGCTTTGGGTCACCTGTCTGAGCTGTGTCTCCTCCCACTCTCCCAAGCCACCCCCAGCTTCCTCATCGGCCTGGTTGTAGGAAAAACAGGAAAGCCCCTGGCTCTGTAAATCCTGCTCAGTAATAACAAAAACATCCCTATATTATCAACTGTGTCTTCAGCACAAATCCATAACACAGTCCCATACCAGCTACTCTGAATAAAATTGACTCTACCCCACTGAAAACCAGCACACTTACATATCTAATTGTTTTGCAGTGCTACTGGCTAGCAAACAGTTCCTGCAGTATAAAATGCTGCCTTTACTGGCTCATACTGAGTCTTTAAAAAATTAGGGGATGAGGAAATGAAGGGCATGAAACAACATGAAATTTAACAAAACAAAGTAGAGCTTAAGATGGAGACTGTTCCTAGTTGATGGAAATTTTTGTGTTTAAATATGAGGTTTGTTTTCCTCTTGAAATTTGTCTTTACCCTGATGCTTCTAGGGTTGCTGGCAAGCTATCTCAGTCCTAACAGCATTAGAGTGCACTTAAATATTCTCTGAAGAGGTCTAAGTGTTTGTTGGACAGCACCTTTCTTTCCCAAGCTCAGTGCTTTTTCTGTGGTAGGACTGCAAGTTGAAAGTGTATAGTGGGCATGTCTTTTTTTCAGTCTGCTGCTGTTGACCTTTTACTTTCTGGAGTTAGTATCAGTGTTTGCAAAACTTCTTACACTCATTGTCTGTAGAAAGACAGCTGAAAAGTTGCTTCATTTTTCTTCCTTTAGCCTGGTTTTGAAATTAGTTCTTTAACTATATCTTAACCCATACCATGTGTGAGTTGTGGTAGACTGTAGTAGGTCAGAGTTGTCTTTATGACTTTGGAGCCATAAGAGAAGTCTGAGTTTGCCCTGGAAACAGGAGAAGGCTGAACAAAGCAGTCAGCACTTGGTTTCCTCCTGGTTCCTGAATGCTTCAGTTTTGTTATTCAATTGCTCTATTTTGACAGCATTTGGCAGCAGTGTGAGCATTTTCTGTGTGTTCCTTCCTTAGGCTGCACAACTGGAAGCAGGCCCAGCCTGCCAGTTAGCAGACAAGTCAGCTGTTACCTGAGCCTGTGGATTAGCTCATGTGAACATGATCCAGTAGTGGGGACTGAATTGCTGAGCCGGGTATGTGTGTTTCAGCTCCAAAGGGATATGCTTATCAATACTGCAAACACTGGGATCGCACTGTCCGCAGGCCAGGTGTGGAACTGGCTTCCGTGGCAGCAGATGTCAGCATCTCTGATAGTAAACTGGAGGTACTGCACAGCACCTCTGAAAACAGGTTAAAACTTGTCTTGCTTAGTTGCTGACTTACAAGTGGCTGAGAAAAAGTACATCCTATATCACTCACCAGTGTCCTGAAAGTTGTGGGGTTTTTTGGGCGGAAAGGGGGAAAAGGCAAGGTTAGCAGTCCTTTCAGCTAATTGTCAGTGACATGTTGTCTGCTTCCCAGGTTGCCAATGATGCAGGAAGATATCCTGTTTCTTCCTGTAAGGCTGATGGTGCCCCATCACATCATGGGCCAGTGAGACGGCAAGAGACCCTACTGTGCTGCTTTAGCTGCACAGCAGGAGCTGTCATCCTCCTAGACATCTGATCGTTCTTACGCGTAGTTATTTCTTCTCTAGTAAACAGACATCAAGGGAGGGAGGTCCTAGCTAGTAGATTGTTCTTTGAACTATCTTTAAAAAAAAGCTACAAGTAGCTATTTCTCCTGCAGCTGAGGGGCGTGTCGTGTTAATATGTGCTGTGGTTCAGAACCTGCACAAAGCGGAGTGTACTTTGCTGTCTGGAGGACCATTAGAGATAGTAAAAATGGCCTGAGGTAATTAATATAGATGATTGCATGCAGGCTATGTTCAAGCAGTCTTAGGGATGGGGATACACAATCACAATGGTAGCCTGAAGCCGTTTTTAATGTCCTTCATATATCTGAAATAAAAAGTTAAAATCTTTCCCCACTGGAGGTGGCTCTTTGTGCTGGAAGCTGGAATCTTAACTGTTCCTTACTTGAGAAAGTATGGGGAGACATGTGATGCCAAGCTGAGCTCCATATCTTGCTCTTGGGAATTTTTAAAGCATAGGAGTAACTGACTTGTGATTAGGAGTTCCTGGCTGCGGAAGAAAGTACTTGAGGGCATCTGCCCTGCATCACAGGGCAGGTGTAGGTCTAACAGTGCATTATATAAGTCTGCTGAGGTGACAGAACATGATCAGACAGAGGCCCAATTGCATTACACAATATTTACTGAGGGAGGAGAAACTCCTGCTGATAATGAATTACAGAGTAGTTGATTAAAACAGGGTAAAGGTGAATGTTTCTCTGTGTGTATGCACTTATGTGTAAGTGCTGTATGGATGTGTATATCATCTCTTATGATTTCCCTGACCACTCAGCCAGTACTAGGAGTTGTGTCAGGATAGAATGGAGCACTTGACTTTATGTTCAAAGTCAAGTTTTCCTGTTCCCTGGCAGAGCAAAAATGGTCCTCCTCAAACACTGAAATTTTGTCCCTCAGTTAAAAAACAAACAAAATGTTTCCAAAAACAAAATCAATCAAAAAAAGACCAACCCCAAAACCAAGTGGACATGATTGAAGAGACACCACCTTTCTCTGCAGCATCAAATCCACTGTGCTTTACATCTCTTGGCAGAAAGGGCTGCCAGTGCCCCTGTGTTGGTTGTGTGATAGCAATACTTTCAAGAGAAAAGTTGACTAGTGTAGTTACATGGGGAATTATGTGATGCTGTCACCTCAAGATCTTTCTCTGTTAGAGGGCAGTGTGTGCTGGACCCAGTGGTAGCTCTTGGCTTGGAGGGTGGGTGTCTATCTCACTGCAACTGAATAACCAGCTCTCAGCTCTCCGTGTGGGTGCTGGCTGTGTTGTCTTCAATGTGGTGGGTTTAAAAATGACAAAAATGCCAATAAGAGATTTGAAAATTACATTCAATAAAAGAAAAGCTTATGCAAATAATCTTAGTAGTATCTAGTTACTACATAAGTAGATACTACTAAGGAGATAATTACTAGATACTACTAAGTAGATCTACTTGCTTTGTAAGTAGATGGTGTTAAATTTGAGCCTGACTGGAGTATGTGAGCTTGAAGGCTTGGGGCTAGTGCTGTGGGTTTTTTTTTTTTTTGTTGAGAGTAATGTTTGCTGTACTCCTGCATAGGGATGTCTTTGGCCAGCTCAGCTCTGCCTATGGCCAAGGGATTAAAGGCCATTAAATGTGACTTGTGATTAGAAGAAGGCTAGGTACGTCACCAGAGAGAGCAGCATGTGTGTAATTCTGTTTGTAATACCTTCACGTGCTGCTGAGATCTTGGCTTGGAGCAGCTGTCCCAAAGCTGCAGGGCAGTTGGTGCATAGGGGTGTTATGTGACTAGGACAGCACAGGCTGATGAGGCTGGACATTCCAGCCCTGCTATCTCAGCTTTCTAGCAGTGTGATAAACTTCTCAGCTGGGTTCAGCTGAGAAGCTGGAGCTAGATGGACCGGCTGTGTGAGTGATGCTGAACAAGGGGGAAGGATAACAGCTGGATAAGGAGGAAACATTCCCAGCTCTGGAAACTAGAGAGAGGGGTGGTACTTGTGTGATGGGTGCTGGAGCGTTCCCCTGGTTTCTTGCCTACAACCTGTTTCCAGCAGCACAGAGCAGACAGGTTGCACTGAGTCATCTACAGTCCTGGATATTTCACCGTTTGGAGATGTTCTGAGTGTGAGAAAAATTGAATCAAAAGCTAGAGCTCTGATTTGGGTTTAACATATGACATAAGTGTAGTCTATTTTGGTAAGTGTTTGATGTGATGTATGTTTGTATAATTTAGATCCTGAAGAGCATGTGGCTTTTTGGGTGTGCCATAGTAATGGTTTATACTTTTAGGCTTGTCATAGGACAATGCAGTGAGGTGGCCTGCTGGTACAATTGGGAGTTCTGCCTGCCAGGTTCCAAGCTGAAGGTGCCAGTGGGTTTTGTAGCAGTGTTGTTCTTCTTTAGTGTTTACCTCAGTGGTTTGTGGGACTTGTATCTAGAAGCTTCCCATGTTATCCCATGTGTGCCATATCCGTATGTGTGATGAGAAGATTTTCCATGTCACTTGTAATTTAAATGTTACAATTATTGGCACAGGAAATATATTGAGAGATTTTCTGCTGACAAGACTTAACTGGGAGGAACACATTCTAGGATGTGGAAAGTTACTAGTAGCTTGATGAAATTGGGTGCTATGTCCTTTCCCTTTTTTTTTAACTCAGCATGGAAGGACAGAGATTATGCAATTTATCAGAGGGTGTCTGACAGAGTGGCAACTTGAACTTGGACCTCTGTAATCCAAGTTGAGTCTCAGGGGATGGTTGTTCTGGTTAACTGTTACTCTAGATTCTTTGGTCATCAGTTTCTGGAGCCAGACTTGCTTACAAGCAAGCAACTACTTGATCTGTGTTTAGCTTACACAATTTATCCTTGCCTTTGAAAGCTCTGATGAGAAATTTGTGCTTATCAGACCATAAGCTTAAAAAATTAACAGGTTGGAGGAAGGGGAATACTTCTTGTTTGCACTGCAGTTGTGATCTCTCCAGGTTTCTCTCCAGGCATTATGTAGTCAGAGTTCAGCTGGAACAGCTGCCAGTGCTGAACTAAATCAAGGCTCCTCTAAGCACAATTTTCTTTGATGTAGTGTTTTGGAGAGTTTTTCTTTGTTTAAGTAAAATAAAAATAGTGTGGTCTGCTTACAGAAAATATTTGTGCTGTGATGGCAGGGAGGTGTGTTTGGTTCAGAGCTGGTCCATGCACACTGTTGTGGTCTGGGGCTTTGGCAGTGTTGTGGCTGTGGGACACCAGAATGTCAGACAAGATGGGAATAGGGAAGACTCCATCAAGGAGATTGAATGCCTTTAAATACACAGAGCACAGGAGGGAATGAAAAGGCCAAGGTCTCACTTTGTTTCTTCTGGAAGCATAAGAAAGTCCTGAATAAAGTTTGAGAACATGCCAGATGGTGGGAAAGGGTTTGCCTTCTTGCCTCATGTTCAGTAGGTAACAGAGCTTGATATAGTTGCTGCTCAAGGTGTTGTTGTGAGGAAGGGGAGCTGGAAGTGGCCTCCTGCAGGGTATGCTGTGGTCAGCTGCCCGGCTTCTCTTCCTGTCCTAGGAGGGGCTCTGACAATAAATTTGTCTTCTTGAGTAATACAAAGTGACTTGTGATCTGGAGGGTGACTGTTAGTTACATCACAGAATTATTTTCTCAGGTGGTTACCCTTTTTCTTCCCAAGGTATCATTGAAAGGGATGAAACGCCTATGGAGAAAGAAATTGCTCTTCTGCATCGAGCAGACTTCGAATTCTCCCACATTTTTTACTTCTGCAGAAAGGGGTTTGAGGCTATTGTGGAAGATGAAGTTACTCAGCGATTTTCCTCAGAAGAGCTGCTCTCCTGGAATCTGCTCACAAGAACTAATGTCAACTTCCATTACATCAGCCTGAGGCTGACTGTTGTGTGGGTCATTGGGGTGGTGGTGCGGTACTGCTTCCTGCTGCCCCTACGGTAAGCTCTGGTGCTGAGGGGTTTTGTCAGCCTGAGAATGGGTAAATTTGTGCTTTCTTGGTAAATGTCATCTCAGCTTTCTTTAACCCAAAAGCAGCATTGGCAGATATAAAATATTAACTTGCTTAAAGGCTCCTTTTATGTTAAGAAGCACTTATTTGCTGTGGAGAGTAGAGTAGAGCTGCTGGTCATCTTTTGCATGAATGTTTCCCTTAAGTCGATGTGTATTAGCAAAATGAGTGTAAGCTCTAAAGCTCCCTGACACTGTGTGCATGGGAATATCTGGATCTGCTGCCTTTGCTACACCATGACTTTAGGCAACAAGTTAGGGAATTGCTGAGTTAGAGAACTGCATATGTCAAGTATCTGAGGAATAATTGAATTTCTGCAATCCCTTTCCATTTTAAAGAGGGCAAGGTGTTATTACAATGAGCAAAGCTACTTACTTAGGTTTAATGTCTGTTTTGTCTGTAGCTTTAGCCTCGCTGCCATTGGGATTACGTCAATGATTGTAGGAACAACTGTGGTGGGACAGCTGCCAAATGGCAGGTAGGTACTGTGTGTGAGGGATGAACTCTCCAAATTGCATCAGTTCAAACAGCTGAAGACTAGGAGTGGGCAGATTTTTACCTATAACACACTAGCAATAGTCCATTCCACCCACAAATTTGTGGATCCTGTTTTAGTGGCATTTTGAATTTGGGCTGGGGTTGGGTTCTTGTCAGTCTTGGCATTGAGGTTGATGATTTCTGATGGGTTCCTCCTGCTGGCATGAGATACTCAAATGGGACATTGTAGGGCAGGCAGTAGTGTTGGGATAAAAAACACCCAGCAGAGAGAGGACAGCCTTGCCTAGCAAAGTGGTGCCAAGGGCATGATGTATCTTAGCTGAGCTGCTGTAGCAAGTGAGTGGTAGAGCTGGGAACATCCATCTGTGCTCCAGAATACCAGGAAGATTTCAGCCCTGAGTTGTGTTGAGTAGGCTGGAGAATATTGCATGTGCATCTAGCTGTTTTCCAGGATGCTTTAGATGTCTAATTTCTTTCAGTGTGAAAAACTACCTGAGCGAAGTGGTTCACCTCACGTGCTCCCGCATCCTTGTCCGAGCTTTGTCTGGTACTATCCATTACCATAACAAGTGAGTGAGCAAAAGTGTGTATATGCTTATATGTGTGTGACATCCCATTGAAAATGGGGACTGCTCTCTCCTGAGCTGCAAGTTGATGTCACACTCTAGAGGCTGACTCACCTGACAGCTTAATGGAACTATTTGGTGTGTAATGTGGTGCTTTAATGCACTAGCAGTCTAACAAAAAAATATGTACTTTCAGGGAAAACAGACCTCAGAAAGGAGGAATTTGTGTTGCCAACCATACATCACCAATAGATGCGATCATTTTGACAAATGATGGATGCTATGCAATGGTATGAGGAGATCTAAGATAACCACAGCAAAGGGACCAGGAGAGGGAAAGATTGTGGGGTATTGCTTGTGGACTTCAGTACTTAATTTTCACAGCAGTGATGTTTGCTTGAGCACTGGTCAGTGGGGAAAAGTGTAAATTGTGTTGAAATTGGTCTATATTATGTGCTGGAGAAGTTGTCCTTGGACTGTCAATACCTAACTCTTCTTCTGTTGAAGTACCTGAGATAGCACCATGTGAGTGTCTCGATTCTTTCAAGTGAATGCATTTTAACAGTTCTGTGGTCATTGCTCAATCCTGGCTTGCAGCCTCCCAGTGCATTTGTGTTTGTTGGATGTTTTTAGAGGGGCGGAGAGGAGGAAGTTCTGCCTTTCAGGTGTCTCACATACTGATGTGCTTCGCTGGGCTTGCAGGTGGGCCAGGTTCACGGTGGGCTGATGGGCATTATCCAGCGAGCCACGGTCAAGGCCTGTCCTCACGTCTGGTTCGAGCGCTCTGAGATGAAGGACCGCCATCTAGTGACAAAAAGGTGAGATGTGTGCTGGGCTGCCTCCCTGGAGAGGCATTGGGCAGTCAAAGACCTGGATTTGGGAATGAGTTACAGGGGTGGTGTGCAGCACACTGCATCACTCACAATGACCTGAGTGTGCTTGCTTGTGTGGGCTTTGGTGCAGTACACTGAGGTGAAAATGTCAGGTTCCCAGGTCACCAGGGAAGGCTTGAAGCATTTATGCAGCGTGCCATGGCTTAGACCAAAGGTTCTGGGAAGCTTTGGATTGCAGACTGTCACAAAACATCTCAGTTGGGAAGCCATCAGCATAATAATTCATGGCTGATGAATTCAGGTGTGTACTTTGAAACAATGTGAAGATACTTAAATTCTGGTACTTTCTGTTGAAGAGAAATACTGATGATAAAATTGGATTTTTGTTACAAAAACTCAGTATCACTGCAAATTGTGAACCACTAGAAATAAAAAGCCTTATTTGTTTGGGTGAAAGGCAAAATGTCTTGTTATAAGGATATAAGCTGTGTACAAAAGTGGTTGTCTGCAGGATGTCACCAAAAGCATACCTCTGAACATTGTAGTACAGGGATAAAAATTGTTCCTAATTTATAGAGAACTTTTTAGGTTAATTTTGATGGGTTAACTTCTTCACTGGTTTATTGGCCTCTGCACAGAAGGACAGTTTTGCCAAATTGTCCAAGTGTTATTCAAGTACTGAGCTGTAGGCATTTAGAAGTCCCCTTTTAAGGAATATGCAGTTAAGTAGCAGAGGTTAGATGGACCACTGCATCAATATGCTTTTTTCTTAGGCAATTTCTTGAACGTTGAGTGGATCAGAGTTAGTTAATGGCATATAATTGTTGGCTTCTCTGACAGTCATTAGTAAAATAATGCAGGGCAAAGAAAACAGGATATTGCATCGATGTAGTGCTTCAGGGCCCTAAGGGATGGCAGGCCCAAAGCTTCAGTTTCTGTAGGAAAAAAAGGCAAGTGCAAATTAGTGTCTAGTAAAAGGCTTTGGTTTCATACATATGTAATATAGAAAGGTATTTTTAATGCACCTGCCTGGGGAAAGAAGAGTGGAAAGGAGCTGTTTTTTAAGCTTTCCTTCTGCTTCCACAGACTCAGGGAACATGTGGCAGATAAAAGCAAGCTCCCAATCTTAATTTTTCCAGAAGGTAAGAAGCTGAACTACTTATCTCCATTCAGTGTAGATGTCATCCCTGTTCTCTTTTCATGGCTTCTGCTGCTCAAATCTATCTTCACCTCTGGCTTCAACTATGTTAGGGCATTCCTGGTTTTCTTCTTTAATATAAGATGAATATACATGGAGACAACACAATACTGTCTCTGGACGTTGCTTCTCCTGGCAGAAGCTGCAGGCAGAAGAAGGGGAAGATTGTTTATTTTGCCCTGAGATTATTAATTTGCTGTCCTACAGATTTAACTGCAGCATTGTGATTTTTGTCTTGCACACCTTCTGGCTTCATTCAGGGAGTCAGTCACAAAACAAAGGCTAAAAGTAAGCAGGGATGCTTAAATCAGTGAGCAGCAAATGCAAGCTCTTTATGGGTAAGACCTGTCTGTGGATGTTGTGTTGCACTGAAATGACTGTGTGAAGCAATGACTTTGTCTTCTGGACAGGCACCTGCATAAACAATACATCTGTGATGATGTTCAAGAAGGGGAGCTTTGAAATAGGAGGGACAATCTATCCTGTTGCAATCAAAGTAAGTGGAAATAGCTGGCTGCTTGATTTCAGAGTTTGGGATGGGTTTTTGTCAGAGGGGCAGGAAGCTGTCTCAATGCAGCTGCTATTAAAAGCACAGTAGCAATTGGGTGGATGCTGTGGATGACTCCTGGAGAATAAGTGGCTGAAATTAAAGTTAAGTCCTTTGGCCTATAGAGCCTGGCTGGTAGGCCTGATGGGGTCAGCTCCTTCCTGCAGAAAGTTGGAAGGAAGAGAAATGCAGCTAGTCCTTCCCAGTGCTGAAGGGAAGCATCTTGCTCACAGCAGACTTAATTCTTTTGGCTGTTCAGGCAAATGGGTGACGTCTGCTGCTGGTTCTGTTATGTAATCCCAGGTCTGTGATGATCTGGGGAAAGGCTTAATCAATTGTTTTTTGTGATCCTTTGCAGTATGATCCTCAATTTGGAGATGCCTTCTGGAACAGCAGCAAATACAATATCGTGAGCTATCTGCTGCGAATAATGACCAGCTGGGCCATCGTTTGCAATGTGTGGTACTTGCCCCCAATGGTTAGAAAGGTAATCCTGCATCTGGTTGCCTGACTGCTATTTAAAAACTTGACTGTGTCTGCAAGTGCACTTTTACTCTTTTTTTCCCCCAAAACCTCTGCCCACCCCATGTCTCCGAATCAGTTTTATACTGGATTTTTGTCAGTGCTGACTGATGTATGATTGGAGTCTCCTTTTCCTGATGCAGCTTAGTACCATCAGCAATGCATCAAATATACAAAGGATAGCAGTAAATACACTGCTGTTCACACTAGCAATAATGGTAATGTTCCATCTTGTTGAAGCAAAATTTTCTCCTGATTTCAACACTCTAGGGGAAAAATGAGTTATTGTCACATGGGAGCACCAGATTATGATGTTGGCATGATAAGGAATGGGTAGTTTGGAAGTGAGCTATTTTGATGAGACAACAGATGAAAAAATGTTATCAAAGTTTGCTTCCATTGACTTCTCTCTTTGATTATGTTGAATTTGTGGCTCTTGAAGGAAGATGAAGATGCTGTTCAGTTTGCCAACAGAGTGAGGTCAGCCATTGCTCGCCAGGGAGGACTGACTGAACTCCCATGGTGAGTGATGCCCTCCTTGTTAGAATTCATGGACTATTTGTGATTAGTTTGACTGATAGGTGCTTCCATCCTTAGCTTTCTGACAAATAACATTGAACATCACTTTATTCCACTCAGGGAAAGCAATGGAGTAACTTCACATGCACATATGTGAAGGTAAAAGATGTATGAAGTCTTTGGAGCACATAGCATGCAGTGTGTCTTATCTAAAGGCTTGATGCTTTTGAAGTAGGTCCATTCACAGTTGTTTCTGATGTTGAGATTAAGTAGCAAAAGTGAAATTTCTTGGCAAATCTGATGAACAACAAAAAATTAAACAGGTCTAGAGACTTTCTACTCTGACTTCTCATGGCCTGTCTCAGTAAGTAGCAGGATAATGCCTAGATTTCATGTGACACAAACTTGAGAGTGAAATTCAGATGATGAGAATAAGAAAATAGATTCAACTATGAGACCTGTGAGACCCAGCTCTGAATAATATAAGGCAAGACACAGCTCTAGTGTTGCAGAAAATTGACTACCTCTACAGTCTGGGGAAGTACCATCCCAGGCTGCCAAAGATTTCTATTGTAGGTACAGCATGTTACCAACATGAATAGGCTGCCTTAATGAGCTGAATTCAAAATTTGAACTGCATAAGCTATGTGCTCAAAGTAAAGGTTTTAATAAACCTGCTTAAAATTCAATATTATAGAAGTTCTGAAGAAAAGCCTTTATTACCTACCTTAGTCAACTGTAGAGTTTTAATGTAATGTATAGTTTGATAACAATAGCCATTACAGCCCTGATGGTTTACTGTTCCCTCTTTCTCTGCTCCAGGGATGGAGGACTGAAACGAGCGAAAGTCAAAGATACTTTCAAAGAAGAACAGCAGAAGAACTACAGCAAAATGCTAGTGAGAAATGGATCAGTAGGAAGCTTGTCTGCAGAAACTGAGTCAGACTGAATGATGGTTCTTGAAAAGTAACTTTGCACAACCAGCCTTAGCAGGAATGTGGTTTTTTTTAATTAAAAAAAAAACTGTCAAAAAATAGAGCAAGAAAACAGCAAAATCCTTCATTGTGTGTATTCATATTCTCTGTATGGCTGGTGCAGAGCCTGCCAAGGGCAGTGTCTCTGTGTTCTTCTCTGTTCATTCTTTCACTATCCTGCCCCTCTCCATCTTCATGTGATGATGCACTGCAGCTCTTGGTATTCCCAGGCTGAATGCTCACAGAGTTAGAAGATGAAAAAAACACCCCAGTTTTTCTGAGTTGGTAAGAATGAAGGGAAGTGCAGTGAACAGATGCTGTCAGCACACTGCTTGTGAAGATACCTCTTTTTCATGGTACTTTAAAGGTTTAAACATAACAAAATTTTGTCTTTTTATTTTCCTGTTGCTCACAGATTTTTTGTTGTAGATGACTTAAATCATGCTTTAGGATGTTGTCAGAACTGTGAGATTGACTCTTTTTGTTAGCTTGCACCTGGATGTGCAAGGAGGGAATGGAAGCAAGGGCTGCAGAGACCCTACAGGATGGGAAAGGAGCTGCCCTGCCAAAAGCACAGACCATGGAATGTGAGGAATTTGGTGGCCTTATAACATGGTATTGACTTTATTGAGAACTGCTTCCTGAGGGAAGATAAGGGGCAAGTCCTCAATCTCCCTGTCCATTGCTATTGTTGAAATTGCTTTCTTGAGCTCTGGAGCTGTAAAGGTAAGGCACAGTAAAGGTTGCATAATGTAGGCTATGACAGATGAATCTTTGTAGATTGTCAAGAGTGCCCATCTGCAAAAATTATTGTTAATGGCTTGAAATTCTCAAGAGAGCCACTCCAGAAACACATCTTGTGTTTCCTGGGCTAGCAATAGCTATCACAACTATAAACATAGGATCAGTAAGTCAGCTTTGATATGAGACGTGACATGTCCAAATCTACAACATATTGCTGTCTGAATGTAATGAGAAATAAATTCTATATTTATAATGGGTCTTGTGTGGCATTACTCCTGTTCTCTATATAATGAACAAAATTATACTTCCTGAGAACCTAACATGGAATCATGGAAACTTCAATCAATGACATAAAGGACCAATTGTAGTTCAGTTCTACAGATTTCTACCCTGACTTTCTTTCCTTTTTTACCTTCTCCTTGGGCTCTAAGGCACATAGATGGCTTGGTGTTTATCCTTGTTAGACTAGCAGTAACTCATCATGCAGGCTCATCTTGAAATTGCAGCATGAAGTCATATCAGGGAGACTCAATTAATGAATCTGTAACTAAATCTGTAACTAACTGGGAAAGGACTGAGCTTCTAAATTTTTAGCTGAGTTCATTTCTAAGTAGTCTTTTCCTTTTAGCAAAGATAAATTAAATTTAATGCTGAAAGAAAATTACTGTCCCATAAATCAAAACTTAAAAATCTGATAGAGCATAGTCTCCTAGAAAAAGAATTCCTGTTTCCCATTATGCACTTACACAAACCAATGTATAGGGAAGTGTTTTCAGGTTTAGCATGGCAAGCCTTTAAGAAGGAAATTGTTTCTGTTAAAATGGTTAGAGTGGTAGGACCAGTTCATCTGAACATTTGGTGAGACATACCAAAGTCTTTTTGCTTAAGGTGAACAGAGTTCAGCTGTGGTCTGAGTTGTTATTACTGTTAAGATGAACTGGTCATGCAAGCTTTGGGCTAACGAAAGCATTTGTCATAATTTATGGATATTAGCTGTGAGCTTGAGCTTTCCTGGATTGCACTCACAATAGGAAGCTTTGTAAGGACAGCTCCTACAAAAACATGCCTGCCTGTTTTATATACCTACATATGTAAAATACAGTTAAGGTAACACATTTAAAAATCTACTCTGTATAAATATTGGGATATATATCTTAATATTTCTTATAAGGTATCAATTATGATGTATTTCTCTGTAGATGGAACAAGAATTGTTCTGGTTGAAGGTTTAAATACATGATTCCTAAGAGAACCTTCACAGCCAGTTTATGGGCCCTCTTGCTTTCCTCCTGCTTTTCGAATTAATCATCAGTAACTGAACTGCAGTGGTTTTTTGGATGCTCTGTTAGGTGCATGTGTTTACAGCAACAGGATTGAGAGCTTTGGCAAAAGTGCTCAAGGCTGCAGTTTGCTTCTTGCTTAGGGCAAAACTGAATTTTAAGGCAAAAAGCCCTGCTAAGTTAAAGGATAATGACAAAGTAATGACAAGGTAATCCAATGATGCTGTAATGAAATGTCTGAGAAGCCAAAGGGAGTTCTGTGACTTAATTACAAATAGTTTCCACTGAACTAATTTTTAACAAAATCTGCCTTATTTTGGAGAGAATTCGTCAAGGAAATGTGTAGATTTAGCTGCGTGAGTGTCATGGGCTATGACCAGAGGCATCATGCAGTAATTTCTTAATTGAGATTATATAGGTGAATAAGCTGAGGTTTCTTGAACCTGCAGCTGTAGGAGGATCCAGTATAGGTAAATGAAGGTGGTATAGAATGTAATCTTATCCCCCAACAAGTTGCAGCTGGATCAATAACTAAATATTAGGAGCAGGCCTGATGTTAACAGGCCACACCTGTAGCCACTAAGAACAGTGTTATAAAAGAGTGGATTGGTGGGAATGGGAGTCAGGTGGCTGCTGCAAGGACCAGGAATAGTCAGTGCTTAGAGGAGCTGCCTATGAGAAACATTGAGGAGGTACGAAACTCTGGTGATATGGAATCCTTGCACTATAATGATAATAGAACTCTTGATATATAAGACAACATGCAGCAGCTTGTACATCTTTACTAAGCAGAAAGTCCTGTGTGTTCTTTGATTCTTGGTGGTATAGCCCCAGACTTTTCACTTAGCTCTGAAAATGTATTCAGAGAGGCTATGTGGTCTGTGGTGGTAACGAATAGGTGGTTTTGGACTGTGTCCTAGATTTGTTACAGACATGAGATCCACATTTTTGGGGGCGGTTTAATTTTTACTTCAGAGAAGTATTTTTGTAGGGCAGCAGTGATGACTAATAGCAGAGGGCCAGTGCATGGAGGGTGTGACTTGACTTGCTGCCAGTCAGGCCTCTCTACTGCCTTTGGAAAGCTTTTTGTACATTTTTTTCTTTTTCCACTGACAGATAGGAAGTTTTACAGCTGTATTGGATTGAATGAGTAGTGATAGCTCAAGAAATCAATGGTTGAACTGGAAGTTTTAGTTTCTGGTGCTGGGCACAGAGCATTGATTCCTATTTTATGATCTAAGTGCATGTTTTTGTTTGGATTTATGAAACACCTTTTGAGTTTAGAGAAGGGTTGGCTCCTTTCAACCTCTGATAAAACTCTGCGGGGTTTGGACAGGTAGGTGGTTTTAAAGGTGGTGATAGAATCCAATTCAAATGTTAATAATAATTTTTCTGCTGCTGAAATCTGTTATTTCAACCTTGAGAACAGTGGGTACAGCCAACCGTTCCCTTTGTATCCTGTTAAACTGCTCTGCCTCTAATATGTTAAATGTATGCAGACTGTCATTATGGACATTTCCTAATTGACATGAAGGAGGCTAATGAAGAAAAACTCAATTGAGAGTCTTTGGAAACTTGTTTTAAAAATCTCAGTGTGATTCTGGATGTTCCTGGCCCAATCCTGAAATTAAAGGTACTTAAAAATGTTCTTGTTCCCCCCTTTACTGAACAGATTGATAAAAAGGTTTCTAGTCAAGATTTAGGTCTTCCCCCAATATTTATCTGGTCTAATTCAAAGAAGACTTCAAGTGTCAGATTGGCAAATATGATGTATTCCTGCTCTTCCTTATTTTAACTAGTGCTTCTCAATAATTGGGCAGTCCTGATATTATCAAATTCTTGCTTGAGGAATGGAAATTATTTGAGACAGTACTGTGATATTTAAGGAAAGGACCAAAGAAAACCCCAAAGATACACAACTAAGGTGAAAGCTGACTTTGACTGCGAAGCCTTCTCCAAGGTATCAGTACTAATGCTCTGGAAGGAGGTTCCTAGTAATGATTTTTTTTTTTTTTTTTTTGGATGGTGGACATAATGTAGCTGTTGGATAAACAAATATTTATCAGTACTAGCACTAAGGAAGCCTGATTTTATATGTAATTGTGCCTCAGCTTAAACTGCAAGCTCTGATTGAAGCTGTGGTATAATACAGTGTTATTACAGAGTGATTTGGGTTGGAAGGGACTTGTAAAGGCCTTCTTAACCCCCTTGCAGTGAGCAGGGACATTTTCGACTAGACCACTCTGCTCAGAGAGCCCTGTCCAACCTGACCTCAAATGTTTCCAGGGATGAGGCCTCTACCACCTCTCTGGGAAACCTCTGTTACCGTTTTGCTACCCTCATTGTAGAAAAATTCATCCTTATCGCTAGTCTAATTCTACCTTTTAGTTTAAAACATTAACCGTGTCCTATACCCTACTAAAAAGTCTGTCCCCATCTTTGATGTAAGCCTCCTACAAATACTGAAAGGCCACCACAAAGTCTCCCTGGGCCCACTTCTCGAGCTTGTTCAGGTATCCTGTCCTCCAGGAGTGTCAATAGTACCACTCAGCTTGGTGTCATCTGCAAATGTGCTGAGGGGGTACTGGATCCCAGTATGTCATGGATGAAGTTAATACTGGTCCCAGTGCATCCCCCTGAGGGACACCACTAGAGTGTGATGTAGACCAGTACGTGCTGCAGAACAGAGCTTGACTCAGCCCTGTGTGAGGATATGTAGTTGGACTGAGAGCTACTAAAAGTCATGGGGATTTTTAATATTTATTTGTGTGATAAGCTGGCTGCTCGAGCCTAGCAGTGAGGGGGAATTCTTTGATTTTGTCACAGATGTGTTTTTGGGTGCTGCTGTGCCATGCAGAATGTGGCCATGCACTTACCAATCCTGATTTGTTCTCATTAAAAAAGGTTTTTTGCTTCTCTGAAATGAACATGGTAAAACCAGCAGAGCTGTGACCTCAAGAGTCAAGATACAGACTCCAATGATTGTTCACTGTCTCCACATTTTTATTAAATTTTTCTGAGGCTCTTTTTGTGCTGCATAAAATCCATACAAATGAAATACAAGCACAGTCAGTAAGTAGTAATGAAAAGGTAAATGCATTTTGCAAAGAAGCCAGTGCATATCAGACATCATCTGGAATAATGATGATTTTTCTTTTTTTGCACAGATCACAAAGCTCTTACAGTCTTTTAAAATTAGTATCTGGCTTTTTAGGCTCTGTAATGGTTTGTGTGACCTTACCCTTTGGCTAATAAGAAAAATTACATTGTTTTTAAATACAAGGCAGACACAAGATATGATAATCGTATGGATAAGACTGATATTTCTGCTAAATATCATGGAATGGGAAAGTGCTTGGCTCAGTTTTCCAAATTGTGGCCACCTTTGGGGCAGGGAGGTATGAATGTGTATCTGAGCTTCAGCACAGCTGCCCTGCAGCTTGGTGAGGAGACATGGTGAGGGAAATCTCCCTACTCACTTCCTACCTCTCTTGGGCCAGGTACAGTACAAGGCTGGAAACTCGGATGTGGCCAGGTTGCAGTTTGTGTATCTCTGTGGTGGGAAGGGCTTGTCCTGGACCTGGCTCACTGAAATCCAGAATTTCCAGTGCCCCCAGGAGCAGTGACTCTGTTGTGTCCTTGTGCTATGGTAGTGGCAGTTCACAGGCTGGACTGTATCCAGATTTCTCTCGCACACCAGGTGATGTTCTATGTGCACAGCATGTCTTGGAGAGCTAATTTGTAGGGATTTTAATTTCAAAGAGAGTCTGAGAGCTGAGTAGCCTTCAATTTCTGTGAGTTGCTCTGTCACGTGATGTTTTGACACCATTCAACCAGTGTAACTTGATTCATGTGACTGGAGTCATGTCAATTCTTAAGGAACCACAGAATGGTCTGCATTGGAAGGGACTTTAGGATGACATTGTTCCAACCCCCCTTGCCATGGGCAGGGACACCTTCCACTAGGTACCTTCCACTATACCCTGGAAGACTGTTCCCGGAATTCTTCCAGGAATGGGACAGCCATCCAGGATGAGGAATGGATCTCAAGAGTGATGTTTTTAGCCATATCTTAAATAAATGTCCTGTCTCAGTATTGAGCTTTTGATTCCAGAGTTGTCTCATGTATAAGCAACTTCACACAGAAGTCTAAAGGAAGTTTGCTTTGGAACCTTGAGGCCATCACCTAATCCAGACACATTGCAGGAAAGAAATTTCCTTGCCAAGCAGCACCATCTGTCATCTGACTGCAAAACAATGGGTTTTATGGTTTGGCTGGGTTTTTTTTGTTGCTTTTTTTTTTTTGTTGGTTTTTTTTGTTGGTTTTTGTTTGTTTGTTTTTGTGTTTGTTTTTTTGTTTTGTTTTTGTTTTTTGTTTTGGTTTTGGTTTTTTTGTTGGTTTGGGGAATGAAGAGGGCTTTTGGGAGACCTGGCACTGAGCTAGGATGGGAGCAGGGACCTTGTGCCTTTTACAGTTAAATCTTCCTTGATGCTCTTGTGGTTTTCAAGTAAAGGGCATTCCCAGCAGAGTACTGCCATCCTCAGTGTGGGGCCCTGTGTCAGTGTCAGGCTAGGTAGGCCAAAACTTTCTGCCTCTGAAGTGACTTGTTGGCATAAGTCAGAGCTTTATTGGGCACCAGCAGGTTTTGGTGTGTGCTTTGCTCATCAGGACTTTTCACCTTCTATATTTTGTGTCATGCATTTTCTGTAATGTAATTTTTATTTTTGTTTTTTAATGTTATCTGGGTGTGCAATTCTATGCCTGGTGTTTAGGAAAGGTACAGGTTTTGTTGCTGAAGGATGATGTCTGTATTTACTTTCAGTTTTGATTTTCTTATATTACTTTCTTGTCGGCCCTGTATTTCTGCCTTTATTCCCACACAGTAGCAAGTCACTGTCTCCTGCAATTAGTTACAAAGAAGAACTATGAGATTGGCCCAGTGTTCTCCTCACTTCATACTGGGAAAATGGATTAGTCCAGATGCTTGGTAGAATTGCATAAAGTGAGCGTGATGGAGTGTAAGCCCAGGTGGGACAGCTCTAGCACAAAACAACCCTGGCAAGCCATACTCCAATTTCCTTCCTCATGCTTCATCTTGTGCAACGGTTCCACTTAATTATTGCTCTGTGGAAGTCAGCTGCCCAGGCAGGGATTAATCCTTTCCAACAATCGCAATCAAACTTCCACTTGCGTGCTCAACTTCTAATGCTGGGTTCGTGCTCAGGGAAAGGGATGGGAATTCAGAAGCACAAGCTCTTGAGAGCAGCAGCAATTTCCTCCTTGTCTTGTTCAATAATAATGGTGGCACTACTTTTTGAGGAGGGAGAGGAATAATGTTGTTTAGGAGGTTGTCAATTCCCAAGTTAGCCACATGAAGAAACCAGTGACCAGCTGAAGTCCCAAACACATCTGTTTAGCTGAGCTGATCTAAGGAGAAAGTTAAACATGTTTGAGATTTTGGGAGGAGTTGGGAGGTAGGGAGAGTATTTAGGCTTTTAGTGTTGTGAAGTGCTTGGTAGGTATTAATTAAATGCTGTTTGGAATGCCTAAAAAGCTTATATCTTTAATCTTCAGGTGCCAAAAGATCTTTGGAAATTGTCCCTGATATCTTGAGAAAGGTGATGCCCAAATATAAATCTTCAGTCCTAAGTAGTTCAGAAGTAACATGGGCTTGGTCTAGCTTTGCGTAACCAGAGATAACACAGGAATTAAGAATACACAACTGAGAAGGGGTGAAGTAATGGCATTACGAATAACTTGCTGTTCAGGAAATGTAGTGCTGAAGCCAAAACTGCATCTTTAGTTTGTACACCTCAGTATCTTTTGGAGCTGTGCAGGGCGGTCTTATGACCATCTCTTCATGCACCAAAGGGGAAAAAGTTTTGGTCATATTCAAGCTTGATATGTTGCCTTTGGACCTTTGAATGTGTACTGGTCAGGATTCAGCTGTGCTCCCACTTCTGTCAGTACAGAGTTTTTTACTGTGTTTCTAAGGAGCTCAAAATAAATCTTGAGAATGGCAGGAATGTTAGTGTGGCGTTCCTGTTCCTCCCTTGAAATCATATGCACTCATTCAAGTCCTCAAGAAAACTCCTGGGCAGTTGATCATCAGGGTTATCTCAGGACTTCCATTTCCTGTAGACATGCTGAATTCTTGATCCTGAAGTTATTTGAGCAGGATGTTTGCTGCTGTACTTGCAGATGTTTCTGAAGCACGTTGAGAGGCGGCAGTGGTTTGCCAAAAGGGCAAAGCCTTGGCCCCTAAGACAATTAACTTTTATCCAGGGTGGCATTGCTGTCATGTTACTAATGGTGTAGAAGATTAAGATTAGATGTGTGTGTGTGCTCTCTTGCAAGTACAAACCAGCCTTAGTTGATCACTGCTGTAGATGCTATTTTAAATATCCAAAATTGAGCCACTTTGTGTCTTCCTTTAAATCGCTGTTATCGTTGAGACCTTGTTCCTCTAATGGGCTCTCCATGAGATGTGGGTGTTACAGTCCTCACTGATGGCTGCACCAGGAACTACAGGGATGTTGCTACTCTCATTCCAGGCTTTAGGAGCAAATAAGACCATTGGTCCCCTCCTGGTGGAAACACACACCAGCTTCTTACACAGAGTTTGCATTTGATCTGGCTAAGTCACAGTAAACTTGTATTACAGAAATCTAGTTGCAGAAACCAGCCAAGTCCAGGCTTATTGTCAAAAAATAAAAATTATTTACTTGAGCCTGTACTGTCCAGCTTTACAAGGTTGAAGTGACTTAACAGCTCAGGACCTTCTGGATTAATCTTTGCTTGAAGTAGCTTTATTTGCCCTGCCACAACACCAACTGAAATGAAATTGTTAAAAGATGGAATCTGTAAATGGGGCCACTACTGAGGCCACTTCCATTTTAGCCCCCTCTTCATAGGGTTTCCTTCCTCACAACTAAGTATATTGCTCCTGCCAATTTTTCCAACTTGTTGCTGTCCTTGGGATTTTCCATCAGTAAGGCAGACTTCCTCTTCTTGTCTGCTATTTTGTTCTGGCTATGGAGCATCTTTTCCTGTAGGCTTAAAGAAGAGAGAGATCATTAACAGATAAAGAATCAGGTTACTTGTATATGTCACTGTGGTCCTTTAGTAAGATGAACTCTGTAGGGAGTAAAACTGAGCCATTAAGAAGATGGCTGTTTGAATTGGTTGTGGCCCAGAGAGAAAGCAGAAGTAGTACATCCCAGGATGCAACAGGAGAAGTGCTGTCTTGAGCATGCCCTTGATAACCCTGAAGTTTTTTTTTTTTTCATGGGATGGCAATTCTAGCAGACCTCTTTACAGCTTACAGAATTCCCTTATTGCAGTGTTTCTCACAGCCCTCCAATGGTGTGCATTTGTGCATGCTCCTGAAGTAAAAGTGAATATTTCACACTATTCTCTTAGCAGAAATGTAAAATAAACTCTTAAGGATACTGTTTCAAGGAGGCTGTTATGATATTGAAAATCATGTTACTTTGCAGAAGTGTTTGCTCATGGTTTTCAAAACTGTTTGAAGAGGGTGCTTTTTGTTGCATGTAGCAAAATGAACAATTTTTTCCCCCCACATTTTTTGCTTTAAAGGTTTCAGTTCTAATGCTGTCTGTTCCTGAAGCTGTACAGTATTTAAGTAGGACGATTATTTTTTAAATGGCAAAAATGCTAATGTTTGGATTTAGCTTAGAAATCAATGTTAACTAATATGCAGAGAGAGTGAGGATCAACAGTGTTTAGAGCACTTGAACTCCCAGGTTTGGCTTCTCACATCTCTTGGGAAGGTGTGTCAAGAGTTAAAAATAGAAATGGTTTGTCTTCCATGCTTTATATGTAGCATAATCATGTTCCTTTTCAAGGTGCTTCAAAAAAACCCCTTGGCTATAATATGATCATCATAAAAACAAAAATATGAGAAGAAAACAAACAAACTCAAAGCTCCCAACCACACACAGCCCAAAAGCCTGGAATATGCTGCAGCATCAAGGTTTCCGCACCAGAAAAAAGCTAGAGTCATTCTGTTTTTGCAGAAGCTGTGCATTTAATTTTAAATCGTTCTGTAGTTGCTGCTCTGTAGTTTACCCCAAGCCCTGGCAGCGGTGCTAAGTGTGGCAATAAATATTACATCATAATTTTTAGGTAGCCAGTGGAAAGATGAAGCTGTCTGTCAAAGCTGGCTCTGAGGCCAAGGGAAGAGTCCCACTACATGGGCAGAAAGCCACTATGGGGGCTTTTGGCCAAAAATGTCCTTGGACTGTAGCCAGAAAACTGGGAAACTCAGTTCCTATGGATGGCTCCTTGAAAGGAATAATCCTGTCTGTTGAGAACAAGTGATGGGGAAATTAGTCAGGATGAGCAGGAAGGCCAAATTTTTGTAGGTGCATGAAATTGGATCTCACAGTCTAGCAGGCACTTGCCTGGTGCCTGAATCCTGCAAGGATGTGAGTTCAGTCACTGACAGCACTCTCAGTGCTCTCGTGGGGCTGGGGTGGCACGGGTAGGAACAAGAGGTTGAACTCAAAGCAGTTCATGCTACAGTAGCCTTGCATCTCCAGACAGCTATGGGCCATTCATTGCATGCAGGAAAATTTTGGCAAACTTTTCCTTTGCATTTTGAATTTTCACAGGGAAGAGGAGAAAGCTTCCTGAAATGCTATGGTTTTGGTGTTGGGAAAAGCAAGCTCAGATTAGAGTGGTGGCAGGGTAGAGGTGTACTACAGCCTTTTGTTGGCAGCCAGAACTCTGTTCTGGAGACCCAGAGCTCTGCAATTTGAGAGGGTGAGAGGTTTAATTGATAGCACTTGGATGAAATCCTTGCCTTGCAATTTCATTATTAATATTATAATTGTATCATTTTTACATGCTTTTTTAGTGCCTTTTCCTCTTGATGTAAGATGATGAAAGGCAGGTAGGCCCTCTGTTTTCTGCATATTTGCACACCCTATTTTTGTAAATAATGCTGAATCTGCTGTCTGAGACACACTGGTGGCCTTTCTGCACCTGAAATTGCAGGACAGGAGGCTGCTGAAGAACTGCTGTTTGGCACAGCTGGTCTGTGCTACGTTTGCATCCTCCTGCAAACGAGCTGTGGGGAGTTGATGTATCACAGCACAGGCAGCTAGGTGCCAGCAGCAGCTCACATTTGGTTTGCCTAACGCGTGTCCTCCCCGGCAGTGCCCAGAGCAAGAGCAGCTCAGCTCCGCGGGGCACTATTTGCATACTCTAACGAGTTGGGCCATAATTGGCCTTCATTGATTTTGTTTTCATTGAGCTAAAATAGAGTCAGAGCTTCTTAGGCAAGAAGAGCTGATTGATTTGTGGTAGGATTCAGGACTATTCAGTTGAAGGAATAATTAATTATGTTCTTATTTAGTAATTGTCAGGGTCGAAGTTTACTCTTACCTTTCAAGTAGACACTGCTAAATTTGCTCTCTAGACTCTGTCTCTCCTTTTAAAAACTAGGAGAAGGGACCAACATGCAGAAGATGGTTCAGGGAGAAAAATAAGTGGTAATGAAAGGATAGAGAAGGAAACTATCTCCCTGCTTATCCATTTGCATGACATCCTTTTTTCTGGGTCTTAATTGATCAGCTCCATTCTCTGGAAATTTTCTTCTAAACAATTCCAAGAAAACACCTTTTTAACCAAAAGTTGGAAAAAAAGGAAAAAAGAATCATTTACTTGAGAAAATGTGAATGGTAACCAGCTGTTAAGATTTTTATGATCCTTTTTTGGTTCTAATTAAAGCTTTTGCCCCAAAGAAATGTTTTCTTGGGTTGAACAAATACACCTGTGAAGCTCAGGAGCTGGGGGTGTTGATTGTGTGCTGTTTATCACTCATAAATGTGAAACACTGGGTATGTGCGTGAGTGATGGTCTTGCTGAGAGTGGAAACTTGTCCTTCCTTGTGCTCTTCTTAGCAAGTATCCATTTAATTAAACATTAGAACCGTGAGAGCAGACAGTGCTCTGTGGCAGAGGCAGATTTTATGAGCTGTTTCAGCAGAGTTGAAAGCAAGGTTATAGTGGCCACATACAGCAAAGTTAGCATTGGCACACACGTAACAAAGATGATGTTTAGTACATTTTCTCCTCATCTTGTGCTTGCAGCATAACATGGTGACAACGTTTGCTAGTGGTTTTTAAGTGGTGGATCTCATTACAAATATAATGTTAGACACTAAAGAATTGAGTCCAGGCGGTTTCTGTGCTACTGCCAGGAATGCAGTGCTCAGTAAATACCTTACACCAAGCAAGTAAATGACAAAGGAACTGCCTGGGCAAACAACAACCAAACGCAAGGGATCATTCTTTGTAACAAATTAGTTCTTAAATAGAAGGGTCTTCCACCAGCTTCACCGGATGAAAACTCCTGGCTCAATGAGGGCACTGAAGTGGACACAATCACCAATAATAAGGAGGACACAACCCCTGCATGGCCTCAAGTCCTTTGCGGTATGTGAGTTTGCAGGGGTGGGAAAACCAGAAGAGAAAATTACTGAAGAAATAATCGGGGGAGAGGTTGATGGCTTTAAGTAAAGGGATGACTCCAGCAGCACCACAACTATTTTGTCTGAAACATACATGGGCACTATTGTTCAGATAGAGAAAGTACCTCTCAGTTTGGAGATGTTCAGAGGAGTGCAGTTTACTCTGGGGATGCTGCCTCCTTGCATGAGAGTTGGTGGAAAAACTAGGGAAACTGCCATGGAAGACCTGCAAAGTTCATTTTCTAATATGCTTTGCAGGAAAGAATTGAATTTTGAAGGAACTCAGCTAAAATGCTATGTGAGAAATCAGCTGTGTTAGGATTCTTTTTCCTTTTTCCCCCTTTAATTTCCAAGGAAAAGCAGGATTTTTCTGCATGAAACACTGTTACATGCAGAAAAATCATTTTTCCAGTCATCAGTTTCCTACCAAAAAAAAAAAAATGAGAAAGTTCTGAGGTTTTGGTTTTTGGGTTTTTTTTTCCCATTTTGGACAAATGGTGGGGTTTGTTTTGGGCTTTTTGTTTGAATGGGAGATTTCTTATTTAGAAAAGCTGTAGCAGATTTCTTTTGGAAATATTGTTCCTATTCATTTACTTTTCCCAGATGTGAGCAAACTTCTTTAGTCCTACTGCTGAACTGGAGGCAAGCTTCTTTAAAACTGGTGTCTGAATGGCTTTCGAATGCCATTTTGCCTCTGAAAAGTTTCCCAAACTGTGGCAAAGTCACAGCCAGGTAATAACTGCATAGGATCTGGGGCACTCAGTAGCTGTGTAAGCTCACCTGGATCCTGCTGGGCTGGGTAGCCATCTCTGGACACCAAGGAAACCCCTTTTCCAAGCCCTACTCCCTCTGCAGATGTCTGAGCTGAAAACCTCTTATTTCCTTGCTTGCTGTCTCTCTTTTTGGTTAAATCAGCTTTTGCCACTCTTGGATTACACATACACACCCCTCGGCCAGTCCCAGTGCCTATTTTGCCCTGGCATGACGGGTCCCAGACCCTCCAGCTGTTTTGTGGCCTGTGCTGCAACTTCCATATTGGAAACAGTGCTTTGACTGGGAAACAAGGTTATGTGAGAAGCTGTGGAGTTTGGAGACTGAAAGAAAAGAGGTTTGGGGGTAACGTGAAGCAGGAAAAACAGCTGTGTGATCTTACAGTGGTAAATCAAAGTCTGCGCAGACCAGCATGTTCCTTTGAATTGGACACTCCCATTACATCATCTAAGCTGTTCTCTTTTTGGCAGTCACTTTTCTCTAAATAATGCTTTTTATTACTCTGGATAGTCCTATTTTGAGAGCTTAAGGTCACGGGCTCCACCATTTCCATAGAGCTGTTTTTTCTCTTTCCACTGATCTGTTTTAAGGAGCAGGGAGGCATTGAATTTTTTTTCTTCCATGAATAATCTCCCTCTGTAAAGTTGAGATGCTTTGTCATAAAATACCTTTTTGCTAAAATAGTGAATGGGTGCACCATAGCCCAAAACAATTAGCACCACTTTGTGTCTGAGTGCTTTCAAGTGTGCCTCCTGGGATTTCTGTGATTTGTGCTGCCATCTTGCTATTTGTCCTGTGTCAGAGTTCACCCATCATTTCAGAGCAAGGAAGGCAGGAGCTGGGCTATTTTGCACATGCGCTTTCGAGGATTTCATTTGCCAGGGGCCTGAAGGCTCCTGCCTCATTCATTTTACTGAGAGTAGCTTTCTCCACTGCATATATATCTCTTGGATTGGATTCTTATGTATTTCTGCCTTGGGACAGAGGTAACACTTTGTGTATACCAGGGCATTTGTAAAGGTTGCCTGGTTTTGTTGAGGCTGTGAAATGAACCTGAATTCCAAGCGCTCAGTACGACTTTTTCCTTTGCTTTTGTTGAAAGCACTGATTAAACATGTGTTTACAGGCCTTTTAAACTTCACATAGTTAAGGTGCACCAGAGTTTCAATGTCTTGTCATTTCTACTAGACTGATTGTCTTGGAAATTGAAGAAATTTCTATGCTGATATGCTCTGGGTAATGAATAGTTGTCTTAGAAGAAGATGAGTACCTTGGGGGTTGTAAGGATTATTGGACTGCCTATGCTGGAGCTCCAGCTATTGCATTGTGAAGATAATGAATGATTAATTGGTCTCATACTTTGTTTTTAATTGGTAGCAGTGCTTTGGATGCACTGGTTGCTGTAGCAACTTAGAGGATACACCTGTTCTAAGTAAAAAATTTAAAAAAAAGTGAAGGGGTAGAGGACAAGGAGCAGAAATTGCCATCTCATTGGCCCACGTAATTGTTGTGGACAAAATAAGAGTAAAGGGAAGAGCTGAGAAAGAGGACTAGAGCAGGAATCCCCCCGGCGGAGAAGATGTGGAAACTCCTCCTGTCTTGAGAGCAGAGCTTGCTTTGCATCCTTCTCCCTTTCTGGCTAAGACCTATTTTTTTTTCCTTTCACAAAAAATGCAGAGCTGTGTTAAATGCCTGAAGTTTCTCTCTCACATGATAACTCTGCACCAGCCTCTAGGAGGAGGCTGACCCTGGATCCTTCCTGGGTAGCTGCTCCTTTACAAATGAATTTATTGTAGTGAGTTGCAGCTACAAGGGCTTGTTCCTACTGTTGAGTTATTTCCTCTTCTTAGCATTCCTGCTCAGGTGTTCTGTGTCCTTGGTGGATTATTAAACCCTGCACTCCTGTGTTTCAGGGGGTGAGCTACAGAAGTAAGTGGCTATTAAAAGCAGCAGTTGGCCACAGGAAATCTATGTTAGACATGAAGTTAATTCCTGTTATTCTTGCCTTTGTAACCAGTAAATCCCTATTTTCCGCCCCTGTTTGTGTGAGTATGTAAAATAACTTGCCAGGTCTAAAGGGAGCACTGGCAGCTGTGCAGCTCTAATCTTGTGTGCAACAAGGGAGAGTCACAATCACATTTTGTCTAACAGTCTGCCAGAAACCATCACACATTCATTTCACAAAGTGGAAGGAAAAAACTCTGCAATTCCTTACACAAACCAGAGAACAAGCTGTAGAGCTGCATTGTCTTCCTTCCTTCCTGATGGAACAGGAAGGGATCCTATAGTGACTTGCATCAGAATAAGATGCTGGAGTAGATGTTTTATGGGTTGTTCACCCATCCTCTGTCCAGCTGAAACTTTATCTTGGTGGAGATGGTAAGAGTAGAATTGTTTATCTCATGGAGATTTCTCACTAGTTTTGAAAAAAGCTGAACTAAAGCTGGTAAAATTGCACTTGAAAATGAAAACATGGACATTACATTGTGGATAAATGGTTTGATGGGTGGAGCATGAAATTACCAATACTTCTGCAGCAGTATTTGTGGCCAGGACACTGACTTGGACAAAAATCCCTGGAGCAAGGAAGTTCATCTTTCAGCCAGATTTTGAAAAGGACAGATATCTCATTAGTAATCCAGAGATTTGAAAGTCTGTCAGCAGGAAAATAAGTCAGTTTTCTAATGTGCTGTTTCTACTACTGCAACTTAGAAATAATTGACAATATAAGAGTGGAAAGACATGCAAATGAATATGTTATGGTGTGAACAAATGGAGGTTGTGCTAATCTTGGTATGAAGAACCCATGTATGTGAACAAAGATAAACTAAATTGCTCATTAAAAATCACCATAAGTAATATTGATCTCTACAGCACTTCCTACCCAGATGCTCAGAAATATTTTATAAATCTTTGAAACTCTGACAAAGAGCAAGACAAGGTGAGAAATTTTGTGTAGCATAGGCAGTGATGGTGGAGGGGTGGAAATGAAATCGGGGGTTATGATTTGAAAAATTTCAGCAAACAAAAATGAGTTGTCCTGAGAAGAAACAAAGTTCTTTGACTTGATCTGATGCATGAAGCTACATGTTCAGTGACACTGCTATAAGGTGGCTCTGCTCTGGGTTACCTGCAGTTGGAGAACTGTAGCAAAACTTAGTAGCTCTGTATACTGTTTGTGCTGCTAAGGAGTAACTTCCTCTTTATACTGATGTTGATGTGTGAGATTCACTCAGAAGACAGCAAATATTGTATATTTCATAGCAATAATGTGTGAAAAATCTTCTAGGTTTGTTTTCTAATTTGTTTCTACTTCAATTAACTTTTTAAACTGCATGTCTTGTCTCATAAAATGATGAACGCTTTCCAATTTATTGAAACAGTGGTTCTACAAAAGAACAATATGCTTGAGCAACTCTTTGTGCTGATACATCATCATCAACTTGAGTAATGAGTAGGAGAGAGATAGGGCTGGGTTTGGCTGCATTGAAAACATTTGTAGATTTTATCTTGAACAGAATTTATTAAAATTGCAACAAACTTTATATAGCCCAGTACACGCTTCATTAAGGGAACATTACCTTACAATTATGATTAATTCGATTAAACTTATGAAAGTGTGTTATTTGTTCAAATCAAAAGGGTGGCAGGGAAGAATGATGGATGATGAAAGAGTGTGATAAATGAAGAAAGCAGCTGAACTAAATTGAATGTGTATTCATCCGTTTTCACTTCATAACTAATGATAAATTGAGCATGTCACATTTAACAATACATGTCTGAGCTTAATCACAGTCCCAGCCCCTGTAGTCTAATGTCTTTTGTCAGATAGTTGCATTCAGAGGACGTGATATTTGGTTTGGAGAAATCTACGCAGTTCATTATCTATCTGTCCCTGCAGCTAAAATCACAAATGAAGGCTTCTGCCCTCCCTTGAAATCAAATAACGGAAGTCTCAATTGGGATAGAGTTGTCTAGAAGGCAGAATCTGACTGTGAAGTGTTAATTTGACTTGAAAGGCAAGTGATGTATTGAAAATTGTGTGTTGTTGACAAGAATACATTTTGGGATAATTGCAAACTCGAAGCCTGTGAGGTCAGAGTCTAACTCACAGGCTCAGGCACTTGTTGTGCAGCCACGTGAGAAAGATGCCATTCAGCACCAGCTGAAATGTCTGAATTTGGCCTGAAAGGCTTGGGGAGTTTGTACGGGCAATGACTGGCTGCCTTGGGATGGTTTGCAGGCTTCTTAACTTGTACCTCATGTTTTGATGGTCAGCCTTGCTGGATGGCAATCTGCAGCTCTGGTTCTGTCCTTGGATATAAGAGATGTGAAGCAGGATGTTAGGATCAGGTGTGTACTGAGGGGAGGATCTTCATTTTGTCATCATCAAGACGAAAGAGGAAAACATTTTGTTCTGGGATGTTTGGTCAACATTTCATACCAAAAATGTAGTTTTGGCTGGCTTTGTTGTTCCTTTCCTGGTTCAAAATTATTCACATGTGTTAGGCCTAACTGAGTAATGATGGATTGGGCTGTTGAACCACACCAGGGATGAATTTTGAGCATGAGATGTTTAGCATTTCCAGGGATAGTTCAGGTGTGATGCTGCAGCCGTAGATCAGAGAGGAAGAAAAAGTTGTCGTGTAGTTTTAAGGAGTAACAGGAAGCAACTGCAGAAGAGCTGAATGCATGAAATAATAGCTATGGTCCTCCAAACCTGAAATGGAGGAAAGTCCTGCATCTCCTAAGAACACTGGACATAAAGGGATGTCCTATAAACAGATGAAGAATAAAACTGGGTAGCTAAGCATGGGCATAAGTGTCATGTACAGGGATAGGGAGTAGGGAAGGGACAGTCTCTTGCTCTTTTCAGGTCACTTTAGTTGCTTTAGAGAAGTATCAGAGACCCCTCTTGTTCTCTGTGCTGTTCCTCAAATTCTCCTTTTCCCTCTCTTGCTATCAAGTCTCTTGACATGGCAACTGCATTTCCTGTCCCTTAGTAGGAGCACTCTGTGGAATTTCAAAGATATTTTTGAGCTTCTAGGTCAGGAGTGGACCAAACTTTGTTCTTGTACAGTGCTGCCTGTAAGACTGGATATTAAATAGGTTCTGGACAATTAAGGTAATTTAAGAAGGTTAGCAGTATTTAATTTTGCCAGCCTCTCTAAATTTAATGACTGAAGGAAAGGAGTTTGTGTGTAAAAGTTAAGGAAACAAAATAGACTATGAAATAAAGGGAAGAAAACTTTTCAACCAGTTTTAGTAATGACATCATTCCCCCCCTAGATGGATGCCACTGTTTTAAGTGACTGTAGTATTGTTCAGTCCTGGCTTCATGTGTCTGAATGCTTTGTGTTTCTGTGCCAGACATCACACCTGGATGGGATGGATGTGAGGGAACTTCTGTGAAGTTGTCTCTGCTTTTCCTTTATCTGTTTTTCAGGAATGCTGTAAAATGTTGGTCTATTTGCCTGAGGAATACAATTGAGCATTTCTTGGTGTGTAAAGAAGAAAATTATTTACACCTGTAACCACCGTCTATAAAACCACAACCTGATTTCACTGAACTATTGGAGCCTTATCCTTTGGGAAGGCTATGATTGCACGTGACATAGTATTGGCTCTAGCAGTGACGTTATTAGGACCAGGATTCTGTCAAAGAGATGGAATTTGTAGTGAATTTTACACTTAGTGGTAAGAAAAGTCTAAGGAATGGAATGGAAGTCCTGTGAAACTAGCAGTTTTTATCCCTCATGCCATGAAAGTGGTTTGGTGGGGTGTTTTTTTTTATGTAGCAGACAGACAAAGAGCTAACTATGTGCTTATCTCTGGGTGTCGTAATGTTTCTCAAGCAATAGTTTACAGTTGCTACAGAGATATTTCTGACTCTGACCTGATTGATTGAGGTGGATTTTTTGAGAAATGGTCTATGCTGTGAAGATGGTTAACCTGGAGATAAATGGACCATTTCAACTGCTTAGGCAATCTGAAGCTTCAGTCTCTCAATACCTGATGTTATGGTGAGGTTAGATTTGGGTGAGAAAGGAGGGTATGAGGTGCTGGGCTTCTCTTTGGAATGTTGCCGCAGGCTCTTTGGGAAGAGAACAATGCACTTTAAGCATCTCTGCATTGTCACCAATGCAAGCCCCTTCCCTCTGAGCTCTGCTTAAGCCGATGCATTCTTTTGTGGTAAACAGGGAGTTAACTGAGTAAGGTGGGAAGGAATCTTCTGGAGGAAAAGCTGCAGTTTCTTTGAGGAGTTCACTCTTTACATGTGCCCCAATTTTGGGTAGCCCAGTTGGAGACTTCTTTAATGAAGATGGCTCTGGGTACTTTCTGGACTTCAGATTTCTGCAATGCTCCTCAGTGTGAACTCCTGTAAAAGAGAGGTACTGGAAGTGACTCCTTTATTTTAAAAAAGGTATATAAGCTACCCTTCCCCCATGGCTGAGTAGAAGGCTCAGAGGAGACAGGGGTGTAGGAATCATTAAAGTGAAATGCGAGTCATGTTCATTAAAGGCAAGCTAGCAGAATGTCTTATATTAGTGGCTGTGTAATGATTAGAGCTTCCTGTAATAATGATGATGGTGATTCTACTATATGAATTGAACATTCATTCTAAGTTAATTCACACCCTTTTAACTAATAAGTTATTTAAGGGAATAAAAAAAGGAACCCTTTTTAGCTCATAATTTGAATAGACTGATCAGAAGGAAGCTGAAATAGCAACTCTCCCTCTGTTCTGGGAAGATTCAAACATTAACCTTTATCTCAGTTTGGTAGTTTTATTTATTTATTCATAATTCATTACATGCTAAATACTGCTAAATAAATTCATTACATGCTAAATTCTGCTAAATACTAGGCCTACCTCCCACTGGAGGTTGTCTATGTCTTCACTATGTCTTGTTCCGAGTCAAAATTGTCATAAAGAACTTTATTTTGGTGTGAAATTATTTGAAGAAAACTTTGTTTTTATTTTTGTTATTCTGAGACATGGCAGGGAGATGAATGATTTACTGTTTGCCTTTCAAAATCTCCATTTTTGAGCAAGAAATAATGGTCTACAAATATTTTTTATCAGGAAAAAATCAAAAGGGGAAATAATAATTTATTGTATATAGGACATAAAAAATCTGAATAACAAGATTAAAATGAGGCAGAGGGTTTAGTTTAAGTATTGAAGGAAAACTCTGATGGTGGCAGCCATGGCTTTGCAGTAGTCTCTTGGAAGGGAGAAAAAACTCTGGTTAAAGCTGTTTAAAGATAGCCTCGGAGATAGAATAGCATATAAAGCCCCAGCAGAGTGGAAAATGGATACAAGAGATGAATTGGTCTTTTTTACTTGCAGCTTTGGTCATTCAGAGGATCTGGAACTGCTAGCAAGTTGAGGACTTGAGAAGTTGTGTTCCATTGATGTCAGCTTCTGCACATCTGCAAATTCACCTGAAGAAGTTGGCACCTTTGAGTGAATAACATGGGTTTTCTGATTGTTTTATTCATTACTTTTGCCTTGCAGTCAGAATAGGAATGTCCAAGACAAGCTTTGGCATGGTTTGGTGTAAAGACTGTACAGAATGCCTCAGTGTTTTAGTTGTGAGTCCTGTTTAGAAGTAACAACGGAATTTTTTACCATGATTTCTATCCTGATCAAAGGATTACATTTATTAAACTACGTCTTGTATTGCCATATATTTCAAGATGAAACTAGTCAAAATTTCAGCTCTGTACGCTATAAAAGCTTGAAGGAATCCCATACTGTGTAAACGAAGAGGTTCAAAGCTAAATTCAGATTAGTATAATTTGTATCTGGAATACACACTCTGATGCCTTGGTCAGCTGAGTTCCAGCATTTAATGGCCTTCACAGTTTAGCTTGTGCAGAGCTGAAAACATGTACATTTGGAATAACTTGTCATAATTTACTCTTAAGGTTGTGCTCTTGTTGGTGACACACAGTCTGATATGCAAAGCCCTCAAAGTCAGCTTTTATATGAGTCATTGCAGGTATCTGCTTCCTTGTAAACAATCTATAATGCACATTTGGTTATTTGAGATGTAACTCAAATTGGTTTGGAGAATGCTTCTCTTTGGATGCTGTAGCAGATTCTGGAGGAGAAGAGCTGGGACAGGAGTCTGGATGCTGCTGAGTCTGTCTGGGAGGGCCTGGGTAGAGGGAGCTGTCCAGCCCATGGCAGCTCAATGTTTTCTTTATTTATCTTGGAGGGGTGATTCTTAATGTTTCTTGAGCTTTCCTTCAGATGAGAACTTTTCTGCTTTCTTCTCCAGAAAGAGAAGAAATTGCTCTGGAATACCAGTACTGAATTCCAGCCCCAGGCTAGGCTTAGATAATCCTTTAATAAACATCAAGTTCTAACTACCTTAGTTAAACTAGGCTGAAATACCAGTGCCTTACATCTGATGCTGCAATTGAACATTCTCACTTCAGGGTACAACTAACTTGAAATTATCTCCAAAATATGGCCTTCTCCTCATCCATATCCCTAAGGAAAAAAAAAAAAAGTCAGTTTAAATTTCTCATAGGTATCACAGAATCATTTTGGTTAGAAAAGATCTCTTAAGTCATCAAGTCCAATCTTTGATCATTACCCTGTCAACTGGCACTGAGTGCCACATCCAGACTTTTCTTGAACACCTCTGGGGATGGTGACTCTAACACCTCCCTGGGCAGTCCACTCTGATGTTTAATAAGCCCTTTCTGTGAAGAAATTCTTCCTGATGTCCAACCTGAACCTCCCTCCCCTGGTTCAGATTGAGGCTATGTCCTACTAGTTGCCTGGCAGGGAGAAGGGGTTGACCCCCACCTTGCTACCACCTCATTTTGAGGAGTTGTACAGTGTGATAAGATCCCCCCCCTTAGCCTCCTTTTCTCCAGGTTAAACATCCCCACCTCCCTCAGGTGCTTCTCACAGGATCTGTGCTCCAGAACTTGATTAAAGGTAGTAAGCAAAAAAATGTTTTCTTTAGGGTTTGAAAATACACTGCTAATCACTCACAGGTTGAGTGGAGACAGAGGTCTGGAGACAGAGGTCTTTGAAAGAGAAATCTGGAGGTCTGGAGACAGAGGTCTTTGAAAGAGAAATATTTATTTCCCTCTTAAAATAGCTTTTTCTCAGCTACTTCTCAAAACTGGGTTGTCCTCAGGCTCTGTCTTCTTTTTGGTTCTCCCTGCACAATATCTAACACATAGAACTAGTTCTGGTAAGGTGCTAACTTGGGTAGTTTCTGAACGTCTCTGATAATCTCAGTGGTTTGTATGTGCTTGGACATGGGTCTGGAAGACATCAAATATCACAACAAAGTTTCAGCATGATTAATAATTTTGCCATGAAATCTGCCAGACTTTTATGGAACTATTGGTGAGTGGTGGAGTCTAAATTCTGCTGGTTGAAATACAGAGGTCTGGGAGCTCACTGTGCAGTTTTATGTTTCTTGGTAGGCCTAACTGTTCTGATTTCAATCCATATTTCCTCCATCAGAAGAGTTTATGTGCTTTCATCATCTTCACTGGTGAAACTTTCCAAACAGAGTTGTGTACCCCAATACAAATATTGAAGGATGCTGGCTGTTCTAACCCAAAACATAGAAGAAATAGAATATGTGGCAAGGCCCACTGTGCCCTGTCTAGTGCTTGCATGTTGCAATGGAATTCAGCTGGATGTTAGGAAGTGAATCAATAATCAGGATGATAATGGTCAAAAAGGATGTTCACAGACAATAATTATGGATCTTCTGGCTTTATTTTTTTGCCAGCAAACATAATGTTCTGATGAAGTTATAATTTAATTAACTTCACCTTAACAGTATCTAAAAGCCTATACTTTGCAAGAGTAAGTAATGTCCTGTCATCTGTCTACACTGATTTTACCATTGTTGTTTTTTGTTGTAATCTTCCTGTGTTGACTGTGAAGATTGCATCTGTCTTTAATATGAAATTCATTACGATTTCTACTTTTGAGCAACTGTCAAAACAGCTTCTTATACGTCAACCTTCACATTCATGTATTTACATTTATCTTTGTGGAGAACCACTGGGAAAAAAATATTTTCTCCTCCCCCTCCTCTTACTTTCCTCCTTCAGCTGCCTTTCCCAGTGCTCTCCTTTACTTTCTTCTCCCTTTCATAACCTCATCTAGATACCTATTAGCTCTCTGTTTCAATAACACTGCTCTGGCTTCCACGAAAGTGCTTTTTAATGTAGGAGATGTACTTCAGCCATAACACCAGGGTCACTTTCTGAGTAACATTTTATGGGATTGATTAAACTTTAACACCATAACTGTTGACTTTATAGGCCAAGGAAGAGACACTGAGTGCTAAGCTCTGGATAATTTGTGCTTCACAATTTTTAAAAATCAGATAGAGATAAGGTTTAATGTGTTTGATGAAGCAACCCGTTTTCTTTTTCTACAGCATGTCCTATTTTAAAAGACCCACAACATTTAACATAAAGTCTTTAACTCTAATGAAGTAAAGTTATAGTAAATAACCATATACATGTAGAAAAGATTTAGTTATCAATGGCATAAGAAGTTATCAATGGGAAGAATACAAGAAGATTTAATTTGCTCTTTCCTTGGCTTCAAGTGCGAACATCTTATGCTTTTTGCTGTTGCTAGAAAGTGAATGAATGGCTGCTCTTGGCTGAGAGTTGATGTTCCAGAATCATGTTTTTCCTTCTCACTGCAGGGTCTCCCCTTGCTGTGACTTTGGTAGGGCAGAAAACAATGGTGGTTTGCTAAATAAACAGAAAACCCCCAGCTCTCTTTAAATCTCTTCTTTCAGTGTGTGCAGTGGTTGGTGCTGAGAAGTTGCTGGAGAGTGGTGCCTCTCAATGTGTTCCAAGAAGGAAGAGGAGTATGAAAGAGTGCTTGATGGATAATGTGACTGCAGGTACAGTTCCTAGGCTGGTTTTAGTCTCACAAGATTTTAGGCAGGCCATCTGTAATCCTCTCATCACCTCATCTGCTCGGTGGCTAATAGAGCACTTCTCTGCCAGGGTTTCCCTGTTCTCTGCCTGTGGGAAACTCCTCTGGCTGCAGCTAACACACTGCTCCTAATTACTGTTCATAATTAATGGTATGGATGTGCTCCCCCATCCAAAGGGAAGAATGGTTGTACTTTCTTGTGGAGCCTGAAGAGTCACATCTAATGCATGATTGATCTCAGATGGGAGCACACAGAGGTTCAGTTTCACCCTGGCTGAGCAACTCAGATGCAGAATCCCTGGAGGCCCTGGGGATAAACCCCAGGCTGGGACTGGGCCTTCCCTGCACATTTTTACTCTGTCAGAGCAAACTAGTGCAGGGATGTTGAATAATGCTCTATTCTGCGCATGAACTTCCACTAGGGTTTCTGGACCTCTGATAATAAACGATAGTTAAGAGTGCATCACAAATCCCTAAAAGTATTCGGCCTGTGTTATGGTGAAACCCAGCCATTTTCAAGGTGACAAAGGCCTCCCCAGTCAGAAAAGATGGCTTGGTGTGGCCAGGGAGTGTGGTTATGGCCTGGCATCAGCAGATTTCCTGATGAAGTCACAGTAAGATTGCTATTTTAGAAAATCAATAGCATGGTTAATTGTCTTGTCCTAACATTCCTTGGGACGGGTAACTGTGCAGCTTAAAAAAGAGCCAAAATTTAAAACCCTGTGGCTTACTATTTCAGTTGAAATGTTTTTAAATTGAAAGCCCAGTCATACTTGCAATGCTAACTTTCCTAAAAGGGTTCACATATTTGAACACCTCCTGAGATTCAAAGGAGTCGTGTAGGGGGCTCTGTCTCTCCTCTGAATGCAGAATATATTTGGCCTCCTTGGAAGGCAGACCCCTTGAGCTGCTGGGAAACGCTGGAGAGCTCAAAGTGGGTTATTGCCAAGGAAGGAAGGAAGGCCAGTGTCTCCACGAGTCCTTCACATGATACTCCTCTGTCTGGGCTGTTGCCAGTAGCACTGACCAACGCCTGTCTTAGTGCCCATCTTTGGAGGTGGTTGGTGTTGGGAAGGGGCACAGATTGCATCGTTTTAAGGGCGACTCTATAGAGCTGCTTGAAACTGCTAAGTGATCAAAAGCACAGTTCCATTGTTGAGGAGGATTGGATATTACAAGTGATGCCTAAGAGGAAGAGGCAGCCTCTTTTTCAGGAGATCTCTGAAACACTGATTGCTGGAAACTGGGAATAATGTCCAGGAGAAGAAATGCTTCGCCTTGTTCCTAGCAGGTTCCTGGGGAGTCTGCCACGTGTGGCTTGGAGAGATAGGTCCAGTACTAAATTGTCATTGAGTCTGTTAGTGCTCATAAAACCCAATTCTTACCTTAAAACTAAAATGGTCTGTGGATAGGCTAAATCTAGGAAAGTTCAGATTGCTTGTTGAAACTGAGAGGGGCCTTGGTCAGATGTCTTTTCCTTTTCACACAGATGAGTAAACCCGTATTTTCTCTTTAAGTCAAAAGTATTTCTTATATGATTTCTCACTATCTGTTACCTTCTCTCACTCAATCTGTACAAGGTTTGTTACTTGCAATTCCCCTTCAGTATTTTCTTTGTTCTTGAGTCTCGTGTCCTTCAGCATGTGCCACTTCAGCTGATCGCCAAAGTCTCAAGAGGGTCTGGCAGGCATTGTTGCTGTTTTCCAATCTTGCCAACTGTAATATTTCTTCCAGGCAAGGTCCCTCATAATTCAAGAGAGGTCAGTCAGGACCTGGGAGCTGAACCTGTCTTTACAATGAATCAGCAGTGGGACTGAAAGAATTTATGCAAACCATCAAAATTATTTTGCTGCTAACGGTACTGGGGATAGGTCTGACAGCATTGCTGAGTTTTTTCTGTTCTGCAGCTAACAGTAAGAAGTGTAGGATCCATTAAAGATCAGCCCAGGCTCCCTTCATCCTAGATGTGGGCCTTGAGTCAGTCTCCCTGCTGCACAGGAAACAGAAGAATGGAGCTAAACACAAGCATGTAACAATTTATCATAAACCTGTTTGTTCTTTATTGGAGTCTCTCATCACCACTAAGCTGCTGACAGCCCTGCCTCTCACTAAGGGAATTTAATTTTGCTTTAGACCATATTTAATTCTCAGAAAAAAACAATAGATGGGGAGTTTGTCTCTTACTGTGTGTTTGGCATTTTTTAGAGACTCTCAGGAAAGAGAGGGAGGTATTTTTCTTATAGTAAGCTGTACTTTTAGAATTAGGTAGTGTAAAAAAAGTCCATCTACCTGCTGTGGTGTTTTATTGAAATTCAGACTTGGCACATTATATTTTGGTATCACTTAACTTCTTGAAGTATTTGAGATTTGACTCCTGGTCCAAACCTGAATTTTTGTTTTGGGCACTCATGTCGTAATTAGGTGCATCATAGGAGAGAGAAACATTAAACACAGAGGACTTAACCCTCAGAGAAACACCATGGGAAAAACCCCAATCGAATGGTAAAAGGTACAATGCTAAAACTGATCAGTAAAATTAGTCTGTAAACAAAAAGATAAAAAAGATAAAACTTGCAGTGAGTGTGCTTCAGTCTGCCTGGAACCAAATCTGCTCTGGTGGGAAAGCTCTTCCTTCAGTGCTGTGTTTCATCTGGTATTTTACTGCCTATATGCCTTTGTAAAAAGTCTAACCTTAAAGGCTAAGATATCTTCTAATTCTCTTCTATATCTTCTAATTCTAAAATACTTTTGATGCGCAGATTGTTAAATTAATATGCTTTAGAAATGGAGTCAGCACAATTTTGCTGAAAATTTGAATGTAGACATATTTAGATTTAGCTCTCAGAGATTTTGAAATGTTTTCTGTACATAATGTCCTACTATAAACACAGTTTCTTTTACCCTAAAAGAAGAAGTGGTAGTAATTCAGAAATGCGAATTGGACCCACTGCAGCTTGCCACTGCCTTTGGGCTGTGGAGCCTGTATAGTCCAGGTCCAGTTCCAAAAGGTGCAGATGTGGTTAGTTCTCTGTTTCTGTCACTTCTTCACCAAGAAAAAATGTCTTTTACCCATGTAAGCATCTAAATGGTCTGAAATCTGGGATGTGTTATCTTTGCTCAGGTGAACGGCATCTCAGTTCCTGAGCAGTCCTTGACTTGTCAGTGCTTTCAGAGCAAAGTGCTACCTCAACAGTCTGATGTAGTGGCACATGAGCTATATAGAGTAAAATGTTAGACTCACACAATAAGTTTTTGCACACCTCTCTCCCTTGATCACGCTGCCAAAGCAGACATTAATCAGCTTTACTCTAGGAGTTAGAATAGAAACTTGCTTGTAAATTACAACCATTACACTTCCAGCTTAAATTTCTACTCCTTTAAGCTAATGTTTTAAAAGACTAACCCTACCACTCTGGCAGGTGCCACATCTTGCCTCTGTATCCATTTGGCACACTCTTTCTCTCTCTCTCTCTCTCTCTCTCTCTCTCTCTCTCTCTCTCTCTCTCTCTCTTTTTTTTTTTTTTTTAAGTTGAAGGATTACATTATCTCTGTGAAATAACTTTCCTTCTTTAGTTGTTCACTTTGATTCAAGGATTTTTGATTAAGCGTTCAGGGGTTATGAATAAATAAGAACCAGCAGCCCAGTAATTGGTATATCATTACTCCCTAGTAGCACATTTAATCCTCAGCTTCGCTGCACCACATAACCTTTTCCTTCAGTCCTCTTCCTCCTCAATATTGCTTACAAAAAAAAAAAAAAAAGAAAAGGGGAGGAGGGAAAAAAGCCATGTCACTGCAAGCTTCACAAGTTACCATTAAAATGAATACTTTTTAATTTCTCTGGATGAGATGGAGCCCTGTGCTCTGGGACAATGCTGATGGATGACATTTTAATGCAGCTGAAATGTTATTTTTACTGAACCAGGGAAAACTATAAATTTTGCTTCATTGCCACTGATGGCTCTATGCATAAAACTATGGTGGCGCCCATTGCCCATGAATAATCACCTCAGCATGGCAGATGTTACTTCACAGGGAAAGCAATTCTTTTGCCGAAGAATTGTGAAAAGATTAATTGTCTACAGCTGTTTCATGGCCCACAGCAATCTTGATACATTTATGATAAGTTTAAGAGCTCACTAGAGGCAGCTCACATTCCCTGTTGTGAGAGAGGGAGGAGAGGGAGCTGAATGGCTTTATTTTGACACCTGGATCCATAGAATCTGTCAGCTCCATTATAGCCTTCATAGAAAGCCTGCTGTTGGCAGGTTTGGGATGATTGTGAGTGGGCTAAGATGCAGGAATTATCTGGACATGGATAAAGAAAGGGAGACTGAGAAGAATTATTCAAATTTGTGCAAATGAATTACTTCCATTTTTCCTCCCTCTGCCAAGTGGAAATTGAACGTAACCCACTCTGACCTTTCTCTATTAAGTGCTGCAAATTGCAGTAAATGCATAGTTCTGAGTGCCCTAATGAGACAAAGCTCTAGCAATGCCTCATTAATAAGGAAAGTTTGACCTTGTTGGTCAGCCCTTCATTTGATATTGAAAAGAAATAGGAAAAAAGAAGATATGACCTGCTGTAAATTTTGAACAATACTTTTGATTTAGTTTGTATATACTCCCAAGCAGACACTTCACAACCTTTTTTCCCCTTCCATTTTACTATACAAGTCAAGAAGAGGTATTTACTTACTAGACTTCTGTGTAAATTCATGAGGACAGTGGTGATTTGTAACTGGAACACACACAGGTGATCTGATGAAGCTTTTCCAAATGTGCTTTTACTATCTTGTATTGATGAAATAATGTTGATACCCTCCATTCTGCACAGGTTTGTTTTCCTTTTTCCCACAGCCCATATCCATTACCTTCCCACTGGCCTATATCTGAGTGCCAGTGTGTATTCTGAGTGCCATTACTTGAAAAGAATATGGCCAGGAAATTGTATTCTATCCCTAAATACAATTGCTGGAGCAGGAAGTGCCTCTGAGAAGGTGATGGGAGATGTTTGCTCCCCAACCCGACAGAGTAGCTCTCTGATTCTGGTCACTGTACCGTTCCAGATGAGATAGAATCTAAAGGGCCCAACAATTAATTCACAATAAATGCCAATAATCCAGTCTAAAGAGATTTATTATAAAATCCCAAATCTGTGAATGCATGTATATTAAAGAGAAAAAATATTGAACAAAGCTAAAAATTGGGAGAGAAATATGGAAGTCAATAAATAGATTTATAGAAGATAAATGGTTATAATCTGTGGTGCTCTATGGTCAGTCTTGCTTTTAGAAATCATAAGGGGTCAAATATTGCAAGCATTGACAAAGTATATTTCCCTGTTTAATGACTTGGACATAATACACCGCTTTTTTTTTTTCATAGTTACAGAGCCTAGCTTGATATTTGTTTATGTTCTTTGTATTTGTATATACCCGTGTTGTTATATATTGACATAATTTTAGTTATAAGATATTATTTTTATTTATTATTAGTTATAATAATCATAATATATATAGTAGTATTCATTTAAACAATATTTTTAATTCATATATTCATCCATTTTTATGTTTTTGCACTTGTTTCTTATATTCTTTATTTGTGTTTATTATTTCAAACATTTTAAGGCATGCATTCAAGAAATTTAAATAAGACATGAGGCTTAAATGCTTTCTCTGCTTGCTAAAACTTGCTACAAATGGTAAATGAATAGGTATAAAGTGGAAGTCTGCTCAGAAATGGTAAATGAACCAAAATAACATTGCTCAATTTGCTTGGGTAAGTTAAAGAATAAGCTGACCAGCTCTGTTAGACGTTTATAGCTCCTTCAGAAATTGCATCCCCTGGGATTTGTGGGTTGCAGGGGAAGTGCAGGAGCAAGCCTTTACTGGTACTGTAACCAAAGAGAGGTGGATGGAGGCTCTGTGGGGCTCACAGTGCCATTCTTAGATCAGGTATTGGAAATTAACGAAGCATTGGAAACTGGGATCAATTTTGTACATGGGAACAGCCTCTTGGAGTGAAATATGCTGCCACACAGAAGAAGATGAGTATGTGCTTTGCACATACATCA
This sequence comes from Molothrus aeneus, assembly GCF_037042795.1. Classification (NCBI taxonomy): domain Eukaryota; kingdom Metazoa; phylum Chordata; class Aves; order Passeriformes; family Icteridae; genus Molothrus; species Molothrus aeneus. The sequence continues at coordinate 13,432,359 of NC_089649.1, forward strand.
AATATTGAAATGCCAACCAAGGAATCCAGGCTTGTCCATCCAGTTCTGAAATGACAGCTTTTGGGGTTTGAGGCATGTCAGGTCTTGGTTAGTAGCCCTGTTTTCTACAGAAGAGCAACTGCTCCTGCCATATCCCTGTTTGGTACATGTTGCTGACATGCCGGCAGCTCATGAGGCATGTTCATCTGGCAGTGGACAAGGAAGATAGAGGGGTGTATTTTCCAGCTTGATAGGATAATTGTTATTCCTGCCCACTGAGGCAGATTTTTTTCCATTACACATTCCAGTACAGTGTGACTGTAGTGGATGTTAATGTTGCAGGTTTCAAACCAGGAACAGCATTCAGAAAATTTTGCAGTCCATGGGGTCATTATAAGTGGTCTTCAGACCAAGAATAGTATCTATATAATCACAGATTTTTAAGCAATAGTGCTAGTGATGAAGAAAATTTAGGAGGGTGACAGCAACCACCAATCTAAAATATCTAGGAATCTTTCTGGTGAAGACACATCAGTGTCTAGTGAAGCCTCATGAAAGGATTTCTATAAAGGAATCTAGACTGCTGCTGCATACAGAGAGATTCTGGTATGAGAATGAAAGGTATGAGAATATGGAATAGGGGCATTTTTAATGGATGAAAGTGTCCCTTTTTGGCATGGTTTGTATTTCTAACTTTGCCATTGCTCTCCAATTTTACTGCCAGACCTAGAATAAAAGCTTAGTAGCAAAACACAGATCTCTGAGAGGAGAATCATAAGCAACAAACATTAAAAATATTAGCATGAGAGTTTCCTGCATCAGCATGTGTAATTTAAAGGGTGTTGTTTTAAGTGCTACATAGACAGCAGCACTCATCCCCAGCTTGCTAAGAGTAATTGGTGGGTTTTTAAAACTTCTTTCATTAAGTTTTACTTGTGAACAAGTAAGATTTTCTCAATATATTCATAATTCAAAATAATTCACTAAAATACTGCAGATGTATCTTAAAATTAGTAAATTTTGGCAGTGGGCTCTGACAGACTTAATTTAAATATACCTAAGTCAAGACAACTTGACTTATTGGATTTGTGAGTCTCACACCTCTGATTGGATGTCTGTAAAGATTTGAATCAAATTCCCACAGTGAATATTTATACTTAAGACCTAAAATGTTCATTTTACACCAATATTTTACAGCATGAAGTTAAAATGTACTGTTTCTGCAAACATTCCTCCAGAAGGAGTAATTTGTTTGAACACATCTCAAAGAAGGTTGCCCACACAGCTGGAATAATTCTGAATAAAAAATTCTTATGCATTTACCTATAGATTGTATAATACTCACTTTCCTCTCATAAAGGGTGCTATTTGAGCCTGATAAATAAGGTTAGTAATCTGTTGTCAAATTCTCCATTCTTCAGGATCAGGTTTTTCAGCACAGCTTAAGAATTGCAAAGACTTAATGAAACATTAATTACTGAAGAAATCTTTCTACCGTGCTGAGTGAAGAGTAGAGACAAGGCTTTTTTTTTTACTTGGGCAGGAAAATACAATAGTATTTGTTCAGACAAATAAAAAAAAATACAGAAGCAGCTAAAATTGTCTTTTGTGGGACCCATCACTAAACTAAAATATGACAAGATTTCAACTAGATTTTTTTTTCTGCTATAATTAACTTTGTCTTTTGACAACTCTTTCTGAGGCATATATTAATTAAATATGGGATAATGAATAGAGACAACTAGATCACTAGGGCATAAATCAATTGAGGGGTTCTGATGATATCATAAACCACAAGAATGGAGTATGTGCAGTTCATAATAACATCAAAAGACTGTGATTGATTTGGAACTTAGCGATCCTTCTACATTTATTATTATTTTATATAAAGCATAAAAACGAGTGGTTTTATGCAAAGACAAGATGATTTTTCTTCCCCATGTTCTTTGATAATGGGGAAATTGTCATTGTTCAGAGATAAAGAAAAAAGCTATGCTTATTACATGGAGAGGGATGGCAGAAGATCCTGGTGTGGTCTCAGAGAAGGCCTGGAACTAGGAACAGTTTGACTGTCATTATTTATACACCTTCTGTGGAGAATTCAGGGCCTAATTTTCTGGTGGTTTAAAATGCTTCTGCTACTTGCAATCTACTGAATTCTTACTAATAGAGAACTTTTAACTTTTTTTTTTTAAACCCTCAGGTTGTGCTCATTTACCAGATTGCATTTTATGGAGTCTAAGACCTTTTCTGTGTAAGTGATCTGAGATTTTTTTTTTCCAGATAAATAAAAGCTTGAAGAAGGGGATTTTCCCTGCAGATGTGCCTCTTTTGCACAGATCAAAGCTGGATCAAAGTGTGGTCTCTGTGGTATGAAAATAGTTCTTTTAGAAAACTCTATGGTGATAAATGTGTGGGTTTATACAAAAAGACACGCACATATATATATATAAATTAATTTTTTAAAAATCCTATTTGATGGACAGATCAGTAACCCTCTGGGTTGTGCCACATGCTTTCCTTACATATTCAGTGCTTTCCATTTTAAATTTACTGGGTCTGGGGAGATGAGGTGAGGGAACAAGGGATGTTTTGGTTCCTAGTTCTGCATGTTCAATGAGAGAAGTCTTCCTGCAGAAAGATGACCTTAGGCTCCTTTTAGTTATTCTATAGTGCTGTCAGGAGCGCATATGGAAAGGGTTGTAGCAGATAAAGAGGGCATTGGTCAAAGTCTTGTCCCTTGATAAACCTTTCAAATGTGTTCAGGTGTCTCTGGGCTACGAGACACTGTAAAACAAAGAATGAGAGGATGGCTCTGTAGCTGCATACCAGGTGCAGTGGTGGAATGTGATTTTGGCTTTTTGATCAGACACAGCATCCAAGAATGAAGAGTTAGGTCTGACTTGGGCAGTTAACCCAGCTATGATTGCCAACTATTAATAAATACATTAGCTTAGTCTCTGTCCCCTCCTGCCCAGCTCTGTCCCCAGGCTGGTCTGCAGAGCTTTCTGGCAGCTCTTGCACTCCTTCTTTGCTGGTAGCTTTTGAAGACATAGATGCTGAAAGGAAAGGCCCTGTATTCCTGGAGGGCAAGTGAGCTCTGAAAATTATTGGCTGTGCAGTCTGGTGCTTACTGATCCTCTAAACTCCTTTTGATACTTGAGAATGTGCCATGTTTTATGTGCAGGATTGATTGTCAGTGCCAGGGTTGAGGAGAGGCTTGGGACAGTGGAAGGAGGACTGGCATGGTGAAGGTATGAGATAGCAGATCCAATCCCTCATGGAAAGCCGGGCTCAGAGGCCAAGAGGCAGACACTGCCTGCTCCAGCACCACCTCATCCACACAGGCTGTCTGAGGAGGTGAATCCCAACACACGTGATAAACTCTGAGAAAGGTGTTTCCAAGGAAATGCCCAGGAAGTAAAGGAGTGTCAAATATGTGGCACTGTTTATCCAGCGACATAAAAGGAAGATCAAAGACTCCAGAGACATTTTGGTTTATCTTAGCTGCCTCACACTCTAGCTACATTTTAAAACCAAATTCATTTGTATTTTCATAGTAGTTATAATTTCCTGCACACACACACCAACAAAATTGGTTGCTTCAGGACCTTATAACTCCATGTAATCTCCTCTGAGTCCTAAAAGAAACCTGCAGGTAATTTGGGCTCAAAATCTTTTTGTAACAGATTAAGCTGGCTTCCAAACACTTGGACAATGATAGCCATGTGTGATTTTTGAAAGCCTCTGTCTGTTCATCTAAAATGTAAATTTGCTGCTAAGGGCACCACATATAAGTAAATCACATTTTAAACACCAAATCCATTTTACTTGCTGAGGCCTTGGGCGCATTTTAATACTGCAATGCTAGCACTTTAAGTGTATTTTTGTGAGGCCTCTAGAGCGTTGTCATGGATAGGCACCGTATAAATAACATTTATTGTTATTATCATTGTATGTCGTATTCACTCTGTTTTGCTACCATTAATAAACCATTCAGGCAATGTTGTTGTAATGTATAATATTAGCAGCAGCCTCCTTTGGGAGACATATAACTGGATACTTAATATTCTAGCTGTTTCCTGGGCCATCTCTCCACAGGCACAGACACTACAGTGTGTTCAAAGTTCAGCATAAAAAAATGGGCTGGCTGTGCAAAGATCACAGCATCTTACAACATGCCTTGCAGCAACTCACATCCTGGCCCTTGCTGTCAAAATTCTGCAACACTAGATAATAGTAAATTAGGGAAACTGCCTGCTATTTGGGGAATGCTTTGTTGCCCCTTTTAAATTTGTCATTGCTCAAAAAAAAAAAAAAAAGAAAAAGATGCATTCACTGGATTTATATTTATAAGCCTTTGCATCAGCCTTGCAGATAAAGCTGCTGCCCTTCAGCCCTCTTGCGGGGCTGCCTAGATGACAGAAAGCACTGGTGTTAAGGAAAAGTGAACTGTGAAGCCCAGGGTTGTTTCAGGGCTGTATTAATTTGCACTGAGGATCATCCTCCTTTAATGGCTTGCAAAGCAAAATTGCTGTGACCTTTTCCCTTAATAAACAGCAGGCAAATTCCAACCATGCTTAAAATTGCATTCTTAAAAACACAAAAACAAGCAATGTTTTTGTGTAACAATGACGATGTGAATACGGAAGAGAAAAATATACATGCTGTGAAAGCACTGGTGGATTAGCAGGTGGCTTTTCCAGCCAGGGAGGAAAGATGGGGGGGAAACCTCCTTGCTGCAAGGCCTTCTCACCACTCAGCCACCCAAATGCTTCATCAGCTCACAAGGCAGAAGATACCAGTAGGCAGATGCCTTTGAAGGGCACTGCAGGCCAGGTGTGACTTGGGCTGGCACGGGATGCTGTCTTTTAGCAGTCCTGCCTCTGTTTGTGATTTATTCGCCTTTCCTATCTCTTTGTGGACTTTCTTGCAGCTTTTTCTAGGCAAGCTGAGTCATGACGTGTGGCTGGACACATCAGCACTGTGCTGTGGGCTGTGGCATGTTGGCTGCTCACCGCAGGAGGAGCTCGCTCCAGGCAGCCTCAGCACCCACAGACAGCCAGGTCAGAGCACAAGCCAATGGCTCCATCACGTTTAAGCCCAAGACACACTTTTCTTTCCTTGTTGCCTGTCTTGCTCATACATTTTTCCCCTCTGGGAAATAAAGCCTTTCTGATATCAGTCACCAGTAATACACTAAGAGCTCAGAAGAATTTTTGTGTTGGAGGGTCCCTGTGCTGCACAGGCCCCTGCCTGCCAGCTTGTAGAAGGCTTCCAAGGGGTCCTCTGCCTGTGTGGGCAGTTGTTCACAGGATGTAGCTCATATTCTGTGACTGACACACCTTCTTGAAGGTAAGAGTGCTCTACCACCTCCTTTCTTATGCCATCAGCGGGGTCCTGAGGTCTTTCTAGCAACTCATGCTTTTTCTCAGTTTTCCTTTCTCTCTCACTCCACACAAAGCTTTAGATGTAATTTGCATGTTCATGGGTTACTTGTTGAGTGGTCTCTCTGGGACTGATTGTTTAATCTCTTTGAAGATGTTAAGTTTTCTGCCTAATGATGTGATCATCATCATCCTAGTCTGTCTTATACCATGTAAAATCCCTTCAAAGTCTGCACAGCCCAGGAGAAAAATTTCCTTGTTTTTTTTTAAATGGGAACCTGCATTTCATGGTAGGGTCATGTCCTGGTTTAGGGCAAATTTTGGCAGGAAACTTCTGAAGTGGTCCCTCTAGAAGCAAATTCAAGTGCCCCCCCCCCCCCCCCCCGCCGGTTCAGGAAACACAAACCTCCTTGGAGAAAAGTGGAAAAACCCGTTTATTTAACAAGTGAAGTACTCACAAACATGGAAAAATGAATAATATTAAACAATGGAACCTCTTGTTCTGAAGAGAGATCCCACAAGTCTTTGGTGTCTCTACACTGGCTGTGGCATCCTTTCAGAGCCTCTGTGATCCAGACTGTCACTTGTAGAAATCCCAGGGTACTGTGTAGGCCTCACATTGTTCTTTGTGCTTATTACTTTATTTTGTCCCTTTCTTTTCCAATTTTGGGGATGACATGTCATAAATAGACAGTCTGTGTGCAGACAGTCAGTAGCCTGGGAAATCGGGGAGTGAGGTGTTCCCCTTCTGCTCCTCTGTGCTTTGCCCTAGGCTGTTAAGCTCAGAGAAAATACTCCGAGGCCTAGTAAGTGTAATTACTATATATTTCAATGAATGTAAGAATATTGTATATAATCTACATTGTTTTTTCTTTAAAAATCTTTTAAAGACTATCTGAATGGTGTAATCTCATCAACATCTGTTTTAGAGCCTTATGCAAAATATTTGCAAGGTGAATTTGGCTCCTTGAAAAAATACAGTGCTTCAGACTGTGATGGGCTCCTTGCTGGAAACCCTTCAATAGACACTGGAACTATTTTTGCCTTTTTGGAAGCCATGAGCCTTTACAGAAGCATTCCCCATGGCCATGCATTCTCCCAGGAGTGGGGAAAAACTGGATGTAGGGCTGGGGGGCAGCTAGAGGAGGCCAGAAGGTGTGGAGGAAAGAGCAGTGAAAGCAGCTCATCAAAGTCCACTCTTGGCTGCTACCTGTTGATAGTAAAGAGAAGATGAATCACCAGTTTAGATCTGTGACAAGTTTCCTGAGATGAGAAAAAAGGGGCCCAGTAAATGCATGCAGCCTTCTCCCATCATCCCTTTAATAACCTGTAATATTGCAGCAGGATATTTTTGTCACACTGAATCTGATTGATGGTCTTGCCTATAAGACATTACAAGTGTAGAGTAAATTGACCAAACACCTAAACATACAAATTATTAAAAGGAGGGGGAAGCGGGCCTGGGCCTCCTGGGGAAAGCAGGCAGGCTTTAGTTAAGATTATCCCATTTCCAAGTGCAATTTATAGTCTATTGACTTGCAGCAGTGTCTTTTCAGATGTGAGGAAATTGTCATACATTGCAAATGAGAAGCTGTTTTGACATCAGGATCGCAGAGAGTGCCAGGAAGAAATGATATCAATGCCTGGTCTGTTAAGGTTAAATGAAGTTGCATTGCTGCCAGCAGATAGGCATTCATTTCCTTTTCTTCCCTGCCTGTCCCTGTCTACAATTACTGTGATTAGGATGAGTAACAATGTGCTCCTGACACCCATTGTATTGACAGCTCGCCTAGTTTTTTCCACTCAAGTGGCACTAGTCATTACTTAAACACTTGGGTATTTTGACAGGGAAGATCCATGCCTGCCAGTCAAGTGCATCAATGACAAGGTGGCCTTAGCCCCTAGACACGTACTGCTGAATTAAAGCAGTCAAAGCCATCGCTGCTGGAATATGATGAACCTTTTTTAGAAATGGGGCTCTGGGAAACCCAGAGAGACACTGATGCACTCGGTGTGTTCTTCCTGTCTTCTCCACACATTACTGTCAGTGATGTGCTTGTTTTTTCTCCATCTACATTGTGATCTTTTGGAAGAAGAGCATGATTGCAAAGTAAATTATTACAAAGGGGAAAGGAGTTAAAATTATTTGGGGCTTTTACATTTATATTGAGGGACAGTTTTAATTTGGACTATTATGGAAAAGAGCATCAGTTAGCAGTGGTGGGGCAGCCTGAGAGTTAAGTAGGTTAATTTAATTGAGAAAGTGCCTTGATTGGTTGCCAGGTACTCCTGTAGCAGTTTTCTACCTACACACTAATTTCCTCTATTGTGTGCTCTGAGATCTCTTCAAATTACATCTTACATGTATATCAAAATCAAACTTATTTACCAAGGTTCCTTGATTTTTATTTTGTTTTTTTTCTGTGCCCTGAGGATAGTTTGGGTTCAATGTAGAGAAAAACACCTGAGGAATAAAAAAAAATAGCTTTGAAGAGAAGAGTTCTGAATATTGAAATATTTGTGCTAAAGGTTCAAGAATGAAGGGGGAAAACTAACATACATAGAACACACAAAAAAAAAACCCCTACCAGCTGCCAGTTTTTGCCAGGCCTCATTCCAAGACTACTGGAAAAAAGAGCTGGTGCACATCCAGTTTCTTAAATATTATTGTGCTTTCAAAGACCATTAGGGCTTTGTAGATGTCCCTGTATAAGTGAATGTATGAGTTTGTGCACACATACACAAAGAATTCAACAGGTTATTGTTGGAGCTACTGAACTGGTACTCTGCAATGCTGCTGCATTTTTGTAATCTGCTCCCCTCTGCCTCACCCCAGCCCACACCCTCCCCTGGTGTGGGATGGTGGTAATAAAGAAAATGGCTTGCAGATTTCTACTGGAATCAGAGAGGAGTCTTAAGCTTTACTGGAAAATCAATTATGTAGTAAGCGAAGTACCCCATAATGTTCAGCAAAAAAATATGCTAACATCCAGGTCAGTACATTGGAAAACACATTTATCATGATTTCCATGAAAGCCTCAGCCTAGTGTGTCCCAAGAGCAACCTCTGAACTTTCTTGAACCAAACAGTCAAATGGAAAACACTGCTTACTTAGCATTTTAAAAATTTGCTTCTCTTCTGAGCCTTGAACTGGAAGCTTCATAAACTGGGCCCTTCCATCTCCTCAAAGAGGTTTTAATAAACATTTCCTGTAGAAAAGATATTTTTTGTTGCCTGACTTTTCTTTGACTCGGCTCTAAAAAAAGACTTTAGACAGATCCCCAAACTTCTTTTACTAGTGATTTGCCTCATGAAACATTGACTATTAAATGTAATTAAATGCACAGAGCACTAAATGTGTGTACTATCAAATTACTGCTTCTGCCAGTAATTTCCTTTTCCTTTCTGGCATAGGTTTCCTTTAAATATTTGCTTCTATGTTATTTGGTATTCCTCATTTCTGTGACAGATTATAATGGAGAAGGTAATTATATATTGGCAGTGATGGTCTAGGTGCTGTACAAATACAAGACTAGAGATAGATAGACACTGAGCTATTTACAACCCAGAAAGTGTGTGTGCACCTGAGCAAGTGATTATGTGGAGACTGAAAGAAAAAAGGCATAAATGGCTGCATGTCACTCAAAAATGGTGTTTCATGTAGCTGTCTGTGTCTGAGGGTATACTCAATCATTCTGGTGTCTATCCATTCCCAACTTCTCTTTTTCTGCATAGGTTGTGAACAAAACCTTTTTTTGTGAAGTGTCTATACAGCCCCCAATAGAATATTTGAAATAAACTAGGGGGAGCTGTTGCAGACAGCTTCTCCTTAAAATCCTTTCATTAGGATTTTTCCTGCTGAGAAGTTTCAGCAACAAGATGTAAACAATGTTTATCTGCTGCTGTGGAATGCAATAGGTCCATCTGTGATTGGCCCATCTTGGATGTTTATAATTAATGGCCAATCAAGGCCGAGCTATCTCGGACAGAGTCGGAGAGAGCTGCCTTTTGTTATCTTTTCTATTTTGTTATCTTTTTTTGTTATCTGTTTTCTATTTTGTTATCTTTTGTTATTCTCTTCTATTCTATTCTTAGCTAGCCTTCTGAGAGACGAAACCTTTCCTTCTATTTCTTTTTAGTATAGTTATAATGTAATATATATATATCATAAAATAATAAATCAAGCCTTCTGAACATGGAGTCAACATTCTTGTCTCTTGCCTCATCCAAGAACCCCTGTGAACACTGTCACAGGGAGAAGTTTGAATGGCTTGTTCCCTGAGTGTAAATAAAGTATTTATGTTGTCAGGCCTTGCTGGATTTAATTCATAGTGTCATTCCTCTACACAAAACAGCAATAGTGGGACACAAATCCACCTGCAGATTCTGTTAGTAAAAAAGGCACAGGTTTTCCCCTCTTCACTGCCATGATTTTTGCCCTTGATACATTCCTGAACTTACCCCAAAAACTGTAGAAAAACAGCTCTGGAGGGACCTTTGGAAGCAGTTTTGTGCATTCCTCTGCCCCAAGCAGGACTGGCGATCCTTCTGTCCTTCCCAATGGATTTTGGTTCAGTTAGACTTTAAAGATGTCCCTTTCTGGAATCTTCACAGCCTATCCAGGTCGTTCTTCTTCAGGTTGGAGACCTTCATCGTGCTTCCTGTTAGAAAGGATGACTAAACTTTTTTTCCTGTCCCCACAGTTTATGGATATTCTCTCTTGACCTATCCACTGTGAATATGGAAAAAAACCCCTTCTCCTTGCACCAGAATTTTAATGTATTTATGACTGTTAGGTCCCACATCCAGTTTATCCTCCTAAGGCTGAACAATCCCAACTTTTTTGCAGGTCATGGCTTTCTTCTATCATCTCCCTTTGTATCTAGTGAGACTTACTGATTCACCCATGTGATATCCTTTTTCTGCATTGATAGAATTTGTTTGATAGCATTTTTATCCACTTTTAATCATCCTTAAACATGCAGAGAATACAATGTGTCCTTCTCCACAGTCAGAAAAGCCAGGCTTGCCCTTTCAATAAAGAACAGAGTTTACAACAGACTCATAAATGCAATTATATTTTTGGCTACTGAAGTCTTGTGACTTTGTAGTTGTTGATGGGCAAAGATGGAGTTTGCATGGATGAATGGAAAATGCCTAATTGTGGTCTTGAGAATATTCTACAGCTGGTGGGGTAAAAGGATTTAGTGGAAGTCTATACAATTTTCTTTTTTTCATGACTTAGAATGGACTATTTGCTGACAAGTCAGTGAAAGGAAACAGCACCAGTCCTAAGAAGACAATCTACTCAAAATTGAATAGTAGTGAATTTCCGTGTATGGGGACAACATTTTTATTAAAATAGTGCTACTGCTGCTGATTGTCTTGGGCAGGGGACATAACAAACACATTTACCCAAAAATGGGCCTAAGGCTTACCATGGCTGGGGAATATGGGAACAGAAAATTCCATCTCCAATTGCTTTTTGCTTTTCAGTAAAAAGATGATCTCTCTTCAAAATTTATTTTAAGTGTTGAAAGAAACAGAAAGTTCAGGGTGAGAAGCACAAAGATGTCTTGCTGAAGTTAACCTATGGAGGTGATGCTTCTAGGACCTATCATGTAATTTATTTTGTTTTAATCTTGCAGCTTATCATAGGGAGCTTTTTTTTTTTTTTTTTGCTGTTATGTTGTAGTGCACTGCCCTTCAAATCTAATTTTGACATCTTTTACTCCAAAATGTGATAATCCTCACATTGATTTGGCTGCTGGCATACTAAGCCCTGTCAAAAACTAGCAATGAGCTGTGTTAATTGCTCTCTTTTATATGCTTGTATAAAGTGTGGGGTTTTTTTTCCAGCTCATACGTTAAGCTTAAGTCTTTTCCAGCTTGTCTGAAGGGAGAATGGATAAATATTTTTTTTTATAGTCAAGTTAAGTACCAGCTGTGTCTTTAAATTCTGCAACCACCTCTGACTGATAGAGTTATTTCCTGGACAGCCAGTAAACAAAGCTGCATGGCAACACCCAAGGGACAGGAGAACTTTTAAGTATTCTTTACATGTCTAGGAAAAAGCCTGATTGTAGCAGTCAACAGTCTTGGGGGAAATGCTAAGCATGGATATCTTCATTACTTTTCAATTAAGCAGCAAGCTTATGGATTCAGGAACCCTTGAAGGAGAAGCTGAGCTCTGAATGTAGCTCTCAGGGGTCACACTGGGAGAGTTTATCCCCCAAACTGTGTATTTTTTGGGAAAGGACAATAAAGATGTGATTTATTGTCTGGAAGGCACAAGATGGTGAGAAGTACCTTGAGAATTACTTATATCTGATATTGTGCTGACTGATAGGAACAGGAGATGCAGAAAACCCAACCCCCAGATTTCCTCATTGTCATCACCTCTCATCTACTCTGAAAAAGTCATTATTTTGTTGAGCTTGTGGTCCCATTAACTCATGTTCTATTTCTATCTCCAGGTTTCTCAGAACCCAATATGATTTCATGGTTTTTAGAAATCTTTCAGCTTCCCATCCTCCTCAATAAACAATTCCTTCAGATATGTGGCATTACAGTGGCAAGATTTCCAGAAACAAGGCTGGATCCCCAAAGGATTGTGGGGTGCCTTCCAATAAAGCTGGAAGTTGACAAAGCTCTGAGTTGGTTAGGGAGAATGATCTGCACATGGGGAGATATTTACTGTGGCAGCATTGTGGAAGGAGAGTGGGAAAAATGCCTCTGAACCCTTGTGTGGCCATAGCAAGGTGCAGACAATGGAGTTTTTTGGGAGGCCCATCCATAGTGATGGGCTTTTGAGGAAATCCTTCAGTTATTGGTGCAACCATGGCAAGAATGAAGTGTCATCTCCTAGAAAGCACTGTCAGAGACAAGATTCAGGCTGTCTAACCACTACTAAACTGTTGCCAAGGCTTGATAATCTCCTGGAAGCCAACCTGACTCCTTTCTCGTAAGGCATTGTTGGAGCATTTTGGGAAAAAGGACTGGGGTGATGGACTGGCTGTCTGTGCCTGCCCAAGGCAAAATGGAATAAATGGAAAGCATACTTGGAATATCTGCTGAGTGTCAAAACAGGATGATCTGCCACGGATAAAGGTATGTATGGATGCATTGCAGAGGGACAAACAGGGAAAAGTAAGTAGACAAAGACCTTCCTGTTCAGTTGCCTGATAAATAATATCTCAGAAAATGTCCTCTATGTAATGGAAAAAGGCTCACATTGGCTTCATTGACCACACAAAATGAAATGCCTTAAAGGTTAAGGAACAACTATTAAAAATGTGAGGTGTCTTCAATTTATATTTCAGAACTATATGCCCATTATAAAACAAAAATTAATTAACATCAAGAACTCCAGAATGATTGGATTAACAGTAAAATCATGATAAGGTTCATCTTAGACTTTTAGCAAATAATTTATTATCCAGTAAATGCTTAGATTTAGTAACATGTTTCAAGACTCACTGTTTTCTGTCTTACTTTCCACAAGTTTCAGCCCCAGTCCCAAAGACCCAAATGCTGAACTGTCATCTCTTATGCTGTGCTCTGCTAATTTCAGCAAAATCTGCTGAAGATTCGGAGTCAGTTTAGTTGGAGCCAGTCTCAAAGCTGAAGTCTGTGACTGCTGGGGAAAAAGAACCCATTTTTTTCTACATCACAACTTCGTGCAGTGCAATGCATACTTGAAATGATCCTGGGCTGAGCTACCTTGGACAAAAGCAGTTCTGCAGCAATCCTTATGAGCCTCTGCTTTCCACCAAGGTTGTTGGCAACTAATGCTTAGATCAAGTGATTGGAACGCAGCATAAATGTGATTGCGTAGCCTCTGATTGAATGTAGCCAGGAAAGCCAGAAAGCTGACACTGAATTTTCCTGTTGGACTATTCTTATTTTAATTTTTCAGCCCTATTACATCCATGGCAGTGTAAAAATGAAATGGTAAAAATGGGTTCACTGCCCATGGAGTGGAAGCCACCCTCCCATTGTCACCTCCAAGGGACAGTGGTTTGACCCCCCCACCTCCTTGCCTGTTGTGTGCAATGACAGCTCTTTGGGTGCAGAAGCCCTTTTGAGTTACTCCTGCCAGAACCACAGTGGAACAAGCAGGGTGGAACAAGCAGTTCCCTTACAAGGGGAGCTGATAAAGTCTGGCTCTGTGTGGGTCTGTCTCACAGGAATGTGCTTCTGTGTGGAGTCCCTGAAAGGAGTCCAAGAGCACTTTTTTCTGTCTCTGATGGTGAGATTGTGCTGCAGCTTTGATGTCTACTGGTGCACTGACAGAGACTTGCTCTCACTTTCTGTCTCTGTCTCTTCCCTCTGGCCACACATTTTCCTAAGGCTGTGGGAATTCTGTAGTGTGGAGTGCTCTATCTGCCATTGGAGTTGGTCTGAATGAGTTCTTGGTTTGAAAAGTTACTGGGGAGGGACATTAGGACAGCATGACTGCAAGTTTGCTTCTTCAGAAAATAAGCGAATTAACCACAGCTCACAACCAAAAGTAGTATTTCTACACACACGCACACACACAAATATCCTGTGTATAATGAAAGCATTAATACAAGAAGAAGCCAGGCTGAAAATCACTTGTGGGGTAGTTACACTTAAAAAAAAAAAAAAAAAGACCTTTAAAAATATTAATATATTTAAAATTCAAGTGCAGAACATAAAGTTAAAATATCATCTTGATGCCTCCTCTGTAGCTCTGGGATTTGTGCACTGGCTTCAGGCATGATTTATATATCCATAAATAAGGGGTTAGCTTCTCCTGTAACTCTACAAAAGATTTTGTATCTCATCATCAAGATCCTGCCTTTTTTAGTCCCAGGAAAAGCTCTTACTCACTAATCAAATAAGCAGTTTTAATTACTTGGAGTAGGGAATGTAGAGCTTATTACTCTTCAAACCATGTATATGCTGATTGGGTAGTCATTTAATTCCCAGTTTGTTTCTTGTATTGGCTTTTGCAGCTATGCAGGATAAAGGAAAATCAGGGGTCACATTGCTTTCTTAGGCAACTTTTCATAAAATTTCTGAATATGAAATCTAAATTCACTCCAGCACAAGATGTCTTTGATTCTTACAAGTCAGTTTGATGAATTCCTTTTCCTAAATTTGTAGGGTCAGATTCTGCTCTCTTCACCCATGTCATTCCCATATCCTTTGATTTTCTGTAGTCCTTCTCAAAATAAATATACTGAACTTGAACTTCTGTCTGCATGGCCAACACAAATTTTCACAGACAATGAAAAACTTCTGTTAAGTTCACAGGATATCTTCTGCTGATTAGTCTCGTTAACAAAGACTTAGTGCTGTTGTTTCTCAGTTTTGGAGAAGCAGAAAGATCTCCTTCCAAAACAGACCGCAAGACAAAAATAAGTAGCAGAAGGACTGTGTTATAATTGTCCTTATTTTTCTTATTTTAAGTTTTTTTGTAAGAGTTGCTTAGTTCTGTTTCCTGATTAATCTTCAGAACATTAGCACATTTACAGCGATTCTTAAACAAATTAGCTGGTTTTTCATGTCTATCTGGGCTGTCTCAGACAGGAAAAGAAAGCATGAATAAAGTAAGCCTTCCACTGTTTCCTTTTGCAAGCAAGCAAGCTGTTACAGATCCTGAGAAATCTGGCTATATAGAAATAAATATATTACATAGTGTATATTTAAGTACGACTACCCCCACACCTTGTTCACACATTTTCATCTATTTATTGTTATGTTTGCCCCTTCCAGAAGAGAAATAAATCCACAGAAATTGAACCAAATAGCTCAGACTTAAGTTTAAATTACTTCATTGAGAAAAGTAGTGGAACAAAAAGACACATAAAAAATATGGGTTCTTTACTTGTTTACCAGTTTTTCTCACTTAGAGTGTAAAAATTGAAACCTAGAAGCAGAAAGAGTAGCTTAGCTCTTTGCACTTGGAAGTTTTATGTGCTACAGTCTATTTACACTGAATTTAGACTGCCTGTTCCCCTTTGATAGCACTGCAAGTGGCTCTCTGATATTAAATCAAATGTATCACATTTAGTTCAAGGACCTATTTCAGAAGAGGCTGGGTGATTATTGAATGGTTATTCACTGACAGCAGAGATATGGATAACTGGAGATGAACAAACATGTCTTGTTGAGGAAAGAATCAGTATTGGTAAGGAAAGATTTCTGAAAGAACTGCATAGCAGGACATCCTAGAAAGTTGGTAAACTTCTAGCTTCCTCTTCTTGGGAACCAGCTGTAATTTTGCAATTGAGTTCAGACTGGAGTCCATAACAGCATCTTCTGCTGTTACCACCCAGGTGAAGCTCATCTAGGTGAAAAGAACAAACCACCAGAGTCTTGTCTGTTCCAGAATCAAGAGAGAAAGGAAGAGAGACAGGATGTTACAGAACAGTAAAGATTTTAGTTATGGTTATGATTCCAGGTGCAGAGGGCATGAACAAGAAACATTTAAAGCATAAGATGCTTTAGGGGCCTAGGCTGTGTCCCTTCATGGAGCTTCATCTTCATAGTGTGATGTGGCTGCTGGTGGATCCAATGCCTTAGATATAGAGGAGGCAAAGTGGCAGGTCCATGTGCTGAACGGAAAAGTGTCGTCTACCTTTCAGGCAGTACTGGCCAGCTGAGGTCATGCTGTGTATTTCAAAATAGTTGAAACATGTTCTGATATTCCAATCTCTCTATTTCCCAGTGGTTTGGAATTGTCAGCTTCTGAATGACTGGAAACAGAAGAGGCTGCAGCGCTATGGACGTGCAGACTGCAACCCCTCAGAGAAGCATGCAGCTTAGTGCTCTGGCAAGAGCTATCCTCATTCAGCTGCTTAAAACAAATTTAGGTACCCAGTAAGAGCAGGATTTGCCTTCCTGGATGGTGCAGCTGTTGGAATATGCAATATGTTACACTGATGATTATTTTAATTTCAGGAAAAGAATGACTGTGCTGCCCACGAAAGTTTTGTTTTGCTTTTCAAAGGGGTGTGTGCTGTGGGAGTTGGGGGGAAAGGCTGCCTATTGAAACCCAGAAAGAGGTGGCTGTTTTTCTCTAGGTGTTTGATCTGACTGACAGCCCTTGTCTGAACTTGCTAGTGATTTGCCATTTCATTAGCTGCTGGGTTTTCAATTTCTGCCTCTTGGAAGCTACACCGCTTTGAACAAGTCCCCACAGTAATTGAATTTGCCACAGAAATAGAACACTGGAAAATTTCATTTTCTTCCTCTTGCAAAGGCAGGCCGGCGGACTCATATTCCAGCTGCACTGCTTCTCTTGCTACCCCTCTGTCTCCTCCTGCCCCATTCCTCCTGCCCAGCACAGCAATGCACTTGCTGGTGGCCCCCACGAAGCCACAAAAAAAGATCTCCTTTTGAACCAGCTCTGAGTGCATCAGCCTGTCACTTTGTAATTTTCTCCTAAATGCCTTCCACAAATAATGGTTTTCAAAATGAGCATTAACAGGCTTGATTACATGAAATTGTCCTTTTAATTTACACCAGGATTCTATTGATCACACAAGTGCAGATTAAAGTGTTCAATGAAGCCCATGATGAGGTATTAACCAGCTAAGGGTCCTCCAGGGGCCGCCAGGGACGGCCAGGAATATGCTAGAAGTGTACAGTTATTTCCCCATAATGAAGTAGCACTATGCGAAGGCATGAATCGCTGGCAGGAAGAATAGATCGGAGATGATGAGCTCTTCAAAGTCATTTCTCGCTCACTCATTCAGCCTCATGCCCAGATCCTCTTGCGATTCTTCTGCATTACTTGTCATGAAATGCCAGGATTTACTTAGCCAGCTGATGCAATTTTTATGACCTTATTGCTTTTTCACCATGGTAATAGTTTTGAATCAATTTATCAATCCAGCAGTGCCATCAGACATATTGCCCTGAAGATCAAGTCCAGGTCATTCCATCAATTCACTGTGGTTTACGAAGATAGAGAAAAAAGCCAGGCCGTGTGGGCTATCAACTTCAAATGGCTTAGTAAACATGCTGCTGCTACTTTAACTGCTTCACTTCTGACTCCAGATCTTTCTGCTTATAAAAATCAATCATCACGCTCTCCTCCTCTCCCTGCATTTTAAGTTTAGATGTATTAGCCATGCTGCAAATAATCTAGGGGAGAACCAGTGGAAGACTCTTCCTTTCCATGAAAGCCTGGAAAAAACAAGGAGTTTTTTAATACATCTTTCACTGTTGCATTTCTAGCTCTGTTAGTTTGCTGCTTTTTGTGCATTATCAAGGAATGGCAACATCCTCTGTCAACAATTCAGAAATGAAGGGGGCATGAGCAAGCAGCAGGAAAGCACAGATTCAGGAACAGATAGCTGGATACTGAGCTTTACCATATTAAAAGTCTTGATCACAGTATCCAGAAATCTTCCATTTGGTGGAAGTTTGATAGACAAAACCCTACATTCACAGAGCAGAAATTGATGCAAGTTGTATTGGCAGGCAAAGAGGTAGGCTCTGGATGAAATTACACAACAAGCATGACTAAATCATGGCAGAGGAAACCTGGCAAAGAGCTAGCAGGGCATTGTGTCAGATTAGAACAAATCCTGGTACTTCACCAAGATTTTAGGATTAGGGAAATGTTTTTCCCAATGTACATTTCCTTTAAGGTTTTGTAAAACCAATGCTCAATTTCACCCAGTCTGCTCTTGGAACCAATGCTGCCCTTCACAATTTTTGGACACATAATTATTTAACTTCATTATATCTCTTATAGATCTACATAGCATTGCTATAATTATTTCTGAGGAATTTTACATTTTTCCCCGCGATGTGAGAAGTATTCTCTGAGTGCTAGGAAGCAATGCCTATTCCTTCACCATAGTAAGCAGGGCCTGAGGTATAAATCCCATTTTCCAGTGTTCACATACACATGAGGAGAGTCATTGAAAGTGTTCTCTGCCTCACTGCAGCTGTCTAAACTCTACAAACATGTGTGAGTCAGGCACAATCAAAGCCTTCATAGGCAAGTGATGAAACCAGCCAGAAATCATTCACACAGCACCCACGCATGGTTTCCATATGTCCAGTGATATGTGGCATAATCTGTACCTCACTTTCACAAATCTAAGCAATGCCCTACAGTAGGAATAGTATTTGTGGAAGCAAGCTATTGCAACTTTAGACACAGGAGTACATATACAAATGAGATCAAACAAGTGTGATCTAAGCTGCATTGAAGCCTGAAAAATCCTTGGGGTCAGAGAACCTAAAGAATGTCTTGAAGTCCCATCACCCTTGTCCCCATTTATACCTGTGGATCTATTAATGGCTGTGGCTCTTCCTACATGCCTTGTATTGCTTGATCCTTTAGAACAGCACAGTTGGAATAATATTATTAACCAATAAATGTTTTAAACAATAAACCAACAAACATTATCAACCAGTTATCATCCAGGTTTATGGAAAGAACTAGTCAGAACATATGGGGACATGGGCTTGTATGTAGGGGGATCCAGTATGGGTAAATGAACGTGGTATAGAATGTGATCTTATCCCCTAAAGAGTTGCAGCTGAACCAATTACTAAAGATCAGGAGCAGGCTTGATGTTAACAGGCCACACCTGTAGCCACTAAGAACAGTGTTATAAAAGAGTGGATTGGTGGGCTGAGGAGTCAGATGGCTGCTGCAAGGAGCAGGAACAGTCAGAGCTTAGAGGAGCAGCCTGTGAGAAACATTGAGGTGGTATGAAACTCTGGCGATATGGAATCCTTGCACTATAATGATAATGGAACTCTGGATATATAAGACAACAAGAAATGGAACCTTTGCATAGAACTCTTGATATATAAGACAACACTTGTGACTGATTTGACTGTGAGATAGTTAAGGCACAAGTATGTAAATGTATGGGTTAAACACAGCTGAGAACTTTAGTGGTTGTAGTGTAATGATTTTAAACGCAATATAGAGGCAACAATTGTTTTTTGGCTGGTTTTAGGAAAATCAGGGCCAAAACCAAATGGGAGAGTATGTCTTCAGCTGGGTAAGGACTTTCAAACTCAGATGGCCAGTAGCAGGGCCAGCTACTATATATAATGATCCTATTTATAATATAGACTGATCTTGCTTTACAACCATTGACTTCTGGTCTCCATGTAAAACTTTCAGCACAAAGCTGCTGGGAGCCCTGCCTCAGCTGTGTAAGCCTACCAGCTGTTCACATTAGTAAAGCAGGTTCAAATTTATACTTGAAAAAATTAGTAGCTCATAAAAAAAATACAGAACAATGACAACCATGGGGAAAAGGTAATAATTTAAGTCATGAAAAATTAATCAGGGAGTGATGCATTACTTTTTTAAGCAAGATGTGTTGCACTAAGAAAAAAAGAAGCCTGTAGCTTTAATTAATTCTGCTTAACATTAATAGAATAAGGTCAGGCACAGCAAAAACTGTTGAATAAAGCAAAAACGTGTGAAAGATATATGATCTGATGTTATTCATAATGAAAAAGGGTTATCTTGTGGTCAATATAGCACCATTATTTTTAAGTTAGAGGTACAACTGCTGAAAATATACAGTGGCCATAACAACTTACCTGAGAAGATTGTGAAAAATGGTTCACATAAAAAGCATTTTATGAAATGATACTCCCATTTACATGATCAAAATTCATGGCTCTTTCTGTCTCTTAAACAACCCCAGGTTTTATTCTATCCAAAACAGGAAACCTTCCTAGAATGAAAGGAGGTTGGACCTGATGACCCACTGTAGTCCCTTCTAGCCTCACCCATTCTGGTATTCTGTGCATTTAAAGTTGTGGCAAATTGACAAGAATATATATTTTGGGAAAATTTCCTGCTCAAAGCCCATGTGCTAGGGATTGGCTCTCAGACCAGTTGCTTTGTGGGTCTGCAAAAGAAGAAGCTTTTGGACAACAACTGCAAACATGTTGTTTATAGTCAGAAACAGCTAAACAGGCCCACATGTTTTCCTTGTGGCACTGTACAGAACCTATGGAAAGCAGAGCTTTCTGTGAAAGGAAAATACTTTTTAAAACATACAGAAACACATATGTAAGAAACAGGTGGGATGAAGAAACCATCAGAGATGGTTCAAGTTCCAATTGACTGTCTTCATTGTTTATTCCTGAGCCTGGGCTAGGTGTCTCTATAGCATTGGGAGGGATTAATCTCGGCAAAATATAGGCACCTGTGCATCTCCTGGCTGGCCAGGTGCCTTTCAGTGTCAGTGAAGAGACTCTTCTAGGTATGATTTGTCTCAGGTGTCTTAAGTGATTCACTGAATTCCCCCAGCCAGTCCTGTAGCAGAGACTCCCTCAAAGGCCAGCTGAGAATAATTGGCTCATTTGAGTCTGAGCAGACTCAGGACATCTAGAACCTGAACTTCCCGAGCTGGCTCAGCCACCTTGACTTCATTCTCTCTGCCTGTAGGCTTGGGACTCTTATTTAAGCTCAAAACAAGAGGTAGAGCTCTTTTCTGGTGTGTCTTGTGCTCCTTACTGGAGTGCTTTGTTGGTGAAGACTTGGAAAGACCTCTAGTGGCTGACCTGATTTGCCACCACCAATCGATTCTTCCCCTCTTCAGGGCTGTGGCCATTTCTGCCTCCTGGATTGCCTGACCCCAGGGTGTGTATGCAGCCTTACTCCTGCTCCTCCAAACAGGTACTGCCAAATGTATGTTGCTAAGATAATTTTTCTGCTGAGATAGTAAGAGTTAAAAATGTTTAGAATATCACATTTGGCATTGCTGAAATACTATTATTATTATTTTGCCTTGACAAAGGAGACAAAAATAAGTAACATTTAAGACTTTTGTTTGAGCAAGTGTTATAGAAAGACTGTGCAAGTATAGATTTATTCCAAGTATCTCTGTTGAGCAATATATATTTATAATGAGGTCTTTTCAGTCATGAAGAGTAATGCTAGAACAGTCATCCTGTTGTGAAGTTGCTGTAAGTTCCCTACTGAAACTGCCAACAGGTCTTCGGGTGGTGATACAGATGCCATTTATTTACCCTGAAGCAGATTTATTTTTTGTTCATCTAATGTTTTTGAATGGTTTCTAAATGGCACTGTCATATCATGTGTGGAAATATAGCCTTCCTGTTTAATTTCCAGTAGGCTGTGTGACTGTCCTTGCATCTGTTGCTTTGTCCAAGTGTAAGCTGCACATGATAGGGCCTTCCTCACATTTTATTACCTTGAGGTTATTTCTGTGCCAGAATTTCCAAAGGAAAGTAGGAGCACCTGTGTGTCTGTAGGGATGGGGAGAAGTGAATACAGCTGGTGTCCTGGGTCTTCAGTGGTGCTGGAGTCAAGGGGGCATTACTAGTGAAATGGGGGAGAGAATAGGAAGTTCAAAAAAGTGAGAAAACTGGCATTTTGAGATAAAGACAGTTTGATAGGTAAAGTAAAAAGTCTGTGTGAAAGCAAAGCAAAACAAGGAATTCATTCACCATGCTCCATTGGCAGACAGGTGCTCAGCCATCTCCAAGAAAGCTGGTTGTCATCACACCTAATTGTTTCTTTGGAAGAAAAATGACATCACTCTGAATGTCCCTCCCTTCTTTCTTCCCTCAATTTATATGCTGAGCAACCTCTGATGAAAGGCTGCCTGCTAATAAACTCTACTCATGCTTAAGGCATTTCTCTTAGAGTATCCTTTGAGATTGCTTGCCTGTTTCATAAAGCAAACATTTTCAGTGTTTTCCTATGATCTTATGTGCTTGCTCTGTCCTGGCTGTTTATCTTGTGAATAAATTCTAACAGCATGGTCTGCTTGATTGATTTGTAGGTGCTGCTTGCTATTTTGTGCATGTGAATATCCTAAGAGGCATTTCTCTCTAAGCATAGTCATGCAGACAGACAGATAGGCTTCTGCATCAGCCTCTTGGCCATCAAGGCTGTGACTCTTCAAAGTACTAAAAGAGAAGTCGATTTTAGTATTACAAAAAAGAGCAGTGGGACCTACCCATTCCATTAAACTTTTCCCCAACAAATGCTTCAGTGTTGTTCTGGTTTTGTATTTTTTTGTTGTTGTTTTGGTTTTTGGGGTTTTTTTGTGTTTTGTTTGTTGGTGTTTTGGTTTTTTGTTTTTTTTTTTTTTTTTTTTTTTTTTTGGTGGGGTGGTGAATTTGGGTTTTGGGACTGTATTGTTGGTGGTTTTTTTAATAGCTTAAAAATTTGACTTTTTTCCTCCTGCATAGAAGCATCACATAGATATGAAGAGCAGGGCCTTGCACAGAGAAATTGTATCCAGAATTTTGCACCTTACAAAGAGAAATTGTATCCATCATTTTGTTGCCTATAGTGCTGGCAGATTAAACTCAGATTTCACTTTTCAAAAAACGATGACCATGAGATTTTGGAGGAAAAACTTCAATGTTAATTGTTTGGGC
This sequence comes from Molothrus aeneus, assembly GCF_037042795.1. NCBI lineage: Eukaryota > Metazoa > Chordata > Aves > Passeriformes > Icteridae > Molothrus > Molothrus aeneus. Next base: position 13,455,107 of record NC_089649.1, read on the forward strand.
TTTTTTTTCCTCTAGACCTTGAGAAATAGAAGAGAGAGAATTGCTTTTCTACTGTTTTAAACCCTTATGCTTCTTTTGGGATAGATGTTTGATTCTTGAGAACTGCTGCTTTTGTTGCTGTTTTTACTGCCAAGGCCCATATTTTAACAGAAATGCTACCTTAGCAGGTGCTGGCCCCTCTGAAGCTCTGTAATGAAAGCATGCCTCTCCATTCTGAGGAACAGAGGAAGTTAGAAGGTAGTGGAATCCAGTATAACATTTTACCTATGCTCCAAAGAGAAGCTGGGAAGGCCAAGGACATTTTAAGCAAGGTGCATAAATTGAGTAAAACCAGCTGAGTAAGAGGTTGCTTTGATTTACAGTTTAATTTCTTCTAAGGGTTGATGCTTTCTCAGACTTGCAAGGATTTTTTTTTCTTGTGCATGTTGTATATTTCTAGCCATTCTTGAGTCTTGTGCATCTGTATTCTCTTCCAGCTCACCCCATCCAGGGTCTGTCTTCTTCTCTCATTTGCTTCATCAGTATGCTTTTCCCTTGCTACTACCTGAGGCAGAGGGGAGCTGAATGAATTTTACTCCTAATATTTTTTCCTCTGAAGATCCATTAATCTTGGTATAGCTTTCCAAAGCAGGTGGTAACACTAGTGTTGCTCTAGCAGTCTTGTCTCAGTAAGAAGCTGATAACTGAGATGGTGAAATGAGCACTAGCAAATTTAGTCTTTTATTTGAGAGTGCTGGAAATGAGCCTATAGTTCTATTAGTAATGATCAGTGGCATCATCTTGCAATGTATTTCTCTTCAGAAAGCAAATGACTCTCTTCTGGCCACCATGTGTAGATTTGGGCACTTTTAGGCTTTTTTCATTCACCTGTGGCCTAAAAGTGTCTGCCACTGGCCAGGAGATTCCACTCTATTAACACTGACACAAGGAACAGAAAGCAGCAGTTTGTATGTAACTATGCTCTTCTTAAAGCAATGGCAGAACAACTTGTCCCAAATGGTAAAATTAATTTTCATGGACTCTGCCTAAAGTAAGATCCTTAACTGGTTCCATAGTAAATAGGTTTCCATTGGCTATGAGAGTAGGAGCACTCTCAGTGATATTTGGTGTAATTCTCCCATTTAATTCATTCACTGAAGCTACAATTCAGTATTTCTGATGTCAGACTTAATTCCCATAGAGGCCATTGTGGCCTCAAAAGCATTGAACTGTGGCCTTGCTGAATGAATCAGGCAGAAGAAATAGGGATAATCATCAAGGAGGAAAATGTATATTTATACACGGATCATTGTCATTGATAATAGCTGAAAGGAAAATGCAGAAGAAATACATATGGGTTTTAATGAGGCTTTTGAGTAGCAGTTCTCTAGCCACACTGCAGGAGTAATTACTCACCAGAGATATAACTCAGGGATTACCCTAATGCAGTTTTGTGGAAGTGAACAAGACCTCTTTAAAAAAACACCCACCCCTTTAATCAGTGTTTCCCTTTGACAGCAGGTGCTTTAGCCCTGCCAAGACATTTTTACTATGAAGTCAGTTCAGCATCAAAGTCCTAAATGATGCATAGGATTTCACGGCTAGCTCTGTGGTTTAAATGTTATGACTGATCGGGGCAGAAGAAATGCCTTTTCATTTCACTACAGGAAAGTCTCATGTTGTGTGGAAAGAAACTACCTTTTTTTTCTCCACCTTTTCCTCTTCACCACACATCTGAAGTTTTTCCCCCTACTGTTAAAGTAGTTCAGTCTAAACAATAAAGCACCATAGGCAGGCTGTGCAAAGATCAGGCCAGTTCCCATGTTTATTAGCCTGAGAGTTCTGGGGTTTAATAATGGCCAAAAGACAGGCTTTCCTTGCAGAAAAGGGGGGTATCAGTAGTCTTCAACCTTCAGGGGTCTGCCTTCTCTAACAAATATCCCTGTGGTGGTATCAAGCTGTGTGGTTTAAAACTTTGTCTTTCTTCTTGGATCGGCTGAAAGAAGCAGATGTCAGAAGTGTTTCTTTTCACACAACCTAGGCCTCAAACCAAGCTAAAGCTTGGGCTTAAGGCTGTGGGGCATCGTGTCTTCTGGGCATGCAGAGGGGATGTGGCCAAACCTTTTTGGTACCCAGGGAGTGTTACAAACACCAAGGGCAAGAGAGAATTGCTCTATGTGCTCTTGAGAACTGATGAGTGTAAATAGAGCAAGGGAAACTCTGAGTGGCGCAAGAGATTCCTGTATGGTGTTGTAGAGGGGAAGCTGCCTCCTTACTGCTGCTGCTCATCCCTTGCCTGACTCAGGTGTTAACCTGGCTGGTACAGGGTTAGTCCATGCTAGAGGCCAGTAGAGCAATTGGATTACCCTGGGGATTGGTTTTTTTTTTTTTTTTATCTTTCACTTCTGTAACTTCTAATAGGAATGCAAGGGGTAGAAAGTTGTTTATGTGTGGGGCCTAAAGTAAGAGGGATGTTTGTTTGAGTTAGTCAAAGAGGAAAGATTCATGCTTAAAATAGAACATTGGGGTATGACTGAGATGACATTTCCTAACAGAAGATTCAGTGTTAAAGGGATATATTTAGAAATACTGGGGGAAATGGGACACATGAAGATCTATCTCTATTGGATATTTATGAAGTTTATGAAGTCATAGTTTTATTTGGGTAGAGGTTTGACAATTATCAACACCAGCCCTGTTTATTAGTTTTGAAAGTAGATCAATAGCAAATTGGAATTCTGTTTATTTTTGTGACTGCTTTGCTGCTGCCTAACAAGGTGTAGCAGAACACACCTACTGGATGGTCACATGTAGGAGTTATGAGGAGAGACATGCATATGTGTACTTACTGCTGTAAATTGCTTTCATGAAATGAACTGTGTTGTAGTAAGGAATTTTCAGAGGAGAATCAGGAGGAAACTCCCATGGTAAAGGGAAATCCAGTGAAATGTGTAGGGTTCAGCTGATGGATGCCAGTGACAAGGGAAGCCCTGTGGTAAGGTGTGGTCTGCTTAGCAGCTCTATTTTAACTGCCTTGAAGGTTTTGCAAGTGCTGGGAAAAACATTTGCTTCTTATTATTCTTTCTAAAAGTTGCTGAATATGTAGAGCACTGTCCCAAACCATGAAAAGCATTCTGCTCTTTTCAGGGATAATGAGAGCAATAAAAATCATGCTGTAACAAAAAAAAAAGACACCAAAACCTGAAACCTGTGAGTTTTTACTGGTAACACTGCCTAAGTTTTTGGTGATGCAGGTGGAAGAAAGAGAAAATTATTGGAGATAAATCTCTAACAGGCAGCTCTTGGTTAGGCACATTATGCTTCTTTGAGGATGGCTTGGCCCCTGGCAATGTGTAAGTTTTGTTGGAGATTATATCTATCCTGAGCATAATAGTGGTATCTTTTTGTTCCTTTAGTTTTGTACTTTATAACCAAGCTCCTGTGGCGGGCAAGAGTTGACATTGTAGTTCCCATGGAGATGGGAGCATGATCTTGCCCCATTCTATGGGCTTGGCTTCAGCTGAGCTCATGGAATGAGTGCTTTGCTTGTGAATGCATGAGAAGTAACACTCCTTGTTACATGCCAAAAATGGAGCAAAAATAAAGCTAAAATACATGTAGTTTGCAAACCACTTTGAGTTTTGTGGCAACAGCATGAATGAAGGTCTTTTTGCAAGGGAAAGATGCAGGATTCAGCAATTGAAACCTACCATTTGGTGGTTGCCTGACGAGATTGAGCCGAAATCTGAGATTCTGACCTTTACTGATACCAGCCTAGCATCCAAACCCAAATCCCTTGGCACAGATTCATCTCTGCATGAATGCATACTGAGAAAGGTATGAAATATTTCACATTGCTAATAATACTCTAATTAAAAACAAAACTGAGGGAAAGAGTCCAGGCACAGAGAAACGACTAATTGCCTGGAAGCTGTTAAGAAAGCATAATGATCCTGATGCAATTAATCCATGAGAATTACTGGCTTTTAGATTCTCCCAAAGGTCCTTCTGCCTTTGATTTTGCCTATTGCTGGTCAGCAGGTGGAACATGGCATGCTGTATTTGTCAATTTTCTGTTCTGACTGTCCTTGTGAACTTGGAGCTGCCCAGATGAACTGTGATTTGTTGAAGGAGAGGTCTGGAATTCTGCATGTAGATGACTTCCAAGGTGACAATTCAGCCTGAGGAGAGGTGGTCCTGCATTCTGCTTTGAGAATTTATTTCTCAGGAAGCAGAAGCTGTGGCTGATGACATCAGTGTTGCCAGGAAAGCAAATGAGCAACCTGTGGATTTGTCTTTTGAAGCAGAGGCTCTAGCAAACTCTCTCATGCCCAAGAATTGATCTGATGGTTATGTGAACTTTATTTGGCAGAGGATACTGTCAGTCATGTAAGCAACATACTTGGGTAATCTTGGTCTTGCCTGGTGGGGATTCTGTAGTTAGGTGTTGTTAAAACATCCTCTCGGTAAATGCATTCACTGGTGGGCAGGAGGGTGTCAGGCTCTAACCTCATCTGAGGAATAAGCCACATTGAAAAGGCTTTTTTCAAAATCAGAGTTGTTTTTGTTAGAGGAGGAATGGGAAAAATTTTGCTGGTAAAGTTGCTGTGTCAGAGGAATGTAGAAGATAATGAAATAGGAAAATACAAATAGCATGGAGTCAACAAACCATTTAGCTGAAAGTGTATGAAAAATAAATACTCTCCTGTAGAGCAAGCAGGATATGCCCAGGACCTGTCTTTCCTGTGACCTACAGGATTTTAAGAGAAAAGCTTCAGAATTTTATTGGCATTGCCACTATTAGACAAACTTTTCTTTCCCTTCTCCCCAGCCTGGGGTCAGCTTTAAAGAGAGCATTAAGTGAATGGCTAATGGAATTAAGGGTATAATAATAGAAGGATATAGTGAGACAATTGTATTAACAAGAAATAAATCATGTTGAGTGTAAGGTAAGTGTTTTTTAATTGATTGATGGGAAGGATGCTCCGTAGTTCTTTTTGCCTTCCCATCTACAGTAAAAAGCCAGAAGGGAAAAAGAGATAAGAAAATTATGCAGTGGGGAGATAAATTATTCAGAGAAGATGGCCATTTTGTGCTGACATCACTAATGTGAAAAAGCATTAAATCTTTGATACTAGCTGCATTCCTCAGAGGTTGTGGTGGCTGCACGAGATATTAGAGATTACAGCTAGAAATCTACTTCCCTAGATGACTTAAGTGGCTTCCCAAGGTGATCCACTAAGTGAAAACTCAGCAATGCCTGTGGGTACCAGGCTGCTCTGACTTTTATAAAATTTACATTATTCTAGTGACTTCATCAGCTCCCATGTTTTATGTAATATGGCCTGAAGATACAGGCAATGTGTGTAGAGATGAATGAAAGCTGGTGGCTATTTTAAGTGTGGAGCTTGCACCTTACATGTGTAAAATCCCACTGAAAAGGGGGAGATAGGAATGCTAAATATGAAGTGAAGCTTTTAAGGCCAAATGTTCCTGTTCTGTAAATAATCTGATTTTACAAATAGAAACATGGTGTCAAGCTTGCACCTTTTCAGGACCTGATTTTCTTCAGTCAGAGAGTGGAAAAAATTAGGTCCTAGCTAAGATGCAACTGAAATGGAAACTTTGGCAAAAGGCAATTAAGAGTAACTACTAAAGGTCTATAGAGTACATGAGTAAAATGAAAGCAATGTGAAGGAAGAGAGGTCATTTCATGGCCTTTTTTTTTTCCAGTTGAGAGCTTTTAAGCAGTGCAATTAAAGTGCCTTTCATTGTCAGTAATTCAGCAGGACCCTTTGTGTGATGCAAGACCTTAAATCTAACCTCGTTTTATTCCTCAACACTTTAATCAACTGTTCTCCCAACAATTCCCCCACCTGTTCAGTGCCTCTGTGTGTTGCTTTTGCTGAGGTCAGAGTTGCAGTTGGCAGCCTGCACTGGAGGAGGTGCCTGTGTGGAGGCTCACCTCTGCTGCTGGGCAGCACGGGGAGACCACTTCAGTAGCCTCACTGCTGCATTTATGTGGTGTGCTCCCACAGTTTTCCATCAGAGAGGTTGGGGTGTCTGTTAGATACAGCAGGACTCACTTTAGTAGATAGAAAAAGTTTAATAGGCTTTGAGAATGATTTGGAACCTTTAGTGGTGTGAGCACTGCAGGAAACTGATGTGAGTGTATGAGTCACTGAATTTAGGCTCACTGTATTGTCATAGAGAGGCTGAGGGAGGCGTGGTGACCCTCTGAACCTTTCAGGCATGGTCAGCATAAGAGGCTTTTTGCTCTAAATAGGGTAACCCCTGGCTTCTTGCACCACTTAGGCAACAGATCTCACAACCCTTTAGTGAGTGTTAACAACTGGGTTAATGGGTCTCTTAGAGTTCAGAAATCTCAATCAATCTCACCAGGCAAATTGAGCATAACTGCGGTGCTACTGTTTGCAGCCAACTTGAGTTACATATGAACGTGCACTGTTTTTTCAAATGGAACAGGAACCTGTGTAATTTTTTTATATGCTTGTGTAGCTCTCAAATAAAGCAAACCAAAAGTGTTTTCAAACACTTGGATTAGTAAAATACAATAAAAATAAAACTGAGGTCTCTAATTAATGTATTTCTGAAAGGCAGTCTCACAAAACCTGCTAAGTAAGCAAGTTTGGATATTGCTGTTATCCCTGAGGAGGAATTGGCTGTAGTGTTGCTATCCTCTGGCTTCAAGAACTCTCAAAATGCCCATCTTTGCATTAGTGGTGTCCTGTGGTCACCCTGTCATTGACTTGTCAGTAGCCAATCACACCAATTTTTGACCAAATGGTGTCATTTGCTGTAAATTAATTTACTTTTGCCATTAAGTGCAGACGGTATGTGGTCAATTCAATTTTGTCCATTAGAGACAATAACCGTAGCCAAGCTCTTTGATGCTATTCTTAGTTCACCCCTTGGGACTACTCTACTTACATCTCCAGAGGTACTGGTAAATTTATATTATCATTCCTTGTCTAATATTCATGATTTGTTGTCTTTGCTTTAATGCATGGATAGTTAAGTCTAAATGCAAAGACTCTTGCACAGAGTAATCTCAGGGATGTGAAAGTTCTGGGAGGAGTAGGAAGCAGAATGGTTGTGTGTAGCAAATCCAATACTTGTCTAGTTTGGAGAGTGGTTATTTTTGTGTCCTTACTCCCAGCCTGACTGAGGTGACTGGTTTTACCACAAAACAGTGGGGGCTCCTTGGTTGCTCGACATGGCCTTAGATTATAGCTCAAAACATGTATGTATTTAGATATTCTACTGATGGGGGTCCTATTGCAGATAACTTTGTAAACCCCTGACTTAAAAAAATATTTATTGTTAAAGTAAAACAGGGAGATTGAGATGCTTGGTATGTTTGACTCTTCCATGGTTTTGTCATATATGGGTGAATCTTCTAAACTGTTTACTTTTGGCTGCTTTTAAATGCAAAGACTACTGGCAAACAAGGAGAAAGAAATAAAGGAAAGAAAATGTCTTTGCAATCTGTCCATCTTTACTCATTTACATTCTTGTATAAACCCGCACATCCAGGTTCTCTAAAAGTTGTTTTCTTGTTTTCATCATGTTACAGGGGAATAAGTTGTGTTGCTTGTGCTGATCTAGAGATGCTGAGTGCTGCATGCACCCAACACTGTGTTTGTTCCTGGCTTAACACAAATAGCCAAGTGCTTGGTTTTGGTCTACAAAGCAGTGTCAGTGCCTGTTGTATATTATCTGTTGATATCTGTCTGTGTAGTAGGTAACTTACAGAAGTCATGTTTTCAGCTATTGATTTAAAAAGACTAGAAGCCATCTTGAAAAGCACATAACTTCTTGTGGTCATGAGTTCACTTTTTCTCCTACTTGTCCAGTTAATGAACAAGTGATTTTGCTTCAGTCCTCTCTGTAATAATGTGAGTTGTGTTTCTTTATAGGACCTTGTTATTTAAAAACTGGATCAGGCACTGGCTTGACAGAACCTGATTAAGTGGAAGGCAGTTGTGACTTTACTGTTGGGCCTCTAAAAGGAAGGAAAATGTGCACAGCATGACACAGAAACAGCACTTGTACAGGACACAAACGCCCTTTTCCTCCAAGACCACATATGGTCTGCTCTCTGTGTGGTGTAGGAACCCTTCCTACAATACTTCATGGCTGTATTTTTGGCTGTTTGTGTAGAATTAAAAGGTGGTGGAAGGTTTTATGCATTGGCACTGCTGCATAGTTTTGGACAGATTGAACAGAAAGATTTTGACTTCCAGTTGTGAGCCTGCAGCACGCAGAGGGATGGAGGAAATGCTGGGGAACAAGGAAAAGTGTTAACTACCAATCTCTGAAAAATAAGAAAGCAAACCTGATTTATGTGAGACCTTGGCCAACATGAGGAACAGAGGCTGCATGTTAATAAGAGAAACTTGAAGAGATAAGAGACTACAGGAAAAATATCTTCCTTACTTTGGGTTAATGCAGTATGCTAGCCTTTTACCCCTTGAGACAGTAGGACCAATGCAGGTTTGGGTCACAAGTGGAAATGAGGTTAGCAGTCTCATGCTAATCTCTAGTCAACATTTGCCTACATTGTGGAGTCGTTGTGTCTTATGGTAGAAATGGCCAGCAGTGTTTTCAGGCAGTCTGGAGGAAGTGTGTCTGCCTCAGCAGTTGTACCTGTAGAAAAACCATAATCTTTGTTCCGCTTCAACCTGATTCCCAGGTAGTTTGTCTTTTTACTGTCAAAAAGCTCCACAATCACTTGACCCTGCAGCAAAGCCTACTGTAGTGCTGTCCAAAACAAAGGAGATCTGGAAAGTATTGCTATGGCTGAAATATGATTTTTAATGTATGTACTCTAAGTGCTTAAGCCAGTGCTGGTGGAAGGCAATTCTGGCTCTCCAAATATTATGACTTCTACCACTAATAGTATCTTCAAAGTAGAGGCAGGAGGCCATCTGAACGGTTGATACTTCTCAGTGAGTAGGATGGTCAAAAAAAGAAGCTGTAGGGAATAAGGTAGTAAATAATAACTTTGATTTTTAAGGAAGGGAAGTAGAAGAGTAAATGCTGCAAAAATGAGAAAGGGACATATCAGGTACATCACCTGTGGATATATCAGGGATGTATCTACAGGTGACAGTCTTCATATGATGGGCTTTAAAGGGGATTGTTGTTGATCCTGAAGGGCCTGGGATGGAAAACAAACTCAGTTTTGGATTCTAGCACTTGCTAATTCACAGGATGGAATTTGAAGGGAGCTAAAGTAAGCTTGAGTTAGTAGCTTGCTCCGTCTCCTGGTGTGTATTCTTCTTAAAAAGTTAGGACAAAATTATCACAGAATGAGTTTGGAAGAGACCTGTAAGATCATCAAGTCCAACCTATGCCCTAACATCTCAACTAGACTACAGCACCAAGTGCCATGTCCAGTCTTTTTTTTAAGCACATCCAGAGATGGTGATTCTACCGCCTCCCTGGGAAGAGCATTCCAGTACTGTAGTAAACCCCATGGACCTGGGAAAGGCACCATGGAGGATCTGAACAATAGGAATGTTGACACAGCAGCAAATAAGTTCCTGTCTCCCTGACCCCTGCCCCATAGCCTATCTCTGTAACCCTATAAGGCTATGTTACTTTAGCCCTTACCATTGGTCAAATCTGGATCCCCCTGAGCCCTATAAAAGAAGCATACTGTACCCCATTTGACAGAAGAAGAGCTGTCGCTGGGACCCTTCACAGACTCCCCCAATAAAGCCATCTCTGTGGAACCAGCCAGCGCCTCTCCTTCTCCTCTCTCTGCTGTCTTCTGCAGCCTCAAGCCAAGGGCAAACTTACCTAGCAAGCAGAGCTGAAATCCTAAGAGCTGGCAAGCACTATAAGAGCTGATAGCCACCAAGCTTGCTATGGGGTTTGGCCTGTGGCTCCTGGCTAGGAGCCTTTGGGCACCCTGTCTCCCTGGGGACTGGGGCCCCGGGCTATATTGCTCTGTGTAATAAAAAGGCCAAATCAGAGGCTTTATTACAGTGCTTTATTACAGTACTTTATTATTCTTTTGGTGAAAAATTTCTTCCTAATATCCAACCCTTACCTTCTCTGATGCAGCTTGAGACTGTGTCCTCTGGTTCTGTCAGTTGCTGTCTGGTGGAAGAGACTGATCCCCACCTGTCTACAACCTCCCTGCAGGAAGTTGTAGAGAGCAATAAGGTCGCCTATGTCAGTGTTGTGGGATCTTTTGCTCTTGGTTTGAAAGTGAAGAAGTGTAAAGCCAAAAATAAAAGGGGAAGGGAAAGAAAAAGGATTTCAATGTTGTGCAGAGTTAAAGCTGTTTAAATATCTGTGTCTGTCTGTTTGAATGTCTGTAATCTGCTCTATTTCTAAGCTTCCAATTCACCCATTCCTTAATTTAGCTACAAGAATTGCTTCTTATACCTTGCCTGGGGTCTTTTTCTTTAACTGCTTTGCAAAATGCTAGAAATAAGTTGTCATCTCAGGATAAAAACTCAGGGTGCCTCGAAAATGTACCTGCTGCTGTGTTAAGTGGTGTAGTTCTGGCTCTTTTGATTTCTCCTGCCTGGGGATTGAAGTGGGAGCTCAGTGGGCAGCCTACCAGCAGGCGGGATTGGACAGTGTTTGTCTGTGCCTGCTCCTGTGCTAATGGCCTCAGGATTTTCAATTCCTCCAGCCAGCCCATGATGGGATCTTGTAGCCCTCTCCCCATGGGCTAACTCTGAAGTCACAATTGCCATCTGCCAGCAGTTGTGTGGGCCCTAGGTGGGAGGTCAAAATGAGGCTTAAAGTAGTTTCCCTGCAGTTTTGCTCACTATTAATTTGCTACAGGTGGTGGTTTTTTTCTTCCTTAATCTGAGAAACTTCAATTTTCTTTTACTGATAACAGTGGTTACCTCCAAGTGTGGAGCAAAGACTGGATCCCCTGCGTTAAACACTTAAGTGGCTGGTGCTGATGTGGAGAGTTATTACCTCAGTGGGACCCTGTCTCCTCTTGCTGTCAGGAGCTGTATGTTAGGTCAGTGTTTCTCAACCCTGATTTGGGGTTATTAGCTCAGTTGCTAATAACTGCCTATATCAGGACCTATTTGTTGGATATTTGTGCATCCTGATGATGAAGATATGCAGATTGAAGCTTTAGGAGGATGAGCTGCAATTCATCACACTCTTTTCAGATGGTGAGTGGGATGGAAAGAATTGAGTTCTTGGAACCAGGATATGCCCTGGGCAGCACAAGGGCATGCTGTTGGAGGCTCCTCCATGCTGGCAAAATGTGGAAAACCTTTACTTTCCTCCCTTATTCTTTGTTCTCTTTCTGCTTTGATATCAGCAGGTATTCAAGCAGCTGACATGTCCCTGCAGGCCCCAGTGAGAAAGGCAATTAATTGCCTGTAAACACTGGTTTAAGAGTACTTGTAGAGATTCTCTTAAATTAATCCAATACAGGGCATGTGTGGCAATGACAAGCCTCATACCTCTAAACTGGTGAGGCTCTCCAACAGGAAAGTGTTAATCAAAGGGATTAATATAATTTTATAAATTATTATTACTGATATGCATCTACCGGTTTTTGAATGGACCAAATGGGATAAATCCCCCTGATTTTTGATCCCAGGGAGAAAAGTTAACTTCTCAAGACTTAGCCCCTATATACAATTTTCAAAATTCTAAGTCACAAGTCTCATGAAAATCATTGGTTGGCAAATCACTTCTGGTAAATGCTTTTGTGTCAGAGGTTTGTTTGAAGGGTCCAAATCTCATTCTGTGGTGGCTTTTCCTGTTAAAACCAGAGTAGCTGCATCTGGTCTAGGAAATAACTAATCCAAGTCCTACCAGATACTGAGAAACTATTCCAAGAAGAAGCCTCAGATAGTTTAAATATCCCTCCCCACACTTCCAATTTTCTTTGTTCTTTTCCATAGACACATCCTATGTCTAGGAGGAGGATCAAGAGCTTTGTTTGAGCTGCACCTTGGAAATACAGGAGGCATTGTGTCCCTTAGAATCTGGGGAGATCCAGCTAAAACAAATTTGGGGTCACCTGAGTAGCCCTGTTAAGTTTGCACACACTGCAGGAGCCCTTGCAAAGATGGAAATGGCAGCATGATCACCTCACCTTACAAGTCAGTGATGGGGTCAGATCCTTTCTGCTTAAAACAGTAGTGTTTGAACGCCGAGCATTTGTCCACGGCATTCCGTTATGCCCAAAGTTGTGGAAGTTTTTTGTGCTGTTTTTCCTGATAGAGATTTTGGAAATTCTTAATGTAAATGTTGAGACTATGAAATGGCTGGAGTTTGTATATTACACTCACTGAGTTGGATAGTAATGGTATCTAGTCTAATGGCTTTTCTGGTTTTCTCAGGGAAAACTGAATTTGCACTGGAAATGGACAGAGCTATTAATTGCATGGTTTGCTGCTCAAACTCAGAGCAGGCTTTCATCTAGACAAATGAAAGAGATATGAGTCCACATCTATCTTCTCCCTACACATTTATTTCTTTTTCACATATGTGGAGCCAAGAGCAAGAAAAAAATATTCTTTTAAAAGCTGTGAAGTGCCAGATTATGAATGAAGCATATGTTACAAAAAAATATGGATTGGAAAGTAACAACACTGAGCTGAAAGGAAAGGGCACCCTCCAGAGAGGCAGCTAGCAAGGACGTATCGCAGAAACAGTAACCAAATGGAGACATTAAAATATGTCTCATCTCCCAGTCTGTCAGCAGAACTCTGTCCTTGCTCCCTTCTCCCTTAACTCGCATTTTGCTGTGGACTCCTGTGGAGGTGCTGCTGTCTATCCAAAGAGTTTTGGGTGCCATTTCCAGTAGTGGGAGGTGAGCTGTGCATGACAGCTGCCCTCCAAGAGGTGGTTGCAATTAAATGCGTGGGAGTGTGCAGCTGGGTGCCAGGCCAGTGAGCGCTGCCACATCCTTAGGACCCATGGAACGGGGTGTATCAGTTCTGACGTGCAGGAGTTGTCTGCATATGCATCAGCTCTTGCATGCCCTTGGAGGAGTCAATTCACTGCTTGGTTTACATTCTTTGCCTTTGAAGCAGAAGTAGTAGCATGCATTTGATCCTATTTTTCAATGCTTTCAGAATCCACTTGCATAGGTGAGGGCCATGTAATGAGAAGATGAGATGAAATGAGGATCTGTTCCCTAAAAAGTTACAAAAGTGCCCAGAAAAACTCCTAAAGGGAATTTCTGTCCTTGGGCTTGGATGCTGACACAAAGCAAAGCTTTATAATTACAAATCTGTAATTAATGGAAGTTCAGTTCAGACCTTGTCCTAATACTTGGATACCAGAGAGAAAAGCAGAAGCTCTTAGTCCAATAGTGCAAATATTGAAGCTTGGATTCTGCTAATACTCTTTTATAACTTGGTATTTTATGTGAGATACTGGGATGCTGGTCACAGATTCACTGGTAATATGAAATTCTTTCCTGCTGTTCCTTGGAGGCCAGCAGATAAAATTTCAGGAACCAAGATTTCAGTATATTGAGGGAGATTCTAACAGTCTTTGAGCAAAATCAATAGACTGCAAAAAGGAGGAAGAATATTTTTGTATTTTCCTGAATTTTTAGAGATCCCTGTTGAGCTCTCGCTGGCCTCCTTGAAGCAAAACAAATAACAATCAGCCTGCTGAGACTCTAGAGGTAAAATGACAACAAATTTTGTTGCTGTGAAGGCTGCCAACATGCTGCTTTAAAATATTGCCAAGAAAACTAGATAATCAAATCTTGTTAAAAGGGTTATTTAAACACAAGGTGAATGGGTTGACCAGATCAGCTGAAAGTCAACAGTTGTGTTTCCATTGCACTGCTGAATTAAGCTCATGTATTGGCCCCTTCCTGAATCTTTGACTCCTGGGAGTGCTGGGGAAAGGCTTGTGTGCCTTTGCCTTGCTTAGGTTGATCTGCTTTTGGACAAATGAGATATGCTCAGCTTCTGCAGGTACCATTAAAAGCTGCCTTTTTGCAAAAGGCAGGAGGTTTTTGGCTGTCTGATCTTCCCTCAGGAGAAGCCACTGCACAATGCCAAGATTATGATGTCTGGTTCAGTGGAGGGGTGAATCATGAATTGCTTTCCCAAACTGAACAAATTGGGCTCTGCTGCTTCTCTTCCACAAGCACCTATTTGACTTGACTTGAGTAAGTTCATTCCCATTCATTCAATACAGCTGCTTACATTCCACCTGCCTATGCCTCACCACTCAAGCATCTGTTTGGTTATGTAAATCAGCTTTTCTGATAATTATGGTAAGAATATTTGAAGAGCTGACATGTTGCTGTTGTGATGAGGTCTTGGATGGGCAAGAGATGGGTTGTCCCTGACACTGTTTTTCAAGTTCCTCTGTGGACCAAAGAAATGTGAGAGAGTAGCTGTCCTGAACGGAAACAGAAGAACAGATCTGAGTGTTAAGACATACAGCATCTGAATTCACTGCATGCTGGGTGAATTTTTTTGGCGAGTGCCTCTCCCCAGCTGGCTCCATTCCTCCCCTCACACAGCCTCCTGCACCCATGATAATCATCCACCCCTGGCTATTATAAGCAGTGCAAACAAATGACAAATCTCTGGGTGCAGGAAGTTAACAAGAGGCTGATCAGTAGCTTTAGTTATCTTTCCTTCATGTTTATTGCAGTCTGCTGCAGTTATTTCAAAGGCACTGACATTGATCGACAACTTCTATTAAGGCCCATCCAAGGCAGCTGGATTGCACAGATACATTAAATAAAGCAGTTATTGCTTTTCATTGCCTTTCCATAAAATATCACTGCTAAATAGCTTCTGCCATCAGATGCAGTTAGGTACATGGTTTTAATTTGAGGGACTGCTTTATAACACTGCACAATTGACATTGGTCTTTGTTTCCCCTACAATAATGATTGTGTACATCCTGGAGAATTGATGAGCTGTCTTCTGAGGCGGGAGGGGGGAGCTGGGAAGGGGGCACCCGCCTTTGTTGCTCTTGCTTTTTTTTATACTTGCCATGCTTGTCAGTTGTTTGCAGCACAGACAGAAATAATGTCAAGCAGGGCCCCTTATCTCAGGATGTTGTAATGTAGCTGCTGTAAGCCCTCGCCTGGATACGAGATAAGAGCAACCTTACAAGCTTGTGGGGGAGTGAGGAGGGGGCCCAGCAGTGCCATCACTGGGACAACAATGGCAGAGCTGTCACTTGCACATTATGGCTCTTTCTGGTGCCAAGGAAAGATATGTATGCTGAGTGGTGAATAACAAGCACAAAAATAAAAGTCTTGAATGTTCATCTAATAATGATGTATTTGTAACAGGATTATACTGCCCAATGATATTCTTTTTTTTATCTCCTCAGTAAATGGTGAGGCAGCTGTGTGCTTTGGCAAGGCATGATGTCCTTTCTTTTGTGTGCTGCATATTAATCCTTTATTGAAGTAATTAAATGTGTGCTTAATGGCAATGAGCTGGCAGAATGAACGTACAATTGAATTAGCAGTTATGATGGGGACCATGCTACAAGATGAACTAAATGCAATTACTGTAGGCATTTTTCTCCAAGTTGAATCTGGCTGCATGACATGACTTAATTACAGGTTGTTAGACACACTGATCCCATAGTGGTGCATGTGGAGGCAGGCACAGCTTCGGCTCTCTGCATATCTGTAACACACATATGGGCACTATTCACTGAGAAATTCAGTCTGGTGTCAATGCAGATTCCTGAAGGCAGCTCTTGGTTGTGCTGAAAAAACACAGATTAAAAACCAGACAAACACCAACAGAGGAATGCCAGTTCTCTGCTACTGGGGGCATCTGGTGCAGTCTTTGACCAGGTCCTTGTTGCCCGGGGATCATCCCCCTTTTCCGCTTTTTTAGGGAATACTTGTTCTTCCTTGAGGACAAAGAACAGGTAGTAGTCTTCTGTGTAGTCCTCAACTTTGGTGGCTCTGGTCAAACCCAGCTCTCAGCAGGAGTGCAGACCAACTTGTCTGACACCAGCTGGACATCTCTAGCCTAGCAGGAACACGGTTTGGGAGCTGGTGTTTGGAAACGCTTTAGAAACAAAAATGAAAAAGGCAAAGCCATTTGAAGCTTTTAATTTTCAATGCTGACTAAGTTCTGCAACATGACCCAGAGCTGCATCAGGACAAAGGTACTGCTGGAATTTAGGATGTGGTAAGTTGCTGAGATTCCTGACGCTAGGGGGACTGTGACTACAGTATTGCAAGTACGAGTTTTACAGCTCTTTAGTGATCTAATATGTCAAATCCTGGATTCCCAGAGGAGTTTTGCCACTGGTTCAAAACTGAGCTAAGCTTCAGCTGTCACAAGGGAAGATTTGGTCTATTTTGGTAACTATAGAGTCTCGCTCACTGTTAGCAGCACAAACATCTCTAGTGTCAGGGCCTACTTTCTTTTACCGGCGCACAGAAGGCAAGAAGTCCTTTTTGTCCCATGCTTCTCTGTACTCTTAGTGCTCTGTGCCTGCTCTAGCAGCTTTGCCTTCCTTTGAGGGAGGCAGACTCTGAGGTATGGAATCTGCCAGGGAGCATCCTGAGTGGGGAATGTGTTGTGGCCCCTCTGGCCTCAGTCTGGAGGCAGCGCAAACCTTTCCTTACATCAACAAGAGCTCCTCTGCCAAGCAAGCACATCCCAGAGTTTAGCAAGTCCCAAACTGCCAATCTCCTGCCATCCTTCCAGGAATGCAAACATTCCAGGGTGTCTGAGTTCCTTTGCAAAGGACTCCAGATCAGTGTTGTATTTGGGTGCCTGACTCTCTTGTATTGTCTGCAATTGAATTTCCAGATCTGAGGAGAAGATGGTGGCAGAAGTGATAATGAAAGCTGCTGGTATAGTATGTAACCGTGTGTAAGGTAAACCTTCTGGTCACCAGGACTCTCGAGGTTTATTTTACAGCCTTCATTCTCTTTGGTGCCATAAATGAAACCCTATCATCCCTAATGACCACAATGACTTTCCTCGATCATGTTATTGCTACTTTGGCACATTTATTGCTTTCACATGCACTAATGGATGGGTTTGGATATGTTAACAATTTATATATCATTTGATCCTAAAAAAGAGCCACCTCCCACCAACCAAACTAACTTAGCCTTGAGGATTGAGTAGCTTTTAAGGAGTATAAATGAATTTAATGCTTTAGAAAGAGCTTCTGTAAATTATGAACATGACACCTATTACATTAAGCTGCATTAAGCATTAATACATCTTCATTACTGGCAGGTTGCCCAAACCTCCAAGGTTGAAAAAGCTGCCTGAAATGCCCAACATGGTAGTCACCTAAGCTGAGATTTATGACCTCTTTTTGGGCAGATGGGACACCCTGACTCTCAGTGTGCTGCATTTGCCCATGAAGAAATGTCTTTGGAATACCTGTTGCATGATGGGGTTTTTTTTCCTAGAGTTTTGCTGGCCTGTCTAATCCAAATGTCAGACTCTAGGTAAAAAGGTGTGATAAATCTTGTGGAAGCTGCTACAGAAATAGAAACTGTCTTCACTAAGCTTTTAAAGCCACTGTTAGTGGCAGATTTCTTGGCAGATTTTTCTAACCACTGGCCAAAAATTATCTCACTGAGCATGTAATAGTAATTTCTTATTGTAAATCCTTTCTGCACTGTAGGCACCAAAAGCTGGAATTGCTGAATTTGTGTTTCCAATGGTTTTGGAGGAAGTCTAAAAAATAATCACAGTACATTAATGAGAGCCTACTCTACATGGTCAGAGAAAGAAATAAAAGTGATTTTAGTGTCTTAAAAAGCAATATCCATTAGACTCAGATTTGGCTAAAAGTGGACTGAAAGGCTCTTATTTCAACAAGATGTACAGGCTCAGGGGAAAAAACAAGTTAAATGCTTCTGACATTGTAATTGATTTTATGTGGTACATTTATGAGACTTTCAATTCATGTTCCATATGGGATTTAACACTGAGATGTTATTGCAACTTCTGAGACTGTTATGTTGTCGTTTAGAAGGAACAATTTGGTGGTTCCTCTGCTCCCAGAACAAGTACTGACTAGAGTTCAATGTTTATGCCTTACCACAGAGAAACACTTTAAACTGGAGACTGTTTTCTCACAGATGGGAGAACACATAGCACATCTTGGGAATTTGAGTGCCGCAGGATGCTGTTGTGAGCTTCATGTTGGCAGGGAGAAGGTGGGAGAGGCTGTAATATTGAGACTGCAATCCAAGCATAAAGCAATGTGGTCACTATATGAGATGGAGATTTAATGGATATTGTTCATGGTGTTGGAATATATGAAGCAATAAATTGCTTTTCTGGATGATTTAATGCTGAAGCAAGGTTGAAGACTTAGGTAACTGCACATGGTTTACTGCAAATACTAGCTTTACAGAGGTAAATGTAAAACCTAATAAACAGCACAAAAGGGACAGAAAAACAAGCCAACCCCAAAGCCTTTAAATCAAAATAATATTCAAGGTTCAAAGTCAAGCTCTCAGAAGTTGAGAAATACCATATTTAAGGTAATCTATTAAAATTACATGCTCTGGGAATGTGTGTGTATTTGTGTGAGGATATTCTTATCTGGATTTCAATTATATAAACACATGTTTATCTCTTCCACATATTACCAGCTTCAGGGCACAACATGAACCATGTACAAAGTATTAAACAACCCCACAATATTTCTTCCTGTACCAATGGCTCAGTGCCAGAGGTTATGTAAACCTTGCCATAAATATGCATTTAATGATTTCCTGATGTTTTTCTTTGTGGTGACTGTCACTGCTGTGGACAAATATTAATGAATTTGTCTTTTTTGCTATTCTGTGAAACAGCCAACTAACATACTTACATCATTAGGCATAATCATCAGAAGTCAGTGAGAAAGTTTGAGTGCTTGAAGTTCAGCACATGCTTAAATCTCTATGGGATCAGGGCCTCGAATGCCTTCACTGAATTAGTGGCAATGTGAAAATGAAAGTGAATTGTAAATGACATTAGTGTGCCTTATTTGAAATTGTGAATCTTACCAGTGTGTCCTGAAAAAGCACATTAAGAGGAAATACTTACATGTACAGGATTTAGACACCTGCTTATGTCTAACTGGAGCCGTATCTGCTGTTTCTTGACTTG
The DNA here is from genome assembly GCF_037042795.1 of Molothrus aeneus. Taxonomy (NCBI): domain Eukaryota; kingdom Metazoa; phylum Chordata; class Aves; order Passeriformes; family Icteridae; genus Molothrus; species Molothrus aeneus. Next base: position 13,474,195 of record NC_089649.1, read on the forward strand.
TTTGCTTGTTTTTCTTGCTGTTTACAAGCAAACACAAGTGATGGTATTGTTGTTTGTTCTCTTAAGTGAAACTTAATTCAAGGGGACTTCATGTTTTATGAGGATTATCCTGGTTCCATTGGTGTTGATGGCAAAATTCCTATATTGAGAAGTTGATGGACATCCAGGGCGATGTCCCTAAAAGATGTTATGCCATAAAAGCTTCCTTCCTGCTGCAATGTGCCTTCAGTAGAGCTCTGTGCCTTTCCCCCCCTCTAAGAAGTTTAGTGTTTCTGAAGAACATACTTGTTTACTTCATTAACTCATCTTTGTAGATGGTCCAGCTTACTGGGTGTTTCTCAACAGAAAAATAAGATTTGCTTGTTTAATGTCTTTCTGATTTTTAACAGACACTTCATAAACAGTCAGGTTAATTATTTGCCCAGACCTTGTCATAAATGAAATGTTTGCCTGAAGAATTAACTCTACATTTGCTTTATAATTGCTCATAATTTCCTACACATTTTAAGTTGTAGAAGGAAATACGGTCTTGAGCCTTTTTGACTATTGTAATGTTCTGTTCATAAGCTGGCAGTAACTATAGGTCAGTATTGTGCAAAAAAAAAATGCATCTACTAGCTTCAAAGAAATTGAGAAAATATTCTTAGCTATTCAATAGAATAACTGAATCAACTCTAATATTGACGCTAAGAATTCACAAGTGTATCTGTAAATGGGTGGATTGAGTTCTTGGGGTTTCTCTGGAAGTTGGAAAAGGCTGTATTTAAGGTTAGGATCTCTTTTCATTGCAGGCTGGTATGATAATTGCATCCCAAGCCAAAAGTACATTAGTTTCGTTTTTTGGTACTAAGTGCTGTCACGACTGTAAAAGATATCAAAGATATCATAGTTTGGTACAAGAAATAGTTCTTCCTTTTAGACATGGGAAGAGAAAATATAGATGTCAACAAGCATGTCAACTGCTTCCTTCTCAATATCAGCCTTGTGTTTCCAGATGGTTGATGCTACAGTAAAGAACTTAGCAAATTATTCTCTACTCTGCTTCACAGGGCAACTTGGTGAATGCACAACACATTCCCTGGCTTAGTAAGTACACACAAAGAGTTTTGCAGGTTTCAAGGCCTGAAATTCTTTCTTGGGAATAGGTATGAGATGGATAACTATTTATAATGCTGGAAATGTGTATAGTAAATTCTGTGTATATGTATACGTAACATATATAATTATAATTATTTTTTATATATACACGTGCACTCTGAAAGATTCGCATTAATTAGGTGCTAAATTGAGTTTTCATGTGACACTCTACCCTGTGTATAAGTATCCAAGTGTTGTCAGTCTAATTTTCCATACCTGCTACTGATTCACAGTGATGTTATGCAGAAGAATTTATTATAAAAAAATAAAATTTCATGAAAGGAACATTTAGAAACTATGTGATTAGCAAATATCAAACAAAATATTGTACTTCATAGACATGAAGTTGCAAATTCTAAACTCAGAAAGTTAACCATATTTAAGTTTTCTCTCACAAATAAGTACAGGAAAAGATAAGAGTTAGACAGCTGTTGTCTTTAAGCCAAACATCTGAATGCATTTTGCTGTGCATAGAACAAACGCAGGGTGACCTTGGCCCTTTGTGTGAGCTTGCTTTCACACTTAAGTATAGATGAAGACATCTGAAGTGTTGGCTTGTGTTGTTGCAGCTTCAGCCCTAACCAGTGGGATGCCAGATGCACTGAAAACATGTCATAGTTAAAACTGTATTACTTGATTATTTTAGTGTTGCTTGAGTACAAGTTTATTGGGGCAGGGACCAGCTTGATGTCTATTTCACAGCTTGAAGTGGATATTGTTTCTCTATTGAGTGAGTTAAGTAAGAAAATGCTCTGTTATTATAAGTAAGGACTGCTTTGTCCCCATGCAGCCCCCATTTGGTGTACCTGATTGCTTCTTTATTACTCAAGGATAACCTAAATATCAGAGGCGAGTTGAGTTTAATGCAGCAAGCTGCTTGTAAGGCACATGGGACTCTGTTGCTTGTAATGAAACCCTAAATGACCTTCTTGGTGTCTGTCTATGACCCAAAAAGCAGGGCAGCTTTGATGACAAATTTCAGTACTATTTGATTGAAAATTGGAAGGCAGGTACAGGAACGAACTCTTTGCATAAATGGTTTTGCTGCTGGTAATGTCCAAGTTACTTCAGTTACAAGGCAATGCTTGCCCAAGATGAACTAGCAGAGAAAGGAGCACGTTTTAGTTTTCCAGTTCAAGAACAGTTGGCCTTAGACCTGTACATGTTATAAATGTGCTTACAATGTTGCTCTGTGCATGTATTTATCTGTGGTCAGCTGGAGAAGCACAGACATTCTGCTGGTGAATGTGCATCAAGTAAAACCTCAGCATTTGAGGGGTATGAGTTCAGTCAGTTCCCTTTCCCTTCCAGGTTTTGGGAGGAAGAGGTGTCTGGCACAGAGCTGTGTGTGGTATGCCTCTGCAGGCATGGGCTCAGGGATGAGGTATTAGGGAACATGAAATGGTTGTAGGCAGTGCTCCCCCGTGCTATGTTGATATGTTTCACAAAGCCTGTTGTGTTTGACCATTTCCAGTGCTTCCCAACGGGAAGGAAAATTTGAAGTCAGGAATGTTCTGCAGAGTCAGCTCCTAGATTTGTAGCTGTGTTTTAATGGTTTATCTGACTCCAGGGTCAGAGACATTTGTTCTTTCAAATCTCAGTAGATACAGAGTTTTCTGTCATTGTCTCTGATTTTAGCCAGAATCCATCCAGCTCAGGTATGAGGGATCCTCTTCTTGTTCCTATTAGACAATTTGTTGTCATGATTGCTATGAGTTTTCTGGATAATATAACTGCTGAAAATTTTAATGAGACTAAGATTGCTTTTACAAATGAGCACTCAATGTGCTATTAAAATTGTTCTCTCACTGAAAGACTTCATACTTGAGAGGCTGCTGTAGCCACAGGGAAAAAATGGCTCAGACACCAGCCAATGAAGTCAGTAAATCAAAATAAATAAATGGAAATGCCAGGGGCTATGAGCATGTACTTGATGCAGTTCAGAGCAATTACTGTTACCTGAAGGGTGGGAATCCATCATGTAGAAGCAGCCTACCTGTGGGTGGAAAATCTGCTCAGATCAGCGTGGCTCCAGTTCCAGTGGTGGCCTCTCAGCAGGAGACATTACCTCTGAGGGCATAGCTTGAAAGTCAAGCTTGAATTTTTTCAAGGACTCCAGTTATTTCTTGACTTGCTACTTTTGCACAAGCAGCCCTCTCCCACTGCAAAGTGAGGATCCTAACTTCTGTCCAGGAGAGATTTTCTTTGGACTACTGAGCACAAACAGATCTTGTAATGCTGCTCATTTGCACTGGCCAAACATGTTCTGCATGTAAAAATGATCAGGGAAAGTATGTATGTTGATGGAGTGATTTTAAACTTGGATTTTAAATACTGCTGCTGAACTAAAGTAGAATTCCTTAATGTATTTCCTTGTTTGGTATAAATGGTGGCATGAAATTCAGCCTAATTTCCCCAGAAAGAAAATCAGTTGACCCTCGCATTCTTAAAGGCTGAACTAAAAATTTGGAGGCTCACATCAAAGCTCTGTAAATAAAGTGAGTAACACTTTGGACGCTTGTGGTGGGGAGCGGGAGAGGAGGAAATTCCCTCCATAAAGAACACCCAAGTATTCAAAAAGAAATGGCTAGATTGAAATATCTCACTGTTTTTCTTCTCTGGGGCTCCATGCTGAGGATTTTATTTTCCTTTACAATGCCTGTGCTGCTGAGCCTTTTTTTCAGAGGTAGGCTGATGTTAGCACACTGAAGCCACTAGCTGGTTCACCAGAGCAAGTTTATTTGTGGTGTGGACAGAGTTGTGTTTGAGGGTGCCATTAGGATTCAGAAGGCTCCCCAAGCCTTCAATGGCACTTCAAAGGACTAGAGCTGTGAACGAATGGACATGCTCCCTCACAGGCTCTGGGGTGAGGAGTGGGAAAGATACAGGTTCAAAGGTAGGAAACGGGGAGTATTTTCCAAGGGCACTGGTAGTGAAGTAGGCACCCCTGGTCTTCAGAAATGTGGTGGAGTCTGGGATCTGCAGAATGTGAGAACTCTATGGACATTACTCATTACTCAGGGCAGCCAGGCAGCTCTCCCTGTGTTGCTACCTTGTGTAATTCTTTGATCTAGCCAGGAGTTGAGGAGAACTAAATACAATCACTTTTTGGGAATCTTTCTTAAGCCACTCAAAGCTCCTTCCTTTGTTAGGCCAGTCTAAATAAACCTTAAACTTGGGGTAGTTCCTTTTTCTTGATCTTGTGGTTTATCTGAGTGCTTAGGCTTATTGAGGATGAAACCAGAGGTAGTATTTGGTCTTAACTGCTTGAGACACTATTAAAAATTGTGTTAAAGACTAGCAAAGGCGAGCAAGACCTAGGACTTCTTGCAAACATGATCAGAGGTGCCTGCTTTTCTAAGAAGATTTTATCCTTAACAAGTCTGGTGGATATAAAAGAAGGCCCATATCTTTAATTTAAGGATAGGAAGCTCATGAACAAGTATGAAGTGACTTGACCAAGGTCATTCAAGCAAATGGTGTCAGAAATAGGAAACTGATGGCCAAACAACATGCTTTCATGCTGTAGTAATGAGCTGTAGCTAAGAGTGTGGCCTTGATACCTTTTAACTAAATTAACTCAGCCCAGGCAGCTTGTTTTGATGGGTTTTCTGTCAATTTTAATTTTTTTCAACAGGATTTTGCTTCCCCACCTTTCTCTCTGGAGAATTCTTTATATTTCAAAACTCATATTGCAGACTTTATGAGGCAGGAGAAACAACTGTGTGTCCATATGGCACAAGACATTGGCAAAACCTCTTTTGAATTGGATCCAGATCAGGACAGGCTATCTGGTTATGCCATGAGGTAGGCAAATACTTTAACATCCACTGATAAAACTTCTTAAGAAATGGTCATGTTTCTCATGAGTGTTCAAAAGGTCAATTGCCTCTTTTTCTGGTGGTGATGTGTTTCCTGTGTGGAAGTGACAGTCTCCTGACTGTGGTCCTAACAGTGCTAGGGACCACCACAAACTATTCTGGAGATATGTTTTCTGTTACAAACCACTGTTGTTGAGAGAATATTCCTTCTGCTTATGTTCTCAACTGGCTTTGCATCAACCACAGTAGAAAAGAGGTGAAGGACACCTGTCTAAAAGGTACTTACAGGCCGCATCTGCATCTAGGTCCTTGTAATACTGTCTTGTGAACTCTTCACAAGATGTGGAGGTGGCCAAGTGCTTTCCTCTGAACCTGAACTGCTGGGGATGGGTTGGGACTCAGTTTGATCTCTGCAGGCTTTTTTTGCAGCCAGGAGTGTCATCCCAGCTGGCCATATAAGCTAGGCTGGTTTGAGGAGGGAAAGTAGAATTCAGTTTCAGTTAGATAAAGGTATTCTAATTTTAGGTTTTTCTATGCTAGCAGAAGGCTGCCTAATGGGTGCATTTCTCTATGTAACTATTTTTTTAACTTTTGGAACTTCTATTTTTATTCATCCATATCTTGCCTGATACATATTTTTCCTTTTAAACCAATGAGCTGCACTTTTTTTATTCACAATGAAATAGTTCTTCCTTCAGAGTAAAGGCTGTATTTTATGTTGATATTACCAATTAGTTTACCTTCAGAACTGCTGGAGCATACTTTTGTGTTCTAACCTTTTGGTATGTAACCTGACCTTGTTTGTTTTGGAGGCAATATTTCTGTTAGCCATTGTTTGCTTGAGACTCTAATACAGGCACTCTGCTAGTGTTAATTATTTGTTTTGTTAGTATTTGAGTTTTTCTTATAGCAGACTAAGACCTGAAGCACATTACTCCTGAAGAGCAGCCCATGTCATACACAGGCTTGTATATGACACAAGTTGTGCTATTGTTTTGGCTCCAGTGATAGAACCTGTGTGGGAATCATGGCTTAATTTTGGCAGCTTAGGAGCAATTGCCTGTCTTAGTGGTGTTCATGCTCCTCAGCAGGGTTCAGAAGAGACTGGAAACACACACAGAGCACTTGGGACTTGGACTTGCTCTGAGCTGAAATCTGAGGAGCAAGCACTGGAGGGTCTTTCCATGCCTCAAAGCTGTCAGGGCAAATATATATTCAGATGACAGAGAAAGAGATCCTGGGATGGGTGGAAGAAAGCTGGGGGTAAAAGCAGTGATCACAGTTGTTGCAGAGAGGTTACAGACATGGAGTACAGATTTCCTGATCCCTCCTCCAAGCACTCAAGGAATTACCAGGAATCTGGGCATTGCTAAGATGCAAAAATGGAGGAGTGTTCCCATCTAAACAGGGAGTTACTTTTTTCCTCATTCTGAGGAAATCCCTTCCTAAATTTGTGCAGCACTCTTCACTTCTTTATGGTAGAGGTGCAGAGAAGCTCTGAATGAAATGGACACCTGCAACCCATTTGGGGATGCCAAGCCACACGAGTCTGTTGTGTCACTCCAGTAGTCCACAGCCATCCCTGCCCTGGACAAGGGCCATGACCCCTCCAGCAAGCCCCAGCATGAGGCAGCAGTCCAAACTTGCACATGGTTGCTGTGGTGTATTGGAGATTCAGCTGCTATGCCAGCCTAATGACGCAGTATTGCCATTTTGTGAACTCCACTGTGCAGACGGGAGCTTATTAGTTCCTGCAAGGATTTACTTTTTTCCAGCCTCATCACTTGTTTTATAAAGTTATCACGTACCATTTAAATACTTACCACTGTTCTACAGTTTTCTTACACTACTTTTTGTACTGATATATTGCAAAAGGGCCTGTGTTAAATCCAGGGTGATAATGATTCAAAATCAATCATTATTATAATTTTTGGTTCAATGATATCTGGTGAGGTTTGACTAAGATAAAAGAAATTAGTCTTTAGGGGTAGATCATTGTTTTTCATTGTTTCCTTTATTTGTGGAATGTTCCCATGGATTTTTTTTTCAGATCACTTGCAGTATTACAATGAGTAAATAGAGCGAGGATGAAAGCATACTGTGTAGGACAGCTCAAAACTAGAAAAGCAAAATGAGTCTGGTAAATTTTTTCTCTATTAGTGTATTTTCTATGGCATGTTTTTACTGCTCTTAGGTGATAGTTTTCTACTTTGTTCCAAATATAACTTTTGTTCCCATGCATTATGAGGGTGCATTCTAGGCTTGCTCATATTTTCCAAAGAGACAAGTGAGTTTTTTGTTGTTTGGTTTTTTTTGAAGTCCATGAACATTCTCAACTTGGACCTCCTTTTATAGAAATCCTAATTATTTTTATTAAAACCCTCAGCACCGGCTCTCTAGTAGCCCAGTGATATGTTGCACAGCTTTGGGGAGATGAGCTTTAATAAACATGATTGTATCTGTCTATAATATCTCTTCTATGAGTAGATTGCTACATGCAGTTATTTTTCAATACTCGGCCATTACTCTTGACAGCATAACAGAGCATTTTCTGCAGCAGGTTCTTAGGCATTCCAAGTGACTGCACAGATTGTATCTCATCAGTGCCAGGACAAAACAAAGAAAACATTTGACACTTTGAATTTTACCAGTGGCTCAATGTATTAGCCTATTAATTTGAAAAAATGCCGATGAAAATTGATGTAGGATTTTTTTTTTTTTTTTTTTTTTTTTTGCAAAACAGACCAGGAAGCATCAGGAGCTCAGGATCTTGAGCCACAGATCCTGCCTGTAAGCTGTGCAGTTTCCCATTGAAGAGGAGGGGACATTTCATGCCAGGCCATGGGTGTATCTCTCTGTAGCAGTAGTTTTGGCATCCATGGCAGAGAGTAAGAAACAGATGACAGAAGCAGCTGGGCAATGGATGATTTTCCATGTTATGTGAAATCATTATGTTATGTGAAATCTTCATCAAGGAGCAGAAGTTCTTTTGGAATCAGCTAAAATGCACATGGTCCCCATTGTTAAGACAGTTCTACAAGAAAGCAGCCTTCATATGTTGTCTTTGGGTTTTAGATGCTTCATTTCTGTGTGTTTCTGAAAGGAGAATAAGGAAGCACTAGAAAAATTAAATGGCCTATGAAATAAAAGGCTAAATCACAGAGCTGACCAGCTGATAGGAACTGCTCCACATCATAGAGTCACCAGGAGCCAAGTGGGGCTGCTTGTCAACTGTATATCTTCTGAGGCTGGAGAGAGGGGATATCTGGCACTGTCTGCATTGGAAAGGGCCTGTAGGATGTCACTTGTATATGTGTCTAAAACAAGCATTCAGTGAAACTCAAAACCCTTCCGGAGCTCATATTTTATTTTGGCAGACTGATGTTTTGGGTTTTTTTTCCCCCTGGGAGGTGGAGAGGAATTTTCAGAATTAACTGTGATGCAGGCTTCTCTTGCCTTGAAATACTGTGGTGTGTGGGCACCAGTGGAAGGAGGCTTGGGTGTGTGGCACAAAGGATGACCTCTGCTTCATGCTAATTCCACCCAGCTGCTTGGGCTGGGCTGGGCAGTAGGAGCAGGTCCGGGCCCTCAGTGTCAGCCCAGAAGCTGCTGCTCAGTGGGACTGGCAGTGTGAGGGAACAGCAGGCAGGCTGTGAGCTTGGAGGAGCTCCCTGGACTGAGTGTGAGGCGTGAGTGAACAGCTCGCTGAAGCCTTTTGGTTTGGACATGCCGTTTGTGTAGCCTTATGTCTCAGAGAAACAAACCCAGCAGAAAACGGGGATTGTATTCTGGCCTTGTGAATATCAGATGGGGCAAGATGCATTTTGTGCCAGATACCAGGCAGAGACTCCAGCTTTTTGTGCCAGAGGTGGCTAGAAATGGCTTTGACTCAAGCCATGTCAGCAGAAAGGCTGTGTGGTGTACACAAGATATGTACCAGGGCAGGGGGAAAAGGAGAATGCTGCAAAATTAATCATTATTCAAGATTATCAAAGAACACTTCTTCAGTTTAGCTATGGCTTTCACATAATTAAGTCCCCATGAATGAAATATCTATTTTTTTTTTATTTTATTAGAGACACCTATACAGGTTCAGCAGATATTTTTTGGTTTTTTGGGTTTTTTTTTGTTTTGTTTATTTGTTTTTTTGTAGGACAACAATTAAAGCATGAAACCTTCCAAACCAGAAAAGGGTATTCTGTAAAGGTATGTAAAAAAGGAATATCTCCTCAAGATGTGAGGATCTGAGGAGCTCATTGCTGTAACAGAGAGGGATAAGTGAGTAGATGTAGAATAGAAAATCAATTTTATGAGGACTTGCTTGCATTTTATAATTGGGTGACAAATAACACAATCATGTGACCTGACAGCTGATGAAGTTCAGCTTGAGATCATCTGGATGTTTTGCAAAGATTTGCTTTCTTTTTAATGAATTCCATGGTAAATAGAAGCAAAATCCTCTTTTAAATGATGTTGGTAATATTTCATTTGAATAAAATCAGTTCTGCCAGCTGAATATACAAGAGAGCTAAAAGTAGGAAGGAGCCCTATTCTGTAATACCTGAGGTAGTCTTATTGAATCTTTTATTTAAAAGAGTGTCTGAGAATTCCTCCACAAGACACACAAGTTGATTTTAGGTATTTTTCTTATCATGACTTTTCTGGTTGACAAAAAGTTTCTGAACCTTCTCCATGGGTTCAATGCCAAGAATAGTAATAGGGAAAAAACCTTAGAGTGTATTTCTATGTTCACGTCATTCATTTGCGTACATAGTTGTAGGAGCTTCTTTGATTTATATGGTCAGCAGATGTTGGAGCTTAAAGCACCTGCTAAGAAAAGCAGATTCTTTACAGCCATGGCTCAGCCCTGTCTCCATTGGTTTTTATTTTTCCCCTGGCCTCCTTGCTGTGGCCCAGCAGTATCTGTGCTATGAGTTCATCTGTGCAGGCAGCGTCTGCGGTGGGTCTTGGATGCTGTGCTCTGTGTATCTGCCAGCCCGGCTTTGATAATGCAGCCAAGCCACTGCTGGTTGAAATGTGAAAAATGCCAGAAGCTTCTTTTTCTGTGTGTACAAAATCAGCCCAGGGGGCCTGTGACATGAAGAAAGCATCACTCATTCTACTATGGTGCTTAAAAAACCCCAGCAAAACCCAAAATAAATAAAAGGGGCTTGCTAGCAACACCTAGGCAGTACTGCAGCTCAAAGCAGGGACTTGTGTTATGAGAGCTTGATAGCTGACAAAAGAAGTTGTATCAAGAAACAATGAAGAAACTAAATTAATCCTAAACAGACAAACTGTTTATTCCACTGTTTACCTTGTTATTACCTATCAGTGTGTCTGGGAACATCTTGTTTGCTCTTTCTAGGAGCTGCCCATATTTTCAGTCAAATCACATTGGTTTTAGCCCCCATATATTTGGTTACACAGTGGCAAAAACAATCTAATGTTCATAGCTGCTCTCCTCCCATCATAACCTCTGTTGATCATGCCTGTGCCATCTCTGGCTTTTAAAACAGATACACAGCAGATGTAGAGCAAGCAGGCAAGAACTACAAGTTTGACACTAAGCATCAGCAAGATGCTGGAAAGGCAGAGGATAGAAAGTCTGTCTTTAGCAGCCTTTGTCTGTCTTAGTGTAACTGCTATATATGAAACTTGGAGCGAGTCATGTATGCCTCAACAATAGATGACCTGTTGTTGGGGAATTCATAGGAAGCTGACATGAAAAATACCCTGTGATGCTGGAAACAGTTGAAAACCTCAGATATCTGCACCAAGACACACAGAAGGGTGATGTCCTCTTCTTTAAGAGCAAACTGTGCTCCTTGAAGGGAAAAGGCAAACACTAGGCAGGGCACACAGTTCACGCAGGCTGGTGGAGCTAGTCCTTATCCACTGTGAGGTGAGATTAATTGTTGAGGTACACTGGGTAGCTGAGTAACAGATGACTCTTAGAAGAACAGTGAAATATATGCAGCAGCTGTGTTCCAACCCTTTCCCTGGACAACTCCCATGCAGAAATGTGTGGTTGCCAATCCTCAGTGTGCAATGTGGAGCTCTGCCTCACTGGAGTCCTCGGTTTGTATAAGGTGAATGAATGTACTGTGACTTCAGTGTGAGTGATGTAACTGAAATGTGAAAATAAGGTTTGCCTACCTTAAAAAAAAAAATCACACCACAGTTTGCAAATCCACAACTGATAAGGTTTCTAATTCAGTTATTAATATCTAAATTACATTTAGATCTAGGTTGCTGCTGTTATAAGTGTCTGTAATACTATGAATACTCTGCCAAGCACAGAAGTTGGAGAGTTAAAGGAATACATCATACCAATTAGTTAACGATGTACTTTTGTCTGGCCAAGTATTGTTAAAAGAAAAAGGCTGGAGAGCATTAAAGGAAGTGACACAGTTTGGCATCTTGACTGATACTGTGTGATCCTTGACCTCATTTAATTGAAGTAGTAACTGATCTTAAATACAGTATTTCTTTCAGCTCAGAGTGACGTTCACAATACCTGCTTGTAGAGCCAGTCCTCTGCCATGGCTGTTCATGGCTTGCTTTCAGTTCTCAGTAAGCCTTGGCCTCTGCCTTACCTTGTGTTACTGAAGTCCATGCCTTGGCATTTGTCTCAGGGAATACAGTATTAGTCCTAGCTCAGAGGTACTCTCTGAAGATGTTACTCTGCCCTGCTGTTTGGAGAGGTAGGACAAGTCCATCATGGACTGTCCCAGTCCATCACGTCCATCATGGACTGTCCCAGTCCATCATCTCCCCATCATGGAGATGATGGACTGGGACAGTTATCTCTAAAGTAGCTAATACAGCCCTCCTGCTGCTTTTATCAGTGGGATTTGTTTTACTTAATCTGAAACCAAGTCACTTCCAGTTGGGAGAATGATTTCTCTTAGCCTTCACCTTGATCTGACATGCTTCACAACTGTTCCCTCTCATCTTTTCCAGACAGCTGGCAAGTTAGAATTGAAGGTTTGTTTGTCAGAACACAACTTTGTGAGTGTCATGTAATCTCAAATTACAAACCAAAGCCACTATAGTGGGTTTTCCTGATGTCTGGCCTGCCAGATAGCAAGAAGTAGTAAAAGCAGATGGTGTGTTACAGGGTGGAAATGAGACCAGGGCATTTGTGTTGTTCAGCAACCTGGCATGCTGTCCTGGCAGAAGCCAGCTCTTGGGAAGGTGTTTTTGGCTTTGCTGCATCTCATTCACTAAAGCACTCTCCTTTGAACACTGACTGAATCTGATTCTTTGAGCAGAGCATTTAATCTTGTGCTTGGCATTAAGTTGTTGCTTTATTCTGAGACACGTCAGAGAATAGCCTGATGTATTATAATGGACTCTATGGGTGAGCTGGGATGGACTGTGTGCAGAGAGTTCCCAGGGCGCTGAGTGACTGGAAAGGAAATGGGAGAAGAATTTAGATCCGTGGTGTGTAAATTAAGTTAGATGAAACCTCTTCTTAATCAGATGTGACAGTCATACTGCTGTAGTTTATTTATGATAAACTAATAAGGGCTGTCCATAGCTGATGGAATAGGCATATCATTCCTCGTTGAAGTCATTCCTAATTTCAGGCAGAGTCCTCCATCCCTTGACTGAGTGAAAATGTTGCTGACACAAAGCGAGAGGTTTTCTTGGGTTTAGGATTGCACACAGAAATAGTCCTGTTTGTGACAAACTCAGCTTGAAAAGGCAGCCTCAGGAAAAACCTTTTAATAGTAGAAACAGTAAATTTATGTATATTATTGTGACAAAGATATGTGAGAAGCCAGTGCATCTCATGCTAATCACCATGCTGAAATGGAGAAATAGATCCACTGGCTCAGCTGACAGTTGGGCACCAACACAGATTGAACATCTCTGATGTACCTGTCCAGGGGAGAATTCCTTCCATGGCTGGGGACAGGAGGTACAGGTGAGTGATGTACACAGAGTCCAGTGAGGTCCACTGAAGACAGATGGATCCCCTCTCTGGAGAGATGATTCTATTGATAGGCAGGGTTTTGTTCTGCCCAGATGGCTACTGGAGCAGAACACAAAAGTAACCAGGGAAACTTAATGTGGAGAGGCTCTGGCATCCATCCTGGTAGAGTCTTAGAAATATCTAAGATATTTCTGCTTGAAAGGAGGGAAGACAGGGTTTGATGAATAGAGGATGCCTGATCTCTAGAAGAAATTATTAGTTACACTTAAAATTATAAGGTTGGAGATTCAAATCTTTTCCCCTTAAAAAAAATGAGGAGAGGTGAGGGGTGACCAGACTTGAAACAGTAAGGTGAATTTAATCACATATATACAATACAACTCTGAGGCACAAAATGCTGAGGAAGAAGGTTTAAGATATTATTTAACTTCTTTAATGATCTTAAAAGGTAGTAGGCAGTACATTAATGAACTGATAATAAATTAGAAGGATCTTTGGATAGATAAATGATAAAAAAGGGGCATTGATTTCTTAATACAGAAAGAATAGCAAAATGATTTTCAAGCAATTGCCACTGAAGACAGCCGTGAATGCCAGAAATATCTAATATTAAAGAAATACTTGTATAAAACAGTAGGTGTTCTGGCTGCATGGCGTTTGAAGCTAAAAATTTGGGCTTAAGCTTTTTTGAGTAAATGACATAAATAACTCTCCTATACTTTCAAAACATGTAAATTTCAATAATTTATCCTTGATAACAGGTTTTCCAAAGCTGTTTAACTGGGAGCCAGCAATACGTTGCCAGTGTGATATTGTTAGATTGTTTCCAAAATGTTCTTGAAATATTAGCTGTCCTTTTCCCATTTACATCTGTATGTTCCCCTGCAGCTGGATCATCAAGCTAAAGGAAAAATTATCAATGACTGTTCAGAATTTTGCCCAATATTTGACTGCAGCTGAAAAATGGGAAAGCATTGCTCAAGATAATCTGTAACTCCCCCTCTTCTTCTACACAATAGCAACAGGGAAAAAAAATATTAGTGTCCGGAGTTAAATATGAAATGCACCTTAAATTTAGATGGCTAGCAGCAAAACCCTCTTGGCCAGGCCAGCTGGAAGACAAGGCCCCTGATCTAAGGCAGTTTAGTTAAAGTTGAATCACAGGAAAGGAGGAACATAAGCATTCCAGGTTTTGAGTGCATGCTGTGCCATAGAGTAATTGCATGGCTTGTTTCAGGCTGCTTAGGCTGAGGATGGCGTGAAGTATTCCCTTTGCTCAAAGACAAGATGTTTTGATCACAAGCCTAGGAAAAAAGACAGTTGCCTATTGATATTGTAAAGATTTTTTCTTTTTTTCCTAAACTTCTGTGTTGGAATCCTTGCAATTATTTTGGTCAGTGATGGAGCAGTAAATATTTGTTGAAGCTCTGGACAAGGTAAAAACACATGAAAAACTGTCTTTTTATTATGTATTGATAGAAAACTTAAATACTTTTATTAAATATCTTAGAAGCAAGACTGATAATCAATTGTAATAGGAAATGTAATTAATTTCTAGTTTCTCTATTTAGATAAGGCCCATAAAGGCTTGATGTGTTATGCTTTGGGTTTGTGGTAAATGTATCATCCAGTGGCACAAACCAGGGTCTGGAGGAGGCTTTGTGTCAAGAACTTGATTCTAAAACTACTAGAAACAGCAGCCCAGAGCTCATGCAGTGTGTCTTACACATGTTCCCTCCTATGACTTTTGCATATATGACTCTAATTTGGCAATTATTTACTCATTATGTTCTTTTGAACCTGTTTTTTATTAGACTAAAACTATCCAAGCAGAGTAAGCAGGAGAATTTCCAGAAGGAAGATCTTGAGGATCACGGGGAGCTGGGTATTGCATAGTGCAGGTCCTTCTCCCTCACCCTGCAGACGGCAGCTTTCTACTTGCTAACATGCCAGGTACAAATCCAAACTGCTGGCACATCAACCAGACAAATATTCTGATGTTCTCACTGAAGCATGGGAAAGGGCTCCCAGGAGAAGCTGTGTTTCTTAGAGGCCTCAGCTGCAGCTGTGGTTTCTGGAGATAACATTTGATTAAATGAAAGCTGCTGCTCAGAACAGCTTGTGGAACCACAGTACCATCCCCTGCTCTTTGTGCTCACAGCTCCCCTTGACTGGGCTGGGCTGGGGAGCCTCTTGCAGCAGAATGCAGCTGTGATTTGTTAACTTGTGTGAGAGCAAACCTTGCCCTCCCTGAGCAGCCTCCAGGGGCTCCCCGGTCCTGCCTTGTCCCCTTGTGCTGTTCAGGGGTAGCCTGAGGGTGCTCACTTGTGGCTCCCAGCAGTGCTGCCCCAACAGCTCCCTGGAAATGCTTATTGTAGTGTAGAAACCCTGGGGTGTTGCAGTTAATATCTTGTGTAGGGAAGTTTCTCAAGAAACACAGCTATTGCTGGTAACAAGGCTTCTTTGGAAGCTCCCAGCTATCAAAATTCTGGAGCCTCATCTTGGAGCCATGCTGGAAGCTTATGGACAGCTCCTTCCACTTTAACCAAGGATGTATTTTTGCTATAGACCACATACAGCTGTAGTGTTTAATTCTGGGAAAATGCATACAAATGAAATGAGGGTGACTGGATGAGCCTGGTCTCAGGGGGAAGAGGCAGCAAAAACCTGCTCTAGGTGCCAAGTGCTAGGAAGGAGCCCTAAATCCAGGAAGAAAACACATGGAAAACTTCTTGGGTGAAAAGTTTTGATATTACTGTGGTTTGCTTTACAAATTAAGTAATTTATTTTCATATATTTGGGGGGTTTTGTCTAAAACTGTGTGCATCTTTGGATTCTTCAGATTCAGTAACTTCAGCTTTATGAAACTTTTGATAAACTAAAAAGGGACTTTTTTTTAATGGCAATGAAACTCTGTCCTTTGTTTTACTGGTAACTCTAAGTATTGAGTGATTCAGTCTTTTCTTGCTGTGCAACCACAAAGTCTATTTTCCCAAACTGTCCTGCAGTGAAAGCAGAGTGGTTCTCACTGCTCCTGGTTAGTTGGTCCCAGATTGCTCTACTAATGAATTAATTTGCAATCTTTTGAGGTGGAGGCTTCTAATTTTGTAGCCTGTCCTGTTGGTATCCCTTGGGCATAGACACTGATTAACAACATACCTGTAATGCACAATATATAGTCTATAGATACTGATACTGAGAGCTGTAAATGTCAAGAGAAAACATGGCTCAGGACTGCTGTTACCAGGGTCTAATTAGATATCTCTGCCACCCTCACCTACTAGGTCAGGCCTTCAGTGAAAGATTTTGTTCTGAGTGCTAGTACCTTATGAAACTGTAATTTTTTAAATCCAGGCTTAATACTCTTCCTTCTGAATAAGTAAGTTAAATGTGCTGTATTAATTTGAGAGAGAATGTAGCAGTAAGAGGCAATCATGTACAATCGGAAAGAAATATTTATGGTCAGTTTAGCAGGATCAGCTCTCAGATGTCCTCTGACATCCACCATCATCTACTGAAGAGCTAATTAGCTGTAAAAGTAGACGACAATAGTAAGTAGATATTTTTTGCATCAGCAGAAAGGATGAATTTGCCTTTTTGGTTTTACTGATAATATAGTCTGCTAGATAAGAGAGGTGGAGAGCCACCTGCGTGTGAAAAGCAAAATTTCCTGAAGGAAGGTTAAAGAAGATACAGTTGTAAAGAGAAGCAAGGTAAAGGTACAGGATGAGGTGGTGCTTGGGGTGAAATGGGCGAAGGTTCTCATATCTACAGTGAGGTAATGAAGCACAGGAGACAATTCAGTCTGTGGACAGTAGATTTATTTTCATGCTAATTCAGATTGTCCTGGCTTTTAAAAAGCTGAGCATCCTCATTGCAGCTCTTTTCTTTGAGCGTGACCTTTGTTTTGGTCAGTGCTGTACCACGCTGTTCTCTGCATAGAATGTTGCGTTGGTGGCTTTACCCAGTAACAACTCAGGGTTGCCCCTTTTCTCTTATTGTTTCTGAAGTGCTGGTTATCATTGTGAACACAGTTTATGGCACAAAGACTGGATCTACTAAGGGGCTTAAAAACACTAGGTACTGGTTAAAAAAAATACAGTGAGGGAAAAATGGAAGCAAACTGTATGTTCTCTAGAATGTGAGATAGGCTCTGTGGGGTATAGTAAACCTAGTTAGCAAGTGATTCCCACTTCTATAATAGCACAGTTCACGACACTGACTAATTTAAAGAAATTTTAAAAAGGGAGTGTTTACTTTTGAAGGGGACCTGCATGGAGTTATGCTCACATTCAGAATGTTATAAATGATCAATCGAAAGCCCAATTATAAAAAATGCGATAAGATTTATCTTTTTGTGTGACCAAAATACAGTCCTCAAAACCACCACGGCCAAAGAGACAGCATTGGAGCCGGGATTAGCACTGGGTGAGCACAGATCCGACCTCTATCGCACTGGATCCCCTTCTGTTCACACATGCGGCTTCCAGCGAGGCTATTTTATACGGATTTTTATGCCTGAGGCAGAGGTGCCCTGCTTTCCTTTGTAACCCTGCATATGCATGAGAGTTTCTTTCACTGTGCTGGGCTGGACAATTGCTGTTTCCTGAGCAGTGGCAGGAAGTGTATCGAGATGTATCTTTCTGGCACTTCTGTTATCTCGATCTGGTATCAGTCCAGCGATGATTACTCCTGATTACCCCCAGAGAACTACACGATCATCGAGTTGATTGCCGTTGGCCACGTCTATTCATAGGTAAATGGCGTATTGTTCTCTTGCTGTCTTCGGGAATTTTAACATTCCAAAGTAGACATCTGTCCCTGGGCTGCTTGTGCTCAGAGACTCGTTTGGACTTCACAATCTTGATAAAATACATTATTTTATAGCATGAATTATTTCTAAGGTATATTACAAGAATATGTTGGTGCTTTATGCCATTCTGGACCTGGCAAATGCTTCTTCTGTGTTAGCAAGTGAGTCAGGCATGATTGCCACTGTAAATTTTTACAGTTTGCACCCCTGAGTTTCTGGAGCACTAGCCCTAAACCAGGCCAGGTTGTTCTCAATTGTCTTCTTCTGCTGAAACAGTCTGACAGCTGTTACAATTGTGGCAGCTCCTTTGTCTTCATTACATGGTTGAAATAAAAACCAAAATGAAAACAGCTCAGGCCAATTTCTAAGGTTCATAGCTGAGCACAAGTCCTCAACAAAGCTGAGGGGCAGTTATTTGATTGTTCAAAAAATTTGGGTCAGTTTGTAAACTGTAGGGAAGTCTCAAAACCCCTGAAAACCTTTAGCTAGGATGCTTTAGCCCTACTGAACTTCACAACTTGTGCACCACTGTGGGCTCTAGTTAACTGGACTACCTGTAAAGAGGCTCTGAGTTAACAGAAGCCACTGGGAGCTTCTTGCCCCTGTTCTTTCATAGCTGAGCTACTTTGCTTTTGACATATCTATGGGTTTTTTCCTCTATCATGTGTCCTAATAGTTCAAGTGATAAATTCAAGCAATTCAAAAGGAAAAGGATGAATCTCCTGCCTAGGCATGTGCTGGACAACAGCATTCTTGACATATTCAGCCAGGGACTCACAGGAAAAGAGTGGTTTGAAGATGTTGCACAGTAAAATTATCAATAGAAGTCCACAATGCTTCACTGTTTGTGTTGCTTTTCATATTTTAAATACTTTAAAAAATTGGTTTCAAATTATTTATTGAAAAGGAGATTTTTTTTTCTGTCCCCTTATACTTTATTCAGGCTTTTCTATCATGCCCACTTCTGTGGTGCATGAATACTTAGCTACCAGTGCACTACAGCAGACCAGCATGAAATGGTATAGAACACAATGCCATCAGTGAGAAAGCATGATGGAAGATTTTAAAGGGCTGTATAGGTTGAGAAGAGCACCTTGAAGCTAATGTAAAATCTGACTGGCATGATGGAGACAGAGGTAGAATTACACACTTACTTCACCGGGCAGTCAGAATCCCAGCAGCAGCATTTGTACCAGCTGTAGCCTGTCAATTGTGTGTTCAGGGAGACTGGCAAAAAGAGGGTTACAGTGGTTCAAATTGAGTGAAACAAAAAAAAAGCAGGAGCAAATACCTTTGTTTCTGAAAGGGCAACTTGCTGGCACAGACAGCTGGTGTTCCTGAGGTAAAAGGTGGTGCCTTGCTCAACAAAGAGCTTTAGCTGCATGTGTTGAATTCCAGGTGCAAGGAAAAGTCTGTCTCCTAAATTGCTTGCTAAGTGAATACATTGCGGTGATGCTTTTGAAATAAATGAAAGTAAGAGATTGAAGGCAGGGTATGCAAAGACTTTTGTAGTATTTACTTTTAGTTTTACTTAACAAAGGCTTCACATAGTTACTCCAGGCTTTAGTATGGCAAGAAGGCAGCCTAGTTAGAGCAAAGGGTGGAATTTACTAATAAGTCAATGGGATGAACACTGGTGATGGTTCAATTTGATTTGGGAATTGATATAAAAGTAAGTACCTAGGAAAAGTAATAGTTTATGGATCTACATCTCAATACTGGTCAAATGTGGAATACACAGAAGGGGAGGAAATTTGGACCTTTGTTACACAGGGTAATGTGTCAGAAGAGAGAAGTTCAGAGAGCCCAATTCAGCCTCCTTTTGTGCCTTACCTTCTCATGTAAGTGAAATACTCATGCACCATGTAATATATGTTATAAAGTAATTCATGCTTAAGGGGAAAATGAATAAAACAAAAATTGTAAAAAGAATCTAACATCCACTTAGCCTCTGATCATGAACAACCTGGAGACAGATTACTACATTGGAATTACGAAACTCCTGGTGGCAACAGGAGAGCAATGCCTCGTTTACTAATAAAAGAACTTGGCCAGCAGGGAGATGGACTTGCTCCAGAGCCACCAGGGAACACCCAAAGGGTGATCATCGCTTGGTAGATACCATCAATCAAGATAACCAAAGTCGCCAAGGAACGCACATCTCAATGCACGACTCCCCCTGACATGATCAGCGCCTGCCACTAGTCAGGAAACAGCCATTGTCCAGCCCTGCACAGTGAAAGAAACCTTCATGCATATGTGGGGTTACAAAAGAAATCAGGGCACCTCTGCCTCAGGCATAGAAAACTGTATAAAACAGCCTCACTGGAAATGGCATTCGTGATCAGAAGGAGGTCCGGTGCGATAGAGGTCGGATCTGTGTTCACCCAGCGCTGATTCCGGGCTTGACGCTGTCTCTTTGACTGTGGTTTTTGAGGACTGTATTTTCGTTGTGAAAATAAAATTTTTTGCATTTATTAATTTGGCTTTCTCTCTGGTCATTTATAATGACCAGGAATGCGGGGTTTCAAGCTGTTATTTTTTAAAATAAAGAATTTTCAGGAAGCAGTGTGTGACAAAGGTGTGCAAATCTTAAATACCTGAGGCACAGCATATAAATATCAAAATACCAGGGGGGCAGTTAGAGATGAGTTTTAGCTACACGATTAGCTGCTAACACTTGTTCCTCACAAAGGGTGTGATACTTGAGTATTCTCTATATCATAGAGTGACAAAGCTTGTGCATTTGGCTGAACGCTCAATGTACCTTCCTGGAATGCTTTGCCTTTCAAATCTGCAAGCAAACAGCTGACTCTGCATTGCAGTGTTTGTTCTACCTGTCCTCATCAGGTCTGTACAAGCTGAAGGAAAGATGTTGATGGAAGTAATCGATAGAGTAAAGAATGATGAACCAATGAAAAGAATCTGACTGAAAGGCCACGACAGAAACCAAAACAGTCATGACAGTATCATAATTGTCATTTTGGGGAATGCTAAATTAAAGTGCTAGCACAGAAATTACAGAATCGATAATTTAAGCCCTGACAAGTGTAAGGTTTTAGAAGAAAAGGCTGAGACCAGAAACTGTTGTGTAGAGGGGAATACTTCCCCTACTCTTTAGTTTACCAGCACAATCATCAGTCATGATGGAATTCCAGGCCTGTTTGCAAACTCTTTGAAACAGCAATGGTATGTCAAAGAACTGGAGGGTGTGGGAGAAAGGATGTTTTTATATGTGGAGATTACGGAAGTCAGGTTTCTCCTGGGTTGTATTGCTATCTGCTGGTTGTGTGACCCTGAGCACAAAACACATGACTTCCTGCTGACTCCATATTTTCAACAGAAAAAGGATTGTGCCTTTTAAATTTGTGTTTTTAGGGTTCTTTGCTATACTTTGCATGGGTGGCAACTGCAAAAGTTCATATGGAACTTTCAGCTTTGCATTGCAATGATGTGAGTTACTGTCAGCTATAGTAAAAATGTGGCTTCAGATCTTGATTCACAAACTGTCCTTCTGTTAATATTTGCCATACTTGGAGTTTAGGGCTAGAATATGGCTGAAAGTTTACAAGACTTGTGCAACCATGCAGGACACTGTCATGATGGATAAGAAAATAAATTGTTTTTAAATCTGTGACAACGCTGCTGTGCATAGAACTCTTGAGTTTCAATTTCATGAGTTGAAAGACTTGTTTCTATTTGTAAGAAAGTCAAACAAAAAACAAAACAAACAACCCCCCCCAAAAAAAACCCAAAACAAAAAACCCCAAAAGAACAAAAAACCAAACAAAATCAAACAAACAAAAAAAGGACAAAATGACCTAAACTGGACAGGAGGGAAGGAAGTGAAATACTGGAGGTGAAAGAGAAGTATAAAGGGAAAGGATATGTACAACTTTGCTAGATGTCTTGAAGAGCCATGTTTGTTAAGATAAAATCAGATTTGAGGCTGGCAGGCCTCTAGAAACAAGATGAGCCCCTCTCACAGGGGCTGAATCAAGGGGAGTTCTCTCTCTTTCCTGATTCAGCAGTTTTCAGAGACTGATCTTTGCAGAAGATCAGCTCTTAAAAAAATTATGAGCCAACAGAAATTCTCAAGAGCCCTGTGGAATTTTGAAAATGTGATCACTGGTATGTGATTCCTTAGTGCATGCAAGTCTGTAGTGCTGTGAAAATGGAAAGAAAGGCTATTTAAGATTAAACCTAAAACTTCAGTTAGGTTTTGGCTGTAGCCTTTATTTGTTATCATGCATAAAAAGGAAAAAAAAAATTTAAGTAGGAGAATTTATTATAATTACCAAAAATACCTTAACTTCTTCCAAGGAGTTAGGTTTTGTTAGTAAATCTGCATTTGTCATGAAAGAATAAGCCCCGAGTTCTTAATTCTTACTGTTTTCTGACTCTATATGGCAGCTGTACCTTATCAGGATCTCATATAACTTAGGTTTTTCTGTACTCTTCTATTTTGCCTGAGTTCCACTCACCTTATTCAAGGCTGACAAACACCATGTGATGTGCACCAATAGCTTTTTTTCAGAAGAATTCTGCTTTAATTACCGCATGTCATGTATTTCCAGCCAGCTTGTGCTCTTGCAGAAAAAATTTAAACATCTCTATAAAGCAGTTAAAAAAAAAATCCAAAACTGGGCTAAACTTGAACCATGAATATATTAATGAAAATCCCAATCTGTTCATGGGCATTTTGTGAGCCACAAAAAAGCAGCATTAATCAAGTCTATTACCCAGTTTGTGTCTTTCACTTGATGGTACGAAATGTCACAGCATTTGGTCCTCTAAGTTCTGGTAGTAACACAGGCAAGGGAACTTGATTTTCAACTTTCTCTTCGATGTGTCTATTCTTTTTAACTTTTGTTTGAGAATAGGATTTTCTCCTTCTGAGGACTATAAGGCAAAAGTGTGTTTGTTAGCTCGCACAGTGTCCATGTATTTCCCTGTACCTTCAGATGAAAACAAAGCCTGGCACTTGGAGTGTGTGTCCTGCCCATAATTCATGCTGGACGTGTCAATCAGTAAGCTAAAATGTCTACAGGTATCTGTGTTGGTGTCCATAGGGTAATATTGCTTTTCATTTTCTAGTGAAGGGCATTATTCCAGTAATAGCACCATTCCCAGTATGTCTGTGAGCTTGCTTAGGAGTAAAGCATAGCTCCTGAATATAGGTCAGGAAAGGACGTTGTTATAACTTGTGTCCTTGATGGAAACTGGTATGTGCTGAATTTGCAAAAACTCTGAGTTCAGTGTCATCCGTTTTCAGTATTTCCTGAACAATTGATTTATTTCACATTATTAATGAACTTTGCAGCAGTTCCACTTGTCAGGCCTTCTCTGCAGGGGTCAATAATGAGAGGAAACCTGATGTTAGTGGATCCAGCTTAAGTGATTCTGTCATGCTAACGATTCAATATATCAGGACAAATGTCAGCTCCTTCCAATATGCTAATTCCTCTGATCCTATTTGCATAAACTACAGTCTATGAAATACAAGTTTTCCCTCTAGGATAGTTAATGGAGATTTGTAAAGGATTTTTTTTTCCTTTTCCTGTGTTTCTAAGAAGGCTGGGGAGAATGGGACTTCATTTCTGAACTCCATGTGTCACCTGGAAGCAAAGATGTGGCCATATTTGAACATGAGCTGTGCATCCATTGTATCTGATTTTGTAGGACTCAGAAGGGATTGCTTCTGGTCTCCTGTGCTCAAAAGAAAGGCTTAACCCATCAGGTTAGTGTACTGTGAGACATTTCCCAGCTTTTCTGGCAAAAATGTTGCCTAATTCTGTGTCTTCATAAAATGAAACCTGTCACAAAGCACCCTTGGTAGCTCTGCACTGAAAAGATTTTTGGAGTACTTCTCACTCTGTTATCTTGTCTGAGTCCTCATTTGCTTAAGCTGAAGGTTTTTCTTGGATTCTTTAGTTTTTGTGAAACATTTACCTGTGGCTGGTAAGTTCTTTCACATAACTTTAGCATGGTTTGCACCTGAATTTAGCACAGGAATGACCTAACTCCTTTAAGTGCAGTTCTGTCTGCAACAGCCTTCCTTTAGGAATAAAAAAACCCAACTTTATGAACATTAGAAATAGGGAAAAAACATCCTCTGATACTTTGTGGAAGAGATATTCTTTGTTTTTATGCACTTTCTTGTGGCCCATGTCCTGCCTTGCTTGGTACCTGAAGATGCTACAATATTTTAATAACATAAACTTTTTTTTTCACAAACAACTTAAAGGCATGTATTTAAAACAAAGTTTTGCTGAGGTTCTCTGTCACCACTTTGCTTCTACCAGGATTAAATTAAAATGACGGATTTTGTGTAGTATGTCCCCTCTTCCCTGAGTTTTTGAGATAATGCTCCAGTGTTTAGGCACAGCAACAAAAGCATGGAATAATAATGGTTGAAAACACCATGAGGGGAAGCAGTCTTTCCCACAGAGTGTTAAAGTTTCTCGGGACAAAAAAAATAAGTAGCTACTGCTTTGTTTTATTCTACTTCCTCTGTGTATGAAATCAGTTTGATAGATTTGCAGGAAGAGATTTAGTTGCAGATGGCAGAGGTCAGTGTATTGTGTATTCAATGTAGTCAATAATAAAGTCAGGACTTATGCTAACTGAATGTTAATAAGGAATCACAAGGACCTTGGAAAGTCATTATGTCTGGTCATTTGCTTCACAATATTGCTCCAAACAGGCTCTGGAGGCCAATGCAAGGGGATTAAAAAAATAATCTGCACGAATAAGGGAAAGCGGAAAGGCTAAAAATAGAAGGTTGTGTAATATGTATCAGACCATTGTAAAGAAAGAGAAGAAAACTGTCTTCATTAAATTACTTCAGCATTGAACCCCATCCTGGTTGTCCTTTCTCCCCATGAGTTTGCTGTCCTGTTGGCCTTGAAGATCATGATGAAGCTAAGCATTTTTCCTGTACGAGCAGAAATCTTTAGCTTTGGCTGTAAAACTGAAGTTACACCCACTGCATTCAATTGCTAAGACTAAAGAGGAAATAGTCATACAGACATAAGTGGGTTAATTCCTGTAGCTCTAGATAATTGAACAGAATTTTTGTTTGCTGGGATTTCCATGTCTGAACAATTCAAGATTTGTCCTAGGAGCTCTATTTTTGGGTTGGGCTCATAAGGAGAAAACTTTAGGCTCTTGGCTAGTCAATACTGACCTAGGTAGATAGTCTCTCCTTCCTGCAAACCAATTATTTATTCTCCCTTATGTTGAGTTGTTACTGGTTTGTGTCCCAGCCTTGGGATGACCAAAACTTCAAGAACAAAAACTTCAAATCCTAAATTGAATTATTTAACCTCACCCAGACAAAGTGATCTTTTGAGGAGTAATGTCACTGTACTTGATGTAGGATTTTAGTGCTGCTCCTCATCCTTGTTTCTAGAGGCTGATAAAGAAGGAAAGCTCTCTCGTGGCATTATTGATGTAGTCAGTGAGCACTAGCAGATGTTGCTGCCCTGTCATACGTGGTTAACCCTCTCCTGGCTGGTTGAAACTCTAGCCTTTATAATTTCAGTGAGCCATGACCAGTTCTGCAGTATACCCAGTTCTACTACTTGGCTATGCATGATACTGTCTCTGTGCCACTGAGTTGGCCTCACTAGCTAATTTATTTCAAATGCCTATAAAATGCATGTAGAAGTCAGATAGGTCTGTCATAAATCTCAAAGTGTTAGCTTAATGCTTCTATTGTTTGCAGGCTGAGTCTGTGGGCATAATGCCTGGGTTCATTATAATTTGGTTCAAGGGTAAGAGTTCAGTAGGCAAAATTGCTGGTTATACAGCAATGTTCCAGTATATTTACAGTGGAAAGGACCAGGGAGATGGTTAACATTGCATTGAATTCCACTACTGGACAAGGTTCAAACCGTTTTCTTAGGACACCCTAATTTCCAGCAATCTTGCAGTAGACAGGAAGCTCAGCCTTTGCATAGAAAGTCAGCATGGGACATAAGGCTTCAGGTGATCTGGGGTTAGGAAAATTGACAGTCTCATATATAGATATGCTCTAGTCAATGAAGCCACATCCACAATATAGATGAAACAGCTTGAATTTGGGAAAAATGCAGCCTGGTGAGTGACAGGCTTTCCATTGGGATTAATTAATTTTTCTTGTCATACAGTCTCAAGATTTGGGCAAAAATATTTTCTGCTTCCAAGTTCTCCTGAGCCAGGAGTGACTTGTATGCTTTAAAAAATATTGCTTGTGTTCAAAAACATCGGGCCTCGCAAAGAATTGTATTTTGAGGAATATCACTTCCCTACTCAGCTTCTACACAAAGTTGAGCTAAATATGATTCAGACAAAGTTTGCCTAACCCATCCTCTTGCAGATGTGACACTCTCAAGAGATCTGGGGTATCTGTTTGGCACTATTACTGCTGTTCTGTGTAGGTTTGCTCTGATAGAAAATAGTTGATTAGGTAACCTGGTTATTTTTCTGTGCTAGTACTGAATGTTTACACAGCAGTGGATGTAATGCCTGTGTTTTCAGCTTCATAGGAAGCGGCTTAAATTATGATGTTCTCAGTTACAACAGTCTAAGCTGTTGTTCTAGAAGTAATTAAAAATGACATGAAAATGCTGAATGGGATCAAAGCTGATGATTTATTTATTAAGGACAAATTTTGACAGCCTAACATGGCACCTGGTTTTAACAGGACAAGCTCACTATTTAGCAGCTGTAGGATGTCCAACAGGCTACCCACATGGGAAATGATTACTGAAGGCAGGGAACAATCATGGTTGATAGAAGTGCAAAGGGGCCAAAGAAGCAGTTATTTGCCACTGATGGAAGGCAGCGTGGCTACAAATCTTGGAGGAAGGTTACTAAGGGGTTTTCCCATCTGGGTATTGTCTTGATGGTTCTTGCTCAAATTTTCATCATATTCTGATGTTGTCAGAACATTCACTTTTTGTGCTAAAGCTAGAAGAATGTGGGATTTAATAAGAAAACTGGGATATCACAAAGCAGAAGAGGAAGGTACTGAAGACTGGAATAAAAAAAACCACAGGTGTCTTTCCAACAGCAGAAAATGTGTCCAATGTCCTATATATCAAATACATCCATAATAAGGTAAGAAAATATTATTTGTAGGTGACTAATGATAAAGGGAGGAATTAATGGTAGGCTAGCTCTGGGCTCACCAGGGTGAGATGGCTGTAGGAAAAATAAATATTGCTCCAGCCAAGGTAGATGTCAATCTGCAGAGTGGTGAGGTGCTGCTATTGTAACAGGCATTGAGGAGACAGACCTCACACAGATCCACAGGTCTGTTCAGATATAGTGCAGAAATGATTCAAATGCAAAAGAGGCACCTGGAAATAATTAAAGGACTGATGTGACTGTCATTTCAGAACTCAAAGAGCATGGCTTACTTAGCCTAGCAGTATTCAGAGGTGATATCATTGTTTCCTATAAAGCTATCAGGAGAGTAAATTTCTGCAAGAGAGGCTACTGTCAGCACAGAGCCATGGATATAAACAGTGAACTGATTTCAGCTGAAAACCAGAAGACTTTTTCTTTGTGCTGTTTCCCACTGTGGCAATGAGGGAATTTCTCCTTTCAGCTCCTTTTGGCTCTTACCTAAGGGTAGCACAAAACTTGACTGGTGTGTAAAGGAATGTCAGGGGTACCTGAACCCACTGAGTCTAAACTCCATGGCCAAGTGGAAAACTTGAAAGGCGTGAGAGGAAAGTACCTTATACTATTAAACAGCTTAATGGCTCTTTACTGTGTAGTCACCTCTTTCCTCCCCAGAAATCTGGGTGAGGAAGAGCACTGTCATAATTTAGAAAGTAGTCTGGCTCAGAAAAGAACCTTGAAAGCAGTTAGAAAAACATGGACACCACATGGAAGAAGGTGGAAAGCTGGTAGTAATTACTACAAATCAGAAGATAAGCATAATAGAAATTTGGTGTGGAAGCAAAAGGTACAAGTAGAAGCTTGTGGCTGGCACTCTTGAGGTTAGTAAACACAATTTTATAATTGCATCAAGAAATAAAAGACATCTCAGGAATAGTATTGGTCTGTTGCTGGAGAGAAATAAAACTGCAGATAAGAAAGCAGACCTTATCAAGTGAAGTCTCTATTCTGTATTTGCATTAAAGGTCAGATAGTCATCATGTGATGTTGATCTGGCTTTCCATTCCAGCAGTGTAAAGGTTGTCAAATAGCAACATCAAGGTGGATGCTTCTGAAGTGGTGGGGTAAGGGGTCTCAAACATCTGCTCATTTGTTTTTTCAGTAACTGCCCAAGAAGCGGCTGAGGACTTCCTTGATAATAATCTTGAAATGTGCTTAAATTATGTTGAGACTATGGAGAAACCAGGACAATGCAAAGTTAGGGCAGCACTTGGTATTGCCTGAAACACTGGAAAGATTAAATCTCAGAAGCTGTTTCTGAGCAGCTGCTCTTTCCTGAGTAGGGAATAAGTTGTCAGCAAGATCTGTTGGGGCTGGTTCTTGGCTCTGAGACATTTAGTCTCTTAGTAACCTGGCAGAAAGAACAAACCATAACAGGTAATATTTTCAGCAGGGAACAGAAACACAGACCTGGATCACAGGGGACAAACTTTCTATGTGGAACTGAACAAATAGTTTGATGGGAGATAATAGCTCCAGTAGCAATTTACCAAAATTGTGTTGGATTTTTTCGCTCCTGCTGTTTAAAATCAAAATGTTTTCCTCCATTAAGCATGCTTCAGACAGCGGTCATGCCTGTTGCCTTTGTGGAACATATAAATAATGCCTCTGGAATCATCTGATGTGGGTTCAGCTTCCCTGTCATGTGCATCTCCTCCAGATGCTTGAATATCCTGTGTTGGTTGAGAAGCAGACTGTGAGGTTTGATGTTGAGCTGCTGTTAACACAGTATCTGTTTGGATTCTTAGAGCAGGGGGCAGGTGTCCAAGCTTTTGCCTTGCATGACTGTAAGGTTATGCTAAAGGTTATAAGGAAAAATGTCTTTAAAATTCTTTCAGAGTGGTTCAAGATAGCAGAGAAAAACAGTTCACTGAAGTGACAAAAACAAGACAACTTCTGATCTGTTAATGTCGCTTTATCAGCAGCAAATGCTGAAAATAATGAGTTTTCTCAATCTCTGACCTGGCCCTATATGATACTGTCAAATAATATTTTGCTATCATAGAAGGCAACTGCTATAATGCATCTCAGTCTGGAACCTGACTGAGTTCATTGGTTTTCAGCCAGTTTCTGCAGAGCTGTAAGAATCAGAACACAAATCCAAAAGCTGAGTTTGGTAAGTTTAAATTCTTCAATTTAAGTGGGGTGGGGGGAAAAATAATCTGAGTTTGGCAAACTGAAATGTCCAAAATCACCAGGAAGTAGTGGTTTGATAAAAAAATAAAAGGCAGATAACTGAGAGAGTTGGTATGGCCTTTCTTATTGAATTCTGTTTCCTATAATATAAGGACTTCTTTTGTCCAAAGTTGACTTAAACTGCTGTTTTTGAGCAAGGTCACTGATAGAGGAAAGGTGCTTGAACACATGACATTGAAGAGTGTTGTAAAGACCATCAGGATTAATGGTACACAGAGCAAGAGATTGAATTTGCGCCCCATGTGTTGCCATTTCTCTCTTCCTTTATCAGTATTTTGGCTTATGTTTGTAGCTAATATATTCTTTCCTGACTTCTGAGGTTCAGAATTGTGGGTTTGAGTTTTACCTTTTTACTTCCTCTTCTCCTTACATCAAGGCTGGGTGCAGCTCGCAGGGACCTATTCCCCGTAGCTGTCCAGGGTACAAAGCCATACAGCTGCAGTAGAGCTCTGCATGGGCAGCAATTAACAAGCAAACAAAACACAACTTGTTTTAAAAAAGTTGCAAATGCTAAACGTGGGGTCAGTCTTTTAATTTCAGAAGTTAAAGTACAAAATTTACCACAATGCCCTTAGGTATTTTTGAACAGTTTGTGAATGTGGTATAGGTGTTTAATCCCAGAATCCATTTAAAAGGGCTTAAATCCATACATATGTACAAATGATGAATTAAATGGATCAATTTTGCCTTATGTGTATTCATGACCATACTGTTCATTAGCTGAACAAAGAAAATAGCTTCAAGATTTCAGATCAAGAGTCTATCAAGGTTTGGCAAGCTGAACAACTTATGCAGAAGCTTGGCCTCGTGGGACATGAATGCTCTGGAGTGACCTTGAAAGTGTGATTTTGCAGGACAGAATGGGCAGCAGTGCCATGGCTGTAGTGCTGTGTGGGTGGGTGTAGGACCTTGAGTTTGTTTGCAGAGCTGTGAAATCAGAAAATTCCCTGAGGCTGACCTCAGAGTACAAATACCCTTAGTGAAAAAGAACGAATTCAAAACGAACTGTGGGAAATGTTCAATATTGCCTGTGATCCTGAAATATTTCTTTTTGGCTAAGTTCTTTAAGTATTAATGACTTTTGAAGCAAAACATTGTTTCACACAGAAATTATCCAAAAGCCTTTTCTTTAATTGTTTTCAAGGAGAGAAAACATTTCAAAAATGTGTGCACTTTTTGAACCACTTAAGAAGTCATGATGCCCACTGGGTGCTAGAATTCAGGTTTTCTGGGAGCAGTATAATTCCTGCTTTCATGGCTGTGTTGTGGAAGCTTGGTTGAGGATGAAGAGGAGGGAAAAATGGGGTTGAAAGGAAGGATTATTGTTGCTCTCATTGATGGGAGAGAGTGCCATAGCCTAGCAAGAACTTCTGTGCTGACCAAATTTACCTCATGCCTTGCTTTCAGCCTTGGTCTCTTCAAATTTATATTGTTTTATCCAGATCTGAAATGTGGGAAAATTTGGAGGGAACTATAGTCAGTTCTTAATGATCTGTAACTAAAAGGGCTGTTTGTCTGGAAAACCTTATTACGTGAGGTCCTCAGGTCGGCTGAGAGACAGAGTGAAAACCTGTTAATGTTTGAGAAATTTGAGTGTGCCTTGACATGAAGTTTGGAAAACTTTTCCCTGGTGTTTTCAGAACTAAATAGGAGAAGAAGGAGCAGGTAGGTGATCACGGTCTATTGAGGCAGCAGAAGGCTTTTCTTTGAAAGTAGTGAATAAACTCAGGAAACAAACCTAGCACTGTTCTTAATTGTTCAAATGAAATGCTGCTACATGGTAGCATTCAGACCGCCCAACATCTACACTCTATAGCTGCACTGCAACTCAACCAATGCCCCTTCATTTCATTGTGTAATTCATCCCACCATCATCGCCAGTCTGAACTACACTCATAACCTTGGCTTCCAATATGCTGAATTGGTGATAAAATCAAAGTGGGGGGGAGAAATATATTTTATAAAGAACAGACATTACTCCCTTTTGACAAGAGACAAATGTTTCATTCAAATGCTGCATTTCGCATATTGGAAATAGTAATGAATTCTTGTGCACCTTTCTCCCTAGTTCACAATGTCAGCCCCAGGCATAGAGGCACTTCAGGCTTTTCTTACAAAATTAAATTTAGTGTTACACCCTCCAGTGGAATGATGCATAAATCAAGTGTTTGATTTGCATGGACTCTAGTGAACAGCCCCATTCTGTGCAAATATAAACCCAGACTTGAATATTATGTCAGGGAAAGGAACAAAGCAATCTAGGGCTTCCAATAAGAGTATGGTACCAAGTATAATTCAGGCTGGTATTGTGTTGCTCTCATGTCAGGGCTGTTATTAAAATTCTTAGGTTTTGCTTCCTTTTTTTCATCTCAAAAGAAAATGTTTTTTCTACCTTCTTGTATTTGGGCAAACCAGAATACACCAGTGCGATTTATACACTGTCTGTGAGGAGCTAAGATGGAATTGTGGAGGGTTTTAGCTTTTTCTTAGATAAGCAGCGATGCTAGCAGGACAGAGGGGTAATGAAACAAGGAAAAGCACAGATGACCATGGAATAAAAATGCAAACAGAAAGAAAAATATTAAGCAGGTTTTGTACCCGTTTTGAAAAGAGGTCGCGTTCCATATGAGTATTCATAACCTGGACCGGTCAAAAAGTTAAGGGACTAGAAGGCAATTAATCCATTCTGCTTGAACATGCAAATGCATTTGTCTTTTACACTACACAAATCCCCCTGCAGGGCTTTCTTCAGGAGCTGTTGAGTACTGCACTGCCATGTATTTATTACAGATAGCTGTTCTTAAGTTCTTCGTGGTTGTTGGTTTAGTGCAGTGAATTGTAAACATTGCTCATCACAAACTCTGCTGAAATTTTGATTGCTTGAGCCTGAAGTTTGTTGATGAGATGATGAGTTTCTAGCTGATCAAGGAGGTCTTTCAACAGTACTTGTGTATCAACTCCATCGGAAAAACCTTACCACTGTATTAAAATGTAGCACTGAATTACTAATATAATTTATATTTTAACATTAAGCATTTAAATCTTAGCAACTTAATCTTTAGCTTAGCCTTTCCTTTGTTTCCAAACAAGAAACACATGGTTTCATTGGATCAGTCACAAACTGCCCAGAAATCAAACCTGAATATTCTCCAATTCCTCTTCACTGAAGGAAGGCATCTGCTGAACCTGCTTCTTAACAATGACCAACACCTGCCTGAGGCTGTGCTGGTTGCAGTGACATGAATTGGTAGAGTTTCAGATCCAAAAGGGAGTGAAGCAGGTTAACAGCTGGATGAAGCTCTGAGTGCTGGGGAAGTCTATTTGACTTTTGGGAAATCTATTTGACCTTCAAGGACAATCTTTTCAAGGATCAATCAACTTTGATCTTGGGGTGCAGTAAAATCAGGAAGATGGATGAAATGGGGAAATTCAGTTGCATTTTAAACTGGTGTGGGATGCAAAGGAAAAAGGTAAAGTAAGAAAAGCATGTGCTCTCAGCTGAAATGACAAAGGTGGCAGAATGGACTGAGGTGTCTGATGCTGTCTTTGCTGGCAGGGTTGGGATGCAGGACTAGTTTTGGGAGAAAGAGATTACCTGCTGTAGAAGATTGGATAATAATCTGCTAACTGGATGTAGACAAGTTTCCAGGAAGGGATGGGACAGGATGTTCCCGTGGGTGCTGAGAGAGCTGGTTAATGTCACTGCAGTTATTGTCTAAAATGTTGGAGAGATTATGGTAATTGAGAGAGCTCCTGTCGGTAGAAAAGGCAAATGACCATCAAAGATGGATTAATAAAGCAAGGACTAGACTCTAGCTAATTGCAGACTTGTCAACTAATATAAGGTCTGGGTGCTAAACTCTAAAAGGGTCAGAATTAGCTCTGGAAACCTTGGAATCTTAAACTCCACCCAACCTTATATATCTCACTATACCCCTCATGTATTTAGAATGATCATTTCTTTTCTCATTATGGTGCTAAATTACAATCTTTACTCACAGCATTCAAGCTCTTAGTCTGTGGCTGGTATCAGCTTTTTTTTCATAGGCTCCTTCAACTTTATTCATACAGATCTCACATTTTGATCTGAAAGCTGAGAGCTGGATAGAGCCCATTCTATTGAGGCTCTGTCTTCTGGAAAGAGCTGACAAAGCAGAATGTGAGTAATGCTGTAAGTGTTGAAAAGGAGCGTGAGGCCAGATTTCACTAGGAGGCCTGAAATCTGTTCTCAGATAGCACTGCTGAGAGAGTGCCCTCAGAGAGATGAAGAGCTCTCTTGGACAGGTGAACTTAAACACACAAGTGAAAAAGTATATTCATGGTCAGCTACATAACTTAGAAGGATCCTAAGGGCTTTTTAAATGCTTTTGGGAACTGTACTTTTAAATGTTGAGCATTTGGGAGCATGCCTGCTTTTGGTGCTCGAACAATAGTTACTTTTATGATAAAATGAACAGGACACTTAATGAGGGTTGTATAGACCCTATACAACACTAACTTGCTTCAAAGTCTGTTTTCTTTGACATAAGAACTGAAAAACTGAGTTATGGTAAGAAAAATGTATATTACTATTATTTAAAGAAGCATAAAAATAACTTGAGAAGCCGAAGACATTAACAGTTGAATGAGATGAAAGTAAGACCCAGAGTATGGCACATACCTAGAATTATGAAATGAAAACAGGCTTTTTTGACTTGATAACACACTAAAGAGAGAATTTCCAGATGACTTGATGCTTTTTGTCTTCCTTTTCCCCTGTTGGTACAATAATATTAATTGTGCAATATGTGTGATGTTTTCCTGCTGCAACATGGGCAGTCACACATTCAAATAAGAGTTTCCAAAGCCCTTCAGCAGGCAGTTACCAAACAGGTCTAAATAGTGTTAGCCACCTACATTTTCCTTCTGTAAGCATTTTCACTGTAAAATGTGCTGAAAACATCCTGAAAGGTCAGAGATTCTGCAGTATGACCTTGATACAGCAGCTCACTTTGATTTAATTATCCTTTACTGATGTTATGGAAGTCAATAGGACTTATTCATTTTCCTGTATTAAGTACAAGTTAAGTGTTCTGATGGATGGGAATGCTGTTAAAAGTGTATTTTAAGTTCCACACCTGCCTAAGTGCTTTGCTGAATTGGAGCCGTGGCAATTTACTGTTTTGATTGTCATCATCTATGTGATGGAACTTGGAAAGTTAACTAGATATTCTCAAACAAATGAGTGATATCAGGTGCTTAGTCTCTTTATATTTAGGTTTTTTACAAAAAAACCTAAACTTTGAGTTCTTAGCTTAGTGAAATAGCTACTGAAGTTGGCAGAAGTTGCATCTGCAAGAGGGATGTGACCTGAGCAATGAGGAATAAAATGAGGATATAGGGTAATATTTGGACTAATAGATGATTCATGATATGAAAAGGTTTGAGATCTTGAATGCCAGGACTTGTAGATGTAATTGCTATGTATGTTCATACAATCCCCAGTGTATGTGAAATATGCAGGTGACACGCTTGTCACATTTCATCTGATACCTAGGCTTAAACATCTTTAGATGATGCCTTTGTGTCATGCCACAGTTAATTGGGACTCAGCATTTTAGTTTGGGGTCCCAAACCACTTTTGGTGTAGATAAAAAGAAAAATAGACTGCCATTCTATATGAAGATCAATATTTTAACTTTCACATTTTCTATCTATCCACAAGTTCCTTCCAGGTAGGGCATGCTGGAAATGTCCTGTCAAAATTTCATTTAAAGAATTAATTGCTGTACAACAAGGAAGGATGCATCACTTGTAAATTGTGTTTGTTGTCCCTGAGCAGCAATCAGCCCTTTTCAGCCAGTTCTTGACAGTTTTTATACTGGGCATGACACTCTGTGGGAGAGTGATCACCACCTCAGATCAGCTGCTCTGGCCATGATCCTTCTTGGCTTCTTGTGCACTTCCTTGCTGGCTGAGCATGGAAACAGAAAAATCCTTGGCTTGGGCCAAGCACTGTTCAGCAAAGCCAACACATCAGTATGTTATTCAACATTATTCTCCTGCTAAATCCAAAACACACCTACAGCTACTGTACCAGCTACTAGAAAGAAAATTATCGCTATCTCAGCTGGAACTGGGACAATCTGGTCTAATAGAATACACCTATGCTTTAATTTAAAAAAATTAAATTAGATCCCATTAAGATCAAGCAGTCACTTTGAAAGTACTTTATTCCAAAAAGTGTGGTTCTCTGTTTCATAAAAAAGATCACTGAGCAACACCCACAATTGCATGGCTTACAGGGCCACTTGAGAACCAATACAACTTTAGTTGCTTTAAGATTGTTTAAATGAGCTCTCTAGTTAATAAATGCGGTACCTGAACACAAATGGTAGTCTTGTGTGCAATAATAACCACTGTATAAGTTTTGGCTTGTGCAAAGGGCATGGCTACTGTGATTACTGGGAGCATGTAGCCACAGGGATGGTCACATTGGAAAACCAATATTATCAAATGCTTTGAAAGGAACACCAGCCATTCGTAGACGTTTCCAGACTCCCATTCTTCCCTCACAGCCCTCTTCTCTCCTGGGTTTTTGCTACCATTTTAAGAGGCAAGAGTTTGGTATCTGCCACTTCTGTGGCACCCTTTTGTCAGGGCCAAAAAAAGAACTATTGCTAAATAGGGATTAAAGACTTCATCTTGGAGGAATGCAAAGTTTGATGGAGGGACTTGTGGTGTGCTTGCAAGTAAGGACTGTGTTAGATTTCTATTGTCATTTTTTTGATGAAGGGAGGATGTGAATGGTGACCCTTGTCTGTATTGAATACATAGTAAATAATATGGATCATGGGAATCTATTTTAATCAAAGTGGGGAGAAATTTCAACTTCAAAATGCAATGCAGAAAAATCTCTGGTTTTATCCACTCTGCCTAGTAGTGTGATATGATAAAGTACCAAGGATCTTGTTCTTAATACAAATGGAGAGAATTTGCTTCAAAGAACGACCTTAATAACATCCTTGTAAGGCCTGACTTGCTTTCAAATTTTCTCATATGAATGACAATGTAGTTTAGGGATGTCATCTCTAATAAGTTTATTCTAAGTTGGGGATCTTGGACAGAAAAAAAGAAAAAAATTTAAAATCCCCCATCAGTTTCACTATGTGGGATCTAATAGATCTGTGCAAGTGCATGTGGTGGTTCAGCCCACTGAATAGCACTCCCTGTAACCAAGTTTCTTCTTGCAGGCAAAGTATTGTCCTTCCAGCTCTTTTAATGTTGAATCAGTGTCCTGTTTTTAAAAGTTTAGAAAGAACTTGGCTCAGGCTAAGTGTAATGATTTTTGCCTCAGGGTTTTCTTATCAAATTCTTCTGGGAAACAACTGCAAGGTTGTCCAGTGAAACAAGCATAACATACACCTACCCAACTAGCTCAGTGCTTTTATATTCAGTCATGAAGACTGATGAATCAGAGCCAGTTGCTGTGGCAAAATCCAAGTGTAGATATTTGCTGTCCTTGCTAATGAGAGGAAAATATAGTATAACATTGGCCTAAAGGCTTCAGCTGTGATTCCTTTGTAAGCTGTAGTGCATTAAAAAAAGCTTCAGTCAGCAAGATAACTTAATTTTTATGACCTTTATAAACTGTTTTAGACTGGATCTTGGGAAAATCTCTTTAAGTTTAAATGTGTAAATCCTTTTGTCTCAGGATTGCTAAGCATCTTGAGGACTCCTTTGTTTCAAACTCCAAAATCTATTAAGAAATTCTGTTTGTGACAATTATGGTAAAATTAATGATCAGCTAATGTGGAATTCCAAGGTTTTCAGTGGGTCCCATCACTACAATACTGGCCTAATAGAGGGGAGCTGATTTCTCTCAATGTAGGGCTTCTCAGGTTGTGTGTCAGTTGCTGTTCCTACACTTAAAAGCACTTGGAGGAACAAATTGACTTGGCACCAGAGTCATCATTTTGTCCTGTCCCAGCTGCTGCCTTGGCTAAAGAAATTGAAGAGAAGGGCAAGCCTCTCTTCTGTGGAAGTGCACAAGTGTAAAAACACTGGGCTGCTTTGAGAAATTGCACTGGAACCTAAGTCATAGCAAATAAAATGAAACAGGTGAGAAAAAGTAGCTGAGACTTCAGGTGGGCTTCTTGCCTGACACAGCTCAGCTCCATGCTAGTGCTTTGTGGTCAAAACTGGCTCTGTGCATATCTGCATTTCCATAGTTGCAGCAGAGGATGGATCATGTACCTGATAACAGCACCTCTGGAACAGCCTGCTGCCTGTCAGTGGACCTAGTCTCCTGTGTATAAAAAGATTCACTCCTTGGTGTGTGAGCTGATTAGTTTTTAAACTAAGCAATTTAGATTTTGTTTTCCTATGAAAAATGAATAAAGCAACATGGCTGTAGTAGAATATTGGCAAATTAGGTATCAAGTACCTTATGTTGTCTTTGTTTAGGGGATAAGTTCTGCTAAAGATTCACTGTCCAGAGTTGGATGCTGACACTGTAAAACCCAAGTACTTTTTTGGTTTTGTAATTTGAAATAATATCTTAAATCAACGATTTAAGTGGGAAAAGTAACTGATAGGGAGAAGGCTCTTTTTCCTTGTCTGACCAGAATCTGAGTTACAAATGAGCATATTAAAATTTACTATTTCTCCCAAATACATCAGTCTAATGTAAGATATTATCCTGCCTACAAATTTTGCCTTGCCTTGTTCTCTACGATGAGCATTGATGTGAGCTGACTCAAATAGAAATGTTTCTTTCTTGCCATGTCAAGCTAAATGAGATGGATTCACCTCATCTTTATGGTGGCTAGAATGATGAGTAGCTATCCTGACTGGTGTTTGATGAGATCACAGGCAAAGAGTTTAGGATTTTTCCTTTAACTTCACTGTATTAACTTGTCGGTGTCTAAGATTTTGCTCTCATTTGGTGCAAAATCAAGAAATGTATGTATTTAATCAACTATTGGAAAATGTGGTGGTTACAATACTGACTTCAAAGTAAATTTAATTTCTCTTTTTTGGTACTGTGAGATTGCTTCTTTTTGTGTTGGAGTTTTAGGGTTTTTTTGAAGGATGTAAATAGTAGCCCAAGGTTGCTGTTTAATTAATTCATTTGTGGTTTATAACTTCATAGCCTCATTTGATCACAAACCAAATCAAAAATCTCATTTCAGACTGAATGCAGGAAAGGACACAAAGATTTTGCACAGCACTAGCAAAAACAGTTGTACATCTTTTTGTGAAAATAAGACTGGTTAGGGAAGTTTCTTCTGCTTTTAATTTACATACAAGACGTTTCTCTAAATATAATTGACCCAACCAAGCATGACTACTTCTTGTAGTGTTCTTTAGAATACTGAAGAGTGGCTAGAAATGTACGGCCACATCATTTTGTGCAGAAATCTGTACCTTCCTGCACACTGCTGAACAATACAAAATGCGTTATTGATCATATACATGATTAGATGGAGGTTAGTGGAGGGGATACCCTCTGTAAATTTCCTTTGATCCTGCTAAATGTTGTTACCAGTGTGCTACAGAAAATAAGTGAGTGTAATGATTTTAGAGTGGTGTTATAGTTGGTTATATCAAAGATGAAACACTGCCTGTGTTCCCTTAACAGACTTTACAGTAGTTCCACCATGAAAGATCTGAAGATCATTATTTACTGGAAAGAAAAGAACAAGGCAGAAATCGATTACTACGACACTAGATTTATGTCTCCATTGCACTCTATATACATCTCCTATTTGTTCTAACTTCATGGAAGGATATTTAATACGTAATGGAAAGAGGCTTTTGCTTTTGATTTATTTTTTGTTTATTATTTTTGGCATTCCTTGGAGAAATTCTGGAAATCAATACTTGGATGGGAGTATGCCTGGATGTAGGCAGTGAGAAGCAGTGGCAATTGATGTATCTGTGTGTTTTTGAGCTGACATACATCTGGCACACTCAGGACTCTGTTGTTGCAGTACAATGTGCTCAGCCTAAGTGGGGAGAAAGTCATATTTCTTCCATCATCTGTTTACATAAAATAAGCCAAGAGGCATAGATAAATTTGGGTAGTTAAGTTCAAGCTTGGAAATCTGTCCCACTGAAGCATTTAGTTGCAAGTGTACATATTTGTTGCATCAAGATGAGAGATGAAGACAGATGATGGAAAGCATGAGCATAGACTGACTTAAAATGAGGCAGGGGATGGTAGGGGATGCCAAGTGCTCAGAAATTTCAAATTAAGTTACAGATTTCTTGAAAATGGACATGGCTTTTCTTTCTGTCTTTTTATCTGACAGGCGGCATTTTGGTGACTTTTGCTCTTGCCCTAATTCCAGGTAAGCATCTTAGATATGGCAGTTTCTGCAGTCATGTGCTAAGGGAAAATGCAAAACACTGCTCTTCTTAAGATAAAATAGTGGGATTTGTTTTAAAAATCCTAAAGTTGATCACACGCTGCAACATGATTAGACCCTAGAGAGGTTTGAAATCAAACCTGTTTGATTTGTGAGACATGTTGTCTCACAAATACCTTTTGGTAAGATAGCATGTAAACAGTGGATGAAATAAAAGTAGGATCAACTAGCTGGCTGCTTGGTACATGGAAAGGAACAGATCAAAGGCAGGGATGCAATATGTTACAACATAGAGAGCCACACAAAGTACCCAAGAAAGAGCACAACATTACCTCAGATCCCCTGCCACCAAAGCTGTGCTCTCACAGGATATAGAACATGAACTTTCCCACAAAAACAACCCCCTTCCCCAACCAAGAATGTGCTTTGGAAGCTTGTTGCTACTCCTTTTTGACTCCTGATGTCTCATTTGTAGAAGGTCTTATTAAAGCCTCACTTGGCTGTGTATAATCTGCATAAACCATGATCTTTGATTGTGTTCAAGACCCTTGTGGGAGCTGTTGCTTCCTCCCTGCAGAGAAGGTTTCAGTGTTGTGTACCTGCAAAATCAGTGAGTGAACTAGTCACCGAGATGTGGCAAGATCAAATCTGATAATTGTCTCATACCTGCTCCCTGTGTGGTGGGCAGGATGGAAGGAAGGGAATGTTTTCTTGATGCCTTCCCTCTCCCCCAGTTTAGATAAATAATTTGAGTATTGTTGGTTCACATTATGATAAGTTTAATCTGTGGGTCACTTGAGACCGTTCAAGTTATTGTGGATGGTTGGTCCTATGAATCACCACTAGGTTTCACACAGGAAAAATACCTATTTTTTAATTCAGGGGAAACTTGGAAATCCTGTACTTGCATGGCTTTGTAAAACATTAAATTGCTTCCCTTTCTACACAGATTAGTTTGTGACAAAGGGAAAAAAAAACCACTCATGTTGTTTCTCAGACTGAAATGTTTATTCCCTTTGTTCCTTGTTGGTTTTAGTCATGATTATGAGTAGCAGATGGCCAACCACAGTAGTCTGGTGTTTTTCCTCTCCAGTGCTGACCTGTGCTAGTTCAAATTCCAGATATTATCTGTGGAGATGCAGTTTTGAAAAAACCTCTATCTTGCTAAAGCATCTCTCAATAACAATTTCTAGCTGATATACATAGCTTTACAAAAAAGAGTCAGCATCAGCTGAAGTCTAACACTGCATGTCCACCAGGGCTTCCTGGAGCAGGAATCAATATTCTCAGGTAAGTTTATGAGGATGCCATGAAACCCTCTAAATGCAGTGGCATTCTCTTCAACCTTTTTTGCAGCCCATCAATTCCAGACTAAAAGATCACTCTTACTGTAGGAAAAGTCCACTCTTCAGTTAAGATTTTTTTTCTTACTTTTCCTGCTAGGGGGTGGGTGGAGATGTTTGTTTTGGCAGGATCTGTTCCTCTATAACAAAGCTAGCCAAAAGAGCCAGAGGACAGCCCTTCTGTGTTCATGTCTTGCTATTTTTATTTCTGAATCCTCTCTGGTAAATCAGAGGTATTTTGGGGCTTGTGAATGTCTGCTCCAAGTAGTGAAACAGCCAGCGCTGATGCACAATCTGTCCTGAGCTGGCAGGGAATAAATGGAACTCCAAAAGTAAGTTCCACATTACATTGTTAACAATTTCCTGCTTTGCTGTCATTCCTTCTAAAATAATTCCAGTTTTCTATGAAGAACTCCATGAGGTTAGAAAGCAACTGCAAAGGAAATGCCTGTCTTTTACATGCCCTAATGCTGGCTTTCCTCTTTGAGTATGTATGCAAAGCTTCTCACATATTTGGTTGTCTGAATCCAGGCAAAGTAGCAGTTCTGGTGTCTGTGGCTGGATGTTTCTCTACCCCAAACTTAGCTCGGCAAGAAGCTTCAGCAACATTATGTGTCTCAACCTCTTTGGAGCAGAGCTTTTGGAAACTTGTTTCATTAATGGTCAATTATTTTAAAAATAGTCAGCATTAGCATAGTTCCATTCACCCTGGTGCTCTGGCTCCAAGTAGAAAGTATTTGGCTATTGCTGAGCAGTTCTGAATGCAGCTCTCCAATATTTTATGGAAAAACTGTCACCAAATGTATATGCCTTCATGTATATTCATGTATATTAATAAATTACTTGAGAAGTTCAGAAAACAATAAAGGGGATGGAAAGAGAGGAGGAAATACAAAGTAAAAATCTTGAAAAATACAATGGAAATGCATAAGCACCTTTTTTAAAAAAGTGAGTAATTCAAAGCAAAGAACTTTATCATTCAATTTCTATGGCAATTTCTAACCCTGAATTCTGAGTGAAAGCCTTTTTGCCAGAGTCAAATCTCACCCCAGGGGAAAATTGTATGAATCCTTCATGTTAGGCTGGATGTGAGTGCAGAAGTGATGTTCCTTCTATTTTTTATTGTGAACTGAAGGGTTTTGTCTTGTAAAATTGCTTCTAGGACTATGACAATTTACTTTCCCACAACTGGAGCATTCTGAGCACAGTCTTCCATGTTATGCTCAGGGTAGTTGTCAGGTAGCAGCATAAGGAAAGAGAAGGTCAAGTTGCATTAAGTGGACGTTTCCATCTTCACTTTTTTTGAGGCTGTGCCCTTGGACTTGGCAGCTGCCAGTGGGTTGCTGGTATTGGACTGTAGGGAGGATTTTATCTGGATAGCTTAAAAAGACATGGGAAATGCACTGAAGGAAGGGATTTATGTAAACAGCAAGT
Organism: Molothrus aeneus; assembly: GCF_037042795.1. Classification (NCBI taxonomy): domain Eukaryota; kingdom Metazoa; phylum Chordata; class Aves; order Passeriformes; family Icteridae; genus Molothrus; species Molothrus aeneus. The sequence continues at coordinate 13,516,410 of NC_089649.1, forward strand.
ATGTTGATGGTAATTTGATATGAGGTCTTACTGTGTGTTAGGTTAAGTGGAAGCTGCTGTTTGTTAATGACTTGCCAGCATCGTAATTCCACAAATGGATTTATTACGACGTACTACTCTGAGGACAACTGCCCCCTTAGTTTTGCCTCACAGTTCCTCTACTTGGGGAAACCTGGCATCAAACAGGATGCCAAAAGCAATCAGAGCTATTCCCTGGGCAGGCAAGTCTCTTGTGCCTCTGCCTCCATGAAAACCTGCTGCAACACAGCTGGACCTCTGCCCTTTGTGTCGGTGCTCTGACAGCAGCCTTCCTCTCTCATGTAGTTTTTTAGAACTAAACCACAGGCAACGAGATTCCAGATAATCCCAGATTTGTAGTGTCTTTAAGGACCAGATTTTAGCAATTCATTAGCACCTCGTTAGGGGCAGTTGGTATGGGATTAGGAGATGTTGGTGAGCAGTATTGGCCAAAGCAGCAGATGGGAACAGGAAGACTGTGGAGAAGCTCTGATTTTCTCTGAGGCATCTCAGTTGCTCCTCCAGCTCTGTCATTGCACCCATCCCTGTAGGGGGATCCAGTATGGGTAAATGAAGGTGGTATAGAATGTGATCTTATCCCCTAAAGAGTTGCAGCTGAACCAATTACTAAAGATTAGGAGCAGGCCTGATCTTAACAGGCCACACCTGTAGCCAATAAGAACAGTGTTATAAAAGAGTGGATTGGTGGGAACAGGAGTCAGATGGTTGCTGCAAGGACCAGGAAGAGTCAGTGCTTAGAGGAGCTGCCTGTGAGAAACATTGAGGTGGTACGAAACTCTGGCGGTATGGAATCCTTGCACCATAATGATAATAGAACTCTGGATATATAAGACAACACATCACTATGGCCAACTCCCTACCCTCTCTGGGTTCTTATTCTCCAGAAAAAAAAGCACATTTGTGATGCAACTGTTCTGCCTTGCCTGACAGTGATCATAGGTACTTTTGAACTCTTTTTTGCAATGAGAGCTGGAAACACATCACATAACTGGGTCAGGGAAAAACAGGCAGATTCTTGTTGTGCTCCATCCACCAGGTATGGAGTTAGCACACAACTTCAAGAGAATTCTTTTTCTTTGATTCTACCAGTTTTAGGGCAGGCCATAACATTTATGCTCTACCAGTTTAGCGGTGACTGTAAACAAATGAAAATATAGGATTAAAATAAGAAAATTAATTGTAACCATCAAGTTCATCACAAAGAAGTACAGAACTTATGCAGCACATGACAAGAGGCAGGCTCTTACACAGTCAAAGTTGGGAGGCTGTAAGGATCCATCACCTAGATTAATGAACTTTTGTATGGATATGTTCAGAAAAATCACTGTATGGAACCCTACCTGGCCCCATCCTTTGCTCTGAAGAGCAACTGAGGTACCATTTTCCCCCAGTAGCTCCAACAAGCAGAGGAAACCACCACAAGTGGAGCCCTTTAATCCTGTCACTGCATAAAGACACCAGGATTTAATCAAGAACAGTTTGTTGAGGAAGGATTTCTGACCTGAAAGCACAACATAAATGATGGTAATTCTTCCCTGGCTCCCTCCTCTTGCAGGCTTCCCCTTCAGGACCAAGTGTCTGTGACACCATGGTCATAATTCAAAGCGTTTTCTAAATAAATTATAAATAAAGCCAGTGAAGAGTTAAATGCACTATATATTAGATTTCAGTGATGAAGCCTCTGATTAATATAATGAAAAGCCTGGTTTAATTGCATTACCTTCCATTAGCTACCATCTTCCTTTTTTTTATAATTGTTTCTAAGGCTCTGTGTACTTTATCCCTGCTGGGACTTTCATCCCACATTTATTCAAGTGAGACTTCTGCTTTCAAAACTGCATCTTTCATCAATCTCCCATTAATTAGCCAAATGCCACATCATATTATACATTGATGCATTCCGTCAAGCATGTGCCATAACAAGAGGTGAGCCCATGGTCTGTCCCAGCTCCTCTCGGGAGCTGGTCATTGGTATTCCAGGATAAGTCAGCTTACTGTAATTTGAAATTGGTCTGCTGTCCCATTAGGAATCTGCCTGATCAATACCAAGTGAATTAGAGTTTCAGTGATCTGATTAACTCCCCATTATTTTCTACCCTGGCTGGTTTAGAATGCATGATGAGACAATATTCCAGTTTCTTTGTTTTATCCCAGTTTAAATGAAATATAGACATCTGAGGAAGCAGTGGCTGTGCATTTGATTTGGCTGTGGTATTATAAAGTCAAACACTGTAAGTGTCGGCCTTGCATTGACAGCTGGGGGCAAAAGCTCCCATATCACATAGAAGGATGGCAGGGGGCTGGAGAGAATGGGGCATTTTCCACACTACTGTTCCTTTCTGGCTTATCCATTCTGTGCCTTGGTTGGGCAGTCTTGGGTAGACTTACCTAACTTAGGGGGTAGTAGTTAGTAGCTGGGTTGGTACGTGGCCACGCCATTTCTGGTCCTACACATCTGTAAGCCAAGATTTAGAGGTGGGAAACTCTCTGTACTGAGTCTCTGACTGTGAGCCTGAGAAAGGGTCTAGAAGATGTGCAGTGGAAATGTGAGATTTTCTCTAATTCATGGGATCTCTGCCATCACGAAAGAGGGAAGTTAGGGAATCTCATCAAGTTTTGTTAGATCACAAGTTCTTTGCCTTCAAGACACGGATGATTATTTTGTGTGGGCAGCTTGTGGGTGCAATCCATAAATGGAGCTTCCAGTTCCCATTGTTATATACTTGCTGTTTTATTGCAAGTATATAACAATGGGAAACAGGACCAGAAAAAAAGGCCTAATTTTGTGAGTCTAGAAGGCAGATTTTAAATAGAAGGCTTGCTAATCTTTGCTAATCTTGAAATGATGTTAACAGATCCCACTTATCAACTCTTTTGCCTTTGTAATAGCTGGAGGTGTTTCAGCAAGGTATTCTTACACAAAGAAGTTGCCCCTAAAATATCAGGCCTTTCCACCTACACAGAAAAGACAAAAAGGAAGAGGTTTCTCATTGTGCTTAGATACTCAAAGAGAGGGTTTGGAGCCAAAGCTGTATTTTAAAATTGTACAGTCTTAGTGTGCCAGCAGACAAGAATTAAAAATACTTTAAAAATGAGAAAATTATTTGGGGAATGCTGCATATGCATTTATTTTAGGAGACAAAATCTTGTTTGTTTTCTCCTTCAAGGTGTTCATCACTTAGCCCCTTTACTGCATTTGGGGGCATCAAGTTATGAGCAGGGCTGCACATTTTATGTGCCAATAGGCAAAAAGCAGGTAAAAATCTGCTTAATATGTGCTATGTGTATATTAATATTAATTTCTCTCTTTTGAAAATTGATATAGATTTGCTGAGTAGTACATGTATAATGCATAAATGCATACATAAAAACTTAATGTGGACATACTCTCGTACCTTCTGCCCATGTACATTGACATGATTTTAGTATTTCTTCATTGCTGCTTCATGGACATTTTGCAGGCTGTGTTTTTTTGGGAGTATCCTTGTTTGGGGAGATTGTGTTCATTTGGGGTTTGTTTGCTTCCTTTTTTTTTGGTTGGGATTTTTTGTGTATATTCATGGGGTTTTTTCCTTTGAGAAAAGAAAATATAAGAGAGGAGACTTGCAAGTGCCAGGAACTTGAGTCATCTGTGGGCAGTGAAATTGAAAACTCTGACTCCCAAAGTTAAGCCTCTTCAGAGGTCCTGGTGCAGGATGACACCGATGGGATGGTAAAGCTCTGTACGTAGCCCACTAGAGGGTGACAAAGCCTAATGTTAGGGACCTGGAGGTGACACTGGGCATCCAGAGCCCTTGGCATCCTCCTTGCCTGCTTGGGGTGCGCGCCCTGGTCCACCCACCAGGCTTAATGTCCATGTTTAATGGCATAAACAATCCCTGCCTGAGAAAGATGAGCTGAGCCTTCAGCTCATGAGTAACAGCCTTCTCAGAAATCTCCTCAGAGCATCATGAAATGGATGAAGCAACAAAAAAAATTATGGGAAAAAATAACAAAGCAGATGCAGGACAGCTGACTTGATCCCCAGTACGATATGCAAGGGCTGAAAACAATGCATTACAGGGTCAGTTTTACCAGCAAATAAGACAAGGAGCTGCACAAGGATGTCCACAAACTAACTTTGTGAGCCAACTGGTTTACTCCAAACCCACTGGAGCTGGTGAGAAGGTGGTCTGTTGACTTGGCTGGGTTTCAGTCATGACCACAGTAGAAAGGCACATTGTAGTGTGTTCCACCAAACACAGCTCACCCTTGGGCTGGAAGGCAAGCATCATTTCTTGGGTCTGTGGGGTTTAGACACACGAAGATAAAAATAACACATTTCCAGGAGAAATATTGCAAGCTCTGGACTGTGTGTAGTTTAATGTTTGAGTGCTATGGACTGTCTCAGTATTCATCAGGGATCAAGGCAAGAAAACAGGAAGAGGAGAAAAAGGAGTATTGGTAAACATTCTTGTAAAATGTTGGGCTAAACTAGCAACAAAACAATTTTATAATTTAAAAGCATTGCTTTAAGTAGCTTTAAAAGTATTGCTAAAAGTAGCTTTAAAAAAGGGCTAGTCATCTTTGGAATTGTGGAAACTGTGGAATCCTAAATAAAAAATCTGTAGGATTTGAAAGAAGTTGGTGAAAAATTTCAGATGTGATTTATTACTTCAATGTTTTATTATTATTTCTGAGAAACCCATATAGGACTCTATTAATTAAAACTCAGACTGACACTTTGGCTCCATAAGATTTAGGAATTAGTGTGATTTTCTCTCATTAGTGCATTTATCGCAGTGTTCGTCCTTTTAATTAAGCATTAAGTCCCTCCAAGGTGAGTTTTATCATCCCATAATGCATCTGGGCTTTTGCTACTTGCCTAAATACACATTAGGGGATGACAGCCACTTTGGAGAAACCTTAATTGTGTTATCACTGAAGTTTGAGTCTTTAATTTGTCTGGGTTTGAGGGACAGGTTTCAATTTCTTTAGGGGCCTGCTGCAAGGAAACACTGTGATGTCAGTTGTGTCTGCGTGGGTAGGAAGGCTGAATTCAAAGGGCTTGAGAAAGACCTGACCCAGTGTCCAAAGAGGATCCCACTGGTCCTGGTGGCCTTTGGAATGGGATCCAGGATGTGGTGCTGAACACACAGCAAGGATTGTTGACATACCTCACATCAGACTTGAGCTTCCCAGCCAACTGGTCAGGCTAGTGGTGGAGCCATCTCACATGGCTGGCTGAACTGGAAAGTGGCTCCTGCTCCTGGATGTAAGGCTCAGATCCCCTGGGAGCCTCTGCTTCCCATGTAAAATATGGAGGGATTGAGTCCAGGCTTCTGTGGTGCTAGTTGGTCATAACTTTAATGGAAAGAAGGGAGTGTCTTGTACGTATACACACATGCCATATATACGCACCTGTGTGTATATAAACGTATGTATATGTGAGCATATATAAAATTGAGTCATTTTTGCCCCAAAGGATTTGCAGTGCTAGCACTTGCAGAACACTGGGTGAGCACACAAAGAAGTGATGTACAGTGACCAAAGAGAAGATTTCTATAAAGTTATCCCTGCAGACATGCTCAGGTGTGCATACAGTCCTGTTTAAATAGCTCTTGGTACAGTATGGATATGTGCATACCTCTCAAAGGGGCAGGGGTGATATCATCAGACTATTTCAATAAACCATTTTGCTGTCACCAGATGGCAATGTAATGATATTTTACCATTACTTTACCTTGATATGTCACTGCCAACTTGTGCTACTTAGTGTTTCCCTGTAAGGCCTCAATAAATTTTAGTTAAATTTTAATTTAAAAAGGCACAAAAAACCAACAGTTTCTGTTTCCATTTTATTTTGTTGCTAACTTCTTTTGTTAAAAGAATAACTTTATTAATTTAGAGGAGTGCAGGAATGAAGAAATTTGCTGCAAATGTCTGCCTTATGGGTCCAAACCTCCCAGGTCAAATAGAAAACCTTGTGATTTATTGTCATAGCTGTTACTGCTATTAACATTAATATGTGAATTTTTTTCTTAAGTGTATTGTGACTGTAAAATGAATGAGTTGGGCAGCAATACAGACTTCTCTCAGTAAATGAAAAGGCTGAAAATTGGTGATACGAGTCAGACTAAATACCTAGAAATTACAAAAAAATTATTGCTATTTTCCTGACCTGTGTTACTTCTGACTTAGTGGGAATTATGTGCAATTTAATCAAATTGGGGAGCTCAGATAACATCTAAAAAATCTCAACAAAAAGACTTCTAGGCTCATTAGCTATTCTTATGAAGCTGGGATATTCTCATGTTTTTTGATCTATAAAAGAAAAAGAGAATAATTTTTATTTTTCTCAATGCTAGTACAAAATATAACATTAAAACAACCAACAAGTGGTTCCTGGATTGAACCTGACACTTTGAGACAATCTAGTCAGAAAATCTGATGCTTTTCTGTGAAGGTGTAAATCAAAAGATGTTCTCCTGAAGTAAGTTTGAACTGTTTGCGTAGAAGTGCCCTGAGGAGCAACTGAGTCACATACAGCAGTGCTTATTAAGTAATATGGGGCATTTGTGATTTAGTGCTGCCAAATTAATTTCTCTAAATTTCAGTTTTGCCCTCTGTAGGCAATCCTAGTGCTGTCTCCTAGGAGAGTGATAAGATTACTCTGTATGATTGCTGGGAAGCTGTAGTTAGAAGTCCAGGTGTAGGGACTTGCCCCTTCCTATATAAAGAGATTAGCAATTATGAATATAATCGGAGGAAAAGGAAAAGTTAACTTGCCCTGCTTCAGTAATGAAAAATCATCTACTTTTCCAACAAATTACAAGAAAAGGTTTTTTTTATTGTATGAGAAATACAGCCTAACACTCTGTACAGGGTGCAGGAATCACCTTTTGATCCCAAATATGGATGCTCAAGTTTGTAAATTTAATAAAAAAGATAAAAACCTCTGTGGCAGTGCTTATACCAGAAGCAATAAACTCTGATTAGATCTCAGTATTTTTGTATCAGAGTCTCTTTGGCTTGCATGGAGGTGAGAGCTCTGGATGAGATAATGGCTTCAGAAAATGCTGGAGTATATGAAGTTTAGAGACCCATTCAGACCTCACAATGTCTAGGAAATTAAAACAATCAAGAAAGTTTTCTGTCACTGTCCCTGTCTGTTTTAACTGTCTGTGCCCTTTCATCATTTGTTCCTGCACAACTGAGGCTGTATCTGTGCTCCTATTTCATGGTCTTGAGTGCCTGTTTGTGATGAAAATCTCCATCAGCTCATCTTTATTAACCTATAAAGCAGTGAAGAGTCCTAACCAAGCAATCAGGCACCATCAAAACATCAGAGATGCTTCTGGTATTTGAGTCTTATTGTTGGCACTTACAGCTGAGGAAAATGAATATCTAAGAAGTGTAATAATATGTTCATCATGCATTTCTCTCAGAACAAGCAGTAAAAGAAGGGGAAAGACTGGGGTGAAAGGCAGGGAGGACCCTGTTGTGTTTCCTCAGGCAGGCTTCATTGGCTTTAACTGGTACTAAAATGCAGCTGTATTTGTGCAAAGATGACTGATGACTAACCAAACCTCTAAACTGAGATTTGAGTCAGCAACTTTTACAAAGTCACCTTCAGACCAGAGTGGAAGAGCACCTGTAGAGATTGCAGCAATAAGTTCCCTGATATGAACTGAGTTGAAAGAAACAGAGATTAGAAAGTCTGCAGCTTTTTTTAAAAGCCAGGGAAATGTTCTGTATTTAGTTTTAAATTTGGAAGAAGACATATGGTAACTTATAAATTCTTTTGGAGTGAGTATTCTCAGACTTTAGTTGTGGTTTGGACAAAAAATTGCTCCTACTTGCCTTTTCTCACTGTGCTTATTATGTGAAGCTGATGAATTTACAGAAATAAAATAATTCACCGATATTCTATGCTATTGGCAAAAAAAACCCCCACATTAGTCAGCAGATATGTGGAATCCCTTGACAACTGGACTTATGTATTGGAAAGTCATTTCCTGAGTGAAAGACTCCTTATGCTGAGCTGAGGTGCTTGAAGCTCTGGGTGTTCCTACACTGCATATTTCCAGGCCTTTATTCCCACTGCAGTGGGGCAGCTGCTCATCACACAACAGCAATTTCTTTATTTTGCTTGAGCAATATCAAAATATGACACCTGCTGCCCATGCTGCTTTTGATAAATCTCTGGTTTCTGGGTTGCCAGTGCTCATTGCTGGGTCATGTTGAACTTCTCATCCACCAACACCCCCAGTCCTTCTCCTCAGGACTGCTCTCAATCCCTTCGCTGCCCAGCCTCTACTTGTGCTTGGGACTGCCCTGAGCCAGGTGCACAACCTTGAACTTGGCCTTGTTGAACTTCAAGCGGCAAATCTCCTCAACTACAGTGCTTGAAGCAGCAGAAGCCTCAGGTATGTTACAAGAGGATGCATGTGTGAGGGAAGATTGTCCTCTCACAGGTTTTGGAGAGGTCTATTTGCAGCAGCAAGGATGGTGCCTTACACTGAAGCGGCTGCGTGTAGACAATCGGTTTTGTAGACGGCATCAACTCAATAGAGAAAATAAGTGCAAATATAATCACAAACCAAGGAACACTTGCCTGAGAGCATAACATAAAGTGAGTCTGAAAGTCCCTCATAAAGGACAGGTCATTAAAGAGAGTGGTGGGGAAGAGGCAGGCTATTAATCCATATGTCATTGATGCCAAATGGGTCTTCTGCAACTGAACATCTTCCAGCAGAGACATTCACCACTCCGAGAAGAGAGCTTGGCCTATCTTCCGCCCTACTTTCTGATTTCTGGAGAAAGAGCAATAAATATTTTTCAGGAAAATGTAACTGGTGTAAACAGGATTGAACTGGAGCATTCAGGAAGCACTGAGTGTGACAAATCCTCCTGTTCATGAGACAAGCATGCTCTCTGTAAAGCTGTATAGAATTACCTCATCCCGAACATCCTAAAGACTGTAGACCTAATTTGTGGCAGAAATTGGTTATTTTCTCATAATTTTGAGGTAAATACTTCCCGATTCTCTGGTCATATCAACAGACTTGGGATGCTTGGAGTCAATGATGCAACACTGGGGGTCAGATGAGGATCTGGACTGTCAGGTTGGAACCTGATCCATGCTCTGTCCTTGCCTGATTTAGGTCACACCATGAGGGAAAGGTTTCACTTCAACGCTGAAGAAACAGAGTTGTCTTTGTCCTTCTAGAGAAACTGGCTGCCAAACTTGCTTTTGCAATTTTTGAATGAAAAAGTATCAGAGAGTGGGAGGATGGGCTCCTACACAAGCTGGCTTTTTATTGAATTTTTATTTGCTCAGACTCCTGTTAGGTGGAGAGAGTGAAGCCCAGGTGAACCTGCTCAAGCTGGCTGATGAGGCCCGGAGACAGCCAGGATGTGGTGTCCCACTGCCCATCTTGGTGTTTCTTGTCTCCCAACAAACTGAGGGATCTGCTCCTGTGGCACACTGCAATGTAGACATGTGCAAGGCTGGGACTTGTGCTTCACTTTCCTCCCCTTCCTACCAGGGACCATATAAAAAGATCCTTTGTAAAGCAAGTTTATAAATAATTTTATGTCAGATATAAAAAGCTTTTACCTTTTTTTTTTTAACTGGCCTTTTTTTTTTTTTTTTGTTAATCTGTCTACATGAAAAACATTCCTAGCAAAGTTCACACAGAGAAGGCCTAAAGTTATTATTAGGCACATAAATTGTTTCCTCATTTATATGCAGGAAAATTTCTTTAATTTATTAATCTGATTTGCATAGAAAATTATGGCACTCATCACTGAGAAGTCTCATTTAGGAAAGGTTTTATAAAGCTATGACTAATTAGAAATAGAAGAAGATACATGAATGTGTTTAACTTTTTACCTTTCAAAACTTTTTTTCTTTAGATGAAAAAAATACTTTAAAAAGGTACCTATTGCAAGAATCTGGAGCTTGTTTGAAAATTGCTTCAAAAATACATATTTTGTCTTCTTATATTTAATTCAGGACAGTGGAAAAAGATTGTTGAACTTAAGTTTTAAAGTGCACAAGGGAGAAAAAATAGCTTAGAGGAGCTGTTCTGTGGTAATGTACGAAGACACTTAATTAACTTGGTCTTCATTTAAAACCATAGTGTAAATCTTTTCAAAATGAATCAAAGTCTCTGCTGAATTACATCTTAGCCAAGTTTTACAGTCAAAAGGCTCTTAAATCAGTAAGACCTGTCACTGTGAGAGCTGTGGTAGTGTTTTCACGTTCTCTGCAAGCTCATATGCTCTTGGACTTGAAAGTGTTTTCCCCGGGTCCATTTGCTCCAGCAACAGCTGGCTGTTGGAGGCAGCACATTAGCAGCTCACAATTAAACAATATTCCAGCTAATTTGAGCTTGGGCAGATGAAGAACATCAGTGACAGTGAATTTCCTCCCTCCCACCCTCTGTTTGTTCAGTTTTAAAAAAACTTTATTTTACTTTAATTGCTCCTTGGAGACAAGGTTGCTAGAATTCTCTCTTCATCACAATGTCCAGCTGAGAAATTGTTCTCCCATCTTACTGAGGAAAAAGGAGAGAGCGTTCAGCCCACACATGCTGCAGATGTGCAAGGGGGGCAAACTGGGGGAAGCAAGGACAATTAAAGAACATATGGTCAAAAATAAATCTGTACAGTAGTGCCAGTCCATATTAATCACAAGATTAGAATAACAGTGTATCTGTACAAGTAGCATGCTAAATCTCCTATTACATTTACTAGCCTTCATATATCTGGATCTGCATGTTTATCAGGGTGTCTTATATGATATAGTATATGAAGTGAGGGAGAATTTATAGTATGTTTAGCGTAAATGGGCCTGATAAAAACAGAAAAAAAAGGGCTGGTAAAACGTTAACATCTGGAAAGATGTATGTCACTGGAACAGCACACACCAAAGAGGTGTGTGAATGTTTGAAAGGACAATGGAATTCAAGATTCATCTTAGCAGAACTGTAGTATGCCAAGCTCTTCACTCATCTGCGTAAAAATGTAGTAAGTTTTCCAGGTTTAGCACTGCAAGGAGGCTTCTTCCCATAGCATTGTCATCAAGCTGCTTTGAGATCTTAGGGGTTTGTTAGTGGGATTTTTTGTAGGAATAGCTTCATACTTTTTTTGGAAGGGTGTGTTTTGCCCTGGGCATGTGGTCCTTAGGGGGACTGAGGGAAAGGCAGAACTAAACCAGGAGAGATTTTCAGTGTGCATGAGTTTTATCAACCAAAGCAACACTTCTAACAAGTCTCCTTCTGCTACTTGCATTCTGCAAGGAGAGAGTAGGTAGGGAACTGATGGCACTAGCCGTAGCATGACATTTGTAGCCTGGTCTTTGTTAGAAGTGCATGCTCTGGACTGGGAACTGGTGCTCCACTTGCAAGCATGAAATATAAATTTTAGGACGTTCTAACACTGTCTTAGGCTTTGAAACACCCTTTGCAAAATGGCTGCTCTTCCATCATCCAGGATGGTGCAGATCTCTAAAAAGTGAATTATCTCTTAAAAATTAAACCAGTGCGATTCTCTACTGTAAAAATTAAGCACTTAAGTATCCATGAAAAAACATATGGGATTTTTCCTATCAGGCCTTCCATGAAGCTGTGAACTTTCTGTAACCTTGTTTTCCCAGGGGTAACGTGAAAAGGGAATAATTCCCCTAGAGTAAGGATGATGTTCCATGGGAGGCAGGTGGGTAACAGGGATACTGGGTTGGGAGTAGCAGCCACACCAGGCAGAGTTCTGTGTACTGCAGCTGTCACAGACTGTTTGGTGTTACTCAGCCTCAAGCTTGAAAGAAAGGAAAACCTGCTGTGGAGGAGAAGCTCTTTTAGACTACCAGAATTCCCCTGTGATTCTTGGGATTTTTTTTTTTAAGGTTAAAAAGTTTCCAATACCCCAATGGTAGTGACTTCAAAGGAAGGATCATCACAAGTCTCAGGCTAAGCCATAAAAGCAGATGCTCTGCATTAACTTTGAGACCTATTCTTGTATTCCTTGATTAGATGCCTGCCCTTAATACCTTGCTTCTCTTCACCTGGGTTGTACTTTTTGTCTTCATCACCTACCCTTCAGAGTTCTGAGCAAGCCTCTGTATTTCTCATTTGCAGAAATAGAATCATCTGGAAGGAAATATAACAAATACACAAAATATTATCAGAAGTACAGGGCGTCCTTGTCACTGGCAATAGTCACACCCCATTTATAAACTTGTCTCTGTGTGGCTGCACATGCTAGGGCTGGTTTGTGCAGGATAGGAAGGGAGCTGCTTCAGAAGCACTCAGACTGCTAGTGAGGTGTCTGATGGAGACACACTTCATGCAACAGGAAAGAGAATAGAATTGCTTTTTTAAAATTGGCTCCCAAAATAGACAACTTTTTGACTTGATATTTCAATAGATATGGAATTGTTTATCAGCTTTGCAATTCACACAATCTCACTAATCCCTGTAAGAAATACCACAATGGTGCCTCTGTCTGTTTGCTCCTGTTCTGCCACTGATCTCCATGTTCTATCTTTACACTTATTAAGTAGCTACAGTAAGAGAAGAAATTAAAATTTCCCCTGCTCAGTTAAGCACCTCAGGTGGTCTACGGTCTTATGCCAGATTTTTGAGTAAAAAGGGGATGCAACTTTCCTTGAATTAAAGTTTTTTTAAGTTTTGCTTGTAAAAGCACCTGCAGAAAACTTTTCAGCTATTCTGACAGCCACTTCTCTTCAGTTGCATCAAAATATCTCTGTAAAAATGACAACTGAGAATGAATGGGCTACATGCTTGGGGCTGCATTGTGATGTTGACAGATTTGAGTACAAGCAGAACAACTTAGAAGGGCTGAGCTGCTCAAGCACTACTAAATTCCTCAAAATGGAAAGCAGTTATTGCACTGCTGAAGCTTTCTTAGGCGGACAGAAACTTTCTGCTGGTCAGCATCTCATTTTTCATGCCAAATCTTCTGTTCTTTCCTGTTTCCTCCCCAGCACATGATATGTGTGCAGCAGCATTCCTAGATTTACTGCTTTGCATCTGAATGAGGAAGCAGCTGCCGATGCTGTGATGATGCATGCAATCTAAGGCTGCCAGCTTTTTATTCCAGTCTGTGGGGGTTTTCTGTGGCTTTTACAGTGAAGCTTATTGGGCATAGTCAGAGTTTTAGGATGGGCTGGGGACACAGTTAAAATACGGTTAATGGGATGTCTACATACTCAAAGACTTGCAAATGCTTAAAATGAACTGAATAAGGTCCTGATGTGGGTAGGAGGGATTTTTTTTCCTGCATGACTGCTTTCATAGAAATCTTTCTGATGAGTTTCTTTTTTGTATATGATAGTTTCTGGACAGTGTTTGAGGTTATAAACAGTGTTGGTACAGAGGCTACAGCCAAAGGCATGGCTTTGGTTTATGACTCAATTTTTGTGGCAGAATGCACCAAAATTGGCCCTGATTAACAAAATATGATTTTGTTAATGAACAGACTGTGAAAAAAACCCTCATATTTCTCCCTTACTTTGTTCTTTTCTTACTTTTTTTGAACTAAACCTTGCTACTGAGTAAGTGCAATTCAGCTTAGTTATGGTCCCTGTGCCTGTGTTGGGTACTCTGCCTTGTCGTTTCTCTCTCCACGCTGAACTCTGTCTCGGTAGGCATGAAACTCCCCCAAAAGAGTCTTTTCCTCAGTATTTGTGAAATGTGGGAGATTTCTGCAGTAGAGAGCATTAATAAGAGCTATGAAAGGAGTTTGGGGCTTCATCTCCATTGGTCTGGCAAATGGAGTTTATTTGCAGTCAAGCTGAAAAAGGACTCTATCTGCTGCAGGGAGTAACAGGAAAAGAGAGAGATGCAAAAGTTCTGTGATTATTTTCAATAAATTACAAATCTTTTTCGTTTAGAAAAACAATTTGCACACAAATGTGAACATAAGTTCATATTTAAATAGCTAAAAAGGTCACTTGTAGCCAGAACATTGATCTGTCTGCTTGTTTCTCTAGACATAAGTGGAATAAGTTGCTGTATTTAGCTTGAATTCTGCATTCTTGTCCAAGCCTTATGCAAAATCCAGAGCTCTTTTGGTTGCAGTTTTTCCTTGGGTATCTGTTTATTCACCTCAGCTGATAGTCTGCATTTCTTGTCAGTCTTTCTCATATTGAATGTAGCTCTTGAACTGTTGACATGGCAAGTGAGCTTCCTCTCCTCTCCCCAGCTTTCTCTGCAGATGTGTCATTTGCTTTGTGTGAGAATTGAGTGTTTTTACTTAATACATCCCTATGCAAGACTAGAGGGATCTTTAGGCCAGATGTGCCAGTACTGATGTTAGAGAAAAGGAATTTGCCTCTTGGGTTGTCTGAATTGATGGATGGACGAGTAGTTAAAATTTGCTTATTGCTGGTCAAAGATGTCAGGTTAATAATTTTTGTTATCCACACAGAAAATACAAAAACATGGGTCATATCAGGCAACCTAAGAGTTTTCTTCCTTCTCTGACAGTCCAGATCCCACTAAAATTAATGTGAGGGCACATCCTGTCTCAGTCTTAACCTGAAGAAATTGTTCTGTGGATGAACAGCTTGTTAACCTTCATGAACCCTGACTTTCTCCCTCCAGTGGCTTCAAGTACCTCCACTGCTGGTGCAGAGCCACATCCAAAGAACAAGATACATATTCATGGGATATCTTCCTTAGAAATGGGTTGGAAATCTGTTTTTCTTTATATTCTCACTTTAAAAAAAAAGGATTCGTATAAGGAATGGCACAAACAGCTGAAGCAGGAGGACTGAACAGTATCTTGACTTAAAAGCTGCTGTTTCAAGGTGAGAGCATGTTTGCTCATGGGGTCAGATCCAGCAGCAGTGCTCTGGCCAGTCACTCCATCTGACTCTGTTGTCAATAAAGGGTTAGAAACAACAAGACAGTCCCCTGCAATTGAAATGGACGTTAGTGCAGAAGAATTCCGAGATACATGAAAAGAATTGTAGCTTATTCTGGAGCAACTGTCATTCATGTTAATGTTCCTACATCCTGTGCAGCAAAGAAACTGTCATCCTCACAGGAGACAGGACTCATGTCCTGTTGCATAAATCCATGCTTGATGTTGATCTTGTATTTAAATGCATTGCTGAAGTTGGTGGTGTTTGGATAAGACCAACAAGGAATTGTCAATATAGAAGAAAAATTGAGTGATAGTTCTTGTTTTAGTGTTAGAAGTACTGTGTTGATTCCAGTGATATTCATGAAAAATCAATAAATGCTCTATAATGGGCCAAATTCAAGCCACAACCAAACAACCCTCCCTCCAGAAAAAAACCAAACCCCATTACACACAAAAAAACCCCACAAAGCCAAAACAGACTAGAATGCATTAAAACATAGAAAAAAACTCAAAAAACTCTACAAAGCCAAAATAGACCAACCTATGGCAGGTTTCATCAGTACCCGTTTTCCAGAAGGATGAATTGAAACACAGAAAAGGTCAGCAATATGCCATCACCTTGTGAATCAGAACAACTCAACATGCAACCTAGAAGCCTGTCTTTGGCTTTTTTAGTTGAGGATTAAGACAGCTTGCTCTGAAGAAAGGTGTCTGGCTTCCTGCTTGGAAGGAAAATAAATTAGCATGGTGGTATATGCTTTGTACATCTGCTGTGTAATATGCTTGGTGAAATGCAGACATCCAGAGCAAGGATGCAGATGCTCCACTACTTGCAGAAGTTAATGACAATTATCCCAGTCTTTGATGGAAAACAAAGGCATGAGGCTCTCATTTCCACAATCCATCATGCCACTGGAGTTTTACTGCGGGATACTTCATGATGGGCTTGGTGAGAAAAATATACAAACTCATATGCTGCTGTTGCAAATCAATTCTGCAGCAAAGTGGAAATAACTCTTGTACCAATAAGCAGTGAGGCCTATGAAAAAAATACCCGCTTTCTGAATTTTCAACTTGCAGATAACAGGAGAAGCTATCAATCATGTTAGAGAGCTCCCATTCCAGCGGTGTTGTTCTTAAAGACACACCAGATGAAATTGGACAAGACCAGAATATGCAAAGCTCCCCACTCCTTTTTTTTTTTTTTCATCTTGTGTCTTTCTAGGGAGTTGAGCATGAGAAAGGGCCTTTTTCTGTTTTCTTTTCCTACTTTTTTTAAAAACAAGCCTCTGTCCTAGCAAAAGCATGTGTATTGGTTAAGTTTGCTGTCAAAATGACTAATTAATAGTTTCACAAATGGCAGGGAATACTGCCATTCTTTGGCATGTCTCTTTCCTTGGCACCCCAAGCTGGCTAAAAGCATGCACAACTCAATCTCACCACATCACAGGGTGTCTAAAACTGTGCTCCAGCTTAAGAGAAGCAAATGTCCATATTTTACTGAGTAAATTCAGAGGCACTTCATCATTCCTTCAAACCTTCTTTTGTTCCTTTGCTTTATGCCTCTTTAGGTAAATTTGAAGCGTATCCCGGGCCACAAGAAAAAGGCTCCAATGCACCCCATACCTAACACACTCAGATAAACATGTGTTCCCTGTTGTCTTGCAAAAAAAAAAAATTGTCATGTCATGGGTAGCAGATAAAACCTGAAACCTACCAGTCAGGCTCTCAGCATCCCTTGAAATCCACCTGCGTTGCCGAAGTGAATAAAAGAAAAAGGACATGATGCAATGGGATGCTGCTTCATTTTGTCATTGGAAGAGATGCAAAATACTCTGAAATATAAAGAAATTTTCAGCCAGATGAAGTTACATCGTCCTCTTTAATATAAATTAAATTAAGTCAAATTGCAGCATTAGAAAGCCTAAGACATTTTGTTGGTTTTGGAAAAAAAAGAGCAGTAGTGTCTTGATCAAGATAACATAAGGCTCAAGCTTTAAGTTATTCTCAAACAGGCCACAGAGAAACTGGCCTGGTGCTGTCTATATACACAGACTCTTTAAAAAGCCAGAGTAGGTACACAGTTCACTCCACCCTGGTGGTCTGCTGCGCTGGTGGGAGCTCCTTGAGAAATATATTCTCTATATTCAACTGGGATATATTAAAAACCATTGTCCAATCCTGTTCTTAATTAGCCATGAATTAATTGTATTTTTCAAAATGCAGCAAAATCCACATGTTGAGGAGTGTGAGTCAGCCTCTGCATTGGAATTGTAGTAGGAAATCCTAGTATATTATTTCTTAGCTTGATCTGACATGGCTAAAATAGGCTGCTAACATAAAGTGCCAAAGTATGTAGATCTTTGATCTCATTGGATATACCAGTTTGTGTGTTGCCATGTGTAAGGATGTATCCTGGTAATTTCTCAGCACTGTTTCCCTGTCTTCTTCTCCATTCCATCACTACTAGTGGTGTTTTTCTATTTCTAGTGGCTGTCATTAATTTAGCCTTTGTGTCAGGAATCTAAAAGGGATTGTCATGGTTTGACACTGGCACAATGCCAGTGCCCCCATGAGAATACCCTCTCCCTGGTTTCTGCTGTGAGATGTGACCAGGAATAAGCAAAGCAGGCTCCCTCTTAGGAAAAAAAAATTATTAACTAAACTACAAGGGAAAGGGAAAAAAAGAAACACAAAAGGAAAATGAAAACTTCACAAATACATCTCCTCCTCCTCCCCACCAAATTCCCAATACAATACATCCCCCAAATGATCGACTCGGTCCGGCACCACTATTCAGAATACTCAATCCTCAGTTCATCAAGAGGAGAAGGAGTCCTTCTTGTGCCAATGGTGACCTCTTCCTTTCATGTCCAGTGCTCTCACCACTGAACATGGACCAGAGCTGCTTCTAGGGTCGACTTTTAAGGATGCTTCGTCAAAGGCATTTTGACTCGTTATGCCTCGTTGGCATTTTGACTGCGCCAAAAAGGCACAGTCTCAACTTTGGAACATCTTTCCCCCCCATATTTTTCACCCCCTGGGGCCGAGGGATACCCACACCGAACCCTCTTGTTCCTGAGGCATTGCCTCCCCCTAGAATGCAGTCCCTGTATCACAAGGAAACATGGTTCTGTCCATGGCTGTACCAAAAGAGTCCAGCATAAGCTACTCCATCATCTCTTCCACCTGAGTTCTTCTTTATTTCTCTCATGGCCCATTTCCTCTTATCTCCTCTGTATCTCTCTTCTCATTCAGCTCCAGGAGGATCAGCATTTGTAAGGTTTCCATCATCCAAGAAAAGGGTTAAAAATCTGAGGCTCTGTCTGTCCAGAACCCTGCAACCCCCTTCTCCTTCTCAGCCTGGCACTGTTAAATTTCAAGGTGGCACAAGCACAGGCACAGGCTCTCTCTCTGTCACTCCAAGAGGAGGGGGCGGGGGTGGCTGCCCGATGCCTCTCAGTGCTCCTCCACCCTTCCATCCTGCAGGGGCCTTCCCCTCCCTTCTGTCCAGGGCCCGGCCTACCTCACCCGGCCCCATGGCTGCCCCTGCCCCGCCCAGCCCGCAGCCAGGCAGGCGAGCTCTGAACCTTTCACTGACCGGAACCCAAGGGAGCCTGCCGGGGGAGAGCCCTGCTTTAACCCCGTGTTCTCAGAGGCGGAACCAAAGTCCCAGTGGCCACATTAGGTGCCAATATTCCATTGGCCTAACCACAGCATCCCAGAAAACATATTTCCTGTCAAACCACCACAGGGATGAACTCCTTCGCATGCTTTGATGTGTGACACTCTTATAGTGTCTGCTAGTAAACTCAGGTTTAGCTATAGCAAGAACAGATAGAAGAAAGATTTGGCCACCTGAAAGCACACACCCTTACGTGCCTGCTCTTCTAGGCTTTTACATGTTCCAAACGTGTCTACAAATTGGCCAAGTAATCAATAGCTATGGAGGTGTTTTTTCAGAAGCTAAAATCAGTTGATGAACGATATGAAAGCCAAAGGACAGCTCTGTATTTTCAGTGGGTTTTACGGGTGGTACTTCATATGACCTTCTCTGGTTAGTTCAAAAGGCAAGTTCAAACACATCAGGAAATGGAGTAATACCAAATACAGCTGTCAGATGAAACTCTCTGTCCAGTTGATGAAATTTTAATTTACTTTGTTCTTGTCCTTTCCAAATGGTTACCTTTCAGTTTTCCCTACACTGGGATTCTGTAGATGTTCATTTTCAGAGAAAAATGTATTTGTTCTCTAAAGGGTACCACAGTATGTTTTCTTCTGGCAACAGGCTGATGAAAACAATAAATTATTCAGTCCAAGAATATCTGAAATGATGACTTGCTGATGATTCCTATTTTTTAGGCCTTGTTTTCATTAACTTCTACATTAATAGTCCAAATGTGCAGTTAGATTGAAATGTCCCGTGAAATTGCCCTGCTTTCCTCAAATTGGGAAGCCCTCAGCCTCTAGAAACTGTTGAGAGATGTTTTTCCTCATTCTGTGAAATAAAATATGGTCTGCATTTGACAAGAAAAGATAAATCTGTAGCCACTAGTTGCCACCCCTCCCTCCAAAACAAGAAACACTGCAGTTACAGCTACAGCAAGGATAGAAATTGTTATTAAAGAAAGCATCAAAATGACCTTCTCTGAACTGTTTAGCTTTCTTCACTTCTTTGATAATGAAAGACAAGAAATAAGTTCAGGAAACCCATGCACCAAGTACACTCCTGACTAATTTTAGCTTTCTCATTCATAAGGGAAGACTAACACAGCAGGTTACCACCAGCAGAATACATTTATTTTCACCTTGCATAAATGAGACAGTGTAAAATATTGCTTCTTTGTGTGTTGTAATCAAATACTGTGGTAGATGAAAACACATATCTGCTGTACTGATGAAACTCTTCTGAGCTGCACAGGTGAGTCAAAGCCTCCAAGCTCTGTTCAAAGGAGAAACCTTCAATCCTATAAGTAAACCCATTTATTTCAAAATTATCTTTGGAGAGGAGATGGTAAATGGGCATTTGAGATGCAAATTCTAGGTTTGTAACTGCAGGGTATGTGGCCCAAAAGTAAACTAATAGCATGTGACCAGCATATTTAAGATACTTTGCAGAGACTTTAAGCCATCTTGATGTGTTTAAAACGGGGCAGCCCCAGGGACCTTTGCCAGGGCCAGTGGCAGAGGCCCTGGTGGCAGCGGGCTCCCATCTGCTCTTGAGTCTTTGTGCACATTTTATATTGTGGCTAGTAAAACTTACCATAAAGCACAAGCCAAGTTGTAGCAGTTGTGCTGCTGCAAAGGGCTGTGGCTTCAAACTTCCCAATGTGATCTGTGAAAGGCTAATCTACATTGTTGTGCTTTTCCCAGCTAACGAAGGACTTTGAGGCTTGGTTGATTTTTATTTTGTGTTGGTGTTTTCTTGTTTAAAACCTTTCTAATAGTGAGGTTTCCAAGAGGTATTTTCCATGTTCCTAGGAGGATCAGTGAGCCACAGCAGGTGCTCACCACAGAGAGAGTGTGCCAGATCCTGAATGAAGGCTTCTACTGATCACAGTTAATTAGTCAGAGATCAGGTCCCCAGGGACTGGGATTACCTGGCATCCTATTGGCTTGCACACTGAGCTTGTGGGCTTGTATCCTTAGCATCAGTAATATTTTGAATTTAGTGCATTTCAAGAATCAAAATAATTTACTGTGACAGCTGCCATCAGCCATAACTGATGGTTTCAATTCCGAAGATTTTGTCGTGGTTTCTTTCACTTGCAGCTTTTTGTTTAAGTATTTTGATTATGTTTTTTCTATAAAAGTTTAGAGTTTTTACTGTTTCAGTTTGGTAAAACCATAGAAACAAATAGGGCTGCAAGGGAGATGATGTAGCCAAATTGTTAGACCCAAGGCAGATCCTTACAGGTGTCTACCCAATCCATTGTACAGGACTGCCTGTGATGGCAGCCTGTTCTTGTTTCCTGTTGGAAACCTTTTGCTCACATCTGAGGTGAGTCTTCTTTGCTGCAGCCTAATCCTGTTGGATTTAATCCCATTAACAATGCCTACTGGAGCAGGTGTTTTCTTTCATCTTTACAAAAGCATTTTTCTGCTGTTAGACTTTTTCCCTCCTTCCCTTCAGGCTAAAACAACCCAATGGCTTCACTCTTAATAGATAGATTTAATAAATTTATGCAATTCTGGCTGTTTTCAGGGTGGTTTTCAGCTTTTTCACATCTAACTTTTGATGTATGCATGTACCAAGAGTAGCACTACCAGATGGTATAGAATTTAAGGAACTTCCTAATGGGGTCATGTAAATGAAATTAAGATAACCCTGCATGACAATTTACTATTTTGCAGCAGGAACCAACTAGAGAGTATCAAACAGTACCAGACATTTGTCAACATGTTTTGGGTTCATCTGTTTGTTTTGCCTTGAAGAGATTTGGGCTATTTTGTGCCCAGCCCCCCCCCGCGCCCTTCCCCCAGAAGGTCTGGTGCAGATAAAGGCACACTGAGGGCTAATGCAGACACCCACTTCATGTTAAGGCCAGGAGAGTGCTTGCAGCTGCTCCTTCATGGATAAGAGCAAAGAGCCCTAAACGTCTGTAAGCTTTCAGGTTTGGGCTTTCCCCATGCTTGTTAACAAAATACACCCAAATTCATTCTTAGTATCTCATTTGGTTGTGGAGTTCACACGAAGACAGCAGATTCTTCCCTGCGTTTGATCTTGTTTGTGCTGCAAATGCTTCCTGAGAGCCTTGTTATATCCTACTTTTTTTTTTCTGGGCTGTTTTTTATTTCTCCTCAGCAATGATTGTGTTCTTTTCCAACACAGCTAAACATGGAAATATTTCTGTATATTTAGGGGGTCCTGGGAATTTTCCTTTCAGATTTGCGAAAACAACAATCTGACAAGCTGCTTCTTGGCATGACACAGCATGTGTTAATCTATGTCATTTCCAGGCTACTTTGTTCATAGTTAATTTGTTAAACTCTTTGTGAGAACAGACATGTTCCCCACTGAGCAGTCAGCACAGCTGCAGGGAGAGCCAGTGACCAAACAGAGCCCACTTGGCGCCCTGTGTTCAGAGCTGGGATGTGAAGTCAGGCTTGGGACAGCACCCTCAGCGAAGACACAACTGATTTGGGGTCATCTCGGCACCTAGGATTGGTGATGATGCCAGTTATCCTGTAAAAGGGAGAAAAAACTGTGCTTTTTGTCTGGATGGACTAGATTTGCAGTGTAGACCCCAAAAGAATGAGTAAAACATGGCTGGTGAAAAGAGGTCAAATAGTATTACTTAGCAAAAAAGAAAAAAAAGAGGGAGAAATTGAGTCATAGGTCTAACTTAACCCTGGCATTCACAAACATGTCCCTGTAGAGTATCCCTTAGGGTGGTAGTATCATAAGATCCCTCAAAATATTAAGAAACAATCCCTCCCTCCCCCACAGAAGTCTCAGGTGATCTTTCTCAGTTTTATTAGCCTTCAAATTTTAACTCTTCTGTCACTGAAAATCAGATCCCTCCAAAAGACCTGGTGCTGCATATCAACCACTTGTGTAAATGTTGGGGGAAGCAAGAGGGATTAAGCCCTTTGTGTTTATCCCTGGGTTTATGAAAGGCTTTTCAAAGGCCATTGATATGAATATGCCACTTGACAAAGAGCCTGTGGACACTTCACAATTTGTGCATCCCCTCACATTTCTGTGAAAGATTAGGAGGAACGAACCACTTCAAATTCCTTTGCAATCTGGGCGTGTTGTCCAGCTTGTTCCTGTGATTCTCATTAATCTAGTCTTGTACTCAGGTGCCTATTTATGCGTTAAAAAAATTTTTTTTTTCTTTTTTCTGTGTCTTAGAAGCCCTGTCATCTTGTAAGAATCTGAAATCTTTTTGTCCAGCTGTTAGGGCTCTGGGTCTACAAGGTAAAGACAGTCCTTTCTACTGAAGTGCTAGATGGTCACTATCCAATTCAGTGCTGGATTTTGGGGAAGCAACTTTCCCTATGCCTCTGTTGGTTGCAGCGGTGGCAGTCTGTGATTTGGAACTAAACATGAGCAGGGCTCTTTCAGTGTCTCTATCAGTAAGACTCATAGGTAACAGAGTGCTGGAGAAACAGGCTGTCTGGACAAATGTTAACATTTAAAGGTATATTTAGATATCCCACATCAGAGGGCTTGATTTCAGCTTGTCAGCTGTTTTTCTACACCTTTTTTTATGTTCAGGAAGACTGATTGACCTGCAGGACACCTTTTTTTTTCCTTTAAACTCTGTTGCACTGCTGCATGAACATATTGCCTGCAGTTTTATAAAGCTGGTTCTTTCAACAGGAAAAGATTAAGACAAGGTGTAAAGTGTGTGGAGCATGGAAGTAAGTAGCTGATTGAATGAATGAGGAAGGATGAGCAGAACACTTATTAATTTCAACAGCAACAATTTTAAGCCACTCTGTCTCAGGCCAGGTCCTCCATCTGGGAAAAAACCAGCCAAGCTGCTGTGCTATATTATGTCCCGCTGGGCACCAGCTGTAAGATTGACCTGCAGCCTTTTGGGGGGTCTGATCCGTGTAGCTCAGGACCCCTGGCCCTTCACAACCTCACAAAGACAAAAGGAAAAGACTGGAGGCGCTCGTTCTCCTTGGGACGAACGTCCCATGTTTATTGTGGAACCACTCCAGGAGGTCTGGGAGATAGAAAAGAGGGAAAAAAGATCGAGGGTCTCGTCCTGAGAGATTTTAAACCCAGGGGAAGGAGGGCGGAGGAGAGCGGCCACAGCCAATGGGATACAAGTGATGGGAGGGGCAAAGGGAGAGACTGACCCGGGACCTGACCACCACCCGGGCTTAGAGGGAGAGAGGGAAAACCATGTGATACAAACATAATATTCAGTGCAAAGTACCAATCACTCAGTGCAAAATAATAACTAAAGAAACCACTTAGTGCAATACAACACTTGGCCTTGATGGGCCTTTAACAATTTCTTTTGAATTGGACTGGCTCTCTGGAAGGTGGCATTCAAAGATCAGAATGGCAAAACTCATGTGTCATTTATTTCCCAGTGTGGCCACAGGGAGCTTCACAGAGCTGAGGCATAGACAGGTTTTTACACCTCTCCAAGGGTGATATGGTCTCCTTCACAGGCTGTGTCCATTGAGAACCCACTGTATTTTTCTGAAGGATTTGGTGAGATTCAGTCACTCAGAGTTCGCTCCTCATTGGGGGAAGAAGGGATATAGCCTGCCTGACATACAGGTCCTGCAGCATGAAATCACTAAATCTCATTGCAGGATTTTGATATCTAAAGCCTTCCCAGTGATGTACTGACTCACAGACACGTTGTTTGGTCTGTTGTTTGGTTTCTGGAAAGCTCTCTATAAGCTAAAAATTGAAAGCTGGTCTGCCTTAGTGGAGACAGTATTGAGTAAACAGCTGTCAGCCTGTGCCCTAGTCACAACTGCATTCCCAAGAAAGTCAGCTACAAATAAGTGCATACTCATTTGATAATAAGCACAAGAATGCACTGAGATTACCTGGCCTTTCTTTTCTTTTGTTCTTTTTTTCCCTCTCTGTGGCTGGGGGGAGAACTGGGAGTTTGTTACAAAAAGGTCAAACACATAACTTTGCGGCTTTCAGCCATCTCTATTCCTTTCTTTTGCAATTCTTCTCTCTGATTAAACTTCCAGATAAGTCTAGGCACTGTTGCCCAGCCCTTCACATTTAATGATTTTATGCATCACTTGCTCTTGGCACTGCTCACAGCCCTGCCATCTCCACTGCAGCCTGTGATCTTCTCCTCTAAATGTTTGACATCTACCAGCATTTCTCTTTTGCTCTAAGATGCCTTTTTTCTTATGTGGTCTAGAGAGGGAAAATGATGGTGGACAACCTTGAGATGAATTACTTAATACCCAAGGATTTTTTTCTCAGCTCTCCTAATGGAAGGAAAGGCCTGTCTCCCTTTTTAGCTTTGTCTTATAGAAAAAGCAAAGAAAAAAATCCCAAATCTACACCTTCTTCTAGATCCAGATCCCTGTCCCACAGCTCAATCTGCTCAAATGATTCCACAAAAAATGAATATGCAGCCTTCTTTCAGAGGATATTATATGGGGAGCAACCTGGTTAGGCAAGGAAGAATTTTCTCCTGGGTTTTTTTGTTACTGCTGTAGTTGTTTGAGTTTTTAAAATTTCTTTTTCCTCTTTGTAAATCAGAGTAGGTAAGGTTTATCCATTTATTTAGAGAGGTTTATCAGAGAGATGGTGTGAGGAAGCCAAAGAGAGAAGACCTGTTTACCATGTCACCTAAAGAAGATTAACTAACAGCAAGATTTTGGTGGATGTGTTTTTTTTTAAAATACCTCTTTGAGCTCATCTCTATTTATTTCAGTGGATGTAAAACAATGACTATATCAAAGTGTTTATATGAAGTCCAGGGTGCATTTGTCCACAGCTTTTAAGAGCAGTATAGGAACCCCTGGCTTAGGAAGTTGTTAAGACCCAGATTGTTGATGCCTGTGTGTGCAAAGTAATTCAGCAATTGTGTGGTCTTACTCTTCCCTTAATTTTCTGCCATTGGCTCCTGTGGAACACGGGGTGCTGGACCCAATGTGACTTGGGGTCTGATGCAGCACATCTGTTCCTATAATCCAACTGTATTTTGTATATTCAGGGACAGAGAAATGTGCGTTTCCTGTATAAAACTGCAATTCCAGTATCGTTGCAGTGGAAATGATGGAACACTTGTCTGCAGAATGTGACCTGCAAGAAATTCAAAACTTCAGTTAGCAACAAGGTAGCCTTTGAAAAAGCAGGACGTCACAACAGCTATTCTTCTGATAATGCTTAAGGTGGACCATAGCTCCACTTGGAAGTGCCAAAGTACAAGTATTCAGCAGGTTAAATGCAATGAAGTAGATTATGTCAAACGACCGGATCTGATGATGTAAACAGCTTTTACCTGGGTACCTGAAATAGGCTTGAGATCTTTAATTGGAGCCTCAGATGCTCACAGGACATCTTCATTGCCTCTCATGCACACTAATTGGATTTTAGGGATCCAGTTAATTCTTTCCATGTGCTTTTGAGTCAGCAATGGGCTGGGCACATCTGACTTTTGCACAAAGGGACTATCACTGCTAATGTCACAAAAATGTATGCTGGACAGGGAGAAATCCACAATATGTATAAATGTGTTCAAACTCATCCAGTTTCTGGGAATACTTACATAGAGATGTTGGGGAGCTGAGTTACCTTTGGGGAAGGCTGTTAATGAGTAAAGACAAGCAGTTAATTGCCTGGGTAATAAAGTGTTGGTTTCTCCATTTAAAGAGATCACATTCGAAAACCGCTACCACCTTCATTACCTGCATACCAGTTCTTGTCTTTGGGGTCCCACTTGGGTCTCTTAAGAGCCAGTGGTACCATGAATGTGCAATTTCAATATTTTGGGTACATGATGTCTAATATTGTAAAAAGAGCAGAATTTAATTTAGATCATGGGGCATAAAAAAAAAAGAGGAAATGGACCCTGAATTTTTTAAGAGTGTCTAAAATATATGGAAATGTGTTTTATGGAAGAAAGGGCCAGAGACTGTACATTTGAGGTCTTAAATAGCTGCTATGATTTTATGAATTGCACTGAAAGAGATTTCTACCACTTGGATATAGTTAACATTTACTAAATAATATTGGAATTAAGAGTGTGACTTTCAGAGGGCACCAGTTCATCAGCATTATGCACTGTGTCTTCTGTGTTGAGTCCGTAAGCGCAGTTACTACAGTAGTTCACTGACCTTCGTAATATAATCTCTGTCTCTCTGGGGATTGCAGCAGCTACAAGTGTAGGAGTATCCCATTCATAGATGCTGTGAACTCCACTTGCTTTCTGGAGTTTACAATAGCACAGAGCACAGAAGTAGCTTCTTTGGGACCACCACCAACTCATTTTGTAACTCTTTTTTTTTTTTCCTGTTTGTTCTGATCTCTGAAATGTGTCTTTTATAAGGGCTGTAATCTCAGAGAGGGTTCTTTCCATCACCTGCCATTCAAGGGAGTTAAACTTCAGAACTTAAATTTGACTTAATGTTCAATTCAACAAAATTTACACAGATTGAGTTGTTAGTTTTTTGGGGTTTTTTCCTAGGATGTGGATTTTAGTCTAAGGACTTGTGTATTACAGTCATGTTGTAAAAAATCCCAGCAAACCCAATCAAAAAACAACACAACAAAGAACCTCCCAGTTTTATGTTTTTGTGCAAGGACTGCTGAGAACCATCGGCTTTGGACAGGCCAATTTCTAGGCCACAGGTGATATCTAAAACGGTTTCAAAGAGTTTCCAAATCTTGCCATGGCACCTTTCAGAAATACACGTGTAAGTCCTGCCAAACCTTGGAGATTCATTTTTCTTTTTCCTCCCAGAGAGAGGGTCACTTTTTCTTGGAATAGATCCCATCTCCCAGACAAGTATTGAAGGCATATTTAAACATTTAGCTTTAAGCTATGGATCAGCCTTTTGTAGTTCCCTGTTGTGCTAGGATAATAGTCCATGTAGCTAGAATTGTGGAAAATCCACATGCAGATTTTGCCCTTGTGATTATAGATCGGATTATCAAGTTCCAAAGGATTAAAGTTATTTTCTTTGGCCCTTGGCCAAGTAAGTTAATAAGGTGATTTTCTTGAAGTCATGACCTGTCACAGAACTACACTGCCCAGTTGTTAAATTTCCAGTCTGGTAAATTATTCCCTCCATTTTCATTTCCCATTGTATTTTAATGAATGATATGTAAACCTCTTTTTTCCCCCCATCACAGGAAAAACCCCTTGTTTCATGTTTCCATGGGATCTATACAATTATAAGGTTTTAAATAAATTTAATGTAAACAGGATGTGTACTTTGAGCTGGTTAGACTTTCTGACAAAAAGAAGCATTTTATGACTTTTTGCAAAACTTACCTATTCACCGTATCATGCCTCCCTGTTCAACAGAGAGAGTTTCAAGCCTTGCCTTGGCTAAAATTTAGCGTCTGTTACTCCCTGAAGAACTTTATTCTAACAAATTGTATTTCTAATGTAGTGAAGATTCTTTGAAAATTGGGTAAAATATGTATTTGACATGTAAGGCAAAAATTGTGCTCTTTAATGCTGGAACCTTGAGTCTGACTCTAACCATTCCAGGTAAAACTGGCAAAATTTGCTGATGAATAGTTACTAAAATTGGTGTAGTGTTTTCTACAATGGACTTTGCAATGTTTGCAGATAACATTTTTAGTTTTTCAAGGTGTGAGAGCAGTCTCTGCTTTAAAGACATTTCCATCCCATGACAACTATATCACAATCAGTGTTGTGCAGATGGCATTTTTCTTCTTTGTGTTCAGTCATCTGAGCTCTGATGTAGTACTGTGAAGCATAGTAGAAGCTGGTATTAACCAATAACCAATTTCTAGCTAAAAACAGCACTCTTTAAACATATTTCTTCATTCACTGGGCTTTTATTTTCATTGACACAGAAGATAAAACAGTATCATGTTGTACTTCTAGCTGTACACTCTTAACTACCACTTAACTGTGATGCTTCTTAAAAAAAGTACATAAAGTATGGTTGATTATGGGGCTCTGCATTGTGCTTTCTTTGACTTGATCTTGATAGTTATATTTATATATAGTATAGTTATATATGGTAGTCATATCAAATATATCAATGGTAGTTGTAGTATAACTATGATGGTAGTTATATCAAAATTGGCTTGATGGTAGTTATATCAAATGTCTTGTAAAAAGCAATTTGTAGTGCTTTCTACTGGGGTGGCAAACAACCAGGCCAAGAAAAGGCACCTCTGTTTTACAGTCCAGGCAGCAGGAAGTAAGTCTCCATTGATTTTTTCCCTTTGAAGGTTATGGATAATTTAGGAAGGTGTGAAATGCTTACACTACTGAGGTGAAAAATTTTACTAAAGTTGGAACTAAAATACTGTCTGGCTTTAGCAGAGGTGTAGTGCAATGTGATCTCTCATGCTAAAAACCTTATGCAATCCAACCTTCTTTTTATTGGTTTTGTACTGTTCACGTTTGGCAAATGCAGAAACCTGGACCCTAAAATTCAGTTTCTCATTCAATTCTCAGTGAAAATAAATTTTAAGTTAATCTTTCAGTTATGAGAAAAGATGTAATACCGGATTTTCGGGTTTTTTGGTTGGTTCGTTGGTTGGTTGGTTGGTTGGTTGGTTGGTTTGTTTTGGCGGGGGTTTTTTTTGTTTTGTTTTTTGTTTTTTTTTTTAATTGGTTGAAGCAAACCAAAAAGAATGTCTGTAATGTGCTTTCTTTTTTTGCTTTAAACTCATGAATAGTTATGGAAAGTAGTTTGAATTATTTACCTGTGTGTAGCTCAAAGATGTATCTCTGGATTTCTGTGTTTGTGCGTACAAAATAAGAGAAGATTAGATACTCTTTCTACTTGAGTAATTCTTGTTGCAGCAGATAGTGTATTGTGTGGCTGAAAACTTCTATTGTTTTTGT
This sequence comes from Molothrus aeneus, assembly GCF_037042795.1. Taxonomy (NCBI): domain Eukaryota; kingdom Metazoa; phylum Chordata; class Aves; order Passeriformes; family Icteridae; genus Molothrus; species Molothrus aeneus. Next base: position 13,545,833 of record NC_089649.1, read on the forward strand.
ATTGATTAGCTCTCTACCCATTTTGAATAAAACCCAAAGTAGTTTTAGTGAAGAAAGACAAACCTGTCCTTGAAACCTGAAAGAATCCTTCAGCACTGGCACTTTTCTTCACCACTCAAAATCTGTAAGAGGGCTTCAGAACAATTCTGCAGCTGCTTGACTTAGTGGCTTCACCCCAGTCTCTTGGTTCATAGGCATAAGCAGAGAATCAAATTTGGTGTTTACACTGTAGTTATCTGAGTGGTCTTTCTTTAACAGAGCAAAGTCCATGTGAAACTTAATTTAGATTAAATTCCCTGCCAGCAATGTCCATTAGCTGACTCTTGCTGAAGCAAGGATGGTGCTGTCAGACCCAGAACCCTCAACAAGTGGTGAGTTGAAAGAATGGATTGTCCCATACAGGTGTGAGGTCTTGATGAGCAGGGCTGTAACATGAGGTTAGAGATCACTGAAGTTTCCTCCTACGGAGAAGCTGTAACTGGAGATGTGAAGCACAAATTAGACTTAACTGATGGGAGTTTGATTTGGCTGCCTAAACGGGTTCCCTTTCCAAGGATGAATGTTCTTGCAGATACTATATTGCATATTTGCTTAAGTTACTTGGGTTTTCCCCAAGTTTACTTTTATGGGTGAAATGTTTCAAATGAGCATTTTTTGTTACATTTTTAACTATTCATAATCAACACAGAGTTGATCCTTATGCTTGAGTAATAGCATAAGAAACCTGAAAAGCTGATATTTCTTCCACTAAAAATTAGTCTCTCCAAACAATATCGGAGCTGATTATTTCACTTGCTGTGGTGCACAGCTGTGTGACATTTACTATTTGAGTTACTTTATACCCTGAGTCATACAAAGATGGCACAGAATGAAATGAACAGAAAAGCTCTTCTCTTTTTCTTGCTTATTGTTCCCTGCTGAAAAAAGCTCTAGCAAGAAATAAGGTTTTTTTCCCAGAGGTGGTAAGAATGGTGATTTTTCAATGTGCTCTGCAACACAGAAGAAATTATACAGGGAAACAGAGGCTTTTGTCTTTAGTAGATCATGTGAAAATATTTACTGGAGATGATAATGTTACCCAGGGGAAGCTGACAACAACTTGAACATGAAATGCAGTGACTGGGAGATTCCAGACTAACACATTATGCTAACAACATGAAAACTTCAGTCCCACTGTTTGAGAGAACTAAATTTTGAATTGAACCTAGTCATCAGAAGGTTCCCTTTGACCTTGGCTTTTTTTAACAACAGTGAATTGCTGAGCCTGGTAATTTAATTTCCTCTTCAAATAGTGCTGTGTGTATATTCTAATATCAAAGCAAGTTTTGCAAGAGGATTTATCAGTTATTAGTTGGAATAATAGTTAATTTTGTAGACTGGGATTCTTGTGGCCACAGTGAATGGGTCAGCAGCTAAAAGATGCTCCTTGTCTCAGCAGCTCTTTCCCTCTGGTTTGGTCAATCACTCCAGTTTTCCTGTCCTACCTGCTTGGCTACTCAGTCCATGACAGTTTGCATAATCCTTGAATGTGGGATTCTGTGGCTAAGTATAATGCATTTTTACGCTTAGCTGAGGGACACCTTGTTTCTCTTTTTTTTTTTTTTTGACAGCTAATGCCTAATGTATTGTCAATTCATTTAGGAAACTTTTGCCCATATGCCTTTGTGGTTAGATGCTGTCTAATTATACTAAACCATTTTCCTTATGATAACCTCATGAGTAGCACTAAAACTTTGAGTTGAGCAGATAATTTTGAGTAATCAAATAAATTGTTTTCTTCTGTAGAAAAAACCTTTATTTTCTTCTAGCACTAATGAATGTAAAAACTGCTCTGAGGCTTAAGTTTCAAGATTAGTGTTATTTATTTATATAGATTTATAGAATATGACAGACTCAGCAATGGTTTGTAATAAAAGAAAAAAATGAAACAGAAACAATACAACTGAATTTGATTCCTTGTGTCCTAAAAACACTTTTTTGAGTCAAATTCAGCTTTCAAGATCTGTAAATCTTGCAGCATCATGTAAATTAGATAATACATACAAGTCAAGTAACACTTAAAATTTTGTAATGGTTTTGGATCATAGCCTCCCAAGGGTTGGAATTAACTACACCTGCGGGCTGGATTAGGACCTTCTCTGCTTTTTTACACAAGTGAATTGTAAAGACAGACTTACATTGTAAGTTTAACTAAAGGGGATCCATCCCAGGACTTGAGGAAGAAAACTGCACCACCCAGTATTTGTTAAAACACATTTTGATAGATAACACTTTGCCTTTAGCAACTTCCATCCAACAACAATTACCCCTCTCTCACTACTGCTGCAGCAGCCTGGAGGTAAACTCTGCTGTCTCAGCTGCCTTTCACAGTGCCCACAGAGCAAACAGCAATTGGAAATCAGCATCATAAAAACACATTCCTGGTGATTTAGAATTGCTTAGTGTTACTTATTTCTACAGATGTAAGGAGCTAAGTGAGACCAAGTCACCTGAATAGTATTGCATGATCGTTTTAATTCAAGTATGGCAAAAAATTAGAGGTGAGGTGACTTCTCGTGCTCATTTTGTCACTGAAAAGGGAAAATAATTACCGGAAAAATGATATTTTCACTGACAGTACAGCGTAATTAGTTTCCCAGGGAGAAGATGTTGGTAGCAAGGGGCTTTACACAGGGATCCTTTGTCATTTTATGGATGCTCATCTATCAACTGTCAGATTGTTTCAAAAGAGTTCGGGTCATAATGTTTTCCCTCTGCACCTTTCCCATCATGGTGGCCCAAATTTGCCTGAATAGCTGTGAGTCGTCTTGTTTGCCTAGTCTGGGCATTCACAATGAGGCAGGAGGTGGCCGTGTTGCTGTGGCTGCACAGCGTGGGGGATTTGTCAGGGAGCATGTTATCAGGGGTTTCCTGCACAGGACGCACTGGCAGGACTCACACTTTCCTTCTCCAGGCAAGGTATGCTTAGAAAATTGAGGGGGACTCCCCTAGGTGGAAAGGCCTCATTTTGATTCTCATGTGGCAGAATGTCCTCCTTGGTTTGAGTATTAAAGATATACATAAAAATATATACATAAAAATGCCCCAGTTTCATTAGTTTTTCCCATATCATGTTTTGGGTCATCATTCCCATGACACAATTATTATCTAGCTGTGACAGCAGAATTAATGCAGATAAATATTGAAATTTTTTGACCTGGATCTCTCAAAGGATACAGGTGCCTTGACATTAACAGACATAAAAATGATCACCACTTCTTGCGGAGATATCTGGCCTCACCTATTAAGCAATAATAAAAAAAGCTAAAACCTAAGGAAGTTTGATGTCGTGAAACAGCAGCTGTACCTCCCCTGCTTTCCCTTCCAGGGGAAGCTGCTGCCTGGCAGAGTGTGGCTCATCTGCACCCCTGGTCCTGTGGCAGTATCTAAGTCCTTGGAAGGCTCATAAACTCTTCCTTATCTATCCTGGGAAATCTTTCTTCTCAGCTCTTCTCTGTAGAGAGAGTTAAACTAGTCCTTGATTCCTGTTGGGCCTGAAATCTCCCAACTTTCCTTTTGCTTTTATTTCTTTTTTCTTTTTTTTTTCTTTTCTTCCCCCTCCCCTTTGATATCTCAAAAAAACCCCAACTTAATTCAGCTGTGTCACAGACATGTTTTATGAAAAATCCTTTCCTTAGGTTTTTTCTCCTGAGAAGCTGAGAGGCCTCAGGAACAAAATGTAAACAATGGATATCTGCTGCTGTGGAATGCAACAGGTGCATCTGTGATTGGTCTCATGCAGTTGTTTCTAATTAATGGCCAATCACAGTCAGCTGGCTCAGACTCTCAGTCAGACACAACCTTTTGTTATCATCATTCTTCTTCTTCTTGCTTACTAGCCTTCTGATGAAATCCTTTCTTCTATTCTTTTAGTATAGTTTTAATATAATATATATATATCATAAAATAATAAATCAAGCCTTCTGAAACATAGAGTGAACATTCTTGTCTCTTCCCTGGTCCTGGGACCCCTGTGAACACCACCACACAGCTGAGAGTAGGCTGCTGTTCTCGGGACAGTAGACAGTGTCTTGCAGCAGAACTAGCTTGATTTAATGTATGTTTATAAATACTTTCATTGAAACATCATGAGCATTTAATATTTAATGTTGGGGACAAAATACTTGTCCTTAATGTTAGCAATAGTGTAAATTGTCAAGACAAGGTTTAACACACCCACCCCTCTTCTTCCTTCCTTTTTATTTGGGACAACTCATTTTAGTTCATTATTTATTTATAAGTAATCTGCAATCTGGACTTTAAGAATTTCTATGAGAATTCACTGACAATTGCAAAAAAAAGGGTGAAAATGTGACTTGAAAAATCTGTGTGGAGAGGGAGAAAACCTAAACCAAAATGATTTGTCTTAAAGAGTGGTAATATTACTGCATTTCTTTAGCAACACAAGTAGTTTTATAGTTTGGATTGCTTGTGTATGTAGCCCCTAATATTTTTTTCAGTTTATTAAATTAATTGGTTGTACAGAGATCCTAATATAACAAATGTTAATTTCTAAGACTTTTTCTGGATGTGACTAAATAAATGTAAAAAATGAAGGCTGGAGGCCTATAGCTCGTCTCAATTTCTACTTGTGTTTCTCGGTGACACTTAAGAGTAGCTGAAAATGCTCCCTTGATGGAGTCAGATTGCTTCTTTATTAATTCCATTCATAAATACACACTGGGTGTCCAGTGGAGCACTTAAAACCCTGATAATCAAAAGCTTATTGTGTGTTTGAGAAGCTTGAAAGGGAAACTGAAGTAAATACCAAGGGAGAGTAGAATAAAGTTAGAGTTTTTCTTTCTAAGTCAGCAGGAGGTCGTCTAAAGTATAATGTTATGCACAAGTTTTACCACCGAGGCTGTGATGGGGGGTGTGAATATGTGTGCAATTACAGTAGTAAAATCAGCATGCCATGCATAACTAATGCAGCACTCTGCAGATGGTAGCACCCCAGAGCAGCATTAACAGCTATCTGATGGCCTCTGTGTGTGTGAGACATGGAGGACTTGTACCTTTATTTCAGCTCTGCATTTAACTCTGTTCCACTCTAACAGCACAAGGCAAAATTCCTGCAAAAGCTGTTAAAGAATAGAGGCTATTTGTTTTTTCCTCAGCTGTGTCTTTCTCTAAGACAAATATTCTTGAGTTTGAATGTTGAGGTTTTCTGGGGGGGAATTTAATTTGTTGTATTAGTAAGGTTCTCTTCTCAGTGACTGTATGAAGAATGGAAAAGTGGTGTTTGCACTATAGTGAGGCTGGGTTGCTTGAATTTATCTGGTTACACAAATTTCTCTCCTTCCTTTAGCTCTAGGGCAGAGTTATAGGGAGATAAAAAGCAAAGGCTCTTTCTTCCAGAGGTGCCAAATGCCAATTCTCCATACTTTCTGTAAATCTTCAGTTCTCATCAGCTGAGGACCTGCATAAGCTCTCAAACTACAGCTTTGAAAAAGCAATTCTGGTTTTAGATACGTATCACTTCTGCTTAACTGTAAATTTACTTTTACCTGGGTGAGGGGTGTGCCCTGAGGCTTGGGATCTGTGCACAGCTTGAATCTCTTTTTGGGTCTTTTCTTAAATCTCAGATCTGGCAAGCAATAAGAAACAAGTTCTGAGCTGATAGGCACTGTGGTGGCCTGAGTCTGTGGCATAGATGGGTGCATCCTCTGAAGAAAATGATCTGATTCTTCAGCACCTCCCATTATTTTATGGAACCATTTCCATGACGGCATGGCAGCAGAGGATCGCACATGAGGAGCCATGAGAAGTACTGAGAACTGGAAATAAATACTTCTCTGAGATAAACAATAACATTGATCTTGGCTGAGCATAACACAGAATTTCTCCCAAGACCCCCCTGCCAGGTCCTTTGAAACCTCGAGGCCTAAGCAGATCCATTTTTGGGCAGAATTGCTTAGTTGCTTTCCTTTGCAGAAATACAAAACTATACTTTCTTCTTTATTTTTTTTCTTGTACTAATAACCATGAATGATGGCAATGTGAATGCCTTCTATTCTACTCTCCTCATCAAAACCACAAAGAAATAGAAAGATCTGAAACTTCCAGGCCTCTGTAGTAATAATAAATGGATTGATTTTTCCAGATTACACGCTGGAGAAAAAAGCAAGAAGGACATCCATAGTAGACAGACTGAGAAGTTGTCTTTGAGACCCCAAATGATTTGGTAAGATGAAAATTTGAACATCACCTCAATATTAATTAATTAAGTTATAGGGGAGTGAGGAGAGAGTAGGGTAGCAAAATCAGTGTTTTAGCCACCAAATCTTATTCTAGATAGATTTTCCTTAGTCTATTCTGCAGTTATCATTTGTAACCGCAAAGGATTTTTTCACTTGTGTTCTTCATGAAGGTATGTGATCTCATTCTGCCTATTGCATGCAGAGAAAGGCTCTCAAAAACTGCTCCTGATCACAAGGAGGAAAAGTGAGTGCAACAGCTGTCTTCATTTGGGCAAGACCATGCCTCCGTCTGTTCTCACTATAGTGCAGTGTTGGAATAACCTTTATGTTTCTGAGAATTGTGTCTTCTCCCAGACTAACATCAAACAGAAGAGGAGAGCTTTTACACTGCTGGTGTATGGCAGAAAGGATCAAGCTAACTAGGTTGGGGAAAAAAGCTTGTCTTTTGCTGCTGATCTAGAAGGGGTCAACAAAATAGCAGGTAAATGAAACCAGTGGGATTCCAGTGTGGATGAAGCAAACCTGGCAACAGAGAGACTCAGAGATCTGGGTTCTGCCTGGTGCTTCTCCACCAAGAAGAATGCACACTGCTAGAACCCTGCACTGGTGTGAGGGTCTGGTGCAACCACTGCTCTTGGCAAAGGTGGCCTGGACCACGGAGCGCTCAGTGCATCTGGAGCCGCCGTCCGTCCCAGCATCAAGGGGAGGTGACCCTGGCCCCTGGCTGGTGCACCAAAGCAGGGAGACATGCATGGGATGTGTCCTGACAAACAGGTGGCTTTAACTCCACACATCCTTTCTGCTACTAATCTTCATTTGTGTGTGTCAGGGGCTGTTTTTTAACATGTCTGTCAGTTTTAGAGCAATCTTGCATATTCTCCAGCATCTGCAAGCAAGTGCATAGGAGCTGAACTCTTTGTCATGTCAGGCTGGGGTTTCTGTTTGCATGATAGAACTTTTCATGACATATGAGTTTTTAAATAAAAAACAGAGAGGCAGCAAATCACTTTGGTTCAGACAATGGAAGAGGGGAAAAAAATCCCACCTAAACAATAGATGTTTAAGTAGAAAGTGTTCCAGCTCCTTCTGACAAAGAGCCTCCAGAGGATTACAATGCAGTCAATGTTGCTTTAATTAAATTTAATGCTGTGTGAAATGCACTCTGAGAAACTTTGATGAATGACTGGGGCAATTCATGTGGCTCACTAAAGGGCATCCAGCTCTTGCAGGGGTGTCAAACCACGATGAATTGGTTAGTACAGGCATGTTTATAGACTGCCTAAGGAACCTTGTATCTGTGTGGTAATGTCAGAGATAATGTTATGATTCTCTGGACCTTGGGGGGCTTTGGTGACATGGTTAATGAGCCAGCCCAGGGAGTGTCCCAGTAGGTTACTTGCAGACCTCCCACATCAAAAGGAGCAGCTTTGCCCCTTCAGAGCCTGCTGTCCTCTAGATCTCTCAGCTGGCCCTTGCTTTCTGTAGGGCCACTTTTTTTTTTTCTACCTCCTCCCCCTTCTTTTTTAGTTCTTAGTCAACATTAACTTTGGCTGCTGAAATTCAAAAGTTGTTAGTTTTTAAGTTGGTTTCTCTTTGACCCACCTACACAATGGCTTTCAAAGATTTTTATAGGAACAGCAATCTCCAGTTACCCTCCTCCCAAAGCCTCAAAATGATGACAACAATAAAGCTTAAGTCAAAGAGGAAAACAAGGGAGGAAAAAATCTTAACTTTCCCTCTTTCTGTTCCTTCTTGCCCCTTCACAAAAAAGAGGAATGTTTCTCCCATGCAGAGTTTGGTTACAAAGCAATGGGCTATGATAGTACAACTGGGTCTTTTATCTGCTGCACCCAAAAAAAGTGAAGGAAAAAAAAATCCCACCAAAAAACAGTGGATCAATTGATAAATGAAAGTCTGTAATTCATGTTTGATTTAAAGGGTTGATTATAGGCCTGTGGAAAAGGTTGCTTAACAATTTCTCTTTGTAAGGGGAAAAACCTCACTGTATGTTTGGTTTAAAGTGAGGTTAGATGGCAAGTAAACATTCTTGTAATAATATAGTGATCTTTGCAAAATTCTTGGTCCAGGAAGTTGATGTTCAGTATATTACATCACTGAAGGAGGCAAATATCAAAGTTAATGCAAGACTACCTCAAATGATCCTTATAAAATATAAAAAATCTGAAGCTTTTATTGTACTTTGGAATTTTTAGAGGAAAGAAATGAGTAAGGGCTCATGGATTTAATAAATTTCTATCTCATGAATCTAATGACAGGTATAAATGTTCTGCTTTGAATGACTATATGTTTAAAACTTGTGATCTTGGGCAGAGAAATAAGTGCTAATGAGAAACCAAGATGGGATCTTCTGCAATGCCATAAGCAGCATGCTAATTGATCTGGCCTGTGGATGTTCACAAGTTCTGGTAGTTTAAGATGTGTGTCATGAACTTTGAGCATTTATCTGCTACTATGCTTGATTTAAGAATTTGTTCACATCAAACAGTACTGAAGAAATGGTAAACATAAATGTGTATATGTTAGTTTTTGAGTATACTTATACAGTCAAACTTTGGCTGAGTCAAATATTCACTACAATTTGCTTTCAAATCCTTTTGTAAAGCTTCTTTATCCCTCAAAGTTTAAAAATAATTCAAACAGCAAAACACCTCAAACAAACAAACAAACAAATCCCATCTAGCTGAGTCATCTCTGGCCATCTCACTGTGAAATAGCCAGAAATGGTCGCCTGCTTTCTGCAAACTTTGTGTTGGACAGTTCTGCTAGTGGTGGCTTCCTACAGCAAGAGTGGGGGGAGAGGGTAGTGGTAGTGATTTGTGTGGTTAATGATGATATTGACAGGTATTAGGTCTCTTGGTGTTTTGTGAAGGTCCTAATCACTCTTTAGTAAGTTCATTAAATGTTTAGCTATTCTTTAAATGCAGTTGTAGCACATCAGGTGGTGAGATGAAGAGGCAGCTGTGCTCAGAAGCCTGTAGCATAGTGGTTATGGCAGATCTTGTTTATTTTAAGCTCATGAAGTGGAACATTTCTTTCATAAGGTTGGGATTTTTTCTACTTTTTCTAAAAGAAGTAGCTATGCTGTTGGTCACCATGCCAGCACCACCCTTCTGGTGACACACAGTGTCAGGCTGTCTATCCTGAACCTTCTGCTCTCTTCCCTCTGCAGGCAGGGAGGGCTCTTGTCTCTTGGTAAGGGGTGACAATGGCTTCCAGGGTGACATTGTCAACTTTGTCAGGGGTAAAAATATAGCAAAATCGTTTTTGTTGAAAAATGATTTGCAGAGATTGAGCTGGTTTTTGTTGAGAAAGCAAATAAATACATAAATGCAAACAAATACTTTTCCTACAAAGCTACATTTGCTGGAGTGTGCAGAACAAATGCTGGATGATTAGAGTGAAGGTTTTTTTTAAGATTGTAGTAAAGGCCAATGTGTCTTTGAAAGGGCTGCATGATTTCTCCTCTGGTTGCAGCACTGGGAGATGCTGCTCACCTGTTCCTGAAGAACTGGAATGGCCTCCTGGCCATACTACAAGGGAAGGTGGAAAATGGGCAGAGCCAAGCCAGGCCCTTCCTTCCTTCTATCTCTCTGTTATCTGAATCAACTATCCAGGTAGAAGCACTTAAAGGGCATTTATTTAATAAGTTACTTGCTGCTAGCCAATATTGCTATAATGAAGTTGTAACTAGATCAGAGGGGAAGCAAATGCCAGGTTTGGTTTGGTAACTTGTCTTGCAGAGAAGAGGGGAAAAAGGCAGAATAAGCTGAGTGGTTTCCAAGACCTTAATCTATTTTTAAATAGGTCTCTCTGAAACTGTAGCAGCAACAACAATCTTTGCTGTAGTTAATGGGCTGTCAGTGTATCCTTTATTTGAATGACTGTTTTCTGAATCAGAAGTTAAAGACATCGTGTTGCTGTCGCTGAGCCAATGGCAGTAAGTCTAACAAAGGACCTTGAAGCCACTCTGAGCAGCAGCCTCTGATGTCTTCAAAGTAACAGCAAGGTCAAGGAAAAGGCAAACATACCTAACAGTGTCCCAGTCTCACCAATGCAGCCACACAGAGTGTTTTTGTCAGCCAAGCTCAGAGCACTTCTTTATTACCTTTAAAGGCTGGAATGGTGCAACAATTAATAAATCTGGCTCACAGAGGTGAGCTTGAAGAGCCAGAGCTATACATGATCCTGATGTTGGGCTGGTGGAAAATGCTGATGGTCAATGGGGGACTCAGAGGGAGGTCCTGGGACAGGACAGCTTCCTCCTTGTGCAGTCAGGGTCAAAAACTCTCATGATCTCCTGTGGATATTCCATGCCTTGGTGTTTGAAGGAGTGCAGGATGGATTTTGTCTCTTTGACAACTGTGAAGAGTGAAAGTGGATTGAAATAGAGAGGTGATGTGACATTCCAGGACAGCTGCTGTACTGGGCTACCAAGCTGTTTGAGAACTTGGAATCAAGTCACCCTCTTGGTATATTCTGTCATTTTCCAATCATCCTTACAAAGAAATGAGTCTCCCTTTTTGGACTGTTGAGGTCTGGGAGGAGTTAATTAGGTGAAATAAGGTTGGACTGGGTGATGCTCAGCTGGTAAATACTTGTGTGGCAGTGGGGACTGGCAGTCAGAGAGAAATTAAAGAATGCAGAGGGGAAAACACATAGAAGATGTAATGCACCCTTTAGGCAGTGCTAAAGGAACACAATGTCTATTTTGCTAGAGGCAATAGTACCTCAAATGAGATTTCTAGCCCATTCATGCTGGGCCTCTGGGTCAGCCCCTAGCAAGAGACAATTTAAGTTCACCATGTGGGTTGCAGTGGCTGGGTCTGACAAGGTAGGCTGGAGCTAAAGCTCCTTCTTTCAGTTGAGCCCTTCTTGCTTTGACGTGTTATAACTGGACATTTAACATTATTTTAACACAGGGTTTTTTTGTATTTGGTCTCTTTGCATGGTTTAAAATTCATTTCCAGGCTGTGATCTAATGGCAGTAATTACCTCAGAAGTGCATACAGTACAGAGTATGTTTATTTTTGTTTCAGCCAAGGCAAATGATTACAGGTCTTGGCTTCACTTCAGGGCTCAGCTCTGTTGGGAGAGCCAAAAAAAACGTCTACCTTTGCAATCTGGCAAGCAGGTCCTAAATACCTTATGTGAATGTTTGATTTAATGATATGAAGGGTAGCGAGAGCAGGACAGCACAGCCCTTTGAGTCTTGGTCTTGCAGTGCACTTCAAGTCACTTTCTAAGTCTCTGTTGTGGAGGGAGCCAGCTTTGTCAGACAGTGACTACAATCCCAAGTGTCAAACATGAAGTTGCCCGCCAATTATCCTGAGCTTCTGCAGTGTCATCTGAGCAATATTGCAACAGCATGAAAGGCACGAGTAACAAAATACCTGTGAGATTTGCCTGTGTGTAGGTTTCAGTAGCTACAGGAACAACACAGTCCGTTACACGCAAAAATTAGCTAACATAATTTCTTGCTTAGAGCTCATGACAAGCATAGCTGTTCCTTCTTTAAGTATTTCCTGGCATCTGATGAGAGAGAGTGGATAAACAGGGAGAACAATCGGCTTTATTCCTGTTGAGCAGTGTGTGGTGATAAAACCCACCCTGCTTACTCTGTCCATACAGGGTTAACTGAGAACTTTGTGTTTGGTGTTTCTATCAAGGTACAAAGGATTTAGTTTAATTCTTCTGCTCAAGGAATTGCAACATAAAAATCAAATCCTTAATTATGTCTCTAAAGAGCAGAAGAGAAGTTTTCATCCTTCCCTCAGTTTAGCTTCTTTGTGATGCATACCAAAATATGGCTGGATACACGTGGGAAACACTTGAAAGAATTTTGTGGATCCTAGGTTTAATCTTTGGAAAGGAAATGTGCCCTATGAATATCTGACAGCATTGGGGGATCTCTTTGTAAGCACAACTAATGTGATATGTAGATTCCACATGTGCTTTTCTACCTTGTAACTCTTGGGAAAAACAAGAAGTTGTAGAATAAACTGGAGAGTGCTCCTCCTAATGGTTACCTGAGTAAAGAAATGAGATGGTGATAGTTACCTTGGAGCTGCCACGAATTTCTCTAGGAACCAGGATTACTAAGCACATCTCAAGGTCATGAAAGGAGGATTTAGCCTACTTTAAACATTTTTTTTTAAGTAATCATGACTATTAACCTTTGGCAGTCTGGATTCAAGACACCTACAAATTCTCAAAACTGCTGAAAAGAGAAACTTATGCTTTAAAAGGTTGACTCTTAGTTTCTAGGAAGGAGAGACATGTAGTTCTGGCTGCTTTGATTTTAACTCCTTAAGCTTTATCGGCTGAAGTAAAGTTGTTTTGAGTTAATACTGGAAAAGAGAAGATAAAACTCTGCCCTCCTTGAATAGCATATGTGATTTTAACAGTTTTGTATTTTCTGGCTTTCTCACTTCACAATCTAATTTCTCTGCTACCAGAGATCCTTTTAGTCACATCTGTGTTAAGAATTTAAAAGCAATGTATATTTAAATGCAAAACAATATCAGTGAGGGTGTGCTTCTATGAAAAAGTACATTTGGGGTCATGTACACATATGTGTGTAGTGTTACTATGTAAGAGAAGATGAGATGATACAGTGGTGATGAGTGAGGTCATGTCTTATATTTTCAAGAATTTTGAATGGTTTCATGAATGATGAAACTCTAAGAAGCAATTTTAGAACATACAGAATTACTGGGGGTTACAGCCCTTCCAGACTGTGTTGCTGGAGTCTTAGATATAATTAATTTCAAATAGTGCTGGCTGTAGTTATATAGTAATTATAGATGCTTGTGGAAAATGCCCAAAACCACCTACAGGCACGCAGCTGAAATCCCTGCTTGATTTGAGCCACAACAAGAAGGTTAAAAAAATGGTCATTTTCATGGTTTCATGAGATCAGAAGCAATACCTTTGAAATGGTAGTGTAGAAATTCTGTTATACATTGTACAGTGCTCATAAAACCAGGAACTGTTTTGTAGGCTTCCCAGGAAGGAGAAGTGGAAGTTCTGAGAGCTTCGGAAGTTGGAACTTCAAGCCTTCCATTTCACCTCAGTGGCAATGCTCCACAAGGTTCACAAACTTTGCACAGATTTCTCCCAAGTATTTTGAATGTGAGAAGGAATGCAAGAAGCTGTTGCTCTCCTCAGGAAAGAAATTGCCATATTTGCTTCACTGCTGTTAACAGCTGCCGGTATAAAACAAAAACTAAAACCAAGTGTTAGTGGATCTGTAAAGGTGTCTCAATATTACTCCAATCCTGATTTTAAAAAAAATAAATCTAAAAGCTTACACAAACATTCATGTAGCTATACTGTGCTTTTCCTTGGGAAAAAGTAGAACAACAAAGCCTGAGGGTGGTTAGCACTGATGGGAAAGCAGTAACTTTTCTTAGATGTGAGGTTTTGTTGCTTTTAACTTGAATGAGGATGAACGTGCAAGCCTTTGAAGGCCCAAGTGTTCCTCCAGCATGAAATCAGAGCAGCATACTTTACTTGAGAAGAATAGTTGCTCACAACTTAATTACATTGATCAATGAGATGATTTAGATTTAGGAGGGATGTGTGCAGCAAAGGTCAGAATCTGGGAAGATCTCAAGGCTGGTTTAATGTGCTCATTTCCCCAACTCTTGCTTCCCAATAGCTTCCACAGAGATCATTAAAGTCAGCGAATGCTGAGATCTTCAAAACATTACAGACATCTGTAAACTTCTTTATCTAGAAAAAAAATTATGTGTTTCTTTCTTTACATCCACCAGTAGCTGAGCCAAGCTTGTTTCAAGCAAGGAAGACTTGTAATATCAAAGATTTACTTAATTTTTATTGCTGCGCATAAAACATCTGACAGTATTTGCCGAGAAAACCAAAATGTCTCTCTTTGTTTGCACAAGCCAAAGGAAAAGTACAGTGCATCCATCTGCAAACGAACATCAAAGCCCTTTTGCAAAACCAGGGTTGGTGACATGTATTTGGAATACCAGTATGAGAGCCGCCTGTTACAGAGTCATGCGGGTCTCTGCACTTACCCAGCATAATCCTGATTGGAGCCACGTCTTTTCTTTTTTCTCTTTATTATCACTTCGTGGTTACCATCTGTTGATGAGTAGGATTAACAGCACATTTTCAGTGACATTTAGCTCTTTTAACAAACTCTCTTCAGTCAAAGGTTGCTGGCCTGAAAAAAAAAAAAGAGAAAAGTCATTAAGCAAACAAATCTTTGCCAAGAGTTGATGCTAAACATGCCATCACTCTGTGTGAGTTATTCACTGTATATGAAATTTATTCCACAAGACTCTGACCTTGATGTTGATTAACCAGAAATCCCTTCTTGTCTTGTCACTATTAACAGCTTTAGGTGCCTCAAGTGGCCCTTCTCTCTTTTCTTTTTCTTTTAAGCATCCATTAAGGAAGGCTTTGCCCAATTTGTCATTTCTTTCATAGTGCTGTTCATTGGCACAACCTCTTGAGGCATGAGGAATCAGGGTATTCCTTTAGCCTGGTGATGTATCTCAGGGGAGACTTTTACTGTTTCAGGCAATTGAGTCCATTATCCAAAAAGCCTGAAAGGGGAAATGGGATTTCTCCCTGTCTGTATTCCTGTTTTTGAGGCCTGTCAGTGGAGGTAAGGCCACTTTGTGACTTTCTGGGCAGGACAGAGTTTCAGCACTAGATCTTGTGAGGCAGAGAGGGAGAATTTTATGGCTGTTCTTTAATTGTTCAAGGCTCAAAAGGGCCTCTCTGTAGACGTCAGAGATGGAGCATCAGTAGATTGCCCTTAGGTCACTCAGCTTTGAGTAGACCCCAAATATGGAAGATGGCTTAAAATCACCTCCAGCTCAGTGTAAACACAGGATCAGAGCAAGAACTGAACCTTTTTGGTGCCTGCTGCTAAGCATGAAACCATTTACGGAACAGAAACACTGCAAGTATTCACTTTTGCTGGCAATTTCTGGAAGGGGTGAGGGGGAGAGATCAAGAGAAGAGAAGCACACCAAAATAAATGCTGGTTGGGTTTTTTTGTATTCTTTTTGGGTGACATCATATAGTGATAAGTTGAATAGACCGGAAGGATTGAAAACTCGACTTGTTCTAAAGCTGGCTAGGAGTGGATTGCATTACAGAATATAACTGACACCTCTTTCTGTGAAGAAAACCTGGCTGCCACAGACTTTGTGGTCACTTGCATGGATTCATTTGGTGCTTTGTGATTTTGCTGCATGACACTCACCTCTGACAGTCTCTTGGCACACTCTTTTGTGGTGGAATATGAGGTTTATCACCATAGCTGTGTGAGACTGTACCCGGTCTGAAAGGCTTGCAGGATCATTGACAGTCCATGACAGTCCAGGAAGTCCTCCCTCTCTTTCCTACTGGTTATACCATTTGAGTGCATCACTCATGGTTGGCCGTTCCTTCCAGAGCTTATAAGCAATCCTGCAAAACCAAATATTCAAAAAAGGCATGGGGTCATTAAGATAACTTACATAATCTTAATTCTGCTCCTTCATGCAAATATGAAATATGCATCACTGTGGTATGAGTGGCTGCTACCACCCTCCCAAGCCCAGGTAGGTTCTTTGTCACATCTTCATCCTACAGTGGGATGGATGGTACAAAGCAACCATTTGGGCTTCAGTTGCTAAATATCCTGGAAAGGCCAATGTAGAGCCATTCATTTCTTAAGGGCATTACTAGGATGCTACTGGAAGTGGTATCCCTATGGTATGTGTAAGATTGCTAGTGATGGGAGATGCATTAGACCTGGCAAATTCTTGTCTTTCTGAAGAGCATTAATGCTGGGCTGGAGGTGGGGGAACATTGGTGTGGGGAAAGTGAGTAGATACAGTTGAAAACCATTGTGCAGTTCTTATTTACAGCACAAATGTACATGCTTATGTTTCAGGCAAGTGTAGGCAAAACAACATCCTTAGCAGGATGTGAACAGCTATTACAGCTACATCCGCAGGAGAGCTCAGCAAGCCAAATGCAAAATTATGAGATCATTAGAGAAATACACAATCAAAAATGCTGAAATACCTTTGTGACTTAAAAACTGATTATCCTTAGTGGTTTGGGGGTTGTCACAATCTATATGTTTGTCAAATGCTTTGTTTTTAACAAAAGTATGATTTTTTCATGAAGCTACCTAAGTGACAAAGTTCTGATCAAGTTTGATCCAGATAGATGTAACTAGTTAATTTTTAAATAAATTATTGTGTATGCTAATTTGCTAAAAGTTTTCAGGTTAGTCTCCTAGCAGTATTTTTTTCAGTTTAGGCACTACTTTATTTCAGGCTTTGTTTTTCATTGCCTTGTCACATAGGACCTACAGTCTGTCATTACTTCTTTCTTTAGTTTTGAAAAGCTCCTTTTATCCAATTTTCTATGATTTCCTGTGTTACATGTGAGGTCATTTTGTTATTTGCAGTGTTATAATGTCCAATAATCATACTAATTTGACAGGCATTGTTTAAAGGGGGAGAGAAGTTGCTTCACTGCAGTGACTACAGCTGATACCATCTGATCATCTCTGCTATCTCCTGCTTTCTGTGGTTAAACAGGAGTGCAGCATTTCTGCTGATGTTCTTTCCTGCATTTCCACAGGTCAAATGGAAAAGCAACTGTTGTTTTCTCTGTAGAACTCTGGGCATTGCAGACCATGACCAGCTACTCCATTAAGAAATCTGCAAAACCTGAGCTGATTGTCTCCTTGCATTGAGTGGTTTCTTGGTTGGTTTTGAAGAAAACAGTCAGTTGTTTCTCTCTTTTTTTTTTTTTTTTTTTTTTTTTTTTTTTGTGTGTGCTCCCTACCTCTTGAGAGATTCCAGGTTGCTCTTGTTTTCCTTTGTCATATTAAGCATGTAAATCTTTAAATCTGAGTTTAGCATGTCTTGCCTGGAGATTGATGATGTGGGCTTTGGGCTCTGATTGTCTAGGCTGCAATGCCATTGGATATGTGCATGGCAGCACATATTCAGTAACAGGTTATTTGGTACCTTCCCCTAGGTCAATTTGAATGTGTTTTTTCCCACATTTGATTTCCTTATATTAACTATAGAGGAAAAATTGGCTGACAGAACTGCAGCCTTTTCTGCAAGTCATTTATATTTCTCACAGCTTTCACCAAACACCTGGAGAAACCAGTTTTCAATAACACAGTATCACAGGCTGGCTACGTGCTGAACACCTCCACCATCACCTCTTACCACCACCATCACCAAGATTCCTGTTTGGGCATTGCCAAAAGGCAGTTTTGGTCATAGACAGCTCCTCCTGATGACCTTGTCATTGGCATTGAGATTTTAGCAACATTTGAGGATCTGATAGCAATAGGATGTCACAGTTCTGTGTTAAATGGCCAACTAAGACATCATCTGTTCATTCTATTTAATATATGCTTAAAGAAAAATGATGCAACCAAACCAAATTACTAAAGTTTAGGGTCTATTTAGCTTGTTATTGAACTGTCTACTAGTTTCTGCTTTGTGAACAAAGACTATACAATATTGACCAAATTATCTTAACTTAATACAAAGCTGTGGTACATGAACAAGCTGAGGGAATTGTAGAAATCCTTGTAGCTTTCTAATAGGATAGTTGGCTAGGGAGCTGAGACGAACTCAGCAGCACCTGGATATTTGCTAGCATGGGTTGTTAAAGTATTACAGAGAGGCTCTAGCATACACAAGGTATATATGATATCACTATATATGATATAACTATAGAAACACCGCCAGAAAACATCAGAGATGACTATTTTGCTATCAATTTCTGACATAATCACCATTATTCAGATGTTTTCCTCTTTTCTGAGGGAAGGGGGATGGAAGTTTGAAGTTCAGTCACAAATTCCCACTGGCAGCAACAGGATGGTGCACGTTACTATAGAAGATGTAGTGATTTCTCAGGCTTTCTTTCTGTTGGCCATGAGAGAATAAGCCGTGCTATATTTTATTCAGAATTAACAGCACTGCTGATATGCTTGATGTTTCTGACACCCTGCTGGGGCCTGGTGTAGCTGGCTTTTTTGGTGTGTGCAGGTGAAGAGGCTCACAGGCTGCGCAGAACACAGCCTGTGTGGCATTGGCTCCCCTGTTGATTTAGTTTCATTTTCTGTTTTTCTGACTTGCTCAACTGCCTGTAACGGCATTAAAGTATTCTTTTGATCTTTGTTTCCATGTGTTCACTAAAAACAGTTCTAGAAAGCCTTTATGCCAAAGGAACATTCAGAGTGAGAGGCAGCTCTCGGATTTGTTTCAAAAATCATTGGCTAATTGCATACTTGACTGAGCCTTGTTTATAATAACCTCTACTGAGAGAGCCTTTGCTGGGAACTTAATGCAAAATCTCTGATCAGACAAATCCATTCAGGAGAAGTACATGAGTCCTACCTTGGACAGCAAGTACAGACAAGCACCTACTGTTACATCCATACTGTGCTGTCAAAGTCAGAATATTTCCTGCCCAGAATTGTGTTCAGAGGTACAGACAGAAGCAACAGCTTCTGTCAGGGATATAATGCAAAGGAGTTGGGAGGGAAGCACAGACACTGGCAACTAGAGGAGTACATGATTGCTTCCCTCAGGAACTGAAGAACTAAACTGCTGGAAAATGCTTTAGGTGGAACATTGATATCTCAGCAGGACCAATCTCAAAAATTTCAGATTGAAATATCCTTCTACATTTCAGACTGACCCTAGTCATTCACTGTTAAACTCTGTTCATGCTAAGATCTTACCTATCAGACCAAAATAATCTCTTTACCTCCACACCTTGTCACATTGTCCCCTTCAATCTGCCAACACACACTTGCTAAAACAGACTTCTGTTTCCACAGGTCAGGGTAATTGACCTTCCCACTCCTCTGTGCCTTTCTTGACTTTGTGAGCCCTGCCAAAACTTTATCATCATCTTCCAAATCAGAAACAACCTCACTGCTTCAACTGCTTTCACTTAACTCCTGCACTCATTCCCTTCCCATTCTTGCTGCTTGATGTTTCAAATCTGCATGTATGTTTATGTGGCTCTAGTGAATATGAGTGAGTAATAATCATTTTATACGTGGCAAGGAGCGAAGAAGGGGAAAAGATGATCTGGAATAAGATCTTAAGGAAGAGTTAGAGCTCACACAAGTTAGAGGAGAGTATTTTGTCATTGAGAAAAAATCAGTATTAGTGACAAGCAACAAAAGTATATTTGCTCCCCACAACAACTCAGAGTGCCAACAAATAGCATCAGTGAAGTCTTCTTAGAGCTGACTTCCAAAGAGAGTGATTTTGGGGGAGAAATCAATCTAATTACATTTCATCAGGCTGGACTGGGTAGTGAGGATTGGCCACACATACTGGCTCTGCTGTCCTATGGAAGTGCTGATTTACTTAACTCAGGATACAATTTTAAATGAACTGTGGATATTGCAAGCTTCCAGGTGTTTGGAGTTGAGCGCTCTTATAAAATTATGCTGTCTTGGTTATCCCATGTGTACCTGGTGACCACCTTTTTGCAGACTTTTTTGAGAGGATGATTTAGCCCCTTCCTGCACCTCCTCATTGTCCCATTCTGCTGTCTGGAAAAGTTTGTGAGAGTTTTATGGATATAAATGGTTATCAAACCATTCATTTATCTCCAGGGGAGGCATTGTATATGCCAACCACCAATAACAAATTAAGAATATTAAGTACTGATCTTTTCTATAACAGGAAAAACAAATTCTTAAAGTCGTTACGAGCACTTGAAGCAAGAAATGCATGTGATGGTATCGTAACGTAAAAATGAATGGCTTACACTGCAGGCAGAGTTTTTTAAGCACAGGATTGACAAAAATCATGTGGAAAGTGGTCAGCAAAATGGTGGGCTTAATGTTCAAGAAAGTGGTTTTCCATGGTCTGCTGTCTTCTTCTGCTGTGTAAGAAGGGAGCATGGTGCAGACTGCTTGGCTATTTCCTTTCTCTTACAGAAATCCTGAACCTTTACTGTCTCTCAGTCCAAAGCCACACAGCACTTTTGTCATTTGAGTTCTCCATGTTTAGCTCAATGTTTTGTTAGAAAGCAGTCAGCGACCAAGCTAAGTGTGGCTGATTTTTATTGGAAAGGAATTGCAAGACAAGGCTAATAGAAGGTTTCTCTTTCCTACCTCAGTTGTTTTTTGCCTTTTTCCCCGTATTCTATGTGTTTGAAGAAAAATATTGAGTAGCATACAATGAACAGCATCTCTGGCAGAAACTGATACTTCCCAGTAGCCTGAAAGGCAGAAAAAGCTTTGGATAGACAGAAAGACAAGAATCAATTTATCTCATGCTTTGAATTGTGTTGGTGGCTAATAGTTCTTCCAGCATCAGAAGACCAAAAATCATAGCCTGAAGTTATTTTTGGCCCTCATTCTAACCATTGGTGAGCCAGCTCAGAGATGGCAGCTGCTTGGTTCTAACCTTGTGAGATTCACCTTCCTTTAAGCCCCACCAATCCATAGTGCCTATGTGAAAAGAAAAATCTAGCATTCTAGAGAAGCTGTCATATACAAGCTGAAGGGCTGCTTTTTTTTTAAATCTTATTGCAAATTGCCTCAGATTTCCTGAGGGAAGAGAATCATGAACGTCAGTTCCACATCTGTCATCACTGTTTTACTCACAGATCCTCTGGCTTGACAGCATCTCAGAAGAAAATTGCCTGCACTTGCCATGCAAGTTGCAAAATGTACATAAAATCATCTTGGTAAGTCTTTGTAATACAGCTGGAAGAAAATTTCCTGCCTCCAGTGAGTATTCACCTTTGAAATGCTTTTGCTTTTATGTTCTATTCAGTGAAACTCTGTAGGAATGTGTCTAATTGTCACTTAAAAACTCCTTTGGACCTGTGACTATACCAGAACTTTTAAGCCATGCTGAATTTGAGGATTCAGTTTTTCTATCAACCCTGCAAATGTTGTAACTCTTCTCCATTATTTGTGTATTGTTGATACATAGCACTGCACCTCCATAAACACCTCAGCTGAGATTACATCTTTCAGAGCCAGTAGTATATTACTTGCCTATTCAGCAGTTTTTGCAGCACTTGAACCAAATTCTTTCAAATCAATAGTGCTGTGCTGTAATGCAGATTTTCAGCCACTCTATTTAGCAGGCGCACAGAGTTACTTGATCTCAGATCTTTCAGTGGCAACACATCTCCCACTTTCTTCATAAATTGAATTTAATTGTTACATCTTTACCCTGTCTTCACAAGCAAATTTAGACACCTCACTTTTCATCTTTCATTTTAAGTAGAAAAAACAATAGTAGCGATCACTTCAGTATTTTCATGGCCTAAGAGATGGCCTAATAAATTAACAGAATTTGCAGCTGCAAAGGTCTTTCGGTTAAGTTTTTCTAGCATACTTTTGCAAATTACTCTTAAGCCCCACGAGATCCTCTGAAATCAGCCTGGTATTATTTGTCTTAGACTAATAAATGAGGTACATAAAGGCTGCGAGACCTGTTGAAAGTTGGATAAGGCAGTGTTAGTGTAAGGAAGAGAGCATCC
The DNA here is from genome assembly GCF_037042795.1 of Molothrus aeneus. Taxonomy (NCBI): domain Eukaryota; kingdom Metazoa; phylum Chordata; class Aves; order Passeriformes; family Icteridae; genus Molothrus; species Molothrus aeneus. The sequence goes on from NC_089649.1 coordinate 13,567,627, forward strand.
ATGTACTTGACTAACTAATCCTCATGCTGTTACCAAAGTACATATCCCATGCACTGAGTGTTTCTGCTGACAGAAAATGCTTACACAAAACACCAGGTTCAATCAAGAAGAAATTCTTCAGCTAATGAAAAGCTGGTTAAACTTTTGCTCTTGTTACTGTGACTATAACATAGATTTCTTTCTTTCCATTGAGAAAATCTGAGCAGTCTGAGCCGGTACATTATTCCACATTGATGGTGGAGTAACTGTCCCAGAGATTGCTCAGCAGCATAAACTGCTGCTTCACTTCATCAAGCCTAAGTGTTAACTACTTCCCATTAACTCAAATGTTCCCAGGTTCAGGATCAAGAGAACTTGCTTAAGCAAAGCATCTGTCTGAGTTCATCTCAAGTTAATGTTCCATACAGTGAAAGGCCAACAAGGGAAGAAGGAAAAGCCTTAGCACTTCTGTATCTTCCACCATATAGAGGGATGGGGAAAGAAAAAAAGAAATAAAAAGAAGCTTTTTTGTGAGCTATTTCTTTACAACTCTGTGAGCTTCTGTCTTTATTTGTTCTGGTACTCAGAAGGGTAAGAGAAGAGATTATTACTTACATCACAGAGTTAACAGTCAGGAATTTGCAAGCCTGAGGCCCTTGAGCCTGATATATGAACCTACCAAATGCAGGGCAGACCTGGAAAGTGTGTGGTGGCTCTTGTCCAAAAGAACAATGAAAATGCCATATAGGCAATACCAGATTTTGGGTGTCCATTTCACAATATATACCAGAGGGAAAAAATTACCCAGATCACCTCTCTGTCTGGGAAGAGGGACAAGTGGAGCTAAATGCAGACACATATTTCAGTCACAAATTAATGTTACATCTTCTCAAAGAGCTCACACTTTACTGACCACGGGATGTTTGAATCAGAGGGATGCATCAGTTCATGCAAGCATAATGCCTTCATCCCATTAGAGCTGTTTCTCAGAAACAGGAATGGTCTGTAGTTTTCCTTATGCAATTCTACTACAGAGGACAGCCTTGTTCCACTCTTGCGTTTGGGTGTACCTAAAGATATGTCATGTGCTGGGGGGAATTTGAGCTTGACAGTCATAACCATGCACCACAAACAGGCTCTCCAGAAGAGTTAAAATATTTAAAAGAGGCGAGCACAGATGTGAGAGTTTAACAGTCCCCCATCCTTTGCTCAGTCAAGACATTTCATGATCCTCCTCTTGTTTGCTGGGTGACTAACTTCCAGCAAATATTCTTTAGCTGCCTATCTGGCATCTTTTCAAAATTCTTTTATCCATGTTGTCCCTTGCCTAGGAGTTCCTCATGTTTCCACCTTTCTGTGTGGAGAGCCATTTCTTTCTGTCTGGCTTGAACTTGACTTGTACCTTCATTTTTCCTACCTTCTAAGATAAGAAGAAACTGTTGATTCTTATATGCCTGCTCCAAACTGTTTTATGTTTGTCAGCCTTGTCATATGCCTATGTTGTCTCTTTTCCAGACTAAACAGTTCCAAACTGTTCAGTCTCTCATTGTGTGTTTGCTGTCAAGGCTCCATGGATGTAATTCCTTCAGTCAAAATCTTAAGCTTGCATATTGGCATGAAAACCATAACAGAAAACAAAAAAGAAAAAACATCTCAATTGGAAGAGAAGATCTCCATCTGCTCTGGAGCCATGATATGGGGAGGACATGGAAGTGCAATTGGGGAAGAGTTTCCAAAGACACTATCAATGCCATTATCTAAAATGTGAGGACAGCACACATAAAGAGTACCTTCCCCCCCGCCACACAGGGATTTCTAGGAGCCTCAATAATTTTATTCCTAAAACAAGGAGATTTTTTTAGAATGAGGATGGTGAAACACTGGAACAGGTAGCCCAGAGAAGTAGGGGCCCTACCCCTGGGAACATCCTAGGTCAGGTTGAACACGGCTTTGAGCAACCTAATCTACTTGAAGCTCCTTGAACTGTTCTATGAAAAAGCAGTACTAGAATATAATAGATTGTCATTACACATAATCTCATTACACAATCATTAAACATAATTTTCAATTTTCACTTTTTTTTTTGTATTTTTCACTTTTTACCAGTTCCTTTAGTATACACACTCTCAGTGATAACAGCACTGTACTTCAGTGTTTTCCACAAATACACTCCTTCCTATGTAGACATAGGGTATCTTCATAAAAAAAACCAGCCCTCTGGCATGATGGAGTTATTTCCTTGCCTCTGGGTTTTCCTATTGCTGCAATTCCCTTCTCATGTCACCTGGTGGCTGCTGAACCCTTCTGCAGCTCAGAATGTGCCATTTGTTCCTGAGAGCAGCAGACACCTGACCTCCGAAGCAGTCCCAGGAGATATAAGGATTTATGTTCTTTTCTTTTTTTTCCTAATTCCTAGGGATGGAATCTGACTCCATAACAGTTCTGTGAGAAAAACAGACAGTGCTTTTCCATGGAAAAGGAGAAAGAACAGGCATAAATATTCTCATTTTGAGTTACCTCATGCTATTTACACATAATTCCTCTTGATAGTTTGATGTGAGAATCAAGCCTTTAGTGTGAGGGAATACTTGATTCTTCATTAACAATCTCCCCTGCACAGCTGCATCAATAAGTAAATTGACTGGGTCCAGAAAGAGCAAGGTAATTATTTTCAACAGTGTTCATCCTGATCTTTACCCAAACTGGGTACAGTTCAAAGCAGAATTTGAGTGCACTGTGTGTAATTTGCACTAAGCAGAAATTATTCTGCAGCAAGCCTAATGTCAGTAAGTTCTTAGTTCCTTTCAAAGGATCAAGAGGGAACACGGTCCCATATGCATAAATGAGGGAATTATTTTTATCCTGTGACAAAGGGGGACTTTATTTGCCAGTTTGGGTTGAATTGGCTGGAAAAGTGTAAGTGTTATTATTAATCTTGAAGCTTGTGGAGTGATGGGGGGTTTTGTGTTTAGTTTTTGGTGTGTTTTTTCATTGTTTGGGGGTTTCTTATAATTCCAGTAAATTCATCCACAGAATCCTGATTTCTTTTTGGCCAAGCATGGTTGTTAGAGGTGAGTGTTGTAGCAATATATTCTGTTGAATAAGGACAGGTGGTTTTCACCCTTGTCTGTCATTAGCCTGGTTTACAATAAGAGGTGTGAAAAAGGCACACTTTTCCCACAGGGCAAACACACGTCCAGGTGAGGGCTTGTGTTTAAAGGGCACATAATTAATAGCTGTAAAGGGTCTGCTCCTCTAAACATAGCAAGGAGGTGATTTTCACATGAGCAAATACTAATGGGGAAGAGAGTTTTACAAAAGAGAAACAAAAGAAAATATTTGCTCAGGAATTTATGGGCAGGAGTCCTGTTCAGAGAGAGTGAGGTGTGTCTTCTTACCTCTTTCAGGTATTTCTATCAATTTCTTTTAGAGGATCTTTGGAGGGATGACTGAGATGTCTAATCTGAGGGGCTGGAGGGTGGGAGTGGGGTGTGCAAGTACACAGCTGCACTTGATAAAAGTCCATCAGAATTGCAGCTGGCACAAGAAGGGTTCTTGCTCTGTTTTCTTGAGACAAAAGACCCTGCAGAAATAGCAGCCAGGAGATGACCTTGTAGGCCTGAGGACAGGGAAGGCCAGCTGGCCACTAGATCTAGTGGAGGACATATAACCCCCTCTCCATGGACAGAGTGCTTCAGGGAGACCCCTGAGATCCCCAGAAATAGCGCCCCCAAAAATTAGCAAATAGAACTTGTGTGGCTCTTTCTGCAGGCTGCCTCTGACCAGCAAAGAGCACAGAGGTTTGTGAGAGAAGAAGGACTGCTTCTTTTGAAGCATGGCTCATTGACAAAAAGGTGCAAGGGAGTAGAAATAAAAACTCAACCACTTTGAATAACTGCCCCTGAATGTTTGTGGGAGGGTCATACTCTCCCAGGACAGGGTATCCCTCCTGACAGCATTATTTCAGTGTTGCATTTCTCTTGCTCCTGTGATAGTGTCTCCTTCCTAGTTGTCTTTCAAGACACTGTCAGATTTGAGGACTTGCTGTCAGTCCAGTACTGCAAGCTGGGAGCAGCTGTCCTGTACTCACAGGTAGTTGTGCAAGCTGTGGTATGGGAGAGCGCTTCTCCTTCTGCTCCACTACAGAGGAGCACCTCCCCAAAAGTCTGTCAGGGCTGAGAGATGCCCCTGACAGTGCTTCTCCTTGGTCCTGACTCCTCTCCAGTAGGGACCCCAGCAGGGGTTTGGGTTTCTCTTCAGCCAGGGGTTTGGGTTTCTCTTCAGCCAGGGGTTTGGGTTTCTCTTCAGCCAGCTTTGTGCAGCCCTCGGGGAGAGAAGGGGAAGAGGTGGGCTGCAGCAGGATGAGGAGTCTGTCAGAGCCAGGGCTTTGGGGGCTGGCTCAGCTGGGACAGGTCTGCAGAACAGGCTTATGATTCCTCTGGGAGACTCCCAGAGCACCTCTGTGTTTGGGTGCTCTGCCTGCTTCTGCCCTCTTGTGACCTCTTGTGACCTGCCTTTTAAGTCCTTCTTCTTCACTGCTCATTTCACTTATGACACTTGACTTTCATACAGCTCTCAGAGCAGCTAAGGCTTGAGGATGAGGAAGGTGTTCCTCTTTCCCCAATCTTTATTTTATATCTGTGTAGTTTTCTAAGGAGCGTATATACTGCCTTCCACCCCAACCCCTTTGCTCCTTCCTAAATTTACACTTCATTTTCTGCACTGCAGATGTAGAGACAGCCAACTTTCTGCCTGAGGTTGTGAAATGGTTGGAATGGAGAAATATAGAGGCAAGACCTTAGCTGAGATGTGTATGTGAGAGGGAGGAGGTGTATGGGGGACAGGGAGTATTCATGGAGCCCCATGGGGAGGGACCAGCAGCCTGTGTGGCACAAAAACATTTTCAACTCACAACAGGGGAATGTTCTGTGGATTGAAGGCTTCAAAGAGAGAGCCTGCCAGCTACAAAAAACAAATCTTTAAATAACTGGGAGAAGGATGAGAAAAAGTCTGAGCCGCTTGCTTGCAGGAAGAGAGACGGCTTCACTCAGCCTGGGTGGAAAACTGTGTAATCCCATTGGCTTTGGGAACGCTGCAAGGGCTCACACCTTGGAAGAATTTAGCCTGCTGGTTCCAACGGCTTTATTCAGGCTGAATAATTCTTTTGTCCCTTCTCTGCATCCCAATTGCAGCAATAGGCATCAAAATGTGTGTTGGTCTTGGTTCCAGTTAGGCAGGTTTTACTGGGCTTGTGTGAGGGATCCTTGTTAAAACTGCACTGCTGAGTTGAAGGAAAAGTTTCTTCAGCTTTCCAAAGAATTCTCTTTATGGGCAGAGTTCAAGCTAGGGAAATGCCAGCCTGAGAGGTGGAACATAAGATAAATTACAAGCAATGGAGTACAAGGAGATATAATAAATCCTTTACCACTGATAGTAGACTGCCAGATACATTACATACTTAAAGAGAGTTCTCTTTAACAAAAATAATTATAAAATATACTTTCAATTAATTGAAAGAGCTTATTGCTCCAGAATATTGGTAAAAACCCTGCCTTGAGAAACGTCCTTTAGTTAAATACACACCAGCCCTAGTCCCTATATCTGTATGACTATGAGCATTTTTTGGTTTTAGAAGAAATTTTTAACATTCATATTTTCACCACTGCTTACCCAGTAGATTCTTGACTGAGTGAGAGGGAGCTTGAAATTATTCTGGCCCCATCTTGAACCCTGTGCCATCATGACACAGAAGCTGATGGCACCTGGCCTCTCTTTGCAATTTCTACAGGGTGTTCCATGTGCTTCTCTTTCTCCAGCTGACCCTTAAATAGTGTCCTCTGAGCCTCTGATATGAGACAGAGAGTGAGAAAAATACACAAGTGTTAGAAAGCCCAGTGTCTCTGTAGGGGCCAAGGTTTGCCTGTTCTTTGGGGTTTTGTTCCAGTATAATTTCTTATGTTTCTTTATGTTCCAGTATGATTTTCTTCTTCCAGGAAGGCATTACTTGATTTGGGGTTTTTTACCTTCAGTGCAGGCATATTATTTCAAATACCTTCCTCAGACTCCAACACGTAGTTCTTCTGAAATGTAATGGGCAGGTAGGCATGAAAGAATTTGATTATACTTGAAAAGAAAGACGAAATAGATCTGATGGTAAAGCTATCCAGCATGTTTTAGGTTTCTCTCTGTAGTTTAGGTAGAAAGGACTGTTCTTCTGCCAGTGTAAATATATAAATTTTAAAAGAGATGTCAAGGACTGCTTAACATACAGACAAAAAAAAGTTTCCCACATCTGCCCTTATAATAGCCCTATGTGTTTGTATTCTACTTATTTATGCATTCGCATTTGGTTTATTTATGAGATCTTTGCCCAGAAATGTTCCCTTATTAACTCTATATGGCTCTATATGGTAATTAATATATCACTGTGATATTCCATCTGTTATTATTTCTCCAGCATTTGCACCTATGAACCCCAACCACGATCAGAGTCTCATTTGGATCCAAGGATCAAAGCCTCTTTTGTACTAGGTACTCCACACATGCACAGAGGGTAGCTGAGGCTTTCAGTCTAAACACAGAAACTGGGCAAGTGTCAGTGAAGGGATGGGCACTGGCCCTTAGCACTGACCAGCCCATCAAGCAGTGCTGGGGGAAATATAGTAGTTATGGAAGTCAGGCCCAGATCCCCTGCAGTCCCTTCACCATTCTGCCTCTCCTCAGTGCTGCGGCATCTCCAAAATGAGAGGCATGATATGACTGTGATTGCCTTGATGTGTTTGGGCTGTAATAAATCACCTACCCAAGGCCACAGAATGGGATGTAACAACTGCACCCAGGGCTGTCATCTTTTTGGTCATAAAAATGGAATGACAAAGCAACTTGTTAAGCAGGCTGAACAACAAGGATACCCTAATGTGAGCCATGTTCCTGTGAGATTTTCTGCACCAGCAAGTGCCCGCTGGGAGCAGTGGGAGCTGAAGTCCATAGTCTCCTGCAGGCTGGCAAATATGAGAGGTGGCTACAACAGTGATGGCACAAAAGATGCTTTAAAGCTCAGCTGTGTTTATGGTAGGAAGCTGGGAATCAAGGCTCATGCCCACGGAGGTGCAAGGAGGAGGAGAAAAAGGAAAAGTAGTGTCAGTGTGGTTGAGGTTTATGAATCCAAAGCTAAAGTAAACATAAATAACCTGTAAAGTGTGTGGAAGTAGAAGGAACATTTTAATTCAGCTTCACAGATTGTGAGCAAGTGATTCTGGCAGGCCAGGGTAATGTTTTAACTACTATGGTGATGATGTTATTGCTGTGTAGTCGGAAAGTAGAGAGAAGACTATCTTTTGTCAGAATACCAATGTGTTAATAATTATAAAATAAGCTTCTCCAAACTGATGTCCAATGGAAGCAGCCTCCATAAGCAGTGTGGCATTCATGCTGTCAGGGACTCATTATTTCTGTTCAGTGGTGGCAGGAAGGCACCAGCTTAACTGTAAATATTGACAGCAAGCTGAAAATCTTCTGCTTGAGGGGGAAAAAAGCAAGCACAGGCAGTTGAGAACCCAACTTTACAGTTTTCTGATGGCAAAGGCAGAGATGAAGTCATTTATGATATCCATAAAATGCTAAAGGAAATATGAAATGGAACATCCAGTTAGAATAGCTGTCATGGGAACAAAATCTTTCCACCTGAAGCGAATGTTAAAATATTTTCTTTCTGATCTTCTTCCTTAGAGAAGGAGACTTTTGTCTGTATGTGGTTGAGGATGATGGGAAATCATAATTTTCAGTATTTCAAGTATGAAAATTAAAATATGTTTATTACTCTGAATGTCATAGTAGTGTCCCATGGCAATGGTACTCTATGGAGTACTCATGTTTCCACTCTGCTGCTTGGTTTGCATCTTTCTATCTAACCCTCAGAGCCATCTTTCTGCAGAAGTGGGAGGATGGAAGGTGCCATTCTGTGCTCTGCAACATAATTTGTTTGGATGATCTGTTACTTGCAGAGAACCCTGTGAACCCAGGTATGTTGATATTTGGGGAATGTTTTCAGGGGAACAATTTCCCAAAGCCAGGATGAAGGACATCTTTCAAAAACAGAATGAGAATGACAATTTCATAAAGTTTTCCTGTGAATCACATGAATAATCTAAAACAAAAACACAAAAAAAACCCCAAAAAACCAACAACAACAAAAAAAACCCAATTAAAAAAAAAAACAACCCAGAGCTGGTTTTAAGCTATTACCTCAGAGGCCATTCATCTACTTTGTTCAGTCTCAAAGAACACCAAATACATCTTATTTCCAAAAGAAACATCCAAAGGAATAATTGTCCAACACGTCTCCATGTATTTGTGTTGCTGGTAGTTTTTTGGCCACAGATACACCCCATGCTTTGCAGGGCTCCAGCCCCAGGGTTGCACACTCCTGGTACTGTGGGTTCAGAGGCAAATTTGCTTCTCTTGCATAGTGGCCTGGCTTTTGGTAAGTCAACGCCAGTGGCTTTCCAAGGTTGTCTTTAATTTTTAGTTTCCTTCTTTTTCTTTTGGTGAGTCTACATGTGGCTGTGATCTGGTGCCCAGGCACCGTACTTGCAGGGCAATTTAAAGGCCCAGCATGAGTGCAGTCTGCTAGGTCTGGGAACAGAATTTTTATTTCAAATTACCTTAAAAGACGCTTTCTGTTGGGCTCTTCTTTTTTAGAGGGTTTTCACATAAACTACAAGTGTGTTCAGAGAAAATTTTCTAATTTAATAAAGGCTTTTAAAATTCTCATTATGAAAACAGGAAAAAAGGGCACTTTTGTTGATAGACGTATCTTTGGTTTTCAGTTTACTGGATCTATAAACATTTAGAGTCATTCTTCATATTTCTAGCTGGGGATTTCTTATGCTCATGTGTAAATAAACCACAAAGCCATAAATAAGCACTTGCCACTTTGAATGGGTTTTTGAAAGCTAAATGCAGGGGCACAGTTGAACTTCAGAAAGAGTACTTACAAGCAAGGATTTGCAAGGATGTACTGACATTAAGGCTTGCTAAAGCATGGCTGTATCTTTAGCCAAAATAGTTATAAAGAACTCTTGTGCTGATGCCTCAAACATATCACCATATGACTGCCTATATCCTACAGTCTGAGAACTGCCATCCAGGGAAAATTGCAGGACTTAGAGCACATGACTGGTAATGAGAAACATTCCACTTGAATATTCAATCAGTTTTGCCTTAATTTGCAGTGGCTCCGTCAAGGGCTGGATTGAAAAGCTCATTTTAGAAAGTGGTTTCTTCCTCAATCTCTGCAGCTCTGCCAGGGCGAAGGACAAATGCTCAGAGCAGCATTGTGGCAAAGTTAGGAGGAGCACTGCAGCTTTGTCCCTTCTACACTGATGGAATCAGGGAAAAGGCAGGGTCTTAGGAAATACAGTGGTTTTACATATATGATGGTACGACATGTAGTAAAGGGCCAGGATTCACATTTTGATTGGACAAGGCCTTATGGGCATCTCTCCAAAAAGACCATACAGCTGTGAGGGTGCTCGTGTTTTACTTTGTGGGGAGGGGCAGAAGAGGGAGAAAGCGAAAATTATTTTGCCAAAGTGGTTCTTGTCTTGCAAAAAGAACTTGGACATAATTTTTCTTAAATTCTATGTGAATACTCAGGATAAATATTGTGTTCAAACTTTCCTGGCTGTTTCAGCAGGCAAGATAAAATCATCTTCATAACTACTATGAATGGTCTTTCAGTTCAGATGCAACTTTATTTCTTTATCTCTGTGATTAGGCATGTTTTACTAAACTTTATTTTATTGCAGCTTCCCAGAAATGCATGTTTTAATATACCAGACAAGAATAAGCAATGAGCTCATACACAGAAAAAAGTCTAGTTTATACTTATTGAATATACATGCTCTGTGTTTGCTATGAGTTTAATATGTATGTCATGCATTCTACTAAACAATTCAAGCATAAATGGAAAAGTTGGGTAATAATGGAAAGAATCTAAAGCTTTTGAATGCAAAAGGGCTTGGCAGAAACATAGGTAGGAGGTAAGAGCTCTGATTATGCTGTTTATACTTGTTTTTAATAGCAAGCTCCCCAACAGCCATTGTGATGGAAGGGCATTTTTGAAGATCAGTACAGGTATTTCAATTACCTGGTACACGTGACACAAGAAAAGATGCTTATTTTATTGAAAGCTGAAAACAGAAACTCTACAGATTTCATAATATATACAGAGAGATAGAGCAGAATCCTGCATGTTTAGCAGTGCAGGTCTAGCTCCAAAAAGTAAATTTAAAAATAGCAGTGTGAATCATCCAGCAGTTACGTATCAAAGGTGCTTATCTACAAGCAATCCAATGGTTTTCCTTCCTGTCAGCAGCACACAGTCTCCCTGGAAGCTGAAAGTCAAACTGTGTTTCTTTTGGCTCACACTTCAGCAGCAGTAAGGATTGGCCCGTTAAAAGCTACAGCTTGGTTTATTACCCTGTCCATGGAATTCAGAGGGTATTGCTTCAGTCACCTTATGTTCAAGAGCTTGGGCCTTTTCAGGAGTTGTTGTTAGTGTTGTTGTTTAATTTCTTTCATCTTTGGACCTGTTGGTATCCTTTAGAGCTCAGAAATCTCGAGCTCTCTTCCCTGGCATGACCAAAGGTAGAAGAAACAGCAGCCTCTGGCTTTACACCTTTCCAAGGAACAGAAATTGGCCCCAGATGAAGCAGAGCAAATAAGCTGACTATCATCATGAAGCCCAGCAGTGCCATGAAGTTCCCAGAAATACACAATCCCCCTTAAAGGGCTATCTGGAATATCTAGTTTCATCCAAATCGAAAGGTCCAAAATGAAACACTTTATTGGTAAATATGTAGAAAAGGGCTTGCAACAAGGCCTTGTTTGGACATTTTTTGTCCTTCATACAGTGTTTTGTGGATGAAATGGACAGGCTTTTGGACACTGGGACTCAGGCATGGCAGTACTGCTGTGGTAAAGCCCACAGGCCTTGTTACTGTTGTGGTAACTAATGACGAGTATTGGCTGATAGGAGAGCAGAGAGAAATCTGGGAATGCATGGGGCAAGTGGCTCCCCTCGGGCTGGGTTTTTGCTTACACATCAGCAGTGCAGCTGCAGGAAAGCCCTGATGCCAGGTGAGGAACTGGCGCAGTTCAATTGCCTGCTCTCTCACCCACTCGATTAAACATAGGCATTTGCTCATGTTCTCTAAATTACTTGGGATCATTTACAGTTGTAAAAATATGCTGTTACAAAAGCTTTGTTGTTCACCTTTAGGGATGAACGTGTTCAGCCCTGACAATGTTATCTAGAGAGAACAGCAGCCCAAATCATCTCACACATGCTTGCAATATAACACAGCTTCAGGCGAGGCTCACTGACACCAGTGCTGTGAAAGAAAGGAACGAAAATGAAGTGACCATTACAATGAGCAATGTGAGGCAGATGACACAATTTTCCTTGAACAACCAAATTTAAATAACAGAAAATTGCACTGCCTGTCCTTTTTTTTTCTAGTTCTCTGGGGGTGTTCTTTCTGTGGCAATGAATTACTCCCGAGCTCTAACATAAAACAGCGTGTATCCCTGAAAGCTGTAGCACTGCCTGTCCAGACAGAGCCCAAGGCTTCTGAAACATTGCCGTCTCGTGGCAGTCTCCTGGCACCACTGCAGCTGCTGTAGTACAAACAGCCTCGCCAGAGGTCACAGGCAGGTGTCACAGGCATTCAGTGGTAGGCAGGATACACAGCGGAAACTTTCTCAAATTTCACAGATGAACATAGAGAGTTAGTTTTGTGCAAAAAAAAGAAAATTAATCAGATGAGACAGGTGCCCAGTCAGATGATGACAAAGTAACTGAACTGCTGCCAAGTGAAAGACGGCCCTGGATTCCCTTGATGGGTTTCTGTGCTTTCATGAGCCTCTTAGCAGCCCTGAATTCAGTCACCTTGCTGAAGCAGTTCAGTGTCTGCATTGACAGTCAGGAAGGTTTACAGCTTGGGAAGGCGGATGACCTGGGATGGCTTTCTCAGAATGGGATCTCTCTTCCAAGCCAAACTTGCTGTACTGCCTCCAGCACACCCTGTTACATGCACTCAGTACAAAATGTTACAGTCATTTTGCAGTAAATATCAGAGAAAGATATCCTAAATAATGTGAATACATTTTTTTTTTTCCCCACTGACTTTGAGTCAGGGATGCTTTCTGCCATGGATTGCTTTAGCACTCATCACTTAAAAGTAATAATTGTCTCTGTGTATAAATTATCATCATTGAGAATATTTTAGCACATACTGTACAGTTTACTTTTAAAAGAAAACCAGCATCTGTCTTAATTTTTGATATATGAATTATTTCCTAGGATTACAGGCTTTAATATTAGTCCAATGAGAGTCAGATTTCCCAGTCTCTGGCTATTAAACACCAGTTTGGAACCCCTGCATGGATGCAAGTCTGATTTGTACATCTGGCAGTCTACACTGGGCCTTACACAGACCCTATCAAAGTAACTTGGTGGATTTCCACTGACCTGTGATGAAGAATCTCTTTATCTTATGCCAAATGTGTTGACCTCCTGTCCTGTAGTGTCCTGCCCAGTTTGTATGAATATCCAGTATTTTTCTGTCTGCCCAGAGCTATTGGAAGGAAGAAATCCTTGCCAGACCACGAGCACTGGTTCCAGGAAGGGTATGTATTTAACAGCACAGTGCCTCAAATCATGCCTGGTTCTTAATAAAGCTTAGAGAGGCTTTTCTGTGCCTCACTCAAATGATCTGAGTCTGACCACAGGGGCTCCAAGTCAGTGTCTGCTTCCATAAATGGAGATGTCCTTAGAAAAAGACAGGTGGCTACAGAATCTCACTCTGTACAGCACATATTTGGTACTAAAGCACTTCCGTATAAATTTTACTGATTTATTTTATAAAATGCAAACTTGAGTACAGCTTTGAGCAATTATTGATGTTATTTCAGTAAATTTTCTTCCCTCACATGCCCTTTTCCACCCTAAGGAAAATTCAATGAATATACCTGTTCCCAGTGCATCCCACCATTTTTAAATTGGAACAAGGGCAGATATTGGAGTTTCACTGGCTGGATTCCAGGGCATTTCAAGGATTAATGGATACCTTTCTTAAAGACCTGGGACATGTTTCACCAGTGGGTGCCTGAAGGATGGGCCTCTCAGATTTTAATAAACTTCTGAGCATGTAAAAGCCATTGCTAGCAAAGTTAGTGGCAGCTCAGGGGTTCTGAAGCTCTGCTGTGTCATTTTGCTGTAGAAGCTGTGTTCTCTAGCACTGGTCCAGACTGGCCCTAGAGAGTGAATTTGATATGGTGCATCTTCCACGCCTTGCGTAGCTGTACAGGAAATATCAGAGCTGGGAGCTTACACCCGTTATGCCCATTGTTCTTACAGGGGTGGAGTGGAAACCAGCCCAGTGAAAACCTGGATCACCTCACAAAGGTGGAGGCAGTTCAGAGTAAAGCCAGTCACAAGCAAAACCAAGGCAATATGGGGGACCAGGGAGTATATGGTGCATGCAGAGATTCAAGTCCAGAGATAACATGATAGTCTGATGTGTTGCTCACGTAAGAGGGGGAAATTCCTGTTCTTTTTTACCTCCTCTGTCATCACTAGAGCCCTGCTGGGGCAAGAACGTTTGCTGCCTTGTGAGATCAAGCCCTGTGTTATGCAAAATATCATTGATGTATTTAATATCAGTGGCTTTAGTAAGTAGTATGAGGTAGTCACACCAGCTCAATGAAAATCCTGAGGAGGCAAAAAGAACTGAGGGCAAACACAGCTGTGATAACACTGATTTTATAAGGGATTGCTATAGCTAGTGGCCCCAGTATGAATTTGCAAAACCAGGTAGTGCTGTAATTTGATGCCTTTCTTGCCTTATTCACTCAAATATATATAGTTTTATTTTATGCACCCACACCTTATAACCCTTCGCTTCATGTGTCTGTGGCTGTCACATACAAGCCTGTCATTTTCTCAGATTTCCAACCTTATCCTCTTCTGTCCATAATAGGCCATTTTCCCCCCTCACTTAAATGCAATCAGTTTTCCTTAATGATGTGGTGCACCTGTAAGAATCATTTTTGTTGAGTAGTGGCAGCCTGTGGTCTTTCTGTTGCAGAAAAAATATAAAAATATTTGCTTCTCATGGGTCATGATTGCTGATTTTTTTAAATCAAATTTTGTTTTCCTAGCTCCTTCCCCTGTTGTGTGTTTGGGTGAAGCAAGGACTATCTATAAACTCTCTTTTATGATCTTGACATAAGCTGCAGCTTGCTAAACTGCCCTTTATTTTGTTTTTGATATTTAATCTGTTTGGACATCCCTAAAATAGTAGAGTGCCTTTGAGGCAGTGATAAGGTGCCAATCAGTTTCTTAAGTCATCCTTGCGTAGGAGTGACAAGCTTCATGTGCTCTAGGAGCCTGACTTAATACAGGTAAGAAAAAAATATGGAGAAAGGCATTCACTTGTGTAGGGGGATCCAGTATGGGTAAATGAAGGTGGTATAGAATGTAATCTTATCCCTTAAAGAGGTGCAGCTGGACCAATTACTAAAGATTAGGAGCAGGCCTAATGTTAACAGGCCACACCTGTAGCCAGTAAGAGCAGTGTTATAAAAGAGTGGATTGGTGGGAACTGGAGTCAGGTGGCTGCTGCAAGGACCAGGAAGAGTCAGTGCTTAGAGGAACTGCCTACGAGGAACATTGAGGAGGTACGAAACTCTGGTACCATAGAATCCTTGCACTGTAATGATAATAGAACTCTTGATATATAAGACCACACACTTGCTTTTTATTTCTCCTAAATTCCAAGGTCAGCTGGTATGTAGTTTACTCTGCCCAAAATCTCTTAACCTGCTTTTGCCTAGACACACAGGGTGAGAAGGAAGGTTTGCTCTTTGGGAGATGGAGCACCGCTATCTACAACTTGCAGTAGCTCCAGTACTCAAGTCCAGGCCCAGGTGTGGTTTTTACGTGGTCGGAAGACCTGCCAGAAATCAGACAGTTGTCTATGGCTGCATAGACCCACAGTGGCCAGACAGACCTCTTTAGAGTTGTATGTTGGACTTACCTGTTGTGGGTTGTCAGACAAATGTTCCCAGCCATGCCAGATGAGGCTGGGGATCTGTTGCCCTGATTTTTTAAGATTTTCTAAGCCTTCTGATGTTTACGTTCTTGTAGCAAACTTTCTCACACACTTTCTGTAAATAACTTATTGTTTTGCATTCTTTCATGGAGGAGGAGAAATTTGATGGGCTGTTGGTTTGTCCAGTGTCATTGGAGAGGTGGCACTTTCACCCTCCAATCCACTGTCACTTTTGGGAAACTATAAATGTTGGAGTCAGAAGATAAACTTCCCTTTTCTTCACCTTGAGAGCAGCAGTGTGTGCACTCGTGTTGTTTCATGTCCTATAGTGACAGGGATCCATCAAAGAGGTGAAAAGTTTGGCAAGATTTTTGGCTGGAAAATGTTCTTGCAGTATCTAAGTACTGCTATGTATTACAGGAAATCAGTACATGTGGAATTCTTTGGGGTTTGTTTTTCCAAGTTTGATTGAGGGTTTCCTTATCACCTCTCCATATTTGCCTGGATGTATGCATATATGCCTGTTACTTGTCTCTCTCACTGACTGATTCCTTAATCTCAAGTAATTGAATTGACTTGATTTTACTTTATGTCAATTAAGTAAAACACAGAGGTAGAAAACCAAGGTAAAGCAACACTGACAGCTCTATTTTAAAGCTGGACTTTTTCCTCTTCAAATATTTTATATAAAAACATATAAAATTATAAAAGGCTTAAAGGAACAAGAAAGGAGAAAGGTCTGTCTTTTGCTGCCAAGACAATGAAAAAGAAGTGCAAATGATATAATAATGGATACCTATTACTGCAAATCAACTGTGCGGATTCCTTCTGGTAATGAAAATAACTATTTGATAGAGCAGACGGAATACTTGCATAAGAATTAACAAATCAACAAACATTCAGAGTCATCTGATTAATCTACTTTTAATGGCTTCCCTGTGAACAAAGGTATAACCTTTCATGCTCAGTTTTTATGCAAATGCTAGCAAAAGGATTTATAGGCAAGAATACTCATATGCAACTCACAGGGATACTCATAAAAAAACATATTTTGTATTTGTTCCATGGTTTGCATGGGCAGCTGAGTTCTGGCTCTGCTTCAGAGAAGCACTTGTGGTTTTGCCTTGTTTTAAGTCTACCTTTTCATGTCACATCAACTTTTGTTCCACGTCAAGAAAACAAAAGCTTTGTCACTCCTTTTGATGGCAGTAGATACGACCATATCATCCATGTACTCCAGAGTCATTCCCATTCCTAATTTATCAGCTCCTGAATGTAAGTAAAATGCTGTGTGCCATGGATACATCAACAGGGGAGGGGTGTGTTTAGCCCATCAGTGCTCCAAGCTTTCCTGACAACAGTGCTGGGCAGGAGAAAAAGCATGTTTTGCAGGAGCACAGGATATCTTGCTCCTTCCCTAGTGCATCATTTAGAGGGTGGACTCTGGCAAGGAAATCTCACTGCCAGCCCAGCTTTACAAGGTCAGGAGGGGTCAAAGATAAGGACACAGGCTGGTCTCAGCCGATGTGCCCGAATGCAGATACTCCACTATCCAGTGCACAACCCACTCTTCTCTCCAGGCTTTTTCCACCACCATCTTCTGAACACTGATGTTCGTCATCCTCTTAGTGCTTTTTTTCCTTCCAGTGAGTTCACTTTGTAGTGACAGACAGAAGACCCTTTTGCTAGATGACTCAGCCCAAGATTTTCTGCCTGGGCTGGGGCAGCAGGCACTGGGGCAACGTTTGGGCTGCTGGGGTGAGGGCAAATGCTGCTGCTGAACAGCAAGGCTGGTGAATCAATGAGCCTGTATAGAGATCTGGGGGGTTATTGGAAACTGCATTATTAATGCTATTAAATATTACTTAGGCCTACAGTAAGCTGCACCTTCAATAGTTTAAGCTGTAATTGCTGGCTGATGCAGAAGTGAGACTGAATGTATGTAAATCCTGTTGAAATCTAATATTATTTTGGCTTCTCAGGCAGATTAGCAGCTTCTGCAATTAATTGTGTGGGCAGATGATGATGATGGTAGTGGAGAATCTATCATACAGTGCTGTAGGATGTGTTCAAATTTGAACACAGTAGATGTTGCCCCTTTCCCAGCCTTAGAATAGGCAGATAACACAGAGCCTGTGCTTTGCGCCTTTGGAGGGGGAAGGTTAAGAGCAACAGGTGTGGCACTAGAGTCCCTGTGTGAGCAAGGAAAGGTTGGATTCAATCCACACAGGGACTCTCAGCCAATGTCATTCAGTTCTAAATGCAGATTATCATTGGCCGGAGAGCTGGATGGGGCTAAGACCTCAATGAATCACGTATGTAATTGGAGCTCCTATAAAAGGAGCTGGAGGAGTAAACTCGAGGCTGTTTGTCTCGTGGAGCTTTGGTGTGTGCATGTTGTCCCTGTCTCTGACCACTGACCCCATGGAACACATGGGTTTTTAAACGTTATAACAGGAATGTGTGACTGGTTTCCAGTAACCTTGACTCTTTCTCCTTTTTCTCATTACATTCATGGTTTATGGTTCCAGCCGAGAAACCAACGCTTCATCCATTTTTTGTCTGCCCTTCTTTTTTACTCTGACACACCAATTTTTGGAGGCAGGGAAAGAGAGAGAAGGAGAAATCTTCCACCAATGTTTAAAGCAGACATCCCCAGCTCATGACACCTAAAGTCCTTTCATAAGCACAGATTTTTATGGTCTTTTCTGTACTACTCTGTTTATGTATCTATTTAGAACAAGACTTAAAGACACACTCACACTTTCCAACCATCCATGAAGTCTCTAATCTTTGCAGCAAGTACTTGAAGAATGGGTAAATTGGGTGCTAGGATCCATGCTGGATGAAAGAGAAGTGGAAATGCACTGCAACTGTCTAAAATATGGCTATTCTGGTTTGGTGGGGTTTTTTTAGTGCTTTTGGGAATGAAGATGCAAATGCAAATAATAATAAGAAGGGCTTCTGCAGGTGTACAGAAGAGGAAGGTCAAGGGAAGTATACTCCCCCACCAAAAAGAAGTGGTGGAAAACTGGTAACAGATGAGGAGAAGCCTGAGGTATCCAATAATTTTTTGCCTCAATCTTCAGCTCTAGCCTCTCTTCCCACACCACTCAATTGGACAGATGGCAGTATTAGGACCATAAATAAAGATCAGGCTCGTGATACCTGAGGAACCTGAGCATACACAGGTATATAGGATCCAATAGGATGCTTCCCAGAGTCCTGAAGGAATTCACAGATGTAGTTACCAAGACTCTCTCCATGGTATTTGAAAACCGTGACAGTCAAATGAAGTCACAGGTGACTGGAAAAAAGGAAGATGGTGCCCATTTTTAAATAGGGAAGAAAGGATGACCCCTGGGACTATGGACCTGTCAGCCTCCCCTCTTTGCCTGGGAAGATCATGGAGCAGATCCTCCAAGAAGCTCTGCTAAGGCATGGGGAGGTGATTCAGGACAGCCACCACGCCTTCACCATGGGCAAGGTGACCTCCTGCCTGATCAGCCCGGAGGCTGCCAATGATGGGGTGACTAATCAGTGGACAAGGGAAGGGTTACAGATGTCATTTATCTGGACTTCTGTAAAGCCTATGATATGGTCCCCCACAACATCCTCTTCTCCAAACTGGAGAGACATGCATTGAATGGGTGGACTGTTAGGGGGATTAGGAATTGGTCGGATGGTTGCATCCAGAGGGTCATGGTCAAGGGCTCAGGGTCCCAGAGGTTATCAGTGATAAGCACTGTCCCTCAGGGGTCTGTACTGGACCAGTGGTATTTAAGTCTTCATTAATGACATAGACAGAGGGATCGAGGGCACTCTCAGCACCTCTGCAGATGACACCAAGCTGAGTGGTGCTGCATACACGCCTGAAGGACGGGACGCACCCAGAGGGACCTGGACAAGTTCAAGAAGCGGCCCATGGGAAACCCATGAGGTTTAACAATATCAAGTACAAGGTGCAGCACCTGGGTCAGGGCAATCCCTGGTATCAATCCAGGCTAGAGATGAACAGACTGAGGGCAGCCTGGCCCAGAAGGACTTGGAGGTGCTGGTGGATAAGAGGCTAAACATGACCCAGCACTGTGCACTTGCAGCCCACAAAGCCAAACATGTCCTGAGCTATATCCTGGGCAGCAGGGGAAGAAAGGGATTCTGTCCCTCTGCTCTGGTGACCGCCCACCTGCAGTGCTGCATCCAGCTCTGGGGTCCCAGCGCAGGAGGGACATGGACCTGTTGGAGCAATTCAGGAGGGCCACCAAGATGATAAGAGGGATGGAGCATCTCTTCTCTGAGGAACGATGGTAGAGAAGGCTTTGGGGTGACCTAATTGCAGCCTTCCAGTAGCTGAAGGTACAAGAAAGATAGAGACCATAGATAGATACAAGACCATGTAGATAGAGGACAAGGAGGAATGGCTTCAAATGGAGGATAAGTTTAGATCAGATGTTAGGGAGAAAATCTTCCCTGTGAGCGTGATGTGGCACAAGTTGCCCAGAGAAATCTCAGCTGCCCCATCCCCAGGAGTATTCAAGGCCAGGTTAGATGGGACTTTGAGCAATCTGACCCAGTGGAAGCTGCCCTGGCCCATGGCAAGGAGGGGGTACAAACTAGATAATCTTTAAGGTTATCCAAACCAACCCATTGTATCAATGTCCCACCTTCCTGTTGTTTTGAAGTTATAAGATTTGGCTTTTTACTCTGTCCTTCAAGAAAGGAGCAATCATTTTGCACTTTTCTATGTCTCAGATATACCTGACTGTGGCACATCCCATTGCAGGCATCTTGTTTTGAAACTTTTCACACAGAATTTTCAAAGAGAAATGCTTTGATAAGGATTTTCCTTGGAATTTAGGTAACATTGAAAAAAATGATTCTAAGTGGTGCTAAGTAAATTTCTTTCCTTCTACAAACATGAGAACACCTCAGACTTTGTGTGTAGAAGCTAATAGTATGTGATGGTTACTGGGCTTAAGTTGTTAACTCTGTTCTGCAATGACCCATTTGGCAGTGAAGGTTTTTCTGTATATGTACAGTAACTATTATGTTGGGTGCTGGGCACTAGGCAATGCAAAGAAAAAAATAATAGTAAGAATACTGGAGTCCTCAAAAGCCTCTGAGAATTATTAGTTACACCACAGTTATTTCAGGTGGAGCCATCCCTGCAGGCAGGTGTGTAGGGGCGTGGGGAGGCTGTAAATTTATTACAGGATTCTGCAGGTATTCACACACATTCACTCCACACATTCAGTACCATTCAGCACTCTTCAGATAACTTTTTTTGTTACACTGAACGCTCTTCACTTGCAGCACATCCAGATCAGCTCTTATCTTATTTTTCTGTCATTTAAATGATTTTTTAATGAGAGGGTGAGACTGTTAATAGCAATGCTATCTGTATGTTTCCTAAAGCTGTGCCACGTCACCTCAAACTTTCCTTCCTGCTGCTTCCCTTCTTTCCATAACTTCAGGCAACACGTTTTCATTGACAGAGCTGGAGTGCTGTGGGGAGAGCTTCCATGGTCATTTTTCAGGAGAGTAGATAAAATTCTCTTCTCAATGAAGCCAGCAAGATCTTTGTCACTAGTGTTAACTAATTCCCCCTGTTTCTAAATGGTGCTGAGGAAAAGGACAAGTGAGCTGAATACACTGAGAATACCCTGATTGCTTGACAGAGGAGAAGACACCCTTTTTCTGTAATGTTTGCAAACGTGAAATTATTATTCCCCTTTATAATCCACTACTGCTTTTCATCAAGCCTTGGACATTGAGTATGTGATTTGCAGGGAGAAGTCTCTGCCTACAGTGATATTTTTATTTGTGGGGGTTTTTTTTCCCCACTAGATGAGAAAGACAGACAGTTTACAAAATATCTTGTGGAAATACACAGGTGAATGCTCCCTGCTTTGAAAATCAAGCAAGTTTGGAAGTTTAAATCCACACATAACATTGCGGACATAGAGTTTTTGAAAATGCAAAGCTGTGGCAGCAGCTCTGTCCCAGATGTCACAGCAGCTTGGATGTGTGTGGCCCCTACCCCGACTGGACAAACTGTGGGAAGAAGAATCAAGCTCTGGAGATGCATCTGTGGAAAGGAGAGTTTCTATTCTTTCATGGTATAAAGACAGTTTCAGGCTCGCTGTGAGGGATATTGCTTCCCCATTGTTAGTCAGTTTTTTAAAGGCCTTATCTCGTTCCGCATACACACACACTTCAGAAATGTTAATCTCACTTTTGTGCTTAACTGTTTCAGGAAAATGGGAGCTATTGTTCCCTAACATTTTTAAGTTACTAAGACGTGTTTACCAAGAAATGTGATGTACTTCTTTCTCTGCAGCTGAGTGCTAGCCGAAAGTGAAGGAAAGTGGGAGGGCTTTATTCTAAAAGTCCTTTAAGGTTCCTGCGCTTCTTGGCTATCCTCTTTAAAACCTTTTTAGTAGCAAGCCCACTCAAGCAGTCTGACAGCTCACATCACTTTGTCCGTGGCTACAAAACAAATGTGCAGGGGCGGTAAGGGAAAGACTTCACTTGTTGGATCTGGCTGTGCCTGAGCTGGGAGCCTTCCAGGCAGACCTTGTCTCTAGGAAAGGGAATTACCTGAGTCAGCCTTCTATGAGTTAACAGGGCTTCTCCGAGACTGGGAGACTGCTTCAGGGCTCCTTTCTTCTTCTCTGGGAGCTGCTCAGCAAATACACCATATAAACTTCTGTGGACTGAGTTGCTTTATTGATGGTTTATGTTACAAAACTTTGCTCCATGTTTGCCTAGCTCAAATGTGGTTGAGCCAAATGCTAAGAAACTTCTACATGGGGGCAGCTGCTGGTGCTATTTTTGTGATTTTGGTTTGTTTATGCTCAATTTCTAAAGCAAGCCTTCTCTCCAAGAACAAAGAACCTCAGCAAACCCCAGTGACTCAAGTCTCTACAGCATGTCGCCAGAAGGACCAGAGGTGTAATTTAGCTCAGCAGATTTTATCTGCCCAGACTCCACATGTGCGATGACAAACCACCCTGGTGTGTTGCAGAGAGGAGGCACAGATTGCCATGTGTAGGTCTGTCACGTGTGCACTGTTGCCTCAGCCATGGGAACTGGACAACAGGCTATTTTAGAAACAAACAGCCCGGCAGAGTAGACAGCCCTGGTCTGCACCAGTAGTCCTGAGGAGTGGTATGACCCTCAGTCTACTTCCTCGTGGTCCTGCAAGGTTGCTGTCACAGATACCTTCACTTGTGCTCAGTGGAAAGGATGTGACATTTGTTCATAGGTTTCAGGAAAAAGCTACTCTTCAAGCCCTCACCATCTGTCTCTCCTTCCTTCTCCCTTCTTGAAGGCAAGTAACCACTGTCACTAAGGCAATGATACAGTCTCTGGCTCCCCTAGATATTTCAAACCACTTGGTGCCCTGAATTAGGCTTGGACGATAACCGTATGTTTTTTCCTGGATGCTTCTTCAAATTGACTCTTCAGGATTGAATAACAACATTATGATACTGATAACTCCCAGAGAACTTTGTGATTCCCTGTGAGGGGAAAAGGCCTCATGTCAGAGAATGAAAAGAAAATGAGTGTTGTCTTGAAAGGGTTCTGTGACTGCTCTGAAGAGAAGGATGAGCCTAAGCTATATGCACGTGCCAGGCTGGGAATTTTTCTTCATGTTTCAAGTTGAAAGAATATTGAGAGACAGAATGTAAGTATTTCAGCACTTCTCAAAGATGTGAGTTAATTAGCAGAAGCCTAATGATGGACAAAAAATTATCAGTGAAGATGCAGTGGAGGAGTAGTACCTTTTTTAGCCAGCAGAACCACAACCGAGGCAGGACTAAAGACATCACATTCTCTTATGGTGGCATCCCCAAATCCAATCCAAACAGGATTAGGGGAGGACTTTAAAGTTAAGAGGAATGGCTGGACTGTTCTTTAGTTGGTCTGTGCTGGAGGTCTTTTGCCAGGCCTGCTGGATGGTGTCCATGTAAGAGCAGGGCTTATGTGACCTGTTACTACAAGTAAAACTTGGAGTTTTGCAAAAGAGAGCACTGTTCCTGGTACCAAGTTACAAACCTTCCATCCACAGTGACACCTGGAAAAACACTGGGACAGTAAAGAATCAGTGGCATGAGCAACCTCAGAGGTGTCCCCTATGCTCATTTATTCATTTCTTTGTAGGTAACTCAGACCATAACATGTCCTAGTGGTTTTGTGGTGGTGTTGTAGATGATGAAGATGATGGTCTTTTAATGAGCTAATACAGTCATTGCTCACTTCTCCAACATGTAAGGAAATTACTTCTCTTCATTTAGAAACTAGAAGAGGTTATTTTTCAGGACAGATTGGTGAACATCCCTTAGCCAAGGATCCAAAGGCATTGTCCTCTTTCAGCTGCACAGCTTCTCATTAATATTTAATAAGGTTTACTGCAAAATTTAGGGTTGAAGTATAGTATTTTATGCAGTTATTTCAAAATTCATAGATTTCTAGATTTTTCAGGCCAAAAGGGACTATTATGCAGACCTTCTCTGACCCCCTGTATAACGTAGGCTACATTTGTTTAAAGTTTCAATTTGTTTTCCTGAGCAAACTTGTATTTATCATATATAGTTCGATATAGAAGAGTAGCTAGTGAAAAGGTTGAAATCCATAAATATTATATCAGACCACCTGGTGCTCTGAAGCTTTATTCTAAATGATGGCTGCTCAAAATGAAGAGCAGTTTGAAAGACAGAGAGATATAATTATGTGACTATTGCAAAGAGCAAATGAATTAGCTCCATGTCAGGGAAAGATGTTTCTAGGAGCCTGATTTCAGTTTGTTTTTTCCCTCTGGCAAAAAAGTGCTCTTTCAGTCAGCATAACCTTTATTTTGAAAGTAAGGAAGGGAGAAGAATGTTTCTGTAGGAAATCACTATATCTGAATAACTCAATGAAAAGCCATCTCAAATTGACAAAGGGAATGCCCCTTACCAAAGGACACTTAAAGATGTGCGTGCAGAAATAGCCTGATGCACCCACAACTGTGGTCACTATAATGCCATGGTTTTGTCTGAATAGCAGCAACGTATACGTTGTATTTACTGACATTCCATTGTGTGATTGAAGATGTGTTGAATGGCTCAAGAGAGATGTTTCTGTCTTAGCATCTCTGTTTTAAACAAAGATGAAAAGGAAGGGCCATAGGAGTCTCAGGCTGAGCAGCAGTTTCTGTGACACTTAGCCTGGGCTTTGATGATCTTGCTTTCACTCAGCCCCTTGCTCACGCTGGAAGCCTGTGGCAGAGCTTTCCAGCTCAGCACAGACCTACCATGTAAAAACTACAGGTTCTGTCTTGATGATTAATGTTAGCTGTTTGAAATAATCCAAATGCTGCCCTCTGATCTGATAAAATGAATAAATACATTGGGTGTGAGTGATGAGAGTTATAGGGAGGAACTTGGAGGGGATGAGGGCAGGAGTTTTGCCAGGCTTGATTTTCTGAGAACGAAACAACTTCCAAGGGGCATGGGGGTTGGGGGGATGTATTTTTATTTATTTCTTTTTCTTCTCCAGATGTTTCTATGCTGTAGGCTTGCCTACAGCTTGATTCAGTGACTAAGTTTTACTGCCTGAGATGGGAGAGAGAAGACATTCTCACACCAAATTGCAGGATAAATGTTCAGGGGGTATGGGGGGAATTCTGCTCATGGTATACTCACAGATGGGTTAACAAGGGAAGGTACTTCAGGTTCCCACAGGTACAAAATCCAGCAGTGGAGTTCCACAAATGATGTGGTTCTGGCTGCCAGATTTTCTCAAATTTTGCCCAACTCATTTAGTCTTCGTTACGTTTTACTAAGCTACATTTGGTCTCTACACACTCTGTTTTATTCCAGTGAGGACTAGATAAAGACAAGAGTATCAGTGGTACGACCACGTAACTGCCTGTGTGCACAGACACTGTTGCATCTACAGAAGCAGGTTAGATCCCACAAAATGAGTGAGCCATTCTGCATCCATCCGTGTCTGATAAATACAAGAAGTATAAAACAAGGTACGCATTAATAGGAGAAATGAAATTGATTGCATTGCTGTGATGTGCAAAGATATTCTCCTGTACAAAGTTGGTGATTTTAACTTGATTCATCATTTCCCTGTTTTGATAATGTTGTAACTCACTTTTCAGTCAATATAGGTCTTTTGCTACTCCTGCTGTTAGGATACGCACTGTTAGGTTCTTTTTCTGTTGATATTTTAGGAGATGTTATAAGCATCATGTAATCATGTTTTAATAATTATTTCTGATTAAATCAGCTCCTGACATCTTGCTTTAAGATCCTACCCTTTTTCTTCATGTCTTTTAATATACTTAATAATCTTTCTATTAAAATTTCTGTTTCCTAATCATGGCACATTGCATGACCATATGGTTGGATGATTACTGACATCTGCCATAGAGCTATTTTACACCTGAGGTGGCCTTTTGGGCCTTGCTTGTAGGTAGTACACACAAAGAATTGGGCTTTTTCAAGATAAAGTTCATCTGGCCTATTTTCAATGTCCTATAATAAACATGCTCCCTAGAAATTCCAGTACTGAATGGAAATGCAAACTACTGTGGTTAGCTCTTCTTTGTGCATCAAACCTTTAATCATCTTCAATTTGGATGAGACAATCCAACCTTATCTGTCGTGACAGAGCTCCAGTTTCTTAAGGAGCTGCTGGGAGAACTTCAGGTATATAAAATAATAATTCAAAACTCTAATTTTGAAGCAGATTAATCCATGTTTTTTTCTGTTTACAAATACAGATCTTGCTTTGTATGAGTAGTTGCTTAAGACACACGAGGAGTTTGTGGCAGATTCCGAAGCAGAAGCATTTTTTGCACTTTTTAGCAGTGCCATAGCTCAGATTGATAGCTCAGTGAAGGAGAAGAGCACATAACAACTGGCAGAAGGAAAAGATCCAATGCCTGCTTAGCAAGAAATTGTTCTTCTGCTCTGCCTTTTCCTTTTGAAACTGTTCCTTGGTCTCTGGGGAAGAGATTTTTCACACTCATATATGAAGAGAGCCTCTATGCAGGCACAGCCCTGATGTAATAGCCCTAGTCTAGGTGACATTCAGTCTCTGGATGTGCTCAGTCCTTTTATTTTTTAATTTTTTTTTTTTTAATGTATTCCCCTGTCCATAGGGGGAAGTAGTAGAGACTTAGGCATTGGGCAGAGCCCACTCATGGGTTACTCCCCAAGAGTGGGAGTAACTTGCCATCACTTCCAGGTGCAAACTTTCAGATTATTGTATGTGGGTTTGAATGATAGGCTGGTGTCAGCCATCCAGGGGCTCACAGTCTCCATCTCCAACATTACAGGGATATACCTGTGTTCTTCTTATTCATTGAAGGGTAATTTTCAGACAGTAAAAATAACTCATGATCACCTTTAGGAACCTCACAAGGATATGGAGCCAGTATGACTCATTACTAAATTACTCAGAGCCTTGATGATCATTCTTAGTATCATTCTCATTATATTTTATGTCAGGTAGCTGGACACATGTAAAGGAATAAGAGTTCTCTCTCTCTGGAATTACTTGCTTCCAGACCTGGAAACAGCACAATGTGAAAGAACAGCACTTAGCTAAATTACATTATTATGAGCTTTATCAAACACCTATCAATATATCCAGAACTACGTCTTCCACATAAAGTGACCTGTCTCTTGGTGCTTTGCCCTGGTCAGAGCTGGACAGAATTTTCTGAAAAGTCCTTGCACAAAGGTGCTCTAGAGTAATATACAAAAACAGTGAAGGAGCTTAAGACTGTCTCTCAGACCTATTCAATTTCACAGTATGAATGCCTTGAAAGAAGGTTTGGGCAAGAAGTTTTCCATGAATAGGGATCAGATGCAGTAAGTTTTGATATACAGGGAGGTAGAATCAAAGAATCATTGGTTTCATCATATGGTTTGGGTTGGAAAGGACCTCAAAGATCCTCTAGTTCCATCCCCCCATGTCAGGAGCAGGGACATCTCCCTCTACTCCAAGCCCCATCCAGCCTGGCCTTGAACACTCCCAGGGACAGGGAATCCAAAACTTCTCTGGCCAACCTGTGCCAGTGTCTCACCACCCTCACAGTAAAGAATTTTAGCATGTCATATAAATTTATCCTCTGTCGGTTTAAAGCCATTGCCCCTTGTCCTGTCACTACAGGCTCTTGTAAAGAGTCCCTCTCCATTGCTCTTGTAGCCCCTTCAGGTGCTGGAAGGTCTCTACTGTAGGTGATCAACCATTTGTAAAACAGGGGGGAAAGGACACAAAAGAAAGGGCATTGACTCCATGTTTTCCTGCTTCAAACTCTGAATTTCCCTTAGCAGAAAAATATGTAATGTCTGGTGTACTTGCCCCCTTCTCAGCCAGCAGCTGCCTGCACTGGATTAGGTGCATTAGCAATACCCAGGTAGCACTTATCAGATGTCTGGGATTCTTCTTTTCCTTCTCAAGTGATTTTCAAATCACGTGAGATCAGAGGGTTGTTTGTCTCATCTTTGTGTTTGTTTTTTTTTTTTCCTTCTAGTCTTTTCTCCTTCCAGACCTTAGCCACTGGTCAATCTACGAATCTGTAACTGTTTTTCTGATGAAGTAGCATGCAATGATAATTTGTTACTGTGAAAGCTGTAATGAGTTTTAATTATGGCTCCTAATGCCCCACACTGTCATGTAAATCTCAATGGCTGTCACTTCCTTGTTCTCCACCAGAGAAAATACAGCTCTTTCCCTCTTCAAACATCTGCATTAGTGCACAGTTTATGCTTGCCTCAGTGGGGCAAAGTGAGTCACAAAATGCCAACCCCTCAGATTATTAGCTTCTCTGACTTAGGCCTGGTGGAGAGGAAAGCCAACATAGTCTCAGTGGACACTCTGAACAAAAGGGAAACAATGCAGACTCAAACAGACATGGCCTTGCAGTTACGCTGGTGCGGTTTTGTTTGTTTGGAGAAGCCCAGCTTTGTGACTTTTGCTGTAATTTTTAGAAAGAAAAACATAATCATCCAAGCAATTACTACTTGTGGGTACTTTCCTGAGCAGTGAGATGGTCTGCTGCACTGAAGCTGTTGGAGTTCTTCCTTCTCATTTCAACAACATTCAATTTCTAGCAGTTTTTACCATCTTGTGATCATGGAACATATAGGAGGAAGAGAGGCTTCTGGTCAAATCCCAGAAACAGTGCAGTAAATAATTGCAGTAAAGTTCTCACTCAGGTCATGTGCTAAGCCTGAAACAGAATACATTTGATTGTATTTTTAAAGAGCTGGGGGCACAGTGGCTGCAGTGCATAGGTCAGCCAGATTTGGAGGTAGACACATGGTTTGCCTCAATAGGAAGCCTGATGGGAAGGTGCAAGGGCAGGCAGGAGCTAGGAAGCCTCACAGTCTCATCCTGGAGGAAGCTCACCAAATGCCACAGGGCAGTAGCAGTAGAGTTTGTGCAGGTACAGTAGAGAGAAACATTGAGAGTCTTCAACTTTCCATTAGGAGGAAGCATTGTTGTGGAGTGCTGATGTTTTCACTGGTTACTATAATGTCAGCTGGGACCACTGTAGTTTTGTAATGTTGATAACTCTTGGGAAGTAACTCTGGGACTTCTAGACTGGGAAATGTAAGTCTTCCAATTTGAGCTCCCTTGGCTTCTCTTGGCTTGTCACCAGCCATAGATTTGTAAGCTTGTACACGAACCAAAGGGAAAGGAACAAAAACACAATGTCTGGGATAGCTGTATGTCTGCTGCGAGGATGTCCCCAAAGGAAGAGCCAGGGGAAACTGTGCTTCCAATGTTTGCTTAGTGTTGTGTGCTGAAATCAGATAATTTCGTTCTTCATTTATTCTGGGTTTTTTTCTAAAGCTTAGGCTGAAACCTAAAATATGATCTCCTTAGTAACTCTGGTTAAACAGAAAAGCAACCCAGCACATAACTTAATGGAAGCTGAGATTTTCAGAGGAGTCAGAGGGGACTGAGCACTCACTTCTGAGGAGGAGAGACTTGTAGTTAACTCCCAACATTTTCCAGGTCTGTGTCTCTATGCTTTCCCTCATGAGTTTATTCATATTGCATAGTGGAGATAATATCTGCACAAATATTAAAAATATGCAGAAATCTGTATTGTTCTTTGATTTTTTTTTTCCAGTTGTTTCTACATCTTGACAGATTTCCTCCTTCTTCCTCTGCTATTAGCCAGCATCATCAGTCAGAGAACAGTGTCAGGACAGCATTTGGTACAGCTGTCTGCTATCACATTTTTTATTGTCCTTATTACAGAAGAGTGAAACCTTTTTCTTCACTAAGCTATCAAAGACATGGTGGGTGTGGGTGTGTATTATGGAGCCAAGTGACAGAGTCATTCTCCTCATTTCAGAGCTTAAAAACACGTTATATATAGCAGGACCTCATCAGGTTGCATTGTCACTGCCTTCCCAATGCAAACTCAGTGGTTCTTTCTGATATTAAGAATCTTTAAAGAGATATTAAGAATATCTCTTTAAAGATATTAAGAATTAGCCTCTCACTTTTGGCTATTTGTGCTTTGGTTTGATTGTAAGTATTTCTGCTTTTATTAACAGGAATGAGGAAGGCATGATGAATTGTGAGAAACTCTTTTACTGAGAAATAGAGAGAAACTATTTAACTAAAAACTGGGGTGTCTTCTGGCATTGACAGTACGCAGTCTGCTTTTACAGGGAAGCTGATGCTACCTGTAGGAGCTGACTGGGATATGAGTTGACTCTTCTGTAGCCAGAAATTTCCATACTTTCCTTCTTCAGCTGTATTTTCCCTGGCAGTAGAAAGCTGAGGGGATCTTTTGACAGCAGTTCCGTCCTGCTAGTGCAAGAGTGGATTTCCCTTCTGAGCTGCCCTGGCCCTGCCCTCTTAGTACTCAAGCCAGGGAGGGAGCTCATATGAAATGTAGTGAGACTCGAGGCCACATTCTGCCTCACCCAACATGGAAAGCTGATGGCTCTTCCCTACCAGCAAAATGAAAGGGTTAGCTAATTCCTGAAATCCTGCTGATGTGGTGAGTGGAGAGTGTGGGTCAGAGAGGGGGAAAGTCTTACAGTTGTAACTCATTAATTTAGAGGGTTTGGACCCCTTGTGATTCCCCTACACTCTGTACAGAGAATTAACTGGAAAACTCAGTGTGGTACAAGTGAGGTCATTTGAGAGGCTCAGGGATAAAGGAATGTGCTTAGCTCTGGAGGTGGGAATGCTCAGGTGCTGCCTATGGTGGGCTGGGGATGTAGAGCTGCACTTTCAGAGCCCATTGCACGGATACCCGGAGAACCACAGCGATGGGCCCTGTCAGCACAGCTCACTCCTCAGGCTCAGGCAATTCAATCTTGCAGCAGGGGAGAAAGCTGTGTTTTCAAGGGGAGGAGGGGATAGTAAATTGGCAGCTGGAAAAGATGCCATAGCTTAACTTCTGTGATCTAAGATGCTCCAGCAGAGATTACTACAGCATCTGCTTTGCTTGTCTTGTGCATACCTACATATTCATGCACAGCTTTCTGATTTCTCAGGAGATGGCTAGTGAGCTGTAAACCACCTGCTTTAGATGATGGGAGACGAAACATCTTTTCATGTATTTTCACCTCCAAAGAGTTTTTCAGGCTTACAGGAAAAGACAGGTCTTTTAAAAGGTGCCCCTCTCCTCACCTGTTTCCTGATAAATGCAAAGAGGAATAGGAAATTTCCAAAAATAAGTAGGTACTACAAACTGGTCTTTCTGAGGAATAACACATCTCTGTACAGTCCCTATGAGCTAATGCCACGTGAAGGAATGTAAAGGAGTGACGTACAGTCCTGGCAGGATGTGGGTGGCCTGCAGTGAAGAAAGGTTCCTGACACATCCAGAAAGGAGTGTGGAATGTGCTCCTCAGTGAATCCAGGCCCTTTTCTGTGACGCCAGCCAAATGAAAGGAACTACAATGATGGCATTTGAGAACAGCCAGAGAAGTGAATGCCATGCGACTGTCAGCTTCCCAGGGCAAGGATATAGCACAGCTCCTCAGACCTGCCAGGGAGGCTCCTGGAGTTTATGACTTAGAAGCTGCAGGCTGCAAAAAGCCGGAGTGTGATGTGTGCTGCACGACATGCTACAAAGTTTGTCTTGCAGAGCAGAAAAAAATGAAGGACACTCTTTAAAGTGTTCAATGTGCAGCCCTTGTCTGGGGGGAGGATATTGCTCAAATTTTCTTGATATTCTGAGTACACCAACAGTACAAACATCTGGGCTATTATTCAGTTAAATCCATCTAAAATATAAGTTGGATTTCTGATGTTGAAGATTTTACCTTTTTATTCCAATCCCCAAGAGAAATCACAATAGTACATGGCAAGTTGTTCCCTTTGGATACATCCCAGATTTGCTCTGCACCTGGCAAAAGACATCCAGTCTTTTTTTCCTCTGTTTTCTTTCTCTTCCTCCCTTATCTTCCAACAACTGTCTTAAAATAATCATCTGCATTCAGCATCTCACTCGTTACTTGAACCCTGATTTCCATCCTACTGGTTGTGTTACTGTGGTGAACATGTGGTGTTCTTAGTTGGTCCTTGGCTTTCTTAAATTGCACCTTACCCCATGAATGGATCTGTGTTAAGGCAGAGAATCTCAGCAAGGGCCTTGCAGGTTTGACACACATGCTGCAGAGAGATTTTTTTCCTTTCTGTGTTCTCTGCCACCCTGCTTCTCCAAAGAGAATCAACATGTTTTCAAGCCAGTGTTCAGCCTCTGCTGCCTCAGCTCTGAAGCCTCCCAGGTGCAGCAGTCATTCTGAGGTTTGGCATTTGTGTTCTGGCAAAAGAAATCAGAGTGGATTTTAGAAAGTTTCTGAGCACTTGATAAAAAGGAAAGGGACAGTCTTCAGTTATAATGATCTATCAGGATAGAAATTGGTGGTTTTCTCTTTTTCACGGCTCACTTTCATGCAAACTGGTGCACATACTGCTTTACAATAGCACCTAGACACTCCGATGTGCAGCAGATGCAAAGAAATAAACTTTTGCTTAAAAAGGCTGCGTTTAAGGTGGTCCAAAAGTTATGAACAGATTGTTTACTTACATACATTATTTTCAGATTCCTTTCAGGGGATTGGAAGGGTTGTTTGTTGATTTTTTTAATTCATGTTTAGAGTAACAAAAGAAGTAATTTCATTTTGTTCTCCCATTTTTAACATTTAAATAAATAGAGATATCAATGGATTGTGTTTATAGAAGTTAGAATGTTAAATGGAGACATCAGTCAAACTTTTCACAAAATTTTCATCCCTTCTTGATCAGTTCACTCTCACTTATTGGGACTTATTTGTGTTTCAGTGCAATGTGTGATGCATTTAATGCTTGAGCAGCTCTGCACAGAAAAATTACCTTTCTTCCATAGAAGTCTCTTTAGAGAAAAGCAATTATAAGTGCTTAAATTGAAGGATTCATGGCACTATTTTATAGCAAACTTCTGGCCACAATCCCTCAGGGCAAAGCACATACTAGCCAGGCAGGCAGGGCCAACCTCTGTTGCAACAACCAGAGATGCTCAGCACCACACACAGGCAGCACAAGCAGAGGAGCAAACCTCTTGATCCAGGCCTGTCAGTGACATAATGACAAGCCAGGAGTTTGTGTCACCCTGCTTGTACAGACACAGAGCATGTGTGGCAGCTTTTCTTTGTTTCCGTCAATGGCCATATTTGGGGGTCATCTCAGTCTCCACCCAGTACCTCCGTGGCTTCTGCCCCTTCTTATCTGCTGAAGGAGTGGACTTCGAGATTATCAAAAGGATAAGCGGGTAGTTAGAGAAAAGAGCCATGAAAGGAGAAAAAAGGCATTTCTACCTTAGAGATGGGAACTGCTCAGTGCCATATGGGAACGCCACCGCATAAGCGCTGCTGGGAGAGCTGGGGTAGGACCTGCCACACTTGGGCCTCCCTGTGCCCCTTTGTCCTGCAGGGAAATTCACTCTGGGGGAGAGATTTGCAAAAACTGAGCACTCGTCTAATCACCAAATTCAGGTCTTGGTCTGCTTCCTGTTGAATTCAAAGACCTGACTTGCACCAGTTTCCATAGTGCTGGATGGAGACCTGGAGAAGTCAGTATTGCTGGGACTGCCCCCCTTTGAAACTAGAATAGCAAATGTAGAGAGAATGCAGAGAAGCAAGCACCCAGAGCTGTGTTTGCAAGGACTAATATTTAACACTGAGAACATAAATAGTCCTTAATTGTTTAACAAAAATGATTGTGATCGTAAAGCTGGAATGGCACAGGGGCTTCATGCATCTTCGAAATGTTTTGACATAACAGCCTAAACGAGGATTTAATAAAGTTCTTGTGCTCTAAAAAGTACTCATAATTTTTGCTTAATTTCTACATGTTTTCTCCCTCTTTAATTGTAGTTCAACAAAGCAGAGGGACCAATCTCAGATAAAAGTAAAAACACCAAGATTAAAGTGCGCTGCTGTTTATTTTTAAGGGCAGTGGGTTAATATGAGCACTCTATTGTTGATGTCAGCATCACAAGCCAAAGATAAACACCACTTTTCTGCACTTACATCACATTTTCAAGGCATTATTCTTCATTAACAAATATTTTCTTCTACAATGGAAAAGAATGACTTTGTCAGAAGCTTATTGGCTTCCAATCACAGCCAGTTTGTGCCTCTTCTGTAAAATATTTCTTTTTATCATGACCTTTCTTTTAAGTGTAATTTTTGTTTTAGTTTCCTTAAGTTCTGACTCTTTTTTACAATGAAACTATTTCTTTATTTTTACAAAATAAGTTTATTTTTTAAATGCATGTATTTTGTGTTATTGTCCCTTTTTTGCCATTACGTCTAGTAAGATATTAGAAACTTGATATTCTGGCTACTCTAAATCTTTCAAATGTCCTGTGGGTAAGAGATGATAATGTTTTTTTACAGAATTGTTTCCTATTTCTATTTTCCTTCTCTTACTCAATTTGTTTTTGGAGACTTTAGTTGTTTTATGAGTAAAGTCATGTAGCAATTTGCTTCAGAAAGATGGGGAGATTATATCTACCTAAAGAGTTACAAAGACACTAATCATTATCATCTTTCCTCTTGTCAATTTTTCAGTGTTCCTTTAAGAAATTTATCACCTGTGTTCAGGTACTTGTGTCCTCCCATAAAAATTCCAGCATGTAATTAATGAATAGCATGCTTTTCTCAAAGAAATTGAGAGGTTTCAAAGATATGGAGAAACATATTTGCTTTTTATTTGAAAGGCCTTTCTGCAGACCACCAAGAAGCACATCCTACAGCTGACAGATGTTACATACTTCTGATGCTGTTGTGTAGAAAGCCAGGCAATAAAAACTGTGATATGTGAAATAATATTTTCTTGCTGACAATTTATTTTGACCTGTACCTCTTGCAGGATGGTCACTGAAATGTATCTGTCCCTTGCTTAAAAGAGATATGTTAAAATCATATCTCTTGCATCTTACTCATCTGGAGTGGCACATACAGGTTGTAGCTAATATTATTCCTCTATTGCTCCCATTGTTCTTCAGATGAGGATGAGTCAGAAAAAAAGTTTAATTTTTTCAACTTAGGAAGTAAATTTAGTTAACATAACTTACTGAGACAAAAATCCCATTGCCCAGACCT
Organism: Molothrus aeneus; assembly: GCF_037042795.1. Lineage (NCBI taxonomy): Eukaryota > Metazoa > Chordata > Aves > Passeriformes > Icteridae > Molothrus > Molothrus aeneus. Next base: position 13,602,359 of record NC_089649.1, read on the forward strand.
AAACTGATTCTCAGTTACTGTTTTCCTATGTGGAAATTTAGAAATATTTTGTCATTTTTTCCAGTTCAGAACACAAAGAAAAATCAGTTATCTTGACATCCTTCTGAAACATTTTCCTTTCTTCTTGTGGCTCTAACTCACAAAAGAACCTACTCAAAAGTGCTAGAGTGGTTTAAAAAAAAGACTAGAAATGAGATTACATGATTTAAAGCACTGACTCCAGTTTACCTGCCTCTGCTTGCATGCCACATTATAGTCACCAATGTTCAAGAAATAATTTCACCAAGTAATTTTGGACAATTAGAACAACTCATCATATAATCACAAGACAAAAGAAGCCAATTTATTACAAGAGATTATTTAATCTGTAATAATTGTCATCCTTTAAGTATCACCTCGTATATTCTTCTGGATACAAATATGGTAACAGTGAAAAAAGCTGAGGACAGCTAACTAACTGCTGTCCAATAAAATAACCAAATCTGAATGGTTCCTGGTTAGTGGGATAAGAGTTATTAAGAAGACCAACATATAGTCCAAAAATAACTTCCTTTGGCTACTTCTGAAATATTTAGCCATGTATGTTGTATTTTTGGGAAGGCCACATAGGAAATCAAAACATTAGAGGTTAACTTGCTGTAATTAAGTGTGTGAAAATATGTGCTGTTATACAATCTGGTTTACATACTCCTGTAACCATCTTTCAACATGTAAATCCTGTATTTGCATGAATATACACAGCTTGCAGACTAGTGTACAAAAAGAGACTATTGTGATGTTCTAGTCCAGCCTCCAGCCGGAAATGTTTGTTTGCATTGAGTATTTGTATTTGCCAGTCTATTTGTATGTCCGTGTCTCCACCCATCCCTCAGTTGTTAAATTTTCTGAGCAAAAGTTCATGCTTCCTCAAATTTTTCCATCCACCCACTTAACTTTGAACATCTCCCTCTCCCTGGGAAAAACTTATCTGAATTCTTTGATCTTCCAAATTCTTCTTCTAGGACAACAGACATCCGATTTGACCTGTACGTGTCTGCATTTGCATGAGAATAACTTTCCCTCTTCCTACATATATTTGGGAAGAAAAACAGAAGAGTGACTTAGCAATGTTCTCTTATTGCATAGATGCCATAGTAGCAAAAGTTCAAAATATATTTGATTGTAACTTCTCTAAGTTGATACCTGAAACACTCTCAAGATTTCTTGTGTCCAAGTCAAAAGTACTTCCAGCCGTAGAAAACTTACATTGTTAGTCTGTACTGGTTTTTCTGTTTTGATTTGTTTTATCATGAAAGGTAAGAGAAAGATGTTTCAGCCTAAAGCAGACTGGGACCAGTAGGCATCAAAACAAACTAAAGGGAATTCTCACTTCGTTTACGCTTATTGAGAAATCTGATACAGTGGGTATGTGTTCTAAACTAATCAGATTACAATATAATTGAATTGGGTTGCTCATTTTCAGCAGCAATCTTGCATTTATAATGAGAAGAGTTTAAACTTGAAGTAAAGTCATACTGCTTTTCTCTGGCTTAATATGCAGTTATCCAAATAGCAATATTATAGGTAATGAATTCTGAGTTAATCAAGTTGTTGTACCAATGAGCTTGGCAGTTCATATTCAGTTTCAAGTTCATGAGATTGTTTATGGTCAGCTGCTTAAAAAGGAAAGTCTTCTCTTCATCAAAATTGTAGTCTAGTTAGTTCTTGTTATTTGTGTCAAGATGAAGTTTGGAGGAGAGAAACAGAAATTAAAAGTGGAATGATAAAGTTTATTCTCAGTCAAAAAACTACTCATTTAAAGGAGCCTGTTTGTTTTCTGATGCCTTCAGATGAATCAACTTTTTGCTATAGTAAAATACAATTTTACTATTATTCTTTCCAGACTAAATCAGCTGTTTCACCAACCAGTTACAAAAAGTTACATGATCACACATGCTCTAGATTTTTGTGCGAATGTATAGACCATGACATGAAATCATCCACAAAGGGAGTAAAAGTCATCATGAGAATATCTTTAAATGTTTGTGCAAAATTCTAGATGGTCTTCGCAGAACCTTTGAACGTTTTCTTTTCATCTGCAGTGTGGGAACCTGTTGAGTATAAGTGGGAACTTTGTCTGTTCCTGATTCATTCCTCTAAGTACTTTGAGTTTAAATATCCACTTCCAATGAAGGTGTCTACATGCTTTGACAGATTCAGTGAAATATTCCTAGCCAGTATAAAATTTGCTATGAAAAAAATTTTAGACCAAAATCAGATTGGTTCACAGATTTGGTCCAAGTAGCTTGAAATCTAAAAGACACCACAGGCTGATGAAGGTCCATAATTTGTTCTCCCCACAGTGCCAGTGTGAGGGACAGATGCAGTCACACACTCCAGTTAGCAGGAAAACTTTCCTTGGCTGTGATGGACACAGGACTGACCCCAGTGGGACTGATGTCCTCAGCAAAGGACAGCATTTGCAAGGTGCACAGACTAGCAGACAGAACTGGGTGCCACACCAGGAATGCAGACATGTGGTGTGGAACAGGAAAGGTCGGCTTTTCCAGAGCCTGAACCAGAGCTTATACCCACAGCATTGGATCATTTGCTGGGATGGGGAAGGGGGGGAGAAAAATTGACCTGGGTGGTGGATCTGTGGACTGCTGGTGTGTACACTCATATGCTGAACCATGTGAGTGTTAACACATGGTCACCCTATCAAAGGTCTGTATATGAAACTCAGCTGCTGGAGTGACAGAAGATTTTGTGCTGTTAGTGCACACTTCATTAAAATACCAGCTGAAATCCAACTCTGAAATCCCACAGTTTGTGTTAGTTGATAAAACTCAATTGCCTCCAATTACTGTTAGTATGGCTTTAAAATAATATTTTGTTGTAGTAAAGGTCCCTTTGTGATGGGGAATAGCTGGCATTCACAACTTGAAATTTGGGAAAGAGTGTAAATACACAGTGGGGCAGGGAATATGATCAAGACTGCTTTTACCACTGTGCTCTGCATCTTCCAGCAATAGTGCTGTACAAAACCAAATCAGGGATGCAGTATTGAACAATGGAAAGGTTAAATGTTTTTGCCTCCAGTATTTAAATGAGCTTGTAATGAAATAAGGAAAACTGTTGCAAGCCCTGCTTGGATACAAGAGGCAGTTTCATGATCTGGAGAGAACTTGTCACTGCTTTGAGTAGTTTTTAATCCTGCAAAGCACTTGTATGAAGATAAGCCTTTTTCTCACTTTAATCCTCAGGTCTCATTCATGTACTCAACATTCAGCTCCTTCTCAGGAGTTTTGCAGGAACAGGACCTTGTTAGCTGTACTGGAACATCTGCTGTTGGACATTGCTGTAGGTTCATCCTTTGCCTGTGTGCAGATATGCTCTCAGTTAAAATCAGCTTGCTGCATCAAAACATATAGTGGAGAGATGGGCACAATTAGTTGGGGTTTTTTTCCAGAGCAGCTTGGCTATTCAGCAGGCAACCTTGTGCATGGGACTGACCTTTAAACAGGGGTATAACATTATTGCCCTTAGGTTTCTAGAGGAGCAAAAGGATGTCAGCTCTTCTGTGCAGAATGTACAGTCTTGATTTTATTCTAGGAAAGAAAGAAGAAACGTGATCAGGTTCCTCAAATTTGTATTTCTAAGCTACATAGTAGTATTGTTACAAATATTCATATAAGGTGTTCACAAAAAATGACCTCAATGCATTTGTATATTGCTTTAGCTACAGGCTTCTATTCATGACAAACCATTTTAAAAACATAAGTGGATATCTTATGAAAGTTTAATAAGACTCCTTATTGACATAGTAGAAAATCTTTCAGAAGATTTTCTTTTAGATCAAAACTCTTTGGGCTTCTTGCTGAGAAGTGAGTGTAAGTGACCCCTAGAGTCCTAGCTGATCTCCACTAGTTGTGGATGCAATTGCAGAGAAAAATGGAAAAATCCAGTGATGGAGAGAAGGATGCACTAAGTGAGTGCTTAGGCATTAATCTTTTAGTTTTTATTCTGTTGATTCTGGTCAGAGCTTTAGACTTGGGCTGGGCCAGGACTGCATGCCAGAGCAAGAAAGTGCCAGCAACCATCAGAATTATTTGCTCTTAAATAATGGCTCTATTGTGAAGCCTGCTGGATTCAGGAAGAGTGCTGAACTGCCTTTTGGGCTTCCACAAGGCGCTTTCTCTTGGGCCACAATGCCTGGGTAATGTGGTGAGCCTGAGGACAGGTCCCATAAAATACAGCAGGCTGAGTCAGGTGCCTACCTGCTACCCAGGAGGAGGTGCTGAGGTGTACGATGCCTTTATGCCCCTCAGTTTCCTGAGAGCCACTTGGAATTTTGTCCTCTCCTTGTTTCACTAGCACTCAATTCAAACAGCACAGGTAGTGGGTTCTTGGCTCGCTCACCCCACCAAACACCAGCAGAAGTCCTTTGACTCTTTGCAAAAACTGAAATTTTGCTTTCTGCTTGTAGGTCAGCTATGTGGACCAGGTTAGTGTATATTTTTGTCTGATTTAATACAGAGATCTGAATCACGGGCAGGAATAAGAAGGGAGAGTACTATGCACCAGATACATGCAAAATGCTAAATTATCTCAGATGCTCATGAGTTTGTTAGAAATATCTAGCAGATACTGGGGGTTTCTGATTCTGTTGAGCTGGAAATATTACAGACACAGTCTTTGTTGCAGTATCTGAACATTTCCCCCTGCTGAAACCAGACATGCACAGCAACAAAAAGCAACAGGAACTTTTCACACCTCAAAATAGATTTAATTTGGGTTCAGTCAGAGTTTGGGGCAAAGGTTTGTGATCTTTCTCGTTTTAATCAAAGGAGTTGGCTCATGCCCTCAAAACTTTCATTGTCAGAGTAAGATCAGCAGAATTCACTTGCAGGTCCATTAAGCAAACAAAACCACATTCCCTGCTGTCACCTCAGTTCATGCTTTGGCAATTTTTAGAAGCTCTTTTTTAAAAACAACTTTCTCTGGGTTCCAGGACCACTATTACTGCAGTCTCAGTGGTTAGACATGTTTATATAAACACAAAACACAACATAATGAAGTTCATACATTTATCTTTTGCCACCACAATCCTTACTCTGAATCAAAACAAAACAGACATAACACTGCATTTTGATATCCTTTAAATCAGTATTGAAACCCTTCCAGAATGTGAAAGTTGTTCTGGCATCTCACTGAAGGTTAACTTAAGCATTCTGGAAGGATTTCAATAGAAATGAAAAGGACAGTAAAGAGAGTAAAGCTATTTCAGAAGCATTCCTGAAGGATAATGCTGGCATGCTTGAGAGATTTCAACAGTAGGCTAGAGGGCAGCAAAATTATTTCTAAAGTATTCCTGAAGGAGAACTTTAATAATCTAGTAGTATTTAAAATAGTTCTGCTGTGGTGGTAAAACTATATGGCAAATGTCCCTGACAGGTAATTTCATTCTTTGAAATAACAAGTCAAAGCCTCAAATGTGTGAAACCTGCTGCTCAGAAACTATGTCTGTAAGAAACAGAGAGGCAAAACACTTGCTCTGGAGGCTGGTAACTCTCACTGACAGGAGCTTGAAAGGTGACATCCAGTCCTGTGCAGAGGTCCTTTCTGAGGAGATGGGTGTGTAGCTTAGGGTCCCCTCCACTGCCTCTCTGTAGGTCAGTGAACTTTCTGCTCAGGTGTCAGATTCTCATTTTCATTCCACCTAAAAATCTACAAATCTGGAACATTTGCAGTCTCAAAAGAAAGTGTATGGGAGATCTCACCCAGTGGATTTTTCTGAAGGTCTGGATGCTACCTTTTGACCCTGCTGGCAGTACCAAAAGAGCAGGTTTTCTTATAATGTCTCACTTCTTAGTCCAGCTGACTCAGAGAAACACACAGACACGTGAAAATTAAACTCAGACACAATTTAGCAAACCAAACCTAACGCAACCCAACATTAAATTTGTTTGGGTTGGAACAAATTTTAGCTAGCAATTATAGCTCCTTCTATGTTGTATCCTTAGTGATATGTTGGATTAAGGTAAAGTATATGTTAGAGGTAACCATGAGCCAGTCAATGAGGAGCAATTAACTTGTGCCCCCATCTTTCCCCTCTGTTCTGTGGAGAGAACAAAGGCATAAGGCATTTCAAGCCCTGTCTGTACAAGGAGTGGTCTCATCCACAAGCAGGGCATAACTTGCAATAGGGAGATTATTTTTTATTCTTTTCTAAAAACAACAGACTCACTTGAAAAACAATGACAAATTTCAGTCATATTTGGAAAAGATATGCATTTAGCTATCTTCACCTCATTTATGTGCTTGGGCCACCTTGGTTCCAATTCCAATGGTATTGCCACAGCCTTTAGCACATGCTGCTGTTTACCAGAGATGAATGACCGAATTCATCTAATCTGTTCCCTTTTTGAGATTATATTAAATTCTTTCATTTCAAACAGCCTTCCAGAAACAAAAATGACAGCACACTCTACATAAATTTTTGCTTTAAGCTCATCCATGTGGGCATACGTAGGAAACAGAAATTAATAGAAGTTTCTTGAAATACAATCCTATGAATTTACTGAGAGCTAAACTGTGATTTCCCAAATGGATATTTAGTAAAGATCTGTGTGCTTTTGCAGCTGCATATGATGTTGCGGAAAGTGCGTTCAGAGTCTGGAGCAGAAGGTGCTGATAAAGATGGAAAGTATCCCAAGGGAAACCTCAGACATGCCCTCCGTGAATGTTTAAATGGGATATAGTCAAAACTGTCTTTAACCAAGCTTCCGAGAAAATCTGTAGAGACCACGGGTTGTTCACAGGAACTGTACAATGAATCATTCTGATGGATTAATATTCTCAAAGAAAAATCAAAATCTCTTTGAGAACTGGAGGGTGGGGGTGGGAAATGGAGTCATCTAACTCATTTGTTTAACATTAAATACTTTTGCAGTAACAGCTATCAAATATGGAGTCGCTGCCAATGTAAAATGTGTGGGTTGGCTAATATTCCCCAGAAATGCTCTCTCACCCTAAAGACCATGTCCTGAAACTTCCAGATTCCCACTTATGCTTTACTTCTCTATTACATGATCTGAACTGTGCTGTATTCTTTAAAGGTGTAGTGGTTTACCATCACTGCTGGCCATTGGAGTCCTTTCTTCTTTCTTTTTCTTATAAGGATTATTGCTGTTCACTGGAGTTTCTTCCAGTGGCTTTTCACACTTACGAAATAGCTGTTCCCAGGTCCTGATAAAGTCATCATTTGCATAGCCTGACAAGGAAAGATTAGTTTTATCAGCGTTTTCTGTAAGGGGATGTCCTTCAAGGACAGCCCCCATAAAGCAGAGGTGAATGCAGCAAACGGAGTGGCATTAATCATCTTCACCATCAGAAATAAGGAAGAATAAATAAATAAACAGCTTAGCATCATGATCAGGTATCAGGAGGTTACTTCAGGTCGCATAGACATTAAATGCAATCCCAAGGATGTCAGGACCAATGCTACAGATATTTCCATTACGGTGGCTTTGGGAGTGGTGGGGAAAGCTTGGCTGGAGGTGATAGAGTAACGTTATCAATAATAACAGGGTGTATATTGTGGCAGCACAGCAAGCTGGTCCTGGGTGTGAACCTTGCTGTAACTACAAGTGTTAGGGCTTCCACATTTCAGTTTGGAGCTAGTGATGGAGAATGCTGATGCGGGGACATCCATGGGTTGTCTCTCTCATCCTCTGGGTAGTTCATACAGAGTAGAAGAAGTTCTAATATTCTATTATTCTGTTAATATATTATTAACAGAATAATAGAAGGAATATTGATTCCTTCTATTATTCTATTAATAATAGAAGGCATATCATCAGGGTGGCTTGATGAGTGGTGTTACAAGTTAACTAATTACTCAAAAAGAAGATGGTGCCTCCCACTAAGGAGGATGAGATGCCGGGACACGGGGCTGAGGAAGAGAGGGAAGATGTCATGATTAGCTGATGATGCCTGGAGTCAACAAACTGGCACCCTAAAAAACAACCAGATTATCAGAGCCAAGCTTCCCACAAAATTCTACAACTTCTAAGCTGAGCCTTCTGCTCTAGGTTAGCAGGGGTGATGTTGTTTTGTGGGTCTGGAAAACACAGACTCTGGCAAAGATCCTTCCAGGCACTGAGATTTAGCAATTTCAGTACTGGGAATTTGTAGCTGTTGCTTCCCAAAAAAAAAAAAAAAGAAAAGAAATTGACAAAAATTTTTCAAAAACCTGTTCAAGTGTGTAAATTTGCACATTGAGTAGCTTCAATTTAATAGTACTGAAAGTGTGAACACACATATTGCCAGAGTAGAACTATCCTGCATTTTTTTATCATGAAAATTATAGTTTTTTTCATATTTGGAAGAGTGACTGTCTTTCAAGTGAAACTGTCCTTTTCTAATTATTGATAAAAGGCTTTTTAATTATATTAGACAAAATCCTTATCAAGATATTCAGTTTAGTGAAATTCTAAAGTCGGAAATCAGCCTCTAATTTTAAAATGATGAAAAATAACAAAATTATCTGAAATTCAAAATGAAAGTAGATTTCTGTCCTTACCTAGGAAATCGACTTCAAATGAACAAAGTTATCAATGAAATCCTTCCCAATTTTGTTTTTATTCTGATATGTACTGAGAAAATAATTTAACTGCTTCTTCAAGGGCATTTTATATATTTAGCACTACAAAGGAATCCTGAAGGCTTTCTGGTACAGCTTGCTACTGGCATCTCTTTGTTCTTTTCATCTTGTTTAAATAGTCAGAATTTTAAAAAGCAATTTAACTTTATAAAAAGCTAATTTGATTTATTTGTGTTATTTTTATTTATTAACCAATTTTCTTCTGGGTTGATTTTCTTAAGTGCTAAGCTTCATAATGGAAATGCTGACACAACTTTAAGTATAAGGGCAAATGCTATTCTAATAATTCAGCTGAATAAATACCAGCCAGCATTTAGTTATTTTCCCAGGAACTGAATAAACAGCCACTTCCTTCATACTGTCTCTTTGTAAAGCAAAAGTTCTACAGCCTGCTAATAGTCACTATGAAATTTTCTATTAAAAAACCTCCAACCTTTTTTTTTTGTTTATTCTGCTAGATCTTTGTGGTTCCATATTAGTCACGTTAAATCCTGCCCCACACACACACACACAAAATGAGAAAAAAAAAGAAAAAAACAACCAACCCACTGAGTCGGCATTGAGCCACAATTTTGGCCTATTTCAAAAAGCACTGGTTTTGAATTCTGTCACTTATGGATGAGAAAAAGAGAGTGAGCTCAGCTGAAAAATTCAGGTGCTGATCCATGTTTCAAATGTTCGGAATTATTCTTGAATAAATTAATATTGCAATACTGTGGTTTAATGAGTTAAAATTCTTCACAGCAAACGATAACCTGATCCTAACATGATGTCTGTATGATTTCATCTGATATAACAACCTACTGCAATGCTGCAGGTGTCACATAATGTCACAACAGGGCTGTGTTTGTAGGAATGGTTTCACTCTGCAAGTCTCTATTGTGCTAGAGAAGAGTAAAAATTAATTTTGCACTGAAAAAGTATGAAGAGCTTGAATTTTGGGATTTTTTTTTTTCTGCAAGATAGGAGTAGCTTTTCCTGAAAGTTCTGCAAGTGAAAGGGCAATTTCTCATGGGAAGTTCCAACTCTGAGTTGTTTAGAAGAGCTAATAAACCCTGGACGTACTCTTACCTAGAGATTACTGACAGGTGCTTTTAACTCAGTTCTGCCTAGAAAGAGAGAGAATGATTGAGAAAAAGAGATAGTCTTATAAATCTTCACTGATGCAAAGTTTAAACCTCAAATAGTGGGATTTGCTCAAGCTCTGTTAACTCCAGTGCAGCAGCCAACCCCCCTACCAGTGCCTCTGGATTACCCTGTCAGCAGCTGAGGGAGGCAGGCTCTGTGTAGAGCCAAACCTGCCCCAAAACCGTGGTATAAAAGCAGGCACGAGGCTGGGTCCCTTGGCAATGGGAATATCTATCAGGTTCTGCCGTGTGCCTCTGCTCACAAAAGTTGAATTATTCGGATCACGCAGCTCCTGTTTTGCATGTCAGGCCTTCCCTGTTTCCATTTCACTAATAGCTACACCACTGGGTGGATGGTGTGACAGCTCCTGAGTTTATATAGCCTTAAACTGTACTAATTACTGGCTTTTAAGTAACTAAGAGTTTTTATGGCATCTTCATTAGGGTAATAGTAAGTGGGTGGATACAGGCATCAATCAAATGAAATGGTAGATTAATTGCATGTGGTATTTCAGTTAATTTGTCCTGTTAATTTCCTGATGATGTTTGCAGCTGTTGAAGAAGACAGCCTCCTTTGTGGGAATGAAACCAGCTAGCTGTCTGATCCCCTCCCATTGCGGGTGCTTGCATGTAAAACCAGCAGTTTCAGCTTGGTTCCAAAGAGTTTTGATCTCATTAGGTCAGCTCTGAGTTACAATAAGGGAAAATAATGCCAAGCAGTCAAGTCTTAGTTTGATGTGCTTCCAGTAGCTTTTTAAAGAGGTTTTAATGACCAGCTTGGAAACTTGAAATAATAGAAGGAAAAATATAAACAGTTGAAAATGGGGCAAAAGATGTGCCACTCTGGCCCTGACCACCCTGACCAGTATGTACTTTACTGCTTTCCTCTCCTGATGACAACTCTATGAAGTAAGAAAGGGGCAGCCCTTGGGAAAGGCTGGGGTGGGCATCAAGGCTCTGACAGCCTCCTGCAAAAAGAGTTTGTGAAAGCCCTGTAGCAAGAGGAGAAGAAGAGGAATGATCTCTGGGAATGGACACAAACTCAAGATAAAAATAGTGAACTGTAAGAATTTATTTATTCAGCTGAGCAATGGTAACATTAGTTGAAGGCTGGATTCTGTGGAGCAGCCCATGTCACATAAGGAGCATTGCCCAGATGACAGAGCAAAGGCATTAGGAAACACTGACTCGGCTTGGAGGTTTTGTTTGATTTGCAGTGTATATTTTATTGCCATGGATATTCATGCAAGCACTTTCCTAAAACGAGTGGAAAAAGTATGAACTTAAAAAGTTGCTGAAGCCAGCAGGATTGTTGCTGTGTAAATGCAGTAACAAAAAGCACCACATCCAGATTATGACATTCTGTACTTCAAAACCTGTGAGTTTACTGTGCAGTTCAGCAATGCCCGTGTCTCTGTGTCTCTGCCCTCCTGGGAACCCTCCAGGATGCAGACTGCAGGACCAGGAGTGTATGCAAGTCTACTTGCCTGTGGAGACCTGGACTAAAATTCCCAACTCCAATGTCTCTAACAACCAACCTTCAGACACCTCAGACTAATGGGGTAAAGAGTAAGGAGTAAATCCTACTAGCAAAAAGAGATCTATTTTTTTTTAATTGTGCATGTGTTACTGAAGTTTACTGTTATGCTCACGTCAATTTTGGCCATGGTATATACTTCTAACAAACCTGGTTGTGTATGCAAGTAAATAGAGTACAAAGCTAATTAATTGTTATCATTCTCAGCTTTCCTATGACATAGAGATCATAGAAGGCTTGTTGATAATGCTGAGAGAACACTAAGAGTGTTTTACCATGTTTTATTGCAATGTCAGTAATTTTATAAACTCCATTTTTATGGACTGTGTTTTAAAGCTATATTTCTCCCAGGAATGTGTCATTTTGATTACTCTCAACAAGAAATCTTATCATGCCACCAGACAAGCCTTTTCTGATTAAGGTGGAAAATTTGGGTTTGAAAACTTTAAACAGAATGAGCTCTGGGGATTATTTTTTCTCTTCCTTTTTAACAGTGCATGAAGGAAATGGGGAAAGGCTTCTCCATGCACCCATATAATTTAACCCATAACAGATACCATTCTTATAACTGTTTCAACTTTCAAAACCTGACAACAGAAAAATTGAAGTTTATTTTCTTTTTTTTTCTTTGTCCACATAACTCTTTAAATCTTAAGCTAGTTTTGGCAAAACAAAGGAACTCAAGTGAGAGGGGAAAAAAAGAGAAATAGAAATTGGGGGTGGAGGGCAGGAAGAGACCCAGGACTGCCTTTATTCTTTCTAGTAAACAAAAGCAAATGTCCATGAATACTATATCAATATTAGGGGGGAAAAAGAAAAGGTGAAGATGCCCTGGGCAAATGTGGGATTTTAAAATTGTTGAGACATTGGATATTTACTTTCTAGAAGGATGTGTTACAGGCACATAGTGTAACTGTTCATCCTTAGCTGTCTAGAGTATTAATATTTCTTGAAGATACCAAGAGATATTTGCTGGAAAGTGAAAATGCAAGAAATTCCTGTGACTTTATGTGTAGGATTGTTTTACACTTGGCCCAAGTAGCTGAGGCATCCCATCAAATTCATTAAGTGAAAACCCTTCAGTCTGAGGCTTCAGAAGCAGTGTCCAGTTACTGTATCCAATTCTGGAAAGACAGCATCCAGTTCTAAAAGGACCGGGAGCCAAATGACTTAAGTGCTGTCATTGACTTGGAGCAGGGCTGTGAGCCCAGCTTCCCATGCCTTGGAGACTCCAAGTGCTCCAGTACAGCATGGCATCTCCTTGGGGTACCCAGCAGGTTTCAAAACATCACATCTTTATGCTCTGCAAACAAAATGGGGAAATTTAGACAGGCCAAAGGTAATTTTCCAAACCATTTTTGAGGTGAAAAACTCCTGTCCTCATTTTTTATTTAAACACAATCACTTTAAGGCAGAGGTGAGAAAACCCAGGGTTTGAGCATGATTCCATTCCAGTTGTCTATTGCCATCATCTCCACGCTCTGCTTACAGCTTTGATATTATAATGGTGTTATTTCCTGTAATGTGGGGCTATTATTGGACCCATTACTCATAGGCCTTACCCTTGGAAAATGTAAAAGTTAAGATCAACCATCACTAATAATGTATTTCACCTGCTGTTATTGTAAGTATGTGAACATAGTGAGAATCTGCTCTGTGCCTGTTGTTATCCTTTGGAAATATCCTTTTGCACGGTCTCTTCCTCTGCTAAGCAAAGCCTCCATGGAACATAATTATTTCACATTTTCAAATATTTCTCTACTTATAAAATTAAACAAATAGTCTAGTGGTTTGATATAAGAGGTTTTTTTCCTCAGGAAGAAATAAAATTCTGGTATGAACCCTCTCTACATTTCATCTCAGCCCACCCCACTGTTCCTTCTTGCTAGTTTTAAAAAATTCCTTGTGTTTTGAAGTGCAGGTCTCTTAAATGGAGCACATTCTTTCCAGAGATTTTTTTATTTTTAACAGATTAGCAGAAAGTAGTCTCAATATCATTGGGTTTTGTGATGTGTAGCTTGTCAGAAAAACAGAAAAACTCACTTGTTAAAATTTGTTTAGAAAAACTCAGCTCTTCCCTCATCACCAAGGTTGTCTGACTCAACAGATGATTCCTTTTCTTCTTCCCCACCTGCATATCAGCTCATTAAATCAATTTTAGCATTACACTAAACGATTGGGTAACTCAGCAGTGAGAGCCCTTGTGCTTCTTTACGGATTGCTTATTGGCTTTCAAAGAGATTTAAGGGAAAAATAAAAGAATACTGTGTTATACTTTGGAGACTATCCAGAAGTAGAGTCTGAAAGGGCTAAAAAACAAATCCCAGCTTTGTCCAGCCCTCTTAGCAGAAGTTCTCAAAATGTGGATGAGCATCACCTGCAGGTTTTGCCTGTGTTTGTAAGCCCAGGAGTGATAAAGCAGATAGGATTCGCTCATGTCAAGGAGAGAGGCAGAAATCTAGATCTGGCCACCATTAACATGGGCATGGGCAGACAAAATCCAGGGATCTTGGTGTTCTGTCACCCATGCTCACCTTATATTTTCTTTTAGCTACTGCAATAATCACTGTGGCCAAACATTTTCACCATGCTATTAGTGTGATTAAGTATCATGAGAAGTCATCAGCCAGTGAGTTTCCTCCCTAAATTCAATGAATATGAAAATATTCTTCAGCTCCTTCATGCTGCATTACAGCAAGAGGAAAATACATCTTTCAATCACACGTCCCTTTGTTACAGGTCGTTTAACTTTGGTTTCCTATGTATAGGCATATATTTTTAAATCTTCTAGATTGAAATAGTTGTGGGTAGATTGATTGTGAACTGATTTATGATCTGTATTGCACCAGAGAAGTAATTTTATGCATATAGCTTCTCTTACAATTACCTCCACAATGATTTCAAAGGATTTCACTGCTTGTGGGAGGCTGTCAATAAGTGGCACTTGCATATTCATCCATTTCAATCTGAGATTTTTAAAGACCTAAGGGAATAGAACAGAGCCTCTGGAAATTAATATTTTCAGCAAGTTTCCTTTTTCAATTTTTTTAGGGATAACCATGCTTCAGTGAAAGCTTTTTTAAAATTAAAGTATTCCTAAATTCACAAATGCTGAAAGCAAGAGATTTCCACCAAAATGTAGCAATTCTTTTCAGTATCCTTTGTAATTCAGTTGAATGTAAATCTTGCATCTGGGCTTTTGTAGGTATTTCTTTTCTATTAAATATACACTATTCCCAAGTGAATGAAACTACTCAGAAATGAGTTTGTCCTTTGACTACAAGATCAGCTTTCCCAATTTCTTGGATTATTTAACAGAGCTGTGCTTTTAAAATTGCCAGCTTAAAGCTCTCACTCCTGCAGCAAAAGAGTACCTGAGAGATGGTTTCCCTCTATTTCTCTCCTTTGCTCTCAAAGGCCTGAATTCTGCTCTTGTTCCTGGGCCAGATGTTAACAGCCAGTGCCTGCTGCTAGGCTGGCACACTGGCATCACCAAGCTGGTACCACCAGGGAAACAAGTGGGTTTCCAGAAATTTTTGTAGGACACAAATGTCCGGGGACATTTGTGCAGGGAATGTCTGGACTATGTGGCCACGTCATGTTCCTCAAAGAGTTTGGTGCATCACCACATGGAGGTACTTGCTCAGGTATTATTAGCAGTGCAATTATCTCATTGCTTTTTGACAATTATCTCATTTGTTTTAACATGAAAAGGACATTGTCTTGAAGAAGTCATAATACCCACTCCCCTACACCAACAATACCCCAGCCCTTGGGGTAAGTCACTTGATGTGGAGAAAGACTGTGGCAGGGGGACACACTTTTGCTCAAATCTAGACTGCACACCACCACAGTTTTGCAGTCTCAACCTATCTGTAAACACCAGAACAAGCTCTAAAAAAATACACTTCCAAAATTCCTTTTTAATTTGTAATAAATCCATTTTGGAATTTACGAAGGCCCGTGCCAGATGGCCTGGAGCATGTTCTCATTCATATTTCAAAACAGAAAAACCTTTCTCAGAATCTGCAAGCTACGACTTTTTCATGGAGATGATTTCTGTTGAGCAAGGAAAACTCAGGTTAATTAGGCCAAATAAGCTGATGCAGTCAGAGGCAGAGATGCAGAGGTTGCAAGACTGAAATCCATCAAGACACAGTGTCGACAGATGCCCTCTTAACTTGTTTGTTATTTTCTAGGGGGCTTGCCACTTATTTCTAGAGGAATAAATTGTGCTTTTTTGTGACAATAAATGCAGTGATGTAAAAGGTCTTCATTCAGTAGTTACAAGGTGCAGCCCAGCACAACTGCACATTATGAAGACTACAAGGAACCTGCACTAAGGTGATGGGGATACTAGCGGCTTCCATTGCGGTAGTGTAGACCTCTGTAAAAATGTCCTTTACTCTGTGGAAATGAGCATTTGGTTTGGAGGGAACTAAAAGGAAGAACAAAGAATCCCCAAGGTCTCTTTCCAGCTATCCATGTGTTTATAATTTTGTGATCTGAAATCTGAGTCGGGGAGAGCTGGACACTCAGCTGGGAAGAAACACTTCAGGGAGTGAAACAGAGCAATATGACGTACCAGAAGGTGGGGCCTGAAGTTGAGACATTGGCCATCTGAGAGAAAGAAGTGGTTAGCACTGGTAACCAGCACTCTTATGGGCATGTCCAAACTGTGGGTTTATCTGTGTCCCCCACAGGGGCAGGAAATCTCTCTGATGATGACCAAACCCTGGAGCAGCAGTGGGTGTCATAACACAGTCCAGCTGGGACCCCCATGGGCAGAGTCTGCAACGACATTTCTCTTGGGCTTAGAATCGGTGGTCATCTCTTCCAAGGTAATTAGGCAGGTCAAGAATCCATTTCCAAAATTTTTTTCCAGTACTGGATGTGTAACATATTCGCTCCTTTCCCAAAGGATTGAAATCTCTTTTTTCTTAGCTTTCATCCTAACTTACTTTCTGAACTTCTACTCCATTCAGATAGGCACTCCCCTTATGAAATCCCTGAAATATGCAAATAAAATATGAGGCAAGATTTTCAGCAACCTCTACAGAACATCTCTGAGCTGTAAATAGTATTTTGCCTGTGATTTTGGTAATTTTTAGGATATGGTCACCTGCATGATTCACAGCTATCATCAGGGGCTAAATCCAGGAAATTTTTGTATACATCATCTTCTACAGACTGGATGAAGAAAGAGAAATCTTCTTTGTCTGAGTTGTTTCTGATATTGTGGGACACAGTCCTGTGACATCATTTTGCTGTCCATGTTGGTATCCATGCCCAAGTAATTTTGGGGCTCTACAGCTCTACACCTGTTCCAAGCCTTGACAAAAGCATTTTAATGAGAGTTGGGCTGTAGTTGGAGCAAGAGTGCATGTCTGCCTCCCACAGCCCTCTGGGCCGTCACTGCCGCCCTTGGACACTCAGGGTATGCCAGCTCCATTGACAAATTCCATCACAGACAAGGTGTATGTCAAGCACAGATATTCCCCATTTCTGATTGAGGTATCAATCTGCCTTCAGAGAGCGTGACCTGGATTTATCCCTACACAATATTCAGGGCTCTGGGCAAGGAAAAAAAAATGGTAATCAGAGAAGGATCCTAACCAGTTTCACAAAATAAACACCATCTAACTTAGGCTTAGCACAGGGGTGGGTAGCTCTCTGTGAAAGGCATCTCCTACCATAGTGCTCTTGATCTACATTCAGGGCAGTAGTTCCCTGTCTGCCTTCATTTGAAGCTGAGGCATATCCAAAATCCAGTACTGCCTCTTTAAAATGAGTCCAAAATTATGTCTTGTGTTTTGGCTCTGTGGCTGCTCCTTGTTCCTCTCTGCAGAAGGGCATGAGGAGCAGGAGGGGGCTGAATTAAAAAGGATGGGACTCAGGAAAGACTCTGGCCACAGGCTGTTTCATGCCTTTGGACAAGTCAGCAATTTCTTTGTGCCCGTTTAGATAAGTGTGGAGATTTCTCAATGTTTCTACACATCTGGATCTTCCTATCCAGGATGCCCAGCATTCGCTGTTTGGAAGAGAAGTGCCTGGGTGTTCTGCCAAGCACAGTGGACACCCAGCCTGCATAGAATACTGCTGTACCTGGAAACACTGCTGTCCACAAAGCTAAGCTGTAGGATTGTACAAAATGTGGATAACTTCTCTGTCTTGTCCAGTCTTTGATAACAGTGTCTTAGCTTCATTAGAACAGAAGAACTAACAGAACTGCTTTTGTCTTCTGACAAAAAAGCCTTTTACCATCTTACACTTAGTGTTTTGGAGGGCTTGTGGCCAGGACATAGGAAATACTAGGGTTTATATTCAGTTTGACCACAGGCTTGCCAAGTGAGGAGGTGGCTTCATCATGCTGCACCACTTTCTTGTATTTCTTTTTCTCCCTCTGTGTTTGATTAGGTGTTGGCTCCTTGACACAGTGACAGATACCAGAGCCCCTGGCACACTTGGCTTTCCAACCTGGGTGGGTGGGTGGCCTGGGGATGCATTTTCTGCTGCTGAAAAGCAGTAGAAGTAACAAGTGAAGGATATTCCTCCACTCCAGGCTCTTTGCTAAACCTTCCTCCCATTGTCAATAGTGGACTGACAAGGGGACACTCATGTACATGTGCTCTGTCTCCGTGTTTAATGTTTGCTTGGTGCTGATGGGGTCTCCTGGAGAAGTGCTCACACTGTGTTCCTGTAAGGGGGAAGAAAGGCTAGCATACAAGAGAAACTGATCTTTGTTTTTCTTTGGCAATTTTGTGGTGAGAGCTGGGGTTGGCGTGCAGGCTGAGATGTGGCAGGGTAGGAGAAGTTTAAATATAATTACAATTCACTGCTCTTTGCAGCCAGCTCTGTGACTTAAACAAGGGGTGGTGAGAATATTTTTCCCATGGTCTTGGGAGAGCACAGAGGATGCCCATTTACTGAAGGTTTGTACAGATCTGAGAAGGCAGGGAGTTGTGTTTGGGAATTGGAAATAGCCTTCAGGGATAGAGAAGAAAGCAGGAAATGAGCCAAGCTGTTGAATTTGTATATTAACAAAGCAAGTAGGAAATTACTCCCATCCACAGATGTTAGGAAAAGACCCCTCAAACTTCCTAATCAGAAGTCCATCTATTTTCAGTGTTGAGCTATTCAGTCTTCATACACTTTAATTTTGGGAGAAGTAAAAATACTACATAAATATTTTCTCTGTTCTTAGTAGCATATTCCCCAATTTGTTTCAGACCACTGGTTTCTGTAGTGTGTTTTGCCTTCTTGGCTGGGGTAACAGAGAAATGCTCAGAGGCTTGAGCCTCTTTTCTGGTACTCTATTATCTGTGTTGACACTTTTTTTTTAATTTTACCATTTACAGCCTTTGATGCACTTTATGGAACCTTGAGGATGTTTCCATCACAACCTCACTGCAGAGAACACTACTTTGGGTGTCTGCAGAGCTTGTAGTTTCATTGGATTTTTTTAACAGGGCCATGAATGCACAAAATGCAGCAATTAAGCCATTTATTGCTAATTGAAGTTCAAGATGCATTGGAAAGGATGGTAGGAAAGGCACAGTAAAGTAAGGGGTAATAAGTTCTGGTACTTTAAAGATAATGTTTGAGTTGTGTGGTAGTTTGGAGTGTAAAATGTTCCAGCTTGTAAGCCTTTTCCCCGGAAGACTGTTATGTTTTATGAAAAGCAGAAAATTTTTCAGGCACAAAAGTTCTTCTTCAGCCTATCCTCAAACACTTTGTGAGCAAAGGTTTTTTTCTGTTGTATTTGTTTCCCAGAAGTACATCTGTTTGTGTTCCTACAAACCTTGCATTACAGGCCTTCAAGCAAGACAGTGCTATGTCCTAAGCTACTCTTAGAACTTCCCCTGTTATTTACTTAGTGGTTTTACATGCATATGAGGAAAAGATATTCTCTCCCTGCAGATGATTTTGTGCCAAGAGTGTATTACACTCAACATTTTTTAAGTTCTGGATGTGAAAAATTTGGCTCCTGAAGCACAGAGTTGTAAACACTCATGTGTTAGACAGTTAGTTCCACAAGTAAGTGAGGATGTATCACCACAGTTGCATTCATGTTTTTTAAACCACCACAAAACCACATCCAGGTGCTAAATAAAGAAGCTGGTTTTCCACTGAGCTGAATTCTTTAAACTCCTGACAACCAACAGCTATTTAGATTAAATCAGAGTAAGTGGGAGTGTTTTTCCTTAGAGCCTTGATTCTGCTTGGAGTCTTGCTTTGGTTATTTGTGTAAGAAAATGCTGCCCCAAGGTTCCATATCTGCTCAGGCTTCTCTGTTTCACACAGGGGAATTAAGATAAATTATATGGGGTTAAAACTCTTCTTACAAGTGCCTGATAAATCTGAAATAATTTCACAGTATTTTCAGTTCAGATGAGGTAAATCTGAAATCTGGGAAGCTGCAGGCTGGCTGTTCATGCTGCTGAAGCAAGGTGATAAGTGCTACAGAAAAAGCTTCGGGTTCAATTTGAAAAAAAAAAACCCTGAAAACAGCGAGCATGTCCTGTGATTTAAAATGCCAATAGGTTCCTGTGTATCTCTAGGAACAGAGTAAGAGAGAAGCAGTAATTCCAGATGCAGAACTCCAGATGCAAAGCTGCATTAGAAGTGTGGTGAGTGTCTATCTGAAAAGACACACCTGGGCAAGCAAACACACTAATAAATAAGCACACTGGGCTTTGAGCCTTGTGAGTGCTTGTGAGAGAACAGTTGGAAAGCCTTAAATGAGGGTGTCTTGTACGCAGCTGACCAAGTGTGTTGCTTACAGTTACCATGTGTCAAGATGTTTCTTGCTCATTAGTTTTACACTGATGGAAAGCAACTTTAAATCACTCTTTAGAGGAATCCACCGTGAGGCACGCCAGCTGTGTGCCAGATGAAGGAGTTGTAAAGTCATGTTGGGCAGGCAAGAATATACCAGAGAGAGAGATTTAAAGTCATGAGAAAGATAATTACTTTGCACTCAGAGATTAGCCATAGGAAGGGAAAGGGAAGAATTACACTCTGCATTTGTTAGAAGGTTTCCTGCCATCTCTCTGTCCTGCTCACACATGCACACACATGCACACAGCTGAATTTACTGTCAGAGTGTCAGGTTAGCCAGGACTGCCAGCATGGAAGAAATCCTTATGGGATATATTTGCTTGTTACTGAGGATGTGAAAACATTCCTCCTCTCTCATTACTATTTCTAAAATGCAGGTCTGAAGCTGAGGCAGGCAGTGGGCAGCGGGTCACTGGTGGTAGTGAGGAAGGTGATGGCACGGGACCTTGCTCAGGCCAGAAGACAGCATGAATGAGCAACTAAGAATGGACCATGTCATCCCAAACAGGTGCTCAGGGCAAGTTCAGTGCATACACCAACATCTGCATTTCTGCAAATGTACCACTCTACCTGGCCAGCTCTGGCAAGGGGGAGATACTAAGCTGTCTTGTTCAGGGGCTTCTTGAAATGTCTTGTGGCTTCTGTCACAGATTTGCTGGCCCTTTCAGACCAGAGCCTGGTGCTCTGTTCTTTCACAATTATCTCTTCTTCCTTACTGGTCCTTCCAGCTTCTCTGGGTTCTTCTTATCCCTATTTCATTACCTTTATCCATTCTTTCAGACCAAATCACTAGTCTGTTAAGGCACCAATATTATGCTTGCAGTGGGGTTTGGGGCATCTTGGCTGTGTGAGAATATGTGAACTGGTGAGCTGAAGAGGTTGCTGGCTCTCAGGGCAGAGCCCTGGCATTGCTGAGCATGTCCCCCAGCTTGCACAGCTGGGAATTTTGGGCTTACTCAGATGTAGCCCAGGTCAGAGAATCAACTTGGAAGATTCTCAGCCTTGGACACTTGGTCACTGTATTACAATAGTACCTTTGGGCATTGTCTCAGACAAAAACCTGCTATGAACATCAAAAGAGTAAAAAGAAACAAAATTGCTTTTCATGTGCAAAATATATGTCACTCATGTTATGCAACATTTTGTTAAGTGGTGCTGGAACCTCAAATAATTTCACTAGATATATTAGGAAAATGTTTCTGCTTAAAATAATGCAAAATATTTTCCTAATGGAAATCCTTTGAACCCCTTCTAAAAGACCACAAGCAGATGCCCTGATGTTGACACCCTGCTTCCAGAAAGGCCGTGAGTGAGTTGTAGGGTTTGCACTGCCTGTAATCAGCCTTAATGTAACAAAACTCCCCTTTTGTCATTAATTTGGGTTTGATATTTTTAAGTCATTCTACCTAAATGGAAGTACCTTTACAGGGAATTTATTTCTGCCCATTTGTTGGGGCCTTAAAGACTGCAGCTGCAAGCATTTGCCGCCGCCTGCCAATGGCTGTTATAGCCCTATGAAGTCTCCATGATATGACCCAATAACCTACTCCCCTTCCTCCCTTTCATCTAGCTTTGTGCATTGATAGACCTTTAGGAAAGTTATAATTTGGATGTGAAACAATTATTCTAAAACAGACAGAGCAGAGTGGACACACAAATTTATCTTCTCTCTCTCTCTTTTGGTGAAGAACATCTATCTTCCATGACCTCTTGATTACTGAAGCCTTCAAAATATATTCTTTGGTCTGTGACACTGTGCTCAGTGCAGGGCTGAGCATTAAATATCACCCTCTGTGATTAATTGGAAGTTAATTAAATCTATCACTGAAACAATGGGAAGGCAATGATCTATGTAATCACTGAAATAGTAAATGAAATGATGTAAGGGCCGTCCATTTTGCTTATTGACATTGATGGAGAGGTGCCCAGGCCCTGCTGCTCAGCTGTGTTTTCTGCCTGACCACACCAGCCTGCTCAGGCAGACACAAACCTCCCAATGTACCAAGGAAGCAGAGCTAATGGGGGGCTACTAGGCACTGCTTTTCCTTCCCCTTTGCCACCTCCAGATGCTGCTCAAAAGGCCTCTAAGGTAACTCTGGTGTTTTGGACATGCAAAGTGGTGTACCTGAAATGGCAATCCTGAGGGACAAAGCCTTTCAACACCTTTTTCAGATGAATGAAAATGTTGCTGCTGAGATTGTTTGGTAAGCAATGACATGACTTTTAATATTTTACATTTTAACAGTACTTCTTACATGAATCTATAGTTTTTCAAAAGCTCTGAAACTGTTGCTGTTTATTCCAACCTAGCAAGGGATATTGAGCTTGTGATTTTCTTCTTGGTAAGAAAATCTTCTTCTCTTGTTCTTGTCAAAAAATTCTTGTTCACAGATTGTTAGAACAGCACAAGCAGTTCAGAATCCTAGAAAATACACCTGGAAAGGACGTCACATATTGTAGACAGTACTAAGCCAATTTCTCTAGATGTATTTAGGGGAAAATGAAGATAGTATTCACTTCCCTCTTAAATGACGTTACTATAGGTTTCCCATTGGGTGCTATTCTGCAGCATGGAAATAGGACTTCTTTTTAGTGTAATAGGAAATGTTTTATAATAGGAATTTCTTATTTCAGATGCATAATGATAACACCAGGTATACCCTCAGACATCACTCAATAAATCCTCTCTCATTTTGGGAACAAAAGACCAGTGACTTTGAAGGAAATATCAGAATCTCATCTATTCTCTTTCTTTTCTTCTTGCTTCTGGGCACACGTGCACCCCTAGAAGGACAGAAGTCTGTGTGTTTCCTTTTGATAGGATGAGCTCAGTTCCTTGCATTGGCTCCATAGACTCTCAAAGTGCACCTGAAAGATTGAAGACTCCCATAATGAAAGGGGGTTCCCTTATCTTGGCCATTAGTTCAGTTGAAAAATGCACTCTTTAATCAGCAAACATGATCCTTTCTCCATGTGCCACCTTCCCATGCCTGCTTTTCTGCTCCAGACCTCTGATTCTACTTGTCTTGTAACCCTTGGATTTACCGTGGCAGGCTTTACTTTCAGAAATAGAAAGCACCTCCCCACCAAGGTTAAGCCACATAACTGTAAAATATAGTCCACAGAATAGCATATTGGATTGCTTGTGAGGAAAAGTTCTATGCTCAAAGGGTGGTCAAGCATTGGAAAAGGCTGCCCAGAGAAGCAATGGAATTACCATTCCTGGAATTGTTCAAAAAGTGGGTGGATGTGGCACTTGGGGATATGGTTTAGTGGCGAACATGGCAGTGCTGTGTCAGTGATTGGACTTAATGATCTGGAAGGTCTTTTCCGATCTAAATTATTCTGTGATTCTGGAAAATCATGTATTATCCAAAGAGTTTGTGAGAAAAGTTGGGTAAACTTCTCATCTCCCCAGGAGCAGCTCAAGCCCATCTATGTTGTGCTCTGATCCCCAGTACTCATCTCTTTGTGGGTAGAATGTTTTAGTATCTCCAGCAATTATTTCCACAGCAAAAAAGTGGTGACAATGCACGCAATGATGAAAAGGCCTTTCTGAAGACCCATGACTCCTTTGGGAATGAAAATGTATCAGAATGTTCTTTACTTGCCTTCCTAGTTCTTTTTTCTTCCACTTTCTGTGTTCTTTTCTTATAGATAACCAGAGGTGAGGTCCAATTTGATTAAATCAAAACTAAATCCAGCACTAAGCAATAGTTACTGACTAAGCATAAGGGAAATGTTATTTATCATGAGAGCTTAAGAGAACCCTCTCTCAGTGGTCTCCTTGCTAGCACAATAAATTAGTAACCTCACATTATCCTGATAACTAAATGAGGTTCCGAGCACCCATTCAAACCCTATGATCAGAACGTAGTACTTTTCAATTTTTTTTAATCTTTATGTTTGATCTTTGTCTTTTGTTAACCAATATAGGAATTATTTCTGACATGATCAGATGGAAATGGTTTCTGCTTGAGGAAAATTTTAAGTACATGGTCCTCACCTGAACAGAATTGCGTTTTCTTTGACTCTGTAGCTGAATAAAGTATGGGAGATCCTGGTCATACACTGCAAATCAGTTTTACTACTTTTATTTGCTTTCCAGAACATTTCAGATTGGTTTGGCCCAGGGATCTGAAAACTATCTGGTGGGAAGCCGCCTTTCCTGCTTCAGGTGAGCTCACCCATAAGGCACCTGGCCTCTGAAAGGATAGCTGAAAACTCTGCGTGTGAGGTGGGCAGTGGTGGACACTCTGAGCTGACATGTCCTGCCAGGCACTGGGACAGGCTGTCTGCCTGCTTCTGTCAGCAAAAGAAACAGCTGGGACTTAAATCAAACCCAGCCCAGCCAGCAGACAGTGCTAACTTGCCTTTTTTTGTCCCAGCAGCACATTGGTCACCAAGACAAAGCTTCTGGGAAAAACAAACCCAAATTCTTGGGTGAAGAATCTTTCAGATCACGTTTAATATTCTGGGTTAGGTTCCGATAATTTATTATTTATTGAGCTCTGTGAGCTTGCTCAGCAATGCACAATACATAAAGACACAGACTCTATCATAATGGATTTGCAATCTAAATTTCACAGTGCAAGATAGATATTGGTGCATATTATACCTGGTGGTTAGGTCACAGTCTGGTCTCAGAACCAAGCAGAGATCTTTTTAAAAGCTTCTTCCATTAGTAGCCCATTAGAGTGGCATAAACTTTTTAGATTTGAACAATTAATCCCCCTAAAAATATTCAAATGGATACATTGAATATTTTAAATACGTTTAGTATATGTGGAAAATGCTGACCTGACATAACTACATATCTGTGTCCTGCTGGTCACAGAACACTAACAGCAGGGAGTCCAAAGAAGTGATTTCATGCTGTAGTGATGCAATCAGTTTAAAACCTTTGCCACACACAGTTCCCAGCTCTTGCTTCATTTTGGTGCCAGAGCCAGAACGAGCAGTAGGGTGAGAGGCTGATGCCTCTGGCACAGGGCAAATAGACTTTCTAGGGCTTCCCTTGAGGTCTGTTTTGTGTATGCCTCACTGGCATGTGTTTCCAGAAGAAACCTCTGGTGCCACAGGTTATTCACTGCCTTCGTGAAACAACCCCAAAAATAACATCCCCCCAGGCCCTCTAAATCTGACCACCTCTGTTCAAAGCAATGGCAATCCAGCAGTGCAGGGTGGGAAAAGGAGCTTTGCTGGTAGCTGGATCTGCTCACTTGTTAGGATGAGGAAGCAAGGAGAAGCTCTGTTTAACAAAGTAGCTGCTATTACTTAATCCAGGAAGCCATAAATGGCAAAAAGTCCTGGAGAGCTGAACTGCACCACTCACAGGAGAAAGCTGCCATGAGACTTTCTTGAAGAGTAAAATGAAACAACTCAGGCAGGCATGGAAAAGAAAATAATCATCTGAAAAATGAGTAGAAAGGGAGTGAATGGGTTTGAAATGGCAGCAAAATCGGTAATTCCACCAGATGTGGTCTCTCTGTACGGGAAGCAGTCACAATAGTCCTGTCACTATGGGAGGGACTCTTCCTAATGTTATGCAGTGCACGTGCAGCCTCAGGGAGCTCCCTCATGTACACTTTCATGGGATGGCCACGCAAATGCTTTGTTGTACTGTTATTTCTCTGGGCAAACAGACTGTTATTTGATTTTTGGTTCCAAGAGCAAGCTTTTGACTTTGGCTATTAGTGTCTATCAGATCTGCGTGCTTAGAAGAAGGGTGTTCCTGCATTTATTTGTGTGCATTGAAGGGGTAGGTATGTGCCTCTGTGCTAGTGAAGCTGTGGTCTGCTCTCCCTTTTACACCCCCTAGAGTGCCCTGAAGATTGGCCACGGAAGCTTTTCCTACTGAGTCAGGATCCAAATCACCAATGTGGAAATGTGGCATTTTCTAATTTAAACTTTGCTTTTATTTTTGAATGGCAGATTATTCCTTAAATTCCCACTAATCCTTTTGCTTGCTGAGCTCACTCTGTGCTGTTTCAAGGAGCCAGCAATTAGGGACATTGCTGGTAAATTCAAAGAATAGATGCTTGGAGGCTGGGGCCAGAGCAAGAGCTGAAGTTGTCACTTCTCTCAGGAGCTTGGGCATAATTTCTCATCACTGGATTTTTTTCCAGTAAGTTGGCTTCCTGATGACTTTACAGTACAACATGGAGTATGTAGTTTGAGTTGAGGTATGGGTTTGGTAGGAGCTGTGTTTTCCTTTCCACTCAGAGCTGTTCGGGGTTCTGAGCACCGCCCAGCTTCACTCTTGGTCCCTGGCAAAGCCAGAGTGGTTTCATCAAGGCTTGAGTTTATGGTTAAAACCAAGTGTATCTGAGGCTTTCACAACTATTGGTGATATTTGGGGAATCCTATGAGTGTCCCCTGGGATAGCACCAGGACATGGAAACTGCTTACTTTAGCATAAGAAATGGTGCAGGCAGCTTATTCTTAATACATAAGATAAATAGGCAAATACACTGAAATCCAGCTTTACACTTGGCAGTGTTTCTGATAAATCCACATGCTCTCAGCTCATCTTCTCAGTTATATATTGCATGAGAGAAAAATTTTATGTTCTCTAGTGTTTTGTCAAAGGGCTTTTGTGTGGAGAGTGACTCCACAGGGATTTTTCCTATCTCTGTCTGTGGGAGCTACCACAATTGCTAAGGAACATCTTAGCAACAGTATCATTCCCCAGAAAACAAAATGCTACAGAATCCTACAGAAACTGTAGAATTTACTACAATTAAGCTGCTTCCTTAGAAGAAACTTGAAGTGTTTAAGAAAGAGGCAAGAAAGCAGTACACAATTTTTCCTTTTGTGTTTCTCCCACTACCTGGAAATGTTTTGCGAGTTTTTCTGAAGATATACCCATCACCAGCCCTGCAGATCTGCTGAATACTTTGTGGGTTAAAAAAAAAAATAGACCTCATGATTCCCATAGGCCCTCCAACCCTTTCTTGTTTCTAATTTCAAAGGCCCTTTTGAGTGGGAAACAAAAGGTTAATTTTCTCCAGCTTGCCCAGGCTGACTTAATGTAACAGAAGGCAGCAAATTGTATTGATTTAGTGACATGCAACTGTCCAGAAAGAGCTATTTATACATTATTCAGGACAAACACTGTCATAATGGACAAACAGCAGCAGCATCTGGGATGTTAATGTCTACAAATAAGATTATTCTTTGAAAGGATTAGGACGAAGCATTTTGTGTAATTAGATTTCTCAGTTTTAGGAATGAATTGCCTTTTAGCAGTAAAAGCTGTCACTGAGGGAGCCATTAGCTCCTTATAACTGAATTAAATGCATAATTAGTGACATGATCGCATTAGGATTTGTTTCATTTTTAACTAATCCAGGGTGCAGGGGGGGTGGTCTCTGCAGGTCACCACAGCCCTCCTCGGCAGGGCCTGGCCTCAGCTGGCGAGCCGGAGTTGGGAAAAGTCAGGCGCGTGTGAACGGGAGCCGAGGCCTCGGCACGGAGCTCGCGGGGCTATTCATCACTGGGTGCTGGGTGACAGTGACTGATGGGCTCGGCCCGGGCCTGGCACTTTACCAGTGCAAGAATCATACGAGCCAGGGAGCAGAATGACAGCTGGAGCGCCGTGTCAAGTGGTGTAGAGACCAGAGCTATTAATAATCTGTGCCACATGATCTGTGCCGCCAGAAAACAATGATTTAGACATTGGTTAGAATAAAGATTTCACATTTAGTATGGAGGGACTAGCCTAGCACCGGAGGAATAAATCGCTATTCAATCAGCATGTATGAAAATAAGGCAATGAATACATTAGGGGCTAGCAAAAAGGAGGGGAGCGCCTTAGCCCCGGCCCAGCATGAATCCTGTTAATCAGGTCTTCCTGAGGCTTCTGTGATGGCATTAAGTGGCACTGGAAGTGCAACTCTTGAAGCCTATCACAAGTAAAACAGCAAGGAAATCTTGTAGATCTCAAACTTCAGTGCCCTGTCCTCCTGGGCCTGATACACCCTCACATGGGCTGCAGATCTGTCAGATCACACCCTTCTCATCTCAAAAATGCACAGCAGATGCTTTTTGCTAAGGAAATCCTTCCTGCAACCATTCTCCTGGTCCATCGCTTGGACAGGTGTATTTTTTGCTGAGTTAAAAACTGTTTGGATAGCAGAGCCCTGAGAGAGGCGGTACATGGAGTTACATCTAGTTGGCTGCCACTATTCCCCAGGGCTCAGCTTTGGGGCCAATCCTGTTTAATATCTTTATCAATCATCTGGAAGAGGGGATTGAGTGTACCCTCAGCCACTTTTCAGGTGACTTCTGCTCTCCAGAAAAGATGCAGAAATACATGCTTAGACTCTCCACATCATGTACCATGAGGGTCAGTAGTGTAAGTGTGGAGGTTTGGTAGGTCTGCAGCCACCAGACTTCTGTATCTATAGTTCTGCTTCAGGGTTTTTTTGTAATAGTTGGAGCTGTAGTATAAAGCAGCCTTAGTTCTGTCTCTCCTCTGTCACCTAAATACCAGTAACAAGGCTGTTTTACACATTGTACATTTTTCCTATGCCCTATATACTTCCTGCAAATAGACTTAGATATTCCTCATTACTCGATGGTCTCTATATGAATATCTTAGTTTGACAGAATGAATGTCACAGCTCAAATTCTCAGAGAAGGTCTGGTGCAGGTACCAGCTGAAATACTTATGTTCCTTTCAGAGATGTGTTTTCAGAGTTTAAGTTTATTGAGACTTTCTTGTTGGACTCAGGTAATCATCATCTGAATTCCCGTGATCCAGTTGTTTTGTGATGTTACCACTGGTGTCAGGTCTTACTGAAGACCAGCTTTTGGTTATCCCAGGTGCTGGCTGCTGAAAAAACATAGTCCCAGCTGGAATAATAGAACACCTTATTCCTTTATGCTCCTTACCATTTGTCAACAAGTGTGATTTTAGGTGTGTAATGCAAAAATGAGTATTGGCAGAGTGTAACCAATATGAAAGTGGGAGGTCAGAATAAACCTCAGACTTGTTGGAAGAGCAGCAGAGGTGCACTTGGGAAGGCCAGCAGGTGTAGGGACACATCAGCTGGTCCTGTTTCCCATGTTTGACTGTCACTGAGGGTCTTTCAGTGTCCCAAATTCTTTGACTTTTGACTTCTCCTTTTTTTTTTTCCCTTCATTGTTTTCTTGCAACTGCTTTCACCAGCCCTGAATCAAACACTTCAATGAGTGATAATAACTCATCCTCTGGTGGGTAGCTTTTTTCTGTTTGTGTTTTTTGCAATTATAAATTGTGTAATCTGAGCTCTCACAGCCAGAGCTTAATATATTTGACTTTATTGCTTTTTGTTTTATGGAAATAAATTACTGCTCACATTCTGACATTTAAATTAAAGGATCTGCACTAAATCTTGTGTGCCACAATAAGAAATTAAGAGAGCTTTTCTTGCTAAACAAGCACAGCTGGAAGCCTCAGTCCATCAAGGACTCAGGTCCAATTAAGGCAGTTACAAAGGGGACAGCGTATTTGGTCCATTCTGTGCTTCAGCATCAGTCAGCTGGGCCCTAGATGCCAACGGGGATGAGCTTCCCCAGCCCAGAAGAGGTCAGCTGGGGAGGATTTCTGTCCATAGGAAGTGCCTCACTGGTTTCTGAGGGGCTTAAGTTCCCAGTCGCTTGTGGACAGGTTCATGAACAGACATATTCATACAACTCGTCTGTGAAGTGATACCAACAGGGGTTCCCTGCTCAGATCTGCAGCCCCCAGAGTTGCACAAGCAGACAGAAAAGCTGGTTTAGAAATGGCAAGCCTTTTAGAAATCACAAATTGGGAAGTGGATCAAATGCCTCTTGGTTAGAAAGCTGTTCCTGTGCCTGTGGGTGGTGATTTCAAGCTTCTCTTTGCTGCATGAAAGACTGAGATGCTCTGTTTTGTGCTTCCACAGAAAACCTGAGGCATTTGTGCAGTCCAGCCACTGCTGGAATATTTCATGTAACTCACAGTAAAAACATGGGAAGCACTGCAATTCCAGTTACAAAAAAGGGCACTTTTTTTTTCTTTCCCTTACATATTTTAACTTTATGTATGCCTTCTTTTACACCAGTCAAGGTCTCTTTTACCTAAACAAGAGCAGCAATTTCTGTTCCCAAAAGTGAGCTTCATTGGCTAGAGCCAAATCCTGGGTGTTGGAGAGAAATTCTGGAAGGAGTAGGGCCATTGTGATTGCTCAGAGGTCCAACTTTTTCTCTGCACCTGCCTACCCTAAAGCAGTTTTTCTGTGTTAGAAGCCTGAATATGGCATGGAGTTTCAACCTAAGGAGACTGTACATTTCTAAAGGAAACATGAGTAAAAATATATCTTTTTCAGAGTTAATAGAAAATCAGATTTTTTTTTGTGGTGTCTGTCTTTCCTGGGCTTGAGTCCAAGACTAAATGTGAGCAAAGCTTTCCTTTTACTTCCTCTTTCCATCTGGACATAGCAACATGATGCAATCCTGTGCATTTGGTACCTTCAACACCCTGTGACCTGTGTTAAGAAGGGACAAGGGGAGCAGGAGACAGAAACAAGGGAAAAAAGAAAAAGGGAAATTAAAAGGGGGAAAGGAGAAGGAGGAGAGAAAAATGGAAAAGGAAAAGGAGAACTGAGGTCTGAGGTGGGCTGTAATGCCTCTGGTAAAATTGCTCTATAATAAGTTCAATAGTTGAAGTCAACAGGGAACTGTACTCTGAATATCTACAAGGCTAAAACTGGATTATTTTAATGCCTAAAAAAGCCAATCAGAAATATTTCAAATTGATAAAAAAATAAAAGAGTGAGTATTGTTCACCTGAATCTCCCAGTGCCTGATTCCCAGGCATAAAATGAGTGCATTAAAAATCCTGTTTTACACAAGGACTTCACAGTAATGCTCGTGAAGGGCTCAGGTAGGTGTGATGGTTAAAAGTTGTACCAGAACTTGCCTGTGCAACTTTAAACCCAAAAATTCTTCTCTAGGGAATGACAGACTTTGAAAGCCCCTACTTTTGTGTGTTATGTAATAAATTGTATTGCAACCTGATATAAAGCAAGCAGTGCAATGTCCTTAAATTTTGATGTCAAACAAAAGCTATAATTTCCACATCTCGGTGGAAAGAGGACCTTTGGGTTACACAAACGTCACAATTAAACATGTCCCCGACTGTTCCTGGGCACGGAGGCCGTGGTGAGGAACAGCTTGCAACTTGGATCATAAATCCTCTTCATTTCCAGGGCAGGGCAAAGCACACACATTGGTTACAAGCAATCCCGGGTATGGATGTGCATCCTCTGAAATTGTACCTGGGCATCTTTCAAAGTGGTGCTGGCTGGCATGGGCCAAAACAGCATCAGAGAAAATCAGATCTGTTTGTTGGGGCAGACAACTGCCTTCCAATGCCCAGAGCTGTGTCCTCTCACTGTTTAATGCACCCACCTTGATGTAATCTCAATGTCTGGTTGACCCAGGTCCTGGTGGTCTGGCCAGGTAGTCATCCTTTAGCTTCAGCGAAGATGTTACAGTACTTTGGTTGACTTAGTTAGTCCGGAATTATTGTCTGGACAATCTCTTCCATGTGCTTGTGTGTCTTCTAGTCATGCAAATTAGTGGCACAGGGCAAAATATAAAATAGCCATTGAAAGTCATACGGACCTGAGATACAGTGTCAGGTAATCAGCATCACCAAATGGCATTGATATACTCTCATAAGCACAGAAGTGGTTTATATTTACACATTTCCATTGAGTAGGTACAGGTTCTCAGCTGACCTCCTTGCTTTTACCTCACAGTGAATTCTTCACATCATTTCATCTCCTCCTTCTTCCTAAAGAGGGAGAGAAACACCCAATGTGCCTTAGTGGCAAATGCCTGTGACTGGGAAAATGAGTGGGCCTGGAGGGAAATCTTTTCCACCCAAGCCATTCCTGTAGAGTGCTCTGAATAAGACCTTGCTGAGCTGCCTGCCCCTCCTGCTGCTGAAGTGCTCCCTTGGTGTTGCCTCAGCTGCTGGATGGCAACAGGAAGAAATGTTACACCAAAAGAGGTCCAGGAGTGACTTTAGGCTGTTCATGATGGTGTGGGGCCACAGGCAGGCCCTGTGGGGTGCAGTGGGTTCTGTGGGAGGGCTGGCTTTTTGATGCCCCACAGCTCCTCCAGAGAGGCATGGGGCATCCACTTATGTCCCCCTAACTGCATTATCACCTCATGGAGGATTACATATTCCAAATCAAATTCACAATGTAAATTGATTTTGGGGAGGTAATTCTCTTGTTTCCAAACAGAAAACAAGGAAAAGTGATAAAAGTTGAGGTTTGCTTTCAAATGCTAGTATACTTAACAACAAAGTTTAAAAGCTGAGTTATAAAGTGAAAACATAATCCAAAAAATAGTGTTTTCCCTCTCCAGCCGCCTGCTTTGGAACACTCAGAAAAAGCTCCTTCACACCCATTTGGGGATTGAAGCAAATTTCTGTGTCCTGACACCTAGGCAGGGGACACACTGACCTTCCCAAAGGTGACTCCCAAGCGCTGGCTGGCTGGGGCAAACCCAAACCTCTGCCTTGCTCCCAGCTGCCGCTGCTGACAATGGGCAGCCGGAGTGCAGCCTTTGGCTCTGGCGTCCCAGTGGTCAGAGTGGCATTAGGGATCAGCAGTGATAATCCCTCGTCCCTGTGGAGAAGGGAGGAAGGCAAAGGGAGGGGTTGGAGACTTTGTGACTTTCTCATACCAGAATACGCTTTTTTTTTCCTTTACAAGACTGCAGCAGATATTTTTATTTCTGTCCTAGGAACAAGAAATCTAGTTTTAGTAATTGATGCCACATTGAAAAGAATAGAAAGCTGTGGCATGCTACAACTTTTCTTCAGAGCAAGTGATCTAGATCTAATCCCCTCTGTTTCATCTGAAAAAAACCACTTGCCTATCCGAACATGAGAGTAAATTAGCATGTGCCTATGAATACTAATGCTGCATAAACTCTACTTTAAGCCTTTAGAAATGAATAGCACCAAGATAACTAAATGGGAAGAGGCAAATTCAGAAACAGAATTAGCATTGTCCTTAGGCACTTTAAAGAAAAACGTTTAACTTTGTATCAAAAATATTAAAATCAGGGCTTTGCAAGCTGGAAAGTGAGTAAAAAAACCTTTGTGTCTAGGTTGATAATTCAAGGCCCACATTTTTTATGCCAGAGAATAGATACCAAAGGTGCAATTGCACGTGCAATTGAATGTGGAGGTTAATATTTTGTCCTGTTTAACCCAGTCCAGACAGACTACTTTTTTTGAAGGGGGAAAGGAATCTTTCACTACAGTGAGTAGTGCTTTCACACTTTTTTGCAGATCTCTTATGGGTGGGCTGAGTAGCTTTGTGGCAACCTAGAGCATATATAGGAAACAAGCTTTCACCTCTCTGTTTTCAAAACAGATCTGGAGGTGGAGGAGAGATTGTAAGGGGGTCTTAGGGCAGAAAGGACGTAATTTAGTCACAGAACTATAGTATCCCTGAAAGTAATGATCCCTGTTTATCATCTGGAAGGCTGCTTACATAAAATTAGAGCAATGTTTTTTTTCTCACTGGGAATCACAATTACAGAAAAGTTCCACAGCACATAATGAGGTCAAAAAGGATAGGAAATGTTACTATCTCACACTCTTGAAAGGAAGAATAACTAGAAACAGCTGAATTGGGACAGAAGTCTTGTTGGGCATATAGAATCCATACTCTTACCAACTCTGCCAGCTGCTGCATTTTAAGCAGAGAAAGGATGTGGAGGGCAAGAGAGGAATGGGAGCCCAGGGAAGTGAAGTCCCTTGTCTGAAGTCACCTAGAAAGTCAATTGCACAGGTAGGAACATGGAAATGGGGGTGTACCTTCATTCTTCCCTTCAGTTGTTTGAGATTCAAGACTATCATGACTGTTGTGATCCAACAGGAGGGAAGGTGACGCTCCCATTGCTGCTCAGGCATAATGTTCTGTGTGATTTCCTTCCCTTCTCCTCATTCTCTGTGCTCCTTACATAATCCACGTTGTTGTAAGTTTGCTATTTCGAACAGGGTGATGCAAGAGAATTGTGTCATCCCAGGCATTGCTGAGTATCTTGGGAGTGACTGAGGCATTCACCTGCACTGAGCTGGTCCAGCACACCCCTCCCACACTTACATGCCGGCATCTCCCAATCCTGGATGTGGCATTTACTGTCTGTGTGCCTATGTGACTGAAGAAAAATCAACCCCACCAATCGTGTTAGCTGGGTCTCATCAATACCAGAGGAGAATGGCTGCATCTCTGTTACTGCAGGGAAGAATTGCACATTGCTGAGGTCAGGAGCCGTGTGAGTCGAATTTCAATGATCTGCAGTAAATGCTGAAATAGATGAAGAAGCCCATCCAGAAAACTGTAGTGTAAACAAATGGGTTATCAAATGCATTGTAGGAAAGGAGAAAAAGGAGGAGTGTGTGTAGGAATTTAAAGTTGTGACATTGCACGTGGCAACGCTCTGTCGCAACGTTGTGTGCTCCTCGCAATGTTTTGTGCCCTGTCAGTACCTGTGACACAAAGCTGCCTTACTGGCAGGGTTTATTACAGGGGGCTGATTGCCCAGACTGGGAAATTCTGTCTTTAGAAGGAAAGGAGAGAAGGGATCTCTTTTTTCCTCTCCTCCCTGAGGGCTTCACAAACAAGTCTAACAAGATCAGTGCCCTGCCAATAAAACCAGTCCTGGTTGATACACAGGCTTGCCTGTCTCAAACCACCCCTGAGACACTTAACCTGCTGGATTGCCTCTCTGCAGACACCTGGGCAGCAGCAGACTAAACAAACAGGGATTCTCAACTGCACAAAACTTGGCCTCTTTCAGCAGGGCTCCCATCTGTTAAAAAGCCATTGTTTGAGCAAGTGTTCAGCTAGCTGGGGAGGCAACGCTCTTGCATATTGAGCTGCCCCTGTCCCCCATAAAAGTCCTTTTTAGCATTTTCTTTTCTCCCCTGTTTCCATCGACTGATTTATTCATTGGTTTCACCTCTTCTCCCCTCCCCCTGTGGTTCATAAGGAGGGCCTCGTTGTCTTCTGTACCTCGGGGGTCATGTCTTTTCAGTCACTGGGACAATACCCGCTGCTGGCATCTGCTTCCAGATCCAATCAGCCATATTGTGATCACATCCTGCCAGAGAATTGTTCCTTCTTTTGCTCGGCTTTGTTGCCAATTTCATGCCATGTATTGCTCCATGTTTTGTGCTTCATGAAGCTGTCACTGGCATAAAAGTGGCTTGACCAGGGTCGTAGTAAAAGGGGTGGGAATGAAACATCCACCAAAATGTTGAGCAGGCCACCCACGGGCCCCACGCACTCAGGCACACACACACACGCAGGCAGGCATGCAGACATGCAGGCACATACACAGTATCCCACCCTGTGGAATTGCCATCCTGCTGAGCTGCTTTATGCTCTGCCGAAGGAGCGGAAACTTTGACAGGGAGCTGGGAGCTGTGACTGGTTTTTTTCTCCCCTAGTAAAGATCAAAAGCAGATAATTTTCTTGATATTTCTGGAGGATCTTGGCTGCCTTATATCAGATAGGCTTTAATAAGATCCGAGCGTGAATCGCAGAACTGTTTACTCAGGCAATTGAAAATTAGTCTGAGTCGTTAGTGGGTGTCAGAGGGGAAAAAATTACCCTTTGAAAAGAAATCTCATGGGAAAATTGCATCAGTGACACCTGTCACTCCATCTTCTTGCTTCCCATTCTGAAAGCCCTTCTAGAAGTTACATCAAGATCTGCTGACCATCCTCTTTGGTGTGGACTTGGTGTCTACTGAAGACTGAGTCTTATGATGCTTTTAATGTCCACTAGACAGGGACACAAGCCCAAATTGCTAAGTAGAAAAAGATGAGCCACCTCTGTGAAATCAAAAGCATGCTTGCACAATGGCAGAGAATTTGGCTCAGTATTCCCCATGGCAGAATTATTTCTTTTATGCAAAATACCTGGAAGTTAAACAAAAGTGAATTACATGTTTGTTTAGATATAAGTAAGTGGAGAGTGTAAACCTCTCTGCTTTGTTCTTGGTTTTGATTTATCTTTTTGCATGTTCATTTGTTGTGGGCGTTTTTTGTGATTTGACAAACTCATCTGATGCTCTCCTGTGTACCCCCGGCCTCCATTTGCTGAGCACTGGGAAGGTTTTTCATGCTTGTCTCCTGCCTGTCAAAGCACCCAGTAAACCTTGGGGAAAGGACTCATCCCTTCCAGAATACAAAGTGAGTCCAAGCAGGGTCAGGTGACTTCTCAACTCTCCTTCTAAAGAGGAACTGATTCCCCATTTCCTTTATTTTAGCTTGCTGCTGTCACTTGCATTCACACTGGGTACCACCTTCCCATGCTAATAACCTGATGGCAATCAATAGAGCTGTTCATGGAAGGCAGAGAAAGGAGAGGGATATGCTCACCCCCCTTTCTCTTTATGCCATGGTGCTTGACAAGTGGGTTGGGGATCAGGGACAGGCCCATGCTTCCCAGGAGCGGATGCTAGGCACCAGGGAGCTCTCTGCACGGAGCCAGTGCGAGCTCCTCTCTGTGTGCCCAGAATTCAGTCTGCTTCTTTTGGCCCAGTTTATACCATCCAGCTACACATGAGGGCAAATCCAATGAGGGCACCCCTTGTTCTCTTCAAAGGAGGAGCACCTCGAACAAAGGTTTTGTTAGACCCTCTGATCCTAATCCTCTGTCAGGGAAGCCAGCGGGTGATTAGGTACCAGGTGCAAAGGCAGAAGGGTTGTGCTCTGATTGTCTCCTCTGGAGCTGGTGCTTCTGAGTAAAATCCTGGCAGTGCTGAGAACTTCAGTATCTTGGGATCCTCACAGACAAGCTTCCCATCTGCAGAGAGATGCAAGTAGGAATTGTGTGGGGAGAGGATGAGGAGAGAGAACCTGTTCCACTCCTAGTGCATTCTGACAAGCTGCCTTTGGGGTTCTCACAGCCTCTCTGGAAAGTTTCATGGTAGAGCCTATAATTCCTGCAGCAACCCACGGTCCTCAGCGTGCCCTCACAATCTATTCTCCAGAAGTGCCCAGTTTTTATTTATGTTTAAAACTGAGCTTGAGCACTCCATGAGAGAGGCAGTGAAAAGAGTAGGAAGGCAAGAGGCAGCTTTGTGAGAGAGTGTGTGTGCGAGCGCGTGTGTGGTGTGTGCATGCGTGCGTGTGTTAAACAATTTCATGGACATCTGTCATGCACAGTTAACTTTGCATTGCTGCATTTTAAGTTGTAGGCCCAGGCTTGGCCGTCAGTGATAAAGTAGCTGGCAGTTTTCAAAAAGCTGCTGGATAGCAGAGCATGAATCATAAAACACACTACTGTGTAGCAATATCCAAGTTCATTCAATGCAATGAAACCATGCAGAGGACCTTTATTCCCAGCTAATTATGTGGAAACGCCTAAGACAATAAAGCATCTGGTGGTCTTTCTTCCCCATTTCAATTTTTCTCAATATTGTGACAGGAGAAAGCATTGTGCCTTTCCCAGGGTAGTTGCTGTGAAGAGGAGTAAAAGCAAGGGTCAGGGAAGAGCAAATAGATGAATTTATAACTTTCTTTTTATTTATTCCTTTCTCATTGTTTCTCTGGAGATTCTTCCTTCAGGGCTGTATTTTCAAACCACTATTCTCACTACACTCTGCCTGAATACTTTTTTTTTTATAATACCACCCAAACTGCCAGGCCCTGCTCTGTTCACTGTCTTTTTTCTCCTCTCTTCCCCAGACTCATCCGAGGGTTGAAATTCAAGACTGTGATCTCCTAGTTATTAAAATAGAACCAAAAAAATTAGAAGCTAGAAACAAGTAGTGTTTTCTGAACAAGGAGAGAAAGGGTTTGATTTGGAGAGCATTTTCAGTAAGTTTGGGACTTCTTGAAACAAAGGCTCCACAACTCTGTCAGGTTCATTTTCTGTAAATAAAATAAAAATAAATTTTCTAACAGAAAACTTGAAATAACCTCACAAAAAATTATTTCTGCATTACAATTTACTTTTAGGCCATCCAATGACAACACCCTTTAAACTCTTTCTCCCCTGGCTCTCAGGCTATGGTACTCATTAGTGAATACTTTAAAAACGTCTCCTAATTCTTTATTTCAGCACACAAGCTTGATTTTCACCAGAACGCCCAGCTTGATCAGACTATAGAACATTTTTTTCCTTGTGGGACCAAGGCTGTGAGGTCAAAAGAAAACAAATTAGCCAGGTTCAGCATATGGTACAAGGGGGTTTTAATTTTGAGAAAAGAATAAAATTATTATTTCCCTGGTTGCTGATGAGGTGTCTGACGTAAAGTAATACCTTGTAAGTGTTAAAACAGATTTTGCTTTGTTTGAATAATGATAATTACTGCTGTCCTCTGACAAAAGCTTCAGGAAGAGTCTCATTTGGATCATTGTTCAGCTAAGATCTCACCTGCTTTGGCCAGATGTAGTGAGGCTGCCTGGAGCTCCCTGCATAGGGAGTGACTGTTCTGAAATGTTTAGTAGATGCTAACAATCAGGTGCTCCAGGAGGCAGTTCATCCCCATACCAAGACAAATCTTGCAAAGGGGTGAAGAGTGAAGAAGCCTGAAAACTCAGCTTAGACTCATCTCTTCTTTTTTTTTTTTTTTTTTCGTTTGCATTGAAGTATCATACAGAAAGGACAACTGTGTTAAATAAGTTTAAATGAAAGAAATAATGAAATTGGAAAGAGAAAGGTAAGTAATTTCCCTAACTGGCTAATACCTGGCATCTTTCCTCAAGAGTAAATATTCCACAGGTTTCAGACTGTATCCTCTTTTTTGGGTATTCTCCACTGCCACTGTGATATTTAAAGACTCTGCAGCAATCAGCAGTTTAGCCTCAAAATACACAGAAGTATTCATCCTCATGCTTCAAGTATTTGCAATTTGTACAGCACAGAATGAGACAGCTTCACTGTGAGAAAATGAACCCTTGGAATGGAGCTGTGCTAGCAGAGACCAAAGACAACATGAGATACAGAGAATATTCAGACTAGGAAGATTTTTACTTACCATGGATTTAGGGGAAGTAGAGGTGGAAGTGTCAAGGAGGAACTCCTAACAGACCAAATGTATGGCAATGTGTGGAGCAAGTAGGAGGAAGCAGGCATGAATAAGAGGGAGTGTATCTGATGGGTGCAGCTCGAGGCTGAATTTCATCCACTGACACAGGAAGGAAAAATTCCCATGGTGGTAGTGTATTCTTAACTCTTGAATGGACATGAGTACATTAAAACTCCTACCTCTGGGAAATATTTTAAGCAGAATCTAAATTTTAAATAGAATCCCTGGGTCAGGGAGGGGCTGCAGTGTAGCTAAAATCACCAATTCATTGAGTACTGCACTCAAACTTCTGCTGCTTGATCCCTTGCATTGTGTAGGTCAAATCACTCTGTCCACTCCTACTTTTTAGGTTTTCAGTAAACAGAATAATAATTATGGCCCTAGCTTTGACATCTAACAGTGAATGTTATCATTAATTTGCTTCTAATATTTCAGTTGCTTTGTTCAGTGAAAGAATTTGTGATTGACAAATACACGGTCCTGTTCCTAGCCTGCCTCTCTTTCACACATAGCACCCAACTAAAACAAGACTTGAAACATGAAGCAGAGAGAAACATAAAAAATAAAAAGGGGCAAGGGAAACAAAAAACAGAATCAGGAGAAAACAGGCAGAAACTATCAGATGAAGCTCAAGGATTTGCCAGCTCTGCAGACGAATCAGACTTCTTTTCTTCCTCTCTGGCATTCACAAAAACATCAACATTTCTTCCCCTCTCCTTTGCTCTTCAGAGTGACACTGGTGGACTTCTGATAAAGCCACAGGTTCATGTGGCACATCTGTCTTTTATTTGTTAGTAAGGGCAAACACTTGTGCAGAAGTAAAGTTCTGCTCTTTGGCAAAAATCAAATATGCTGTCTTCAATAAAATATTTAATGTTGCCTTTAGCCGTAAGGTTTACAAGTACCTGAAGGTGTGGTGAATGCTTTGAAGCCTTGAGTGCATGTAAAGCCATACAAGCGATAACTTCGGCTTGTCTGGGAAGAGAAGGTTGGAAAAAGAAAAAAAAAAGATAAATATGTTTGTTGATAGCTGAGCATATGCATATAAGAATGGAAAAGAAGGGAAAGGAAAACAGCTATCTACACACATATTCCATTTTAAATTGGAATGGTAATATCCTGGAATTGCTAGAATTTCACAGCTGCAGCATGGGGGAATGTGTGTATCTGAAAAGGTTACATTTCCCAGTCATGCCATGGAAAAACATTTATAAATATCTGTGTTTCATAATAGAAGTTTCAGCATCAGAAGAGTGTGCAACAGATGCATGCTCAGAAATGCCAGCATACACTCAGAAATGTTTTTCTGACATTCCTAGAATTAGGAATAGCATGTCATGAGGATGTGACCACAAGAGACAGTTGTGCAGTGGAAAATGCAGGTGCACCAGGTTTTGTGTGGTTTCAGCAGCGTGCCGAGTGGGAGTGCATTTCTGCTAACAAACCCGTTAACAGCCTCCCTGGAGAACCAAATCCTAAATGTGTTTCTGTTTCTGCTCTTATCCTCCCACTGCTCTCTCTGCACAGTTAAAGGATTTGACTCATTCATCCCCTCCCTTTGTCTCCCAATCCTTTCCCAGCAAGCAATTACTATTTGTTACTATATAATTTCTTGTCACATGGATTATTGTCCTAATTACGTCCCTGCCTGGGAGACTCAGGTAGGAATCGGTTTGTTTGCTAGAGTTGTCCTCAGGTGATTGTTTCATTGCAGCGTATTTATAAAGCTTTTTGAAGCCACTCCAAAGGGAAATGAAAACTCCCCAGACCTGAGCCAAATGACATTATCTTCTTTCGGCGGCTGAAGAAGGCAGCTTAGTCTTAATTATTTATGACTGAGTGTGTACAGTACCCCTCTGGTGATTATACATGTCTCACTTCCACAGGCAACCCTGTGACAGGCAGGATCACATGGGGGCCCATTTAGGGCTACGTGGCCCTGTAGTCACTGACACCCTGTTACACAGCAAAGATTCCTGTGAGAGTTCTCCTCTGTAAAGTTGGGCAAATACATGGCAAAAGAGCAGTGGGAAGCCTGGTGAATGTTCACACATCTTGTCATAAAGCAGGCTGAGGTTTCCTGTGGATGGGGTGGTTCTACTCTCACTAGCACTTGCTTTCTCATGTGCTGTTGCCTTGGGACAATATCCAGGACAGCCAAACCTGCTTCAAAGCAAGTTGCAGACCCTGGAAATCCTCCAGACTGAAACTGCTGTGCCTTCCCTTTTGTTGTTTACATACTGGATGGTGTTAAAAGGTGGCTGACCTGGCATCTTTTGTGGAAGTGAAAAGGGTCGTATGACAAAACTGTTTTTCTTGATCAGTGAAATGTGTCCAATAACATGACCCACCATGAAACTGAGAAGAAGGTGGGCTGGAGGTCCGAGTGCCTCTATGTCATCCAGATCTTCTGTCTGAGGCAGAGGTGTCGTGAATGACTGCAGAACAAGCACAAAGTGCCTGTCCCATGGCACACCAGACAGAGTAATAGTCCCTGCCTAGGCTGCTTCTGGCAGCACAGTGTTGATCTGCTCTCCAAGTGAGCTCTTCATCCATTCTTTCTAAATAACCAATTCAGCTGCAACTCAGAAGACTATGTAGGCCATAAGTTCAATGAGGAAAAAGGGGGACCATCCACAGGTAACTGAGAATTCAGTTTTTGACCATCACCTCCAAATATACTGTGTTAGGATGCTGAAAAGATGGGCTATTTGGTCTATGCCAAACTCTGACCTTTGTCCCTATTTTATTCCCAGTCTCCCAGCTAGAATTACTTACAGAGCTGGTTTGGGTTTCAGTAAAATGTGGTAAATGTTATCAGTGTACTTTCCATCTACTACCTGGTTAGGAAATGCTTGAATTATTACCAATGTTACAAAGTCTACGGGTGTTCAATTTTATTGATCACTTTGATTTTGGCACCATGCACAGACCAAAGAGACTTACAGTAATCTACAGAAACCCACCAAGTTCTGGAGGCCACTGACACAAATCTGGCAGGTTACTGAAATCATTGTATTTTGGGGTTGAGTATTTGGTTTGAGTATTTTGTTCAATTTATGTCACAAGGTAAATTTTTAGAAGGGATTTCAGATCTGCAAAGTTTACAACAGAACTAGCAGAGGTCAGCAGCTCCTGCAGTCCTACAGACAATGGACAGTGGGCTTTCTTAAAACCAAAGTATTTTTCAAGCAAAATTTGTAATTTATGATTTTGAATAGCTTAGTCCTTCCAGAAGTTTGCCAAAAGGAAACTAAGACATCTGAATTTTTTTTGTGGTCCTCTAGTAAATAAGCATATTTTGGTTCAAAAAATAAGGTTAAACTGATATAAAATGGACACTGGTTTTGAGACAGAAGAATTAAAACCAAAACAGAGCCTTATGCCTTCAGAAAGCTTCCTGATACACTGGAAGGGCTCTGTTATGTTAGTGTAATATCCAGATGCTTCATAAATATACTGTGGAAAACAGCACCATGAGTCATTATTGTGTGTTTGAAGTTATCCGATGGAGATTTCTGTCACGCTTTTTTAAGGCTATAGTACTCTGGTAGGTTTTTTTCTCCATTTTTGTGGGCTTTAATAGAAGTTCCTATGCAAAACCAGCACAGCTGTAGGAGTTTTGAAGGAAGCTCGCTATCATCTCAGCAGACAGGCTGCTGGCATGGATGAATTAGCACAGCTGCCGTCTACAATGTGATCTAATTCACATGGCCATCAAAAAAGGGCAGTTTCAGTTCGTTAATGTGTTACTTGAACAAGTGATTCAAAGACACGGTGAAGTTTAAACAGTGAGCAGTTTCTCAGATTCTGACTTTTTACAAGCAATTCATTACTTTCAATATTGCTTTTGTATTCTTGCTCTGTGTTAACTTTCTTGATTCCACCTTAATGGTTTGTTTTAATCTGGGCTCCAACAACTCTGCTGGATGATACTCTTCTGTTTAGAAATGGGATTCCATATTACATCAGCCCTGGGATCCTGCTGCTCATGTGCTACTTGTGAGTAGAGACACAAACAAGCTTTCAATCCAGCATTTTATTTACAAGGAAATTTGGCCAAATTCCTCTGATGTGAACTGGAAAAAAAAATATCTTTAAACTGTTTGGGGAAAAAAGAGAGGGGGGGGAAGCTCCCTGCTTTTTACACTGTTGAAACTTATGTTCACAGTTTTGGGAGGGGGGAAACAAAACTAATTCCTGTGCCATGAAATCAAAGCAAGGGGGAAAAAGGAAACCACTCTGGTATCTCTGCTTTCCAGCACTGAAAAATCTCCATCCTCACCCACAGGCAGCACGTTGTATGCACAGATGGATGGCGGCATGGCCCAATAGCATGGTCCTTTGTAAAGCAAAAACTCTGCCAACTCCCAGGCCAAAAATCCCCCACTGGGTCCCCAGTGAGGCAAATTTCCAATGGCAAGCAATAAGAACACAGGCAACAAAGGCCTTGGCAGGGCTGGGTACTGGCTGCTCCTCATGGCTCTTCCAAGGCTGCTTAGGTTGCCAACAGGGTGCCAGCAGGGGCAATTGATGCCACCCAGATCTGTGCTGGCAGACCCCAAACACTCACCCATGCTGTCCAAACAGCAGTCTGCCTCTGGGGCATGGAAAAGCAGTGATGGCGAATTCAATGGCAGTGAGGTCTAGCCCTGCTTTTCATCCCAGCTGTGAGAAATGAGGGACTGAGATGAGGACATCTGCTGCTGCTGCCCACAGCTCTGGCTGCTCCAGTGGCCAGACAGGAGCATTTTTATGGGGTGACAGAGGAGGGTTCATTTGCAGTGCTGTTAAGCAAGACACTCCAAATCTAGATATTCCCTTCCAGTAGCCATGGAGGGTTGATGAGTGGGGAGAGAAAAACAGAACCACTCTACAAGAGAGATGGTCAGTGTAGAACCAGGTCTCGGATTCATTCAGCTTATCCACATCCACTGCATCCACTTCATGTGCCCCTGGTTTGTAGAACAGCTCAGCAGCCAGGTGAATCCGAATCTGGCCGAGTACTTTTGCTTTATCTTTATTACCTGGTGTGAACCCTTTGGATTAGTAATGCAGCAGAAACAATGCCAGTGTCAGCAAACCAGGGAAGAGCTCGAATGACCCTCACTCTAGAGCTGTGTTTATAATAAACTCCTGGAAACAAGAACCAATTCCTCCACTCTGACTTAAAAACGCAACACCAGAAGCGCACAAACCAAATCCTGTTCTGCTGGGGAAGTGCTCAAACACAGAGCCTTGTCTGCAATGGTGGGATACCTGTGCAACGCAAGTCTGGAAATTTAAGATATTCCCAGCCAGTGCAAGCCAGCTGCTGGCATGTTCCCACACTCCCTTGGTGCAGGCTCACAGCAGTGCTGAGTTTTGCCTCTTCTAGAAATTCCTCCCACCCTTCCCTGGAGTGCAGCGTCTTCTACGAAAGTGCTACTCTGTGAGTGAAATGTGGGACAGCAAAACTAGCCTGGGCACTCATTGGGGAAGGTCAGACAG
This sequence comes from Molothrus aeneus, assembly GCF_037042795.1. Taxonomy (NCBI): domain Eukaryota; kingdom Metazoa; phylum Chordata; class Aves; order Passeriformes; family Icteridae; genus Molothrus; species Molothrus aeneus. Next base: position 13,647,087 of record NC_089649.1, read on the forward strand.
ACCTCTGCCTGGGCTGGTGTGTCCCTCTTTATGGCATTTGTGGGTGGCAGCCAGAGCTGCTGCTGACGGGGAGTTTGGGGAGAAAGGAGGTGAAAGAGGCCATAGGTGTGTGACCTGTACCCAGGCAGATGGGACCTGGGTGGATCAGGATCCCCTCCAGGGACTCTGGGGTGCTGCAGAGATGCCCCCTCCACCTGGTCCTGCTGCCCCCAGAGATCCTGGGGGCTGGGGTTGTCCTGTGCTTCTCAGCAGCTCCTGCATGAGTTCTGTCTTCAATCGAGAGAATGGTCTGTAGTGAAACAACACAGCATTGCAGCTTTTTCTCTCCAGACACAATGCTAGAGAGAAAATCATCAGGGAGAGTGTGTATCATTTGATGGGAAAGTTTTGGCAGGAGTCTCTGCCATTAATGTATTTCCTCATGTTGCTATTGCTGCTAAAATGTAGCTCCCCAAAGAATCTCAGCTGACATAACAATCTTTGTGTAATTGTGAGGCATTGCTCTCGCGTTTCTCTCATGTCTTCATTCTCTGCTGCTTAACCTCTTCACCCTCGCCCTCATCCTCGCCTTCTTCAGGCTCGTCTCTTGCTGTGTTGCTGCTAGAAATCACTTCACTCTGCTCTCACTCTGTCAGCTACTTACTTATTTCAAATCACTTCCTTTATTTTATTTCTCAGATTCCTCCACTTGTACAGCAATATATCTGTCTGTGTGTGCTCTCCTACATTTTCCCTCCTGCTGGTTCTTTGACAATAATTCCATCCGAGGCTCAGGAATCATTTTGTGACACAGTCTGTCTTATCTGCTGTAACAGATTTTTCATGGTCCCTTTCAGTTGTAAATATTTCGTCTTTGATAAGGCTTTCAAAGATCTGCACTCAATTTGAAGGAAACTTCATATAAGCCTTCTCTATGAAACTTACTAATATAAAATTGTTTCATACATTCTGTTAAGAAGCTGTTTAGGTATTTAATTCCTGCTGACCCACAGCTGAGCATAGGGACGGCTCCCAGATCCCATTTTCTTGGTGGCTGTTTCTGTGTTGCTAGTCCTGTGCCTGCACTAACATTGACAGCATGGGTGCACCAGCAGTGTTGGGAGAGATGGACTCAGCTGTGAGGTGCTGGCTGGTGCTGCATTTCTTCATTTATTTGTTCCCACCTTGGTTTCAAAGAAGAAAGCTCAAAAGGAGATTGGAGCTCTCTGCCACTCAAAGCTACAGCAAGACATGAGTGTAGCAGCAGAAAATTGCAAACCTACATGCACTGAATTGATGTTTAAGCACTGGAACCAGTTTTCTGATCTCTTTTCTGAATGGTGCCTGCATGAGCGGTGTTTTGATATGCAGGCAGACTCGGGTTGTGTTAAATGAGAGGAAGCCTTCAGTGAGCTGGAGTCTCTGCCCCCAGAAACCAATCTCTGGGTCTGTGCCTGTGTTTGGATGATTTAGAGGAGGGAAAGCCTTAGGTAGAGAGGGCTCTTTCCAGCCAGTTCGAGGGTACAAGTGTATGGCTTTGAAAGTACAGGGTCGTCTGGATACAGATTCCATGGAAGTTTGTGCAGGATGGGGCCTGAAACACAGCTGACCCCTGCGAGCAGAGCTTCCAGTCTGTGAGAGAGGCACACCGGGCAAGCTTCTGGGCCAGGAGATGCTGCTCTCTCTCCGTGCCCCTGTTCTTTGGCGTTTGGGACAGGAGGGGAGTCTGGCTGGGGCGGGGAAAGAAGCTGAGAAATGAAATGAGGCACGAAGGCTGCACGAGAGTCTTTTATCAGGTACATCTTCGTTTTTCAAGTGCCTATCATATCACGCAAACTGCTCTTGAAGAGCCCTCCATTTACCCTCTCCCCTAATTAAATGTGCACTTCATTAATGTAAATTGGGGGTTTAATGCTCTTGTTGAAATTCTGAAGAAAGTGCTATGGCCTTGCGAAATGCTTAAGCATCATTGCAAATTAGATTAGGGACCAAGAAAGGCAGTAAAATTAGAATGATAATGGTTGATGTGGCTTCCTGACAGGCGTGACTATTCAGGGATCAATGGGATGGAGAACAGTTTCCCCCAGCCTAAAGCGAAAGGCAGGGACAGACGTCAGCCTACAGATGTGGCTTTTGGAAGCTCTTTCAATTAGTTTAATTTGGTAAATGGTGGGGATTTAGAGGCTCTTAGCCAGTCATACAAGACAAGAATACATTGAAATGTTTTTTCGCTTTTTAACATAAAATAGGATTGGCCGCATTTGCATTTCTTAACGCCGGGGTGGGGAGGCGGAGGGGGAGGAGGGGGCTGGGAGCGGGTGGTGGTGGGTGTTTAACCAACTTGGGGCTTTACAATGGAAATGCTGGCCCTGGAGCTCGTTTGGGAGCTCTCGCTGGCGCAGCCCCGCTCGGGGGTCCCTCCCGAGGGCGGGGGAAGGGGGTCCCTCGGCACAGCTTGGGAAGCGCTGGGGATGGGCTGGGGGCACAAAACATCTCCTGAAACACAGGGGGTGGTGTGGTGGGGGGCTTCCTCTGGGCCCCGCTGCACGGAGACGAGTGCCCCCGTCTCTCTCTCGGGGCTCCAAATGGTCACTGCTCCCCCATCTCGCCCTCCTTTAATCGCTCTCTGTACCTCTGCAAGGTCGGCAAGGAAAGGGCAGCCGGAATCTGCAAACACCGCTCCTTTTTGTGTCTCTGCCGGAGCCAGGAGTTGGACCTTGTTTTTAATCCCCTCACTGGATAGGCAATTGTAGTTAATGAGGTGGAAAACAAGTTCGGCCGGCAAGTGGCTCTGAGACTTGGCTGGGTTTGCACCAGGAGGAGGTAAGAGGAGGGTGCTCCTGACTGAGGATTTCTTTACTATAAATGTGCAAACTAAAAAAAAAAAAAAAAAAAAAAAAAAAAATTTAAAAAAACAAACCAAAAACCAGGAACATCAGCTTTTATGCAAAGCTAATGCCTCAGAACCAACTCAAACGGGGCAAAGCTGTGCGGTGGTGCATAGGGTGACGGCGAGCACTGCCTGCTCAGAGCCCCATTTAAGGGAGGTCCTCCCTGATCCGTAGAGCTGAGCTTTCACTGTGAGCCTGGCCAGTTAACTGGGCTCTAAAGTTCCCTAATCCTCTCTTGACAGAAAATAATTCACATGCTGTGAGGGTGTGTTTGCCAGAGGGAGAGGCTCTGCTAGCCGGGAAAGAGCTGTTTGGGAACCATCGGGTTGGGCAGTTCCTGGGTAGGGTAAGCCTTGCACAAGAGTAGAGCAGCACCCTAGGTGAGGTGACTTCCCTTGTGACCTTAGGTACTCCTTAGCCACAGGAAAGCATCCCTATGACCGAGATGCTTCTGATGGATTCATATCCCTCCCTGTCTGAACAGCATTGAAGTCATGCAGTACCAGATGCCAGGAGCTCTGGGTGTCAAACACCAAGTGCCAGGCACAAAAGCACAACACAGTTGGTAATTCCTTCTCTACTCCAACCAGCGTAATGTGCAGCTTTGCTCAGTGCTGTGCAGCTTCCCTGAAGCAGCCTGTGAAATGACTGGGTTTTTCTCACTCTGCCTTCCAAAAGCAATCCCAGTCATCTGTCCCAGAGGAAGAGTGAGGCCCGGGATTAGAGCACCTGATTCCACAGAGCTCAGGATGGAGATGCCCTGTGAGCAGCAGATGAGAATCTCCTGCAGAGCTTGGCAGGCCAGTGCCTTGTGCGAGCTATTGCTACTGGTCTTTCAATTTCATTAGCACTAAATTCACCTTTACAAAAATTAAATTTTTAAAAACTGCTTGACTTGGCAAGGGCACCAACTGAAAGATCAAGCTACTGTTTGTAAATGCCAGACATTAATTAATCCAGCAGTGCACTTGTCCTGACTTTATGAAAACATATTCCAAATATTGACTTTTTCTTTCTTCAGTAAAACCGCTTTTCCTTTGATGAGTGAGGCCTCTGTCTTATTCCAGTGGGCTGGTGTTGAGTCACTCTGAAGCTTTTTCAGTGTGCTGCTCATTGGGAAATATAGAAATTAAGTTGCTGAGTCTCTGCTGCCGCCTGGAGAGCTAGGTGAGAGAATTTAATTCTGCTTTTGGGAGATGAGTACTTCCAGTGCACTCAGGACAAACCTGAAAAGTGTGAGCCATGTCGTCTTTCAAACAGAGAGAGCATAACATCATCAACTTTGAAAGAAAACTGGTAATCACGTCTGGCTTCCAGTTACCAAAAACTTTTTGCTGTGAAAGGGGGTAATGGCAGTTGTGCCTTATTAACCTTAAAAGGGGGAAAAAAAGTGTTTAAAAATAGGTGTGTCATTTTTAAAACAACAAGAATGGCAAATGGACTCCTTGCAAGTCAAAGGAAGTATCTGATGGTGCTTTTTCTGTATGCCAGTTCACATCCTGAAAACTGCAGCTACAGAGCCTGAAAGAAGACTGACAAGCACAAAATAGGTAAAAGAAGATAAAAGAGCAAACAGCAGGCAGAGCAGATGGAAAAATAACAGGGAAGGAGCTAGTTAACCTCAGGTCTTTAGGCAATCGGTAAGCACTCTGCTCCTGTAGGTCTCCCTGCACCCCTGTGGACAGCCCGCTGGGAAGCAGAGGTTTTCCCTGCTGTAAGGGCATGATTAGGTGTGGCCCTGTGGATCACTCTCACTTATTCAGCTGTTAAAGCAGCTTAAACCCTCATAAGAACATTAACATTTGGGTGCCAATACCAGCTTGACCTTTATTCATAAAGTGCAAAGAGTTGGAAGTACAACAGATTGGTTGCCAGCGATTGCCTTTTATGTGCAGTTTAGAGGCTTTGATTTCTCTCCCCTTTCTTCCTTTAATCTGACATCGCTGCCTTGAATATGTTTGTGCTCTAAGTAAACAGGGCCAGTGCAGGCCTCCCTTTTTGAAGAACTGTGTGTCTGTGTGAGAGTGAGGTGGGGGGTGAGGTGACCTCCAAAAAAAAAGTTTGTCTTTGGAATTAGAGAGCTTAAGAATAGATGGAGGACACCAGGGTTGAATGGAACTGTTCACAGATCTCCAAGTTGAGCTCCACATCAGTCCTCACGAGCCCCAGCTATTTATTCCAAATAGCTGTGTACATGGGGAATGAGAATGTAAGGATTTATATTAACTCTCCCAGACTTTTGACTTCATGACATACACAAGAGAGAAACTCCAAGTGGACAGCAACCAAGGTGAAATGTCTGAAACAGTCACATCATCTTGTCCAACAGCTATTTGGTTTCTCTTGTCTTCTTGGGTTGCTCCTGAGGTAGGAGAGACACGAGACAAGAATTTTTTTTTTTTTATTTCTGGTGATATATTTATGCTGGTTTTCTATGATTTTCTGGGTTTTACCCATTCTGCAGAGTGATAGAGTCAAATCATGGCTGACTGTTTTCCAGAAGCATGGAGGAAAAGCTGAGAGAGGGAGAAGAGAGGAAAAGTATGTCTAATGTCTCAGCAAAACCAACCAGCAGGATTATTGGCTGACACCATCAAAGCCATCATACAGCTAGGATGCCCTGGCCTTAAATGCTCAAAAGTAGCAGCTTCCTGATAGCTTTGGTAAAGGTGAACCTATGAATTTCAGTGTTGTTTGGGCACTTGGCTCTGTCTGGCTCTGTCTTTAAAACTCCTTTTAAGATTTAGTATGGTTTAGGCAGCTTTTTGATATTTCTGTTTATGGGATACTTGTCTTCCATAGATTCTGCAGTGCTTTGCCACAATCTGCTTTGTCAGGACAGCAGTTTTCCAACCACACTGTTTATGCCTAAATATGGCCTAGAGAACTGGATTAAAAAAATTTTTAAAAAACACGTTGTCTTTTAGAGGTCTCCAGCTACCTCTGCAATGAGCCTGATGACTTGTCTTCAATGAAAATACCTTTCAAATTCATGAGGTATTTCCATCTTCCATCTAGAGTTGCAGATCTTGGCTTTCTGCTTAGACTGATGTTGCAGAGAAGCAATCTTTTCTATTCTACCTCCCCCAGCAGTGGTGTTAGTCTTGACTTCTCCAGGTGTCTGTGTCTCTTGGCCATTGTGCAGCTGCCAGCAGACTTTATTCTGGCCTCGTCCTGCACATCAGCCTACTATGAGCCTTCTTGCCTTCTCCAGGATTTCAAACCCCTGCCCAAAGCATTCACTTCAGTAAAAGTGAATTGAAGTGAATTTTTTTTTTGTGCTGACAAAATATATCTTTATAGCAGAGGGAAGGTCTGAATGAACATTTCAAGTCTTACCTGTCACAAGCCATTAGCTGAATTGCTTAAAGAAATCCCCTAACAAGTGTAATTGCTGGTTTTGTGTTACAGGGCTTCATGATATTGCCCACAAGAAGAAATTCTTTTACAAAAGCCCCTTCTGTTTAATAAAGTAATTTGTTCCAGTTAGAGTGATAATAAAATTTCTGAAATGAAAACAGGATTGTTCAATGAGGACCTGAATCCAATTTGCTGTACTAGTACGATTACACTTTTATCTCTGTGTTTACTCATTTGTAGAATTGCTACCAGACTTTTCATATGCAATTAATGGGATTAATGGTTCCCAGTACAGGAACGACAGAGCCCAGGAGCACAGCACCTTATTTTGTGTGTCAATGACACACCAGCCTTTTGTGGAGTGCTGCCTCAGGTTCTAATTCAGTGTAACATGCTGCTTTCTTCTCTGTTCTTTACAACAGGTGGAGGGAATCTCATGGTATTTGATCTCATGGTTGGTAGTTACTACATTTGTACTGCTGTAAGGTCAGAAGAGTTGCTTTTGTGTCGCTGCTAAGAACAGAAGTTTATCTATGGTTCCTGGGGGGAAGGGTGGCAAGACATGACCTCTGTCCTTTGAGTTCAAAACAACTATGAAACAATTGTTTATTCATGCCTTTTTTCTTCTTCTTTGCAAGTCTAGAAATTACTTATTGAAGATTTGTGAGCCACGGAAAAGGATGATTTATCACTTCATGGTGACTGAGGGAGTGCCCATAGAGTAGATCTCTACACTAACTTTTCCTTTTTAGGATTCTGCAGAGAGGACGGTGAAGGAGAAAATCCAGAGTGTGCTAATGTGGCTCACAACTTATTACACTGATGCCTATGAAACCGAAGTGGCCTGATGTTTCTTAACTTCAGCTAAGACCAAATCTCCCCAGCCCAAGGCATGCAGGCTAGTTGACTTCACAGCTCACACATTCAAGTAACAAGTGCCAGCTTTTGTTCCTCTGTTTCCTGGCACTCTTGTAGCAATTCCAAACCTATAAGACTGATATTTGACCCTCTAAAGCTGGCATTATTTGAGGTTTGAGTAGACACAGCGGCCAGTGATAGAGTACGTGAGCACAGAAAGGGTAGTTTACTTGCTCCCTAAAGCTTTCCATGACATGACTTTAGGTACAAGATCCAAATGCTCCCTCAGTTGCTTCAATCCAAGCACAAACATATTTCGCTCCTAATGAGGAAATGCATGCATACTCTGTGTGGTTATTAATATTCCCCTGCATCCTCATGGCACCAGTGCTGTGCTCGCTGCTGCCCACACACAGAGCCAGAACCAGCGCTGCTCCAGAGAGCTGGCAGTGTAAGCAACAGCATACATAGGCTAAGGATTTGCAGTCCTGGAGACAAACTTAAGGCCCCTCTGACATGTTACTAACTCAGGGATATAAGTGGACTTCACTAAAAGCCAGACAGATTAACTTCCTAGGTTTGACTTAAATGCCTGGACTGGAGGGGAAGAGTTTGCCAGCTTCCTTTGGAGCACCCCAGTCTGGATGGGATTTTTCAAGGCCTTGTGGGCAGCTCCCAGCTCTAGGGCAGTGAGGCTGGATTCTGAGCTCAAAGTTTACAGCTGGTGGTGGCCAAGTGGGTTTTGTGCATGTATTGGGCTGTCTGGAAGAACCTGCTGTTCAGAAAAAGGGTGTTCCTTGCGACAGTTAGATGCTTTTATATTTAGTAAGAGAGCTGGACTTCAGAGTCAAACACTGGCATGTCTTTTATGCTAATTTAAAAAATGCAGGTAAAATTAAACAACTTCTAAACCATTCATGTCTTAACACAGAAACAGCCAACATAGAAATGGTTTCATGATGCAGTAGTGGAAAATATCAGCTAAGCAGGCAAATTATTTAAATGGTGCTTATTTTACATTAAATTTAATCAGATTTAGTTTTAGAATGCAAGCAGCTGACATTTTCCCTTGATTAAGTTCTGAGCCCATTTAAAGCCAGTAGGAGCCTATAGCTACAGGGGCTGGCTGAAATTCCTTCTGGTGTCAGGTTCAAGCTGCCTTTCATTTAGAGCATCCCTGCTCTGTGCTGGGATAAATGAGAAACCTCAGCCTGATGCCTTGGGTGGCAGAAAGAACTACTGGCAGTGTTATGGCTTATGGCAGAGGCTTTGACGTGTGGGCAGGGAATCTGGAGCAGAAACACTGAGTCGCCTTGTTGCTCCTGTTGCATCTCCCCAGAGAGTTTAGAGCTGGCTTGTGGCGGGGGATCACAAGCTGGAGTGGGTGACTGAATGCCAGGTCAAGGTGCCTGAGGGGGAGTCTGTAGGTGGCTTGAGTAATATCTGCTCCAGTCCCACAGAGTTATTCCCTCTGCAATCATTAAGTGTGCTGCATTACTCCAGAGAGAGCACTGGAACCCTTGAGAGGGGACTGCTTGGAGATGTCTGCCAATTGCCATATTTCTTGATGTGCTGCTCTAACCATTTGGTATCAGTTATCAAACAGATCACACACAGAGAACTCTATGCTATCAAGGATATTTTCAGCATCTTATGAAACTCATCATGTGGGCACAAGCATCTACTCTCTCTTCCTAAAACCCCAAGATGCCTTTTTCCCATGGAGACAAGCTGAGAGGGAAGAGCAGTGACAGCAACTGACCGTGGCTTCTGTTCTCTGCCTCCTTGTATGCTGAGGATGCTCCTCTGATGTGTGGAAGTTTATCAGTGCAGAGTGTAGGGACTTCTGAGTCCTTGGAGATTTCCAGTGTCCACAGCACGATGCCTTCTGATCTTTGCATGGGAGTTCCCTATCTCCCCAAAGTCCTTGCCATCTTGCAAAGAGCTTTGGGTACTGATTAAGCTGATAATAGAGTAAATAATAAGTGCTAGCCTAGTTCTCAGCTGCCAGCCTTCTTGACAGTCTTTGTTGGACTGCAGTCAGCTTATAAACCCTTGAGCAATAGATTATCCACCGTAAACTGTAATGTCTTCTGTACCTTGGCACTTAGTAAGGACTCTCACACAGCCTGTCTCAATCACTTTCAGTGTCCTGATCAAAGACTTGTGACTTATTTGAGCTAACTACCAGTATTTCTCCCTTTAGTGCTGTAGTAGTGTCAGCTCTGAGTGTTGATACAATGCTGGTCCTTTTGCCAATGTGCTCATATATCATGCAGCTTCACTATTGAAATAAGGTGAATGTAGTCTTACGAGGAATGTTGAATTTTATGTATGGTGTAATCCAGAACCCACCAATGCTTTAAAAGAGGCAGGGTCAGGGGGAGGAGAGGTTTTGCGGACATCTATGTCCTGTGAATTCAGCTGTCTGAAAGGTCAAGCTTGTTAGGGATACTGCTGATAATTCTCTTGCAGTTCCCAGACCTTTGTGCCCTATGCTGACAGCTCAAAACACCACCCCTCACCACCATCCCCCCAAAACTCAGATATTTCTGGCAATAAGACAAGACCCAGGAGAAAGTGGGCTGGCAGGAGACAGCCTCCCCTGGGAAGACCACACAAGGTCTGGGAAGATTTGGGAAGCAGGTTTGGCCACACCACTGAACAAGTGTCAGGTCTGGGAAAGGGCTACACTCTGAAAATCTTCAGTTAAAGGAGTATCAGGCCCACTCTTGGAGAAGAGCACAGGACACCAGGCTGGGCACTTGCTGACTGGTTTATCCTTTCTGTGATCACAATAAAATAACATTGTGCTGTTTGTGTTGAGCATCCAGAGGCAATAACAGCCACCAGGGCTCTGCTGAGCTCAGAGCTCTGTTAAAATGTAGTATAGGTTTGGGATTTTTTGAGGAAATTTATGTCCTTTTTAAAAAGGATCAGGCTACCGGTGAGATGACAAACAAAGCTGAGGAGGGCACATCCCCTCTCAGGCATGAGCTCAATGGCATAAATGTGAATAGCTATGAACCCTCTTGATCCCAGCCCTAGTTTTATACAACACTACACCGCACATCCTTCATGGTGAATGGGATAAAGAGGCACAACACTCCTTTTCAGCAATATTTCTGCTACACTGGTGTATTCACACTGTCAAAAGAACTTTGAGGTTAAGAAGAAATGAAAGCTAGAAGTGACTGGATGTTTGCATGTCAAATCAGGAGAGCTTTGCCCCTGTTGTTAAGCGAGCGGTCTCTGGTGTTAGACTGAGTTTCAGCAAGCTTGTGCGTTCAGACTGAAGAACAAAACTCCACTGTCTGGAGTCCCTCTTGCCAGAATGGGCCTTCTCTTTGCATCCTGTGAAATCCTCTGTTGCCCTTGGACAGTTTGAAGAGAAAGGAACAGTGGTGTACCCAAACCCCAGGCGTATGAGAGTCATGGTCAGGCTGTAGTGCTGAGCCTCATCAGGGAGCTGGAACCTGTTGCCAAGAATTAAGAGCATTTAATTTGAGTATATTGTTGCTTTGCTTGTTTTTTCCCCACAAGCTGTTGGGGACCTTCTGGGCCCCTTTAAGAACCCCCTGACTGTGGAGCAGCTCCTGGTCCGTTTGGCCAGACGTGGCAGGAATGGATGGGCTGTGTGCGGCAGGATCAATTGTAAAAAGTGGAATTAGTCATTCTAAATCATGCAGCTGTGGTCGAAGGGAGCTCTTCTAAAAATCATTAAACAATCATGTATTCCTATTGATTTATTCAAAATACCTTGAGGGAAAGCAGATTAAACACAAGGTAAAAGTAAACTAATGCAGATTAAATGGATGAAGGATGGGCCGATAGTTCCCTAGGTAGTTTTTTTACTAATGAGAGGAAAATTATATGTACACTATTACCAGTATAAAAGGGTCTATTAGAGGTCTTTTGCTTGACATATTTATGTATTTCAAATACTAAGTAGCACAGTGAATTAGGTTTACTCTGGACATTTGTTATTTTTATTGCATCTCCAAGTGATAAACAGGGCTTTCTCTTGAGGGCAGCACACTGCTTTTCTCAGGAGCCACAACCCTATCTGCATAGCAAAATGCTGAGATGACAATTGCATTTTGGATGACATTTATTAGCAATCCAAGTGCAGTTTTATGCCCAGTTCTAAGGATCACAGCCAGTGTTTAAATTGAGGGGTGCAGGTATAGGTCAGTATTTGTACTCACCATCATCCCACCTTCTTTCCACTTTCCACCTTCTTTCCATCCTCCCATGATGCTGCTTTTGAATGGCATTCATCCAGAAGCTATGTGAGCACTGGGGTGACACATTCACTCTTCCATTCACTGCTGTCATGCACTTGCAGCAGTGCCCTGAGGACAGCAACACTGCAGGGAAGATGATTTTGTTAAAATGCAGTGGAGTTGTCATCTCAGATGTGCCTGCTCACATGTGCTTGCTCTGACTGCTGCTTGTGTTCAAGAGGAACAGGTCCACGCCCTGGAGACAGCCACATACAACACAACTGGAAACAGGGCAATCCCACTTGATGCAATCAAGCTCTGGTTTAAATTTAGAGCAAGAATCCTCACTTTTGGTTTATAGAAGTGTCTGAATGTGGTAGAATCAACCACATGGAATACTAAATGCCAGGAGTTACTTTATAATTTTGCAGAAACTCAGAATCAAAAACTGTAACTCTGCTTTCTCCTGAAGATAGGGACGGGGCTGGTAACCTCAACCTCCTTGCATTACACAGACCACTTCTGGGTTTTCTGCAATAACTCCAGTAAGCAGGGATTTTCTAAAATAGGTATCTCAGAGGAGATTAATATTGTATAGGAAATAATGTTGCTGTGTTAAGAGATTCATTTGCAAAGCCAAATTAATATTATTGGGAAAAATAAATATGTGGCCTTTATTAAAGGCAGAGTAGAATATGAAGGAATCATAATTAAGTGGATTAGTTGTATACCTTATCTACTTTTGTAATTATTGCTCTTGTCAAATAATGTATCTAAACTAACCTACAAAATGAGACCTTGTCATGACAGACAGATAAAATGTTCAAAAACATATTGATGGATTTCATTATAAGCTGCACTTAATTAAAATATAGGTAGCAATCTGCAGGTATTAATTTACAGAACTTTAGTTTTGATATGTAATTTATGCATAAACCACAAGCTATGGCACAGTTACAGTCCTGTTAGTCGGTATAGAAATATTTGCCCAACAGTTACTGGAGGAAGGGCACGATACAAGAACATCTGAAGATGGGACACACAAAGTTCAACTCACTCAAGAAGTGGAAATGTTTGATTTCATTAAGTACTAATTACTCACTAGCACTGTTCTGTCCATGTGGTGATACTGAAGTGGCATTGGCATATTTGGGAAGGGTCTCATGCTGGCTAGCATGAGTGTGGTGTGAAGGAAAATCCTGGGCTGGAAAAATATTCTGCCTTTTGGCAAGTGATGTCCTGTGCAGTTTTGTTTGCAAAGAATTTTAGTGAGAGACCTTGTGGAAAGCTTCCACAGTTTGAACTAGGCTTGTGTTGAAAAGTGATTAGGTTTTGGGAGTTTGTCTTCAAAACAAGTATCTCTGGGCTTTGAAAACAGTGGCTCTGCTTCTCCTAATTAAAATACAGATATTGGCATCAAGCACTGATAAGGATATAGGGTAAATTGATGGGTTCCTAGAAAGAACAGCAATGGAGAAACAAGATGACACTGGTGTTCAATCCAGCAGCAAGGGAGGAGTTATCACTGCACAGCCATACTTGGAAGCTGCTAGTTCTGCCATCAGGTACCTGAGCAGTGAGAGCAGGGTGCTGCAGTCCTGGCTGCTTTCCCTGCTCCTGGGGCTTGCATTCCTCCCACACCCAGTAATGGCTCCAGCACCTCCCACGGCCATAATCCCTTCCCTAGAGGCATAAAGCAGCTTCCTCTGGTTGCAGAGCAGAAGGGAAGCACGATCAGCATGTGATTTGGGGCTCATGTGCCTGTGGTTCTGGATTTCACTGAAGTGATTAGATTGCTGATACCCACAAGGGAAGGGAGAGGTTGCCACCACGCGACAGGGGTCCAACCTGCCAGAGAAGTGAATTCTGAGCTGCTGCAGCTTGTGGGGGATTGTGTTATGCCAAACTCAAGCTGACTCCTTAAAATTCAAAGCTGAAACTGGATACTTTTGAGTTGTTTCATGAGTGTTCAATCATTTTTGTTGTGCAGGGTGATGCTTTATCAGACAGTCTGATACCAGTCAACTGACTTAAATCTGGTTTATTTTTACCTTGCTTTCTTGCCAGGGCAGCATAGCCAAGTCCCTTAGTCATGAGAAAATGAGGGGTGAATCTCAGTCTCTATTTCTATTCTTCAAAATCACATTGTCCATAAGGAGATCTGTACTCTGTTAACAACATGGAGGTTTTGTTTCTGTTAGTTTCCAAGTATAAGGCCTATCTAGTATTAGTACATAGAGAAACATATTGAAAACCAATTTTTGTTTACATATACAAATTATTGGTGTTTCTGGGCATTTAATGAATGGCAAAACACAGCAAGTCTCTCTTTCCATGGACCAGGCAGTGCCCACCATGGAACTCTCTATGGGAGGGAGAGCAGTGGCAGCAGTGAGATGTAATGCCAACGCACCCTGTGGTTTAAAACAAACTTTCAGATAAGCTGTATCTATTGCCAGTTAACAGAAAAAAAGGGTAACAGCTTCTCTGTGCAGCTGAAAGCAGTGAGCTGGCTGATAGGCCCTGGTACCACTCTGTTCCACAGGAAAAAAACTCCAAATGATTGCATTTAGGTCTAGGTTTTTAGGAGGGTGCAGCCCTCCCCACTGGCTCAGAGAATCAACCCCATTCACCACTGTTCCTTTTCAGACCTCTACTGTTCACCTTCTTGTGGAAGATCTCGGAGCTGAAGAATGAACTCTTTCAAATTTCTTAAGAGTTGTTCCAACATTACCAGAGGGGGGAATCTGTGGGAGGGTATAATTTAATTTTTTTGGCCCCTGTGTTCAGAACAGCAGAATTAAGTTTGAAATATTTTCAGGTTTTGCTAACTATAGCTTTCCACCAAGTCCTATCAGTAGGATCTTCACTACTTAAATTCAGCAGCTATCACTTGATTGTTGCAGTGTGATGCAATACCCTTTTTCAGCTACCCCAGTTCCTCCCTCAGGTGTGCCAACAACAATTTCTCCCTTCCCTTTCCCCTTGCCTCCTGCTGAGAGCTGTCTGTCAATCTCGGTAGGCCAGCAAGGGCATCATCTGATTGGCAAAGTTCAAAAGATGCCCCTCAGCCCTGGGGACATTGGCCTTGCCACTTGTCTCCTGAGAATTGCCCCCTCCTACCTGGTTGGTGGCACACCTGTCCCTTCCCTCCCCCTCTCCCCGGCATTAAAAGACGCGGGGACCACGCGGTTGGTTTGGTGTTCTGTTGGAGCTGTTGCAACATTCAGAGGTCTGTGACCTAGGAATAAAGCTCTGGGTGAAAACCCTCCAGCAGGACCCGTCTCCTTTTTCCTTCACCATCACCTGAAGCCTTTCCACCAGAGGTAAACCTGAGTTCCTGCATGCCTGGGCCTGTTCCAAGTGCCAGCTGCAACATCCAGCCAGCCAAAGGTGTCTCTTAGGTGAAACACCACAGCTGCCGCCTTTGGTCAAGCAGCAAGAGCCAGACGAGCCCAGGCACGTTCCACCCGGTAATATTGGGATCTTATCTCAATACTTGATGTATTCATTCTTTAATATATTCAGACCTATAGGTAAATAGGCATAGGAAAATTGAGATGGTTGACTACAGGAAGTAGTAGTCAACTTGCAAGAAGATACAATTCTCTGAAGGAGACATTCTCTGAATTCTCTGAAGCCTTGGTGAAAATGGGCATTGCAATAATCTGCAGTAGATCTCAACCTCATTCAGGATGCACTCAGCCCAGCAAGGAGCAAAAGGAAAACCTTTTGGAGACATCAGCTGCAAGTAAAGTGCAGTGGTTGGCAGAAAGGTAGAGATGCTCAGGGTGCAATCCTATCAAACATGAAAATATTGGCTTTCCTGGTGGAGAGGGAGGAGTTTCCTTGTGCTGTAACTCATGCCAGACAAAAAGCAGTTGCTCCTGGCATGGTAAGGCTTGATGGTAAGCCAAAAATAAGCAACATATTTTAAATTATTGATTTAATTACCTCTTGGAAAAGATTAATGTAGTCTAATTTCTTTAAAAAGTAATTTATTGGTTCGTCAAATTGGAGATTTGTTTCCCTTGGCTGTTTCAGGAGGCTGTCTTGACTGCCACTATCAGTTCAGCCCAGTTTTCTGTTCTGCAGGAAGATAAAACTGTGGAATTGTCAGACTTGATCAGGGCAGGCAGTCCATCTGATCAACTACCCTGTCACCAGCTTACTTGAAAAATAAAACAAGGTTTGTTTGTCACTATTTTTTTCTTTTGCTGCTCTTAAGCATCTTCAAAGTCTCTCTTGATATCTCTTACCTTGCTGTTCAGGCTGACTCTAGTCAGAGCAGAGGGAGAGAAGCTTTTCCAGAAAACCTGTTTATCCGACCTTTGCTAGATATCAATTCATGGATAGGAATTCAGTTCCAGAACCTCCTTCAGAAACATAACTTAAAGTGTTGATAATTGCTTTAGAGGAATGAGAAAGTAAATTACAACAAAAGCTTGCCAAGTAACACTAAACAAAAAATAAATATCAGTTTTAGGGGGAGGAGGGAGAAAAGCTTCTGCAGTCAGAGCTTTATACCTTGTACAAGTGTGTCTTGGATGATTTCTGAGTCACTAATAAATAGATATGATGAAATATAACCTGTCGTCATGTTTGACCTACAAACTATCTGTTCACCTTTCCATTTGGGAGGAAAAGACCTGCATTTCCCCCTCTCTCTATGTATATGGGGCACCATTTCTGTTCTTTATTGTCATTGTGGTAATGCAGCCCCTAAATAAAGCCAGTTATAAGCCAGTGAAGAGATGGAAGTTCCATCTGTAAGTGAAGCTGTTGCAAAGCAGTTCCCAGCAGGTGCATATTGGAAGTAGAGAGGAGCCTCAGGAGCCATAAGCAGAACAAACTTTTCCTTACTTCACAAATGAGGAAGATATGGAGGAGTAGGATGGCTTTTTAATAAATTGGTAGTATCCATTTGGTTTATGTGATCTCCATGCTTACACAATGCACCAAGAGACATCAGTAAAAAGCTGCATTGTAACAAGGTGCAGTGCCTTGCTGCATCATACAAAAGTTCTCAGCTCATGGTAAAGAGGTAGGAAAATAATATTCAGAATTAGTTGGAGACTGACTCTCTGAGTGCCCCTTTAAACCATTCCTTGTCTGTTTGCAAGGTGTGCTATTAATAAAGAACTTAACAACTGCTGGATATCCACCTAAGAAACAAAGTACACATTTAATATGATCAGTATCAGATATGTTTTTACACCAAGCAAGCAGCAGCCCTGGCTTCTCTGGCTTAGCATACAGTCACTGGAAGAAAGCCACTACACAGTGAATTATTAGGGTACTTGGAAAGTGAGATTTGATTTGTGAGGGTTTATGTTATTCAGCATTTAGGCAAGCAATAATTCTGGATGCCCATGAGCTGTCAGGCCAGGTCCTTTCCTGGAAAAATGCCAAGCAAAGCTCATATTCATGTTTTGATGACATGAAATGCCTCGTGCCTTTTTGCCGGAGGCTCAATGTTTGTCACAGCCTAGACAGCAGTGACAAAAAACATGAAACATGGGATTTTCATAAAGAGTGGTGGTATTTGTCAGTCACTTGATTCCAGGATATATTTGGTGAGTTTAACCCTGTCCAGTTGATGTGCTAGCATAGGTTGGTTTGATGTTTTTTAATTATTAAACATAGATGGATAATCTAAAATGTTTTCTTGCAAGATATGATAGGTTTATCTGACTCCATTTTTCAAATCAGGCATTTTGATATTAATTAGAGAAGCATGGGTCATCATCTTCCCTATTGAATAAAACTGGAATTCTGTCTTTTTTTAATTTTGTTGCGGCCAAGCCATGACTTTTTACTGTTTATGAGAAACAAACAGACTTGTGTAAAATAACTATTGTCAATGAACTGTGTTATCTGGCAGCACTGAATACACTCAGTGGATTAAAACTGAAAGTCTGTCATGACCTGTGTGACTGACAATATCTCACTTCCTTCTCTTGGCTCCTTTTGATATGCAAGAGATCCCAATACTGGGGATCATTCTGCCAGCTGGGAATCTGTCCTGCATCTTCAACGCTTGGGAGCTGTGCTTGGCAGACACTGTTCTGCACTCCACCTTCCTTGGGAGCAAAATAAAATTAAACACAATGAAAGGTCTATTTAACCACAAAATTTGCAAAATGAGACTCACTGATGCAAATCATGACCCAGAGCCCTTCAGTGTGTGAGGATGCTCTCAGCTGACTTCAATGAATTTTGGATAAGGCCATCCTAAGCTGTATGGTTTTAACTGCACTCACAGTTATCATATATATTCATGTTTGTGTAAGCTTTTTCCCTTCCACACAGTCTATTTTCCCATCCTGCTGTGACCCTGTAGCCTCTGTTTCAGTATCAGCTTCTGAGGTCCCTGTTCATTTTACAGCTTAGGAATGATGCCACCTGTGTACAGATAAGGGTCTCACCTGAGTTGTAAACCACAAACAAAATCCAGCCAGCGTGAAAAACAAAGCTTGCTTTCAGACACAAACACCTTCAACAATGACAAAGGAAATACTGAAAAATTACTGGTGAGGCAAATTGCTTCTTGGATGAGGTGCTCTTACTTGAGAATTTGTCCTGTCACGAAAATCCTTTTCCAAATTCATCTCATGCCTCATGTCTGAAGCACAGATGAGCATGCAAGAGGTTTTGCTATTTGACAGAGACAAAATTCTTTATGCTTGCCTTCAGTTCTCATAATATCTTTAATTTTCTGCCTTTCACATTAATTCAACTTGCAAAATTTGATATGCAGATGCAATGCAAACCACTGCAGCAGAGACCAAGCTGAGCAAGATTACCAGTCAGAACCAAGATATATTCCTCATTCTCAATAGCAAAACTGTATAGAAAAACCTATATAGCCACCCTGGCTCTGCCAGGTGAGCTGCAACAGATCTGATTTTGCCACCTGAAGAGGTCACTGCCCTTTCACCAGAAGCACCTGCGCCAGCTGAGTTTTATGGGGCAGCCTGTGCTCCCAGGAACAGGGGTCATAGTGAGGTGAAGATGAGTTGTGTTGGAATGCCTGACTCTCATTCTCCCTCTCCTCTGCCCACGTGCAGCATTGTTTCCCTAATAATAGACGCATGGGATATTTGTTGTCTTTTGAAGAGAGGGGCACCTCACTTGCCCCTATTTTTCTCTGTGTTGGCCAACTCTTCTGAAAAGTTAAGAAAAGCAATTACTGTAAACTATCACAGGCTATTCTCCTCACCTGCATTGTATTCTAACAGGGAAACAACTCTCATAATCTTCTCAGCATGGGAAAAATAACATGAAAATTTGCAAGTGATTTAAAACCAGGAGAGAATGTTGATGACTGCAGCCAGCTCAAGAAAGTTCAGTTCTGTTTAAGCAAGCCTATGTATTTTTATGTTCATTAAGTTTTAACACCTCCCAGTCTCACTTCAGCAGATTTCATTTTCTTGGAATAAATTGTTAACATTGGTATAACTTTGACATGATGCTTTCGGAGATTCTTTGAAAGATGGTTTTGCTTCAAAGCTCAAACAAAAGTGCTTGAGAGAATTTTTGGCTCAGAACATGGGTTTGGTTTTTTGTTTGTTTGGGGTTTTTTTGATTGAATGTGCCTGCTGAGAAATCTGGCTTCCTGTACAAAAACAAGATTATGAGACACACAAGCTTTCCAATGCTCAGTACTCTCACCATTATCCAACTGGCACTGCTGAGGAGGAGGGTCTAACCATTGTGCGTTCACATACAGAAAAACAGACAAAATAGACAAAGAAGAAAACTGGAAGAAGTTCAGGTAGTTCTTAGCTAAGGAGTGTTGTCTTGTTATTGTTTCTTTCTCTGCCTCTTGTCCTTACCAAGTCCTTTAGTAAGATTGAATGCTGCATCTAAGTGCTTGGCTTTCAGAAAGCCCACACATAGCATCGGTTAGAGCTTTTCCAAGAAAAATACACTACCCTTTGGCCACTGAAATTATGTGGGAGACAGAAGATACAGTATAGGAATTATATTTTGCTGTGAGAGAAACAGAAGCCACAGTCTTTGCTACCTGTGAATTTAGTTCCTTGAGTCACTGAAAAAGAAAAAAAATAGTGGATCTTTGAATCTGTGCTGTGGTTCAAAAACATATTGCTTGATTAGAGAAAATTGAATCAGCTACTGGAAAGGGATCAACATCTGCAGAATTTCTCCTAGGACCACCCTACAGTGGTCAAAAATGTGAAGAAAGGGCCAAAACTCACTCCAGATCAACAACTACTTGTCTGCATCTAAAAGAACCAAGAAGAGATAATGTGGCATGAATAAATTGTTACCGTTTATCCACAAGCATAACAGATGCAACAAACTGCAAACACAGTGAAAATGAGCTGGATCCACCTAAAAATACAACAATATCCCTGCTGCTGAGGAAGAACCTCAGAAATAGGAGTGTATCCTATGTGAGAGCATTGCTGGAAGTCAGTGCTGTAGGCAATGCTTTAGATATTCCATGCTACCAGGAGCTTTGCGGCTTTGCTCTTTCCTACTTTGGTTACCCACTCATGCTTTTCCTTATTCTAATAATCATGTGTCCAGCCTTTACTTGCCCTGAGAAACAGTTTCAGACTCTTTTTTTTCCAGCCAGCACCCAAATCCTTTCCCTGCTTTCTCTCCCAGGCACAATTCCCTGCAGGGTTTGGGACAAACTACTTGCAGAGCAAGGGAAGACAGTATTCCCATTACAAGGAAACCTCAAAGGTCCATACTTGGCTCTCTTCCTTGCCTTTCATTTCACCCTGTCTTATGTGTATAATAAAAGTCAGTCTCCTAGCTCTTTGTGACAAGGATTAGGCATAATAATGTGTTCAATAGTATGCCAGAAGAATGGGATGCAGTGTTGGCATCCTTCAATTAATTAGGATGTTGGTAGTAGGGAACTAATTGACTTAATTTCAGTTTGTGTTTCCTGTCCCTTGTAAATTTAAAAAAAAATGTAAGGGCACTGTTCTGGTTTTATTAGTAATAATAATTTTATTATATTTCACTAGATTGATCCCTAGGGTTTTTAGACACCTAACCAAAATCTGAATGTGATGTGAGGTGAAACAAGTCCTGGTGTGTGCTCTGACTGTGTGCATAGAAGAAAAGCAGAAGAACCATGTGAAAAAAGTCTGAGTTAGTAATGCAGTCATAATTTCCTCATGGAAGACATATATTTACAACTGTTTTCATAGAGAAAATTTGAAAACACTGTGCAACTATCTACAATAGTTAGAAATGTGAGTGCTTGTTGGAGCAAAAGGAGCTTTAAAAATTACAAAATTCCTGCTCATGCATTCAGTATTTTGGTCCTAGCACACACACACACACTCACACGTATCTGCAAGCAGAAAAGATGTGATACGTCAGAGGAGCTCTCACTGTTTGCCAGAGGTCTTAAGAGGATCTTCTATTTCATTCAGTAGTAATGCCCTTTTTGTTGACAAAAGTAAATTGATGACAGGCAAGAGGGAAGCATTTGGTGGAAAAATTCTGTTGACCCTTCTCAGATTGAATTTGACCACAGAACAGGATACCAGCAGTTGTAGAAATGATAGATTTTTGTAATGACCAGCAGAATGGCCTTTTGGCATGTTTAAATGGCAATAAATTTCACTAGGAGGAGAGCAATTTAACTACTTTAGGGCAGTGAAGATACTCTTTGTTTGAGGTGTAAATAAATTGCGGTTCATTAACAGTGCACATATTACGTTCACAGAGTAACTCTAAAGCAGAGGATGTTAATATTTAATTTAATTTAAGCAGGTATACTTTGTTTGAGGCCTGGGCTTGTTGGGTATTTTTTCACCTTGGGTAAAAGTTTTTCAGGGCACTTCAACCTCCTAAGGCCCATCTGTGTACAGCTTTAGTAATGGCAAATAAAACAGGGCGCGCAGCAGAGTAAAACTGCTTGGCATGACTTTTCCAGCTGGTATAATTAACTGAGCCAATTGATACCAATTTACACCAGCAAAGCCTCCAGCTTTTGGTGTGTGGTGTTAAATCTTAATTTAATTATGACAAGTGTGGAGAGCCTAATTCTTGTTTGTTACACTGGTGCAAAAACAAAGGAACGGCACTGAATTAAGACGTTGGTGGCAGAACCACAGTGACATTATTGCTGGCAGGATTTATTTCTCATCTTTTACCTTGAGTCTGAAATTCCTCCTGTCCCTCACTCATTATTTTGGCACAGTTCCTTGCTGAACTCTGCTATTCAGGGGAGGGGAGGTGGGGGGCAGGGAGGAGACGTACCCAATACAGTTTGACATTTCCTCAAAAAGATTGTATTAAAATCCACTTACATTTAGAGCGCACTCTCATTTTGGAATGCTAATAAGCCATCATTTCATCAAGGTAAAGGGGGCAAAATCTAATCAAACCAAAGACTAGCTTGCCTTGCTGTTGACTGTGTTCCTGGAACATCATTTTAAAAGGTTGCTTTTAAGCATAGCTAAAAATGACAGACTTATCAAAAGTTTATAAATAACCATATCACTTGGCTACTTACCTCTGGCTGTAATAAGTGAGCCTTATCTCTTTATAAAAGGTTCTGGGGGCTATGAGCTCATATCCATGCTGCTGTTTGCACCAGTGGGCAACCATCCCCGGGGATCACATTCAAGTGATGGGAAGGCAAGAAGATTTCTCCAGTTCTTGGTCACTATTTCCAATAACAGGGGCTTGGCCATGACTTCTCTTTTGGCTTTGAAAAACCAAACCTCAATGGAGGAGTTATTTTAAAATCTAGTTGTAATAAAGACAAACAAATCAAGGGGAAGTGGTCCGTAATAAACACCATTCCACAAGACCTGGAAAGCAGAGGCAAGTGCTTTAACCATCACAGCAAAATAGAGATGCAAGAGGGGAAGTGCAAGGAGAGATGCATAGAACTCAAAAATCTGGTTGAAATCGGTGTGACTGTGATTCCTGTTTGGCAGAGAATATGTTTTTAACACAGCACCTGAATGTCTTGCAATGTTACATTGTGGGTCCTGGATGTTTTACTGCTTCTGGCATGGGAAAAACTGCTAGTGAGGAGGGACAGGAGTGTCATAGCTCCTGAGTGAGCAATTGTCATCTGAATTCAGTCACGACTCTGGTTAATGGGCTTCAAGCAGCTATTCTAGACAAGGCATCACCCTGTGAAAGTCTCAGTTTGCACTGCAGCCTCTCAACAGCCATCTACTGCTCATGAATGTGTTCAGGATGGTAGGGGGCCAAGAGAATAAATGGCTTCAAAGGCCCAGGTGTGATGGGATTATTAAGGTATGGCCTTTGGGTAGGCACAGCAGGTTGCTTAGATAAGACAAATTCAGAAGGCATCACATAAACAGGGAGTGAGTGGGGATTCTGTGATGAGAATATTTCACATTTTTCTATGTGCAGGCACCTACAAGGTCATAAGGGAATCATTCACACTCTACACTTCCTTGTGAGCTTCCACCAGTGTGCTTCAGGTTGCTTGTCCTTCGGGATGCCCAGTGACTACTGAGTGCCAGTTTAAGAAGAGAACGCTTCCAAAAGGTTTCTCAAGGGTGATGCTGATTTCTGTGCACAGCTGGAATGAAAGGGATTTGGCAGGGGGAGTTGGATCAGTCTCATCAGGTTACAATAGTGAAGCTGATTTTTTTTTGTGTATTTTCTCCTTGGAAGATTCCTCACTCTCCTCCCTGTATGTAATGTTTCCCATGTACAACCAATCAAACTACTTTACCATTTTCCCACAGTAATTAAAGTTGGAGGCTGAAGGTTGCATTTAAACCAACCACAGCTACATGGCTCACACAAGTTCCATTTAGTTCCAGGGAATAAAATAACATTATTGGCAATACATTTATCTGATTCATTCCTTTTGTACCCATTTAAGGTTCATACCCTCTAGAAAGTAGAAATTGCTCTTTTTTATTACACTAGCATATTGATGAAATGCTATTAGTGCATGCTGAAAGAGAAAGAAGCACAGCATACTGCATTGTTCTGGATTTGAAAGCAGAGAATTATAATATCAGTTTCTGAAAGCTTTTTGAGAGACCGAGGATAAGAACAGAAAACCATTCCATAGTTGGTGCCTCTTCTGATTCTTTTGCATCACCCACACAGACTTATATTTTATTATTTATTATTTGTATTAATGATTATTTATATTCACTATCTTTTACACTTATTGTTTATTTATGGTTATAACACACTCATCATACAATATTAACCAACCTATAACACTGTCATTGACAGCTGTTTTTTTCATTTTCCTTCATTAATATTTCAGTGTAGTCTGTCCAATTCTTCTATTTTAGAAAAAGCATTCAAAAGTGCGATGTTGGGAGGTTCTATGAATACCAAAGTATGCTTCCAAATGTCATTCATTACATCTCCTTGGGCTGATTTAGATTTGTTTTATGACAAGTGAGTACTGATAGGAAGAGTCAGCTGGACATATATAATGATGGTGCTACTGAATAGTCCATGCTATAAATACCTTCAGCTCTCAGGTTTTGATTTCCCAAACAGAAGTCTCCTCTCCTCTCCTCTCCTCTCCTCTCCTCTCCTCTCCTCTCCTCTCCTCTCCTCTCCTCTCCTCTCCTCTCCTCTCCTCTCCTCTCCTCTCCTCTCCTCTCCTCTCCTCTCCTCTCCTCTCCTCTCCTCTCCTCTCCTCTCCTCTCCTCATAATTTTAGAAAAAGGATTTTATTTTTTTTATTTTGTAATTGAAATTCCTAACAAGTTCCGCATAGTAAATCCTCTCTTGTCCACTTTTACACTTCCTTGACCCTCAGAAACAGAAGGGCTTCACTGACAATGCCACAAGACCAGGAAAAGCTATGCAATAAGCAATTTAGAGACGTGCTAACTCCTTCTTGGTGGACACTGGATAATACCTGAGGCAGGAGAGTTTGTCTCTTCCAGACTTCTTAATCCCTCGTCAGGTGTCAGGTACAGATAATTTTTATCCCAATGCACAGCAATATGGAGAAAAAACTGCAGTTACCTACAGTACAATCTTGTTTTATCAAGTTACATGTTATCAAAATGACTCATTGACCAAAAGGTTGTTAGATCTAATCTTGCAGTTGGAGGAGGAAAGTTGTTTCTTCCTCCACAAATCCACTCTTGTGCTGGCTGCAAGATAAAGAACCCCTTAAACTACCCAAACTTCCCCCAGCTAGAAATCCTTTTCCCTACTGTTATCAGGTAGAGCTGTCATTCAACAAGTTTTTGAGCAGGGATCATGGTCAAGACAGGCTCAGTTCCTACTTGGGGGATTCCCAACCCTAAGCACAGAGTATTCCTTCTTCTCTGATGATTCCTGTTGAGCACTGCAACAGCCCCTGTAATGATTAAGCCTCTCCCCAGTAAAATACTGTGCTTCCATTATCATGGCACCATAAGCTAACCACTAGGGATGGTATCCTGTGGGGAGATGGAGCTCTGGCCTCATGCTCTTCACACTGATGCTCATATGGAATTTGGTGGAAGGAGGCCTTTGGCTGCTGTGGAAATGAGGGGGGCAGTGCAGCACCATCCTCAAGGCTCTTTGAACACACGCCATGGTCAGAACACACCAGGCAGATAAGCACAACAGACCAGATGTGTGTTTTGCAAATTAATGAAATGTCTTTTGAAATGCTTTTAAGTAAATGAGAGTGAAATTCACCCTAATTGCATTAACCTCTACGGAGAGCAGTATCCATTCAGGGTCACATCCGCTTGGGTTTCAGACACATTCGGCACCTTGCAAACCAGGATCCTCCGTATGCAGAGAAGGGAAGATGAATACAGGGGTGCCTGAGCAGAGCCTAGGTCCCTTCAGGTGTGAAGAGACAATTCTGGATACCCACTGGAGTAAATGGGAGGTCATCCTTTGTCTGACAGCAGATTTAAGTCTGGTGGTAGCAGAGCAGGTGCCAGGGCCGCCCCCATGAGATGCTCAGTGTGCTGCTGTTGGCAGGTAAGAATGCTGAGCATCCTCCAGGAACCAGCACCTTTAGACTTCATGGGAACTGGGAGGCAGGCAGGGACATGGGGAGAGTGAGGGTGAAGTGCTAGACAGCTTCTCCATCACCAGGGCCGCCACTTTCATCTCCATCGTGGTCCGCTTTCTTTTTTCAGACGGCACTTTGACAGAAGATTAATTCAAGTCAGCTGCTGAAAATAATTATTGCATTATGGGAGCAGTAATCATTATTTAGAACATGATTAAATATGTCTGTGTCTATTGACTCTGCCTATGATTTATGTATTTGTTTAGTCAATAGTCTAATGTAAATGATGTAATTAATTATAGATGGTGGTGTCAGGTCATTGGTAAAAACAATCTGATGAGAACAAGGGCTCTGTTTTTTCCTGACAGATGCAAAGGGAGGGCGGGAGGGACGGGCAGAGTTGAGGGAATTCCAGGGGAACTTTTTCATGTGTGAATGGCGGCTGGGATCTCAATTTGCATGTTGTCTTTCTCTTGTTCAGCATTCGTTTAGAAATTGAAATAACTTGTTAAGCAAAGGGGAAGGGAACACATGATTGCAAAGAGGACACCTGGGAGTAGTGACGGCGCACAGCTAAAGAGCCAGCTGCTCCCTAACACGAGAGAGCGTGCCACTATCATTTACCGCTTCATAAAATTAAGTGTTTTCCAAATTAAATCAGTAGGCAGCATGCAGGAAGAGCTACTATCTCTAATAACAATTTTTCAATCAATATCGGGGGCCCGGCTGATCTGGAATCGGAGCGGAGGAGCCTGGGATTGGCTGGGGGGGAGCTGGGAGACAAGGAGAGGAGGAGGTTGGGGGGATGCTCAAGTACCACAGCTTTCAATCAAAGCAAAAGCTAAAAAAAATATATATGCATGGTGGATTCTCCATCACTGCGAGTCTATTCCCCATAGATTTTTCTCTTAACTGATAATTCGGTCAGTCACATTCCTCAGAGGGAGGTCATGGGTCACCCCAGCCCCTGTCAGGCCTCAGAGAAACCATTTCCATTTTAATGCCACAGCTATAATCTATCAAAGATGTGATGTACAAGATACAATGAATTTAAGTGGTCTTCATATATCACTGAGCTTTCATGCCTTCACCTGGGTAATAGTCTGAATTACTCTCCCTACCTCACAATCTGTCACCCCCAGTAAAATAACTGCCACACGGGTGTTAATGGCAGGTTTGTCCAAATTGGGGCCGTGGTGGCCCAAGGCATTACACATCATAAACTTTAGCATTCAGTGCTAAGCCTGGAGGTGTCAGCAATTGAAAATTATTCTGTAAATACTTCCGAGACACTGCTCTGCTCATGTTTTTATTTATGGCAGCTAAAACAAGCACAGGGAGACGGCGCAGAGCACAGCTGCTGGTGCCACTGCACACCTCCCCACATAGACAGCTATGACAAAGCTCTGGCTACCCAACATTGTGGAAATTTTGCAGCAGCAGCCCACTGATGGACCTAGACATAGGTGGGATGAAGTTTCCGCACCAGTTAGACTACAGCAAGGTCAGGTTATTTATCAATATCTAGCGGCAGAGTTGTCTGTGTCCATATCAGCTAATGCCTGCAGGTTAAATGAAACAAATCTGATTGTCCTTCCATTACAAAACAGTTTGAGGACATTCCTGGAGCTCCTGGGTTGCTCAGTCTCCCTCGTGACAGTGCAGAAATCATGAGCCCAAAATCCATTCTTGTGTTCTCAGGTCTCAGGGAGATCTCCTGAGTCACAGCTATGGTAATGATTGTAATTGCTGGTGTAATTACATCTGTAGAAATATGGATTTCTTGCTTTCCTTTAAATGATCTCCTGCTAAGCAGTTGTGGAGGAAGGAGAGTGAGAGGAGGAGGTCTGAAGGAGTGGGAGAGGAGGTCTGAAGAAGCACAGAGTCTTAGAGAGGCTTTCCAAAGTTGTCTCCTGCTAAAGCCAGGGAAGCCTTCCTGCAGTGAAGGCTTAGGTGGTGCTTCATTTGGAAACATTTAGAGGAAAAGGCCAGCAAAGTGTTTGGAACTGGGCAGGAGGGAGTGCAGGGCCCTTACAGCTGGGGAAATGCCTCTGCCCTGTCTCTGCACAAACACTGCCCTTGACTCACCTCCACAGTGAAGTCTGAGCCTGGCACAAGCCCCATAACATGAGAGCATCCACTCTGGAGGATGCAAGTATGGATTTTTTTATCTTGCTTTGTAGCTGTCTGTTGTATAAAGCTCAGAAAGTAGTGTTAGGTATGTCAGTGAATGTAGCCATGCTCTTATCTGGTCTGCACTCTGAACATGGGCTGTTCTATGACGTGCTTGGGGGCTATAGAACTAGAATAATTTTCTTACTGTAAATTAAAATAACATTACTGTTGTCAGATAATCAGCTATAAATTCCCTATTCTGATGTAGTTATATCAAATTCTATTTATTCTCATGGCAGATGCAGCTTTTTTGGTACATGCAGTCAGTAACAGACTTCCTTTAAATTACAGGTCTTGCCCACAGACTTATTGTTGTGTTTATTTACAAATAGGAGGTTAAAAGTTACTGTGCTCTCTCAGTAGCTATTGTCTTTAGTTTGAAATTGTCACCAAAGTCTTCCACGCCCTGGCAAACACGAAAACCAGCTGAGGTGGTCCAACCTTCACACAGTTTGTGAAGGTTGTGCCTGCAGTAAATACCCAGGTTGACAAAAGCAACATGTGCAGTGATAAAGTGTAAAACTCCTGGGTGAACTTTTTCCTGTGGGAAAAACCCCTTACCTTG